>NC_069385.1:11610833-12306666 GCF_027475565.1 Acinonyx jubatus | reverse complement strand
GGAAGAGCTGGCTTAGGGCTATCATAACTAGCACAGTTAATTTACATTATATTATGTTCATTATGTTACATCACATCATTGTATTAATCATATCATATCCCATTGTACCATATATCATGTTATAATTTATACATTACCTATATTGTGAGTTAAATAAATAGAGTTTGTGGTTTTAGCTAGACATCCAATAGTGACAAACTATTATTTCCTTAGGAAAAATGCCTCCCAAATTCCAGTGAATTTATAAATAATCTGCTACAAATTGCCAAACTGCATTCTGGAAACTAGCCCTCTTATTCTTTTTCTCTTGAACTTCAGTCTGCAGCTGCTTCATATTCTTCATATGTATTTTTCAAACTTTTCAGGCTGTGACTCACAGTAAAAATGCCACTTATTTTGTGACCCTGTACACACATCCACATGCACAATTTTCATAAAACACTTAACCTAACTATGTGTGATGCACTCTCTTTTCTAAAAAACCGATTGTTACAATATATTATACTAATTTTTAACACTCAGCGATGGATTATGATCTGCCAAGATCTCTGCCATTCTTCCTGCGATGACTACCTGTGATTCATATGACACATTTATTTTGTTTGTTTTTTTAAATTTTGAAGTGCTAGCAGACAGATCACCAGCAAATGCAATAGATGGGTAGTTTCTTTTTTTCTTGAATAAACGCACATACCGTCCAGTTATTATAAAATATACTGATTTATGCCATATCAGAAGATCAAAGACTGTTTTCTCACTCTCTCATATGAATTGCCTTTTGGGGGGGGGGTCTTATGGTACATACCCATTTCTGGAATACAAGCAGAACAGAGCATTTTGCTTCTTTTCTGTTGGATGTATCTGTTGGATACCTTCACTGTTCGGGGAAGACTTGGGAAGAGACGGGCTCGGAAGCTTCTACAATTTGGAAGGCTCTCTTTAAGAGAAAGAATACAGACTTATAAATCCACAATTAGATATGAAAGCAGTAGTTATCTGGAATAAGGAAAGAAACCCTAAGACGTGACAAATATTTAATGACAAAGAACACAAACATCACAACATCCACCAAAGTGACCAAATAATTGTTATAATTAACTACTTTCATACTTCTTACATTTATTTATTTTTGAGAAACAGAGTGAGACAAAGCATGAGCAGGGGAGGGGCAGAGAGAGAAGGAGACCAGAATCTGAAGCAGGCTCCAGGCTCTGAGCAAGATGTCAGCACAGAGCCTGATGCGGGGCTCAAACCCACGAATCGTGAGACCATGACCTGAGCCGAGTCGGACGCTCAACTGACTGAGCCACCCAGGCGCCCCACTACTTTCATACTTCTTTAATAATTTTTCCCCTACATTTCTGGAAGCAAACTCTTTGGTTGCCTCTTCATATGATAAGGCTTGGGGAATATGTTCCATAGAAAGAATAGAAAGATAATTGAGTTTTTCCTCTACCATGATTGATTAAAATTTCATTTTTGTTTTTGTTTTTGACAGTTTAGAAACATTTCTTGCAGCTTTATAACTTATTATTGGCAATGTCATATAAATTGTCGGGATTGTTGTCAAAGTTGGAAAACCTATTTTTTGCAAATGTCAAGTTTTTTTGTGCAGTGTCTAATTTTAAACAGTTTGAATTAATGACACTCATTAACCAACTTGTCATAGATGCCCTCATTGTAGTGAAGTAAGTTTATATTATATTCATTGATGTCAGCAGTTGGTGTTAAATAATCAAGATATTTAATTTTTTCCAGTGTATTTATATGATTCTCTCCTCTTTATTAATTGGATTATCAAACAATCCAGGAGCCTATTCATTATTTCTACTCAATTTATTTATTCCTCTTAATAACTTACTGCATTTGATATGATGGAGTTTTTTGTTGCAGTTCACTTTTGATATAGGAATACTTTCTACTGATTTTATTGCTCTATTCATCACTATTTCTTTTGTGTTTTACCCATTACTTTTTCTAATCTAAGTTATCTCTCAATTCTTTAATTCCTTAGATTTAAAGATACAGAAAACACGTTCCAAATTCACACAAATCAGCTGTCTAGAATACTGCGTTTGTTTTACTGAAACGTTCTAAAATATTATTCCACATTTCGGTTAAAATGTGTACTTCTAACTCAGTTTTCCCTTTTGCCAGATATTTCAAGGGACCGTCCGCCACCAGAATACCACCTAGCAAGGGACAACGGTCTTAACTGCAGTGAAAATGTCTCACTTTTGCAAATTTTACAAAGACATACAACCACGTGAATACATTTCCAGGGTGCTTCAGGGGCCTTGAAGGAGTCTTGTTCAGGTGAAAAGCCTGACAGCTTCCCGAATGGTCCACCTGCAGTGTGTAGGGGTAAGGCCAGATTAAATGACCTCCAGGGACACCGTCATCAGAGGACTCGTCATGCCACGAAGGCAGTACAAGAGCTGCTTTACAATATGGGCATCATAGTTCCTACCTCCCCAAAGTCAGATTCTAAGGCAAGGACTTGGGATGCAGGCAGGTCATTTATCTGACAGGTGAGTCCAGGAATCACAAGTGAGGAAATTGGAAACATGTGATAGGAAAGGGAGACAAACCAACGAATGTGGTTAAAAAGTGGTTTAATGAATGGTAGGGCTCTACAACAACTAAGGCTCAATCCCACCAGAGACTCTTTGAAAAAGTTTGTAAAGCCCAACACCCGAGATTCCCCACTGGAAGCTGGGGAGGCTCCAGAAGCTCTCAGAACGGAAGACAGCGGTGGGGCGGGGGGGGGGGGGGGGGGGAGGGGAAGGTGGGGAGCTCACAGTCTGCCCACCTGCGCAGCTGCAGGTGAAGTCCGGAGGACCTGGGGAGATAGGGCAAGAATGTGCGGCACCTGCTTCACCGTGTGAATCCTAGCCCACCTGAGAATTTGGGGACTCACAGTTATTTAGAGTGATAAGGAATCTTCAGTGCTATGAAGCATTCTTATTTCATCATGATGAGTGAAGTTAGAGAAGAGGTTGAAAGACAGTGTGGCATCATCCCGACTTGCCAACAAAAGTTCTCTAATCCCTGCGATTAAATTATAGAATCAAGACATTTTGAGCTAGAGTTAAGTATTTTCTTTAAACCCCAAGGGAGCACATTTCGAATTTCCAATTCCCTTCACCCCCTTCTAGGTGTCAAGAAAAGTAGTGAAACATTTTTGTATATACCAAAAAGAAACCATTCATTCGTGAGAATGAACATTACCTTTTTGTAATTTTTTTTATTTTTTAAATTTTACTTATTTATTTTTTAATATTTGTTTTTGGGAGAGTGCAAGTGGGGGAGGGGCAGAGAGAAGGGGACAGAGGATCCAAAACAGCCTGTCAGCACAGAGCCCGATGTGGGGCTTGAACTCACAAACTGCAAGATCATGACTGAGCTGAAGTCGGACGCTCAACCGACTGAGCCACCCAGGCACCCCATGAATATTGCCTTTCTAAGGGATCCTGTGGTGTATACTCTTTTCATTGTGAGGAAGGAAAACCTTGACCACTTTATTCTCAGGTACTATGGTCACCTATTTAAGACTGGAATTACAATGGCTCAAGGGAGAAAAAGAAAACATTTGGTTCTTATCCAAAACTCAGTCAACTTTATGAACCTTGAGAAGCCATTTCCTTTCTCTGTGCCTCAGTTTCCTCATCTATATGATAGAAGGCTTGGATCGGTTGACCCTAAAGTCCACTTCTGTCTCTGCGGTACTGTCACTGGAAAAATTAAGGGCTGTGTGTCGTGAGGCATGGGTCTTACCGTGACGCTGTGGCCTTGGCCAAATAGGTTAGCCTTTTTGACCTGAGGTTTTGTCAAGTGAAAGATGAAGGGCCTGGGTTAGCTATTCTTTAAGGATACCTCTGCTGTACATAATCCAACGAAATAAAAATGTTGGCGGAGATGATCTGGAAGCAGGCACAGAAGGAAGCCCAGCCTGGCCACTGGGTGGCGATCTCGTTCCATGTTAAGAAAGGATTTTCTAGCTTTTACCAGTAGGGCCAAAGTTTGAATTAACCAAGTGTAGTGAACAAAGATTTTCAAAAGGATACTGAAATAAAATCAGGTCAGCAAAAACCCAGAATTATGGTGGAATGACAATAAATAGCAATGCCAAATAGGAGACATAAAATCTCTATAGTCCAGGCAGTAAAACATAGAGGGGTATATGAGAGTTGTGTTTTGGGTATTATTTAAAGGAATATAGGGAGAGGAGTACATTGTAAATTTATATGGTTTTTGAGAAACATGATTGAAAAGTTAACTCTACCATTTAAAGATTTAACTTGCAGAGTAACCAAATACCTTAAAACCGCTGGAGTGTAAAAAGCCTGCCCCTACAAAAAGTAAACCAAGTCAACAGACATTTGTGATTTCTTTTGCCTAAATCTAAAGGAAACACATAAGGGAATTCTAATCCTGTTCCAGTAGTTTAGTATTAAAGAAAATGAGCCAAGCCACAAGTTCTGAGCTTCTTCGCATTTTATCGGAGACCACGGTCTCTGCCAGGCTATCTAGCTTACCTTTAGGATTTGGGAATGATCGCTCCCAGCGTTAATGATCTAGACTGGTGTCCGCGGGGCTTTGAGTCGAGGTCCGTTTCTGTGGAGATGAACGAGCATCAGTAGGAACGCAGGGAGGATAGAGGCTTTCTGATCACAGCGCTGCCCACCTCTATGCCTAGGAAAGGTTATATTCGAAAGAAAAACCTAATCTCCCCCGTTGAAGCACCAGTGAACATGAAGAGGAAAGCCCAAGGTCTTGGGGAGAGGGTAATGCTGGAGAACCGGACTCTGGCGTGTAACCTTTGCCCTCGCACACATTGCAAATCACGTCTCGTACAGCGAGCAGAGAGCCCGTGGCAGGAAGAGGGGTTGGCCACAGCCTACCATTTTCCCCTGCCGATTGCTCTGCTCGCCCGCCCTGCTAGTTTTCTCCCAGTTACTCCTCATCCTCCCTCGGAAGGTGGGTGCAGGTTCCTCCTGAAGGCCAAAGTGTGGGCCTCATGGTTCCGGTTGCCATGGCTGCTGCTTTTCTCCCCATTCCTTTGATACGTTACCTATTAGCTTACATAATCCTCCCGCAGGAGGATGTCCCCATTCAAAAGAGAAAAAAAAAACTTATATTGCTAAGTAACCTTTAACAATGAATAGCATTCATTATGCATTTGCTTCATGAGACAAAGGCATTGTTTGCTCTATTTCAGGTGATAACAGTGGATCAAAGGCACCGAGACCAGAATGTACTTTAGAAGAGCCAGCAGAGAGGGTATGGAAATAATGCTTAGCATTTATGGCGCACTTTATACTCTCAAAGGATCCTGCAATTATTAATTATCCCACACAATAGCTCTTTGAGGAAGGTCAGTGTCATTAGCTGTATTTGGTGGATGAAGAATCAGATAGCAGTTGGGTGATTCCCTGCACCCCCATCATTTAAAGATCTCGGGTCAAAGCAGACCCAGGGGTGGGGATTGTGGGAAATTATGAAGTAGCTAAAGGGTAAACAGACCAAAGCCGCCCCTTCTGAGGTTCCATTTCCTTTGATCTGGCTTTTGAAAATCCTCTGAACAGAACCTTGTACTGGACCTGTACACTGCCCACCCCACCCCACCCCCCACCTAGCCCCAAAGCCTGGTTCCTCTTGCTATTGTCTTTTCTACCTATCCATGGTTTTCTTTGAAACTTCATTCCCTTTTCTTCTTTTTGTTTTCTTTCTTCCTTTCTTCCTTTCTTTCTTTTCTTTCTTTCCCTTCCTTCCTTCCTTCCTTCCTTCCTTCCTTCCTTCCTTCTTGTCTTCTTTCTTTGTTTCTTTCTTTCTTTCTACCTTAATTGAGTACTTATTGTTGTTGATGTGGGCAGGAATGTATAAAGAAAAAAAAAAAACCCTGATTCTCAAATGACTGCTGTGTTCAGAAACTTTTATTTTCTAGCAGCAATACCAGCACAACCCCCTCCTGGAAGATGCTGAAGGCGGAAGGAGCAGGTGTCCCTGTGAAGGACCATGCTGAGGAGGTGTTGGCTGTCCAGCAGTAGGGCTCCTGGAGACCCCGGGGGAGAGGAGATGGAAGTAAGGTGTCCCGAATGTTGGCTACTTCACATTTTTGCCTGAGGCTAGCCTTCTATTGGCTAGTATTAGAAGCTCATATTCTGTAGTGTTTTTATTATTTTGTGGGATGTCTTCCTGTTTTATGGGAATATAAACAATTGGAAAATAGGTGCTAATTCTTACAGCACGCAGCTATTGAAGGAAATAATAGCATGAATAGCCACCTTGTGTTGATTAAGGCTCTGCTTAGTGCTTTACAATGCTGGTCGTGGCTGAGCCTCCCAATGACCTTTGAGGCAGCCCTTGTTATTACCCTTTTTTACAGTTGAGGAAAGAAGGACTTAGAATGTTTAAGTAATTTGCTCAAAGCCACATAGTTCTTTCAGCCATTTATTTATTTTTTTTAATTTTTTTTTTCAACGTTTATTTATTTTTGGGACAGAGAGAGACAGAGCATGAACAGGGGAGGGGCAGAGAGAGAGGGAGACACAGAATCGGAAACAGGCTCCAGGCTCCGAGCCATCAGCCCAGAGCCCGACACGGGGCTCGAACTCCCGGACCGCGAGATTGTGACCTGGCTGAAGTCGGACGCTTAACCGACTGCGCCACCCAGGCGCCCCTCTTTCAGCCACTTAAAAGGAATTTGGTGACCTATGCTTTGTGCTAAGCACAGAGATCCCAAATGGTGAGCAAAACAGATGTGGTCACTTCCTATTTTGAGCTTAGTATCCACGGGGCAGACAGACATTCATCAAATAATAACTATGTATCAAATGGAATCGCCACCTGTGAGAAAGCCCATGAAGGAAAAATGAAAGGTGCAGTATAGGAGAAGCTCGCACAGGGTGACCTGATCTGTCCACAGGCCAGTGAGGTGGGGACAGATATGGAGGAAAGGCCAAGGTCAAGGAAGGTGTACCCGAAGGCCCTGATGTTTAGGCCGAGTCTTGAAAAATAATGGGCCCGAGTGAACAGTGAATGCAAAGGCCCTAATGTAAAAGGGTGGGTGAGAGGGTCTGAGAATCTGAATGCAGTTCTCGCTGTGCAGAAGAGGGGGGAGAGATGAGTCAAGGCGGGAAGACACCTGGAGAGGGAGGTAGGGCCTGATCTCTTAGGACCCTGGAGGCTAGGGTAGAAGTTGGTGTTTAGGAGCAATAGATACTCAAGGATTTTAAGTAAATGCATGCCTCCATCAGATGAAGAGTCACTCTGCATACAGCAGGGAGAATAACGTAGAGAGGAGTCAGTGTGCAAAGGGTCACTGACAGACGGGGTGTAGCAATAGTTTCAGTGGAGATGACAGTCAGACCAGGGCGGCCATGGCAGAGATGACAGGAAACACACCGGGTT
This sequence comes from Acinonyx jubatus, assembly GCF_027475565.1. Taxonomy (NCBI): domain Eukaryota; kingdom Metazoa; phylum Chordata; class Mammalia; order Carnivora; family Felidae; genus Acinonyx; species Acinonyx jubatus. The sequence continues at coordinate 12,299,253 of NC_069385.1, read as the reverse complement.
GTGAGAGCATTTGGAAAGCCAAGGGCACCGGTTTTGGTGATGAGTGTGAACAGATGGGGTGGTGAGGAAAAGGCCGGTGTCCAGGTGATTCCCACGTTTCTGGCTTGGACAAATGAATGGCTGGAGACTTGTGAGGGGACCAAGCATTTGGGGCAAGTTCTTAGGTGGACACAGAATTTGAATCTAGCTCTGTTTCCCATCAAAATATACTCTATTGCCATAACACACACACGTTTTTGGAAATCTAGTATTGAACTGCCCTTCCAGCTTGCTAATTGTGAGCAGCTTCCACTGTCCTTACTGTGATCTCCTGGAAGAAATGCACTTCACCTTTGTGGTCGGCTCTGTAGTGACATGAGTAGCAGAAATGTCCAGTCAGGCAGGAACACAAGGGACGTCCCTTTTGGGAGGGAGACCTGTAAAGCTGCCCACCGTGCTGTTCAGCAGTGAGGCAGGAAGACTCGGGCTCAAACTGTTAGGGCTTGACTCTTATCCCCATGACTTGTCAGCTCTGTGGCGTCAGGCAAATTATTTAACATTTTAGAGCTGTTTTCTCCTCACCTGTGAAGGAAGACTTATAATAGTATCTCCTCCGTCACGGTTGGTGGAAGAATCAGGGCTGTTGCGAGCTCATAAAACACCTCTGAATGAGTTAGAGAAACACTCCCATTCTCAAGTGGAAAATCTTTTTTTGAAGTTAACATATGATATATTTTTAATTAATTACAGTTATACAAACAAAATCGTTTTGAATAAATAATTCAAATCAAATTATTAAACATAATAGCCAATTTGAATTTTTAATCACAATAATTAGAAAATCAAATTTAAAAATAATAGATACATAACAAGCCAAAAATTTTAATAGCAGTTAATTATGAAATTTCCATAGCAACAAATAAACAAGTGCTCTAATGTAATTAGCAGCTTGTTACATAGTAACCTCTAATTTGTCAATTTAATACTCACTTTGTATATTATTAATGCTAAATTAATATTAGTTATTACCTAGTTATTTGATTCATAAAGAAAGTTCCTGTATATTTAAAATGGGAACTCTGTGATCCCACTCAGTACAGAAAACAAATTGGCAGAATATATGAATTGTAGTATATTGGCACTGACAGAGTTTTTTTTTTAATTTTAAGAAAACAATCAGTATTTCAGTAAGAAAGCAACTTCTTATTTAGAAACAGAAGTTATTCTAATGTTGTTAGATCATCAAATTATTTTAATGATCAAACATATTCTTCCTTTGTAAGTCCAAATAGAAAAGGATATATATCAATCCTGTTGAAAAAGACATTTTACAGTCACCTGCCACAAAACTGTATTAATAAATATGTAACTTGCTCATCTTTGAAGCTAAATTTGAACTTGCAATAAAAATTTCTAAAAAAATCTCAAAACCGTAACATGGCTGTGATATGACATTCTCCGTAGATATGCTACTTTTGTGCAGTCTACGACCTAAACCACTGTTGGCAGTGGTCCTGGGCAGGGTTACAAGAGATAATTCTCTAAAGTACTTAACATGCAGGGGGACTGTCCTACATTGAGTGGTCACAAATGTTAGCTTTTTGTTTTTAGTTATTAAACCTACATGTACTAGAGGCACTGTAGGATAAAAATGTTCTTGCCTCAGTCCTAGTTGCTTTTCAGTTAGTACGGAATGTTCATTGTCAGTGTGGATAATGCAGTTTACAGAGTGATGCTCAAAGTACATTATACACGTGCTTTCTCAGTGAACTCCCCTCTTCACCAGGACCACACCACCGCAGGTGTAACTATAATTACGGGGTGTCCAGTGCTTTGGATCAGTTGAACTGGATTGCTTGTTCTCAGATTCACTGCAGAGAAAAAGCCGCATCATGGTTTGTGTCAGTGGTTTGCTTTAGTCCTCTTAATAGCAGCACACTGGGAAAGGAAGCCCCATGCCGATTTCCAAAATACAAATAACTGGCTGCCCGATGAGTATTCCATATTGGGATAGTCAAGGGAGACAAATGGTAGCCATTGAATGCTCAATGGTAAGCATATTTACGGTAGAGGTGGATAAGGGAAGCTTCCGATGTGATTTAAGATGATGTAGGAGAACAGAGAAGACCGTGGGAGAGATTTTCGTGGAGCGAAGATGATATTGAGCCCAAATGTTTCTGTTACGACCCAAAGACCATGAAGATGTGCACACGAAATGGAGGAAGCAGTGAGGGGAAGGGCAGGGGCACGGTCTGGGAAGGCAGGGCGCAGATGAAGGCGAAACCTCCCCTTGAAATGGAAGGTTGAGAGCGTGAGGAGCAGAGCACAGCAGGGACACAGCCCAGTTGAAGCCAAGCTCGGGGTTCATGCCTGTGCGGCTGAGGCTTCGGGGGCTCAGTGGTCATTTCTGCAGGAAGGGAGACAACCTCGATGCTGTCTTTGTTTTATTTTTTAAAAAGTTACTTTGTCTTGGCTGCCATGTCACACCACGTTCGAAGGCCTTTGTTTTTTTTAAGTTTATTGACGTATTTTGAGAGAGAAAGTGAGTGGGGGGGGGGGAGGAGCAGAGAGAGAGAGGGAGACTGAGCATCCCAAGCAGGCTCCCCGCTGCCAGTGCAGGGCGGGGTGTGGGGCTCAAACCCATGAACCCTGGTCATGATCTGAGCCCAAGTCCCAGGCTGGATGGACTTGAGCCACCCAGGTGCCATGTAGCCTTTGTTTGTTTGTTTGTTTTAAATGTTTGTTTATTTTTGAAAGAGACAGAGAGACAGAGTATGAAGGGGGGAGGAGCAGAGAGAGAGGGGGACACAGAATCCGAAGCAGGCTCCAGGCTCTGAGCTGTCAACCCAGAGCCCGACGCGGGACTCAAACCCACCAACCGCAAGATCATGACCTGAGCTGAAGTCGGTCCCTTAACTGACTGGCACCCGAGGCCTCTGTTTTGTTTTGTTTTGTTTTTTAAAGAAAAATACTGTATCAGTTCAAAGCATCATTAGTTATACGGGGCTAATTATGGACAAATGTTTCTGGAAGATGGACACGAAGAAGAGAGAGAGAGAGAGAAGGAGACAGTAAGCACCAGAAAAAGGCTGTCAAGGGAGGTAAAGGGTGAATGCTGTGATCAGTGGGAAAACTACTAGAGAGAGGCAGAGAGAGAGAGAAGAAAGGGTTGAGGTCTAAGCTCTGAGGAAGGGAAATCATTCATAATGGGAGCAGGTTTTCTACTGCATATATACAGACTTCGGTACTTGTATACCTGTTCACACTTATAAAATCAAGAATAATTAAATCATGGTGTGTTAGCACAGGGCCGGCTTCGGAGCCTCTGTCCCCCTCCCTCTGCCCCGCCCCCGCTCCTGTGTGTCCTCTCTCTCTCTCTCTCTCTCGCGAAAATAAATATTTTTTAAAAGAATAATGAAGTCACATAAGGGCAAACTTTTTCTGCAGAGTAGTAAATAGTCTGCCGCATGATAAATGTTGCAGTCTTTGGGGGCCCTACAGTCGCTGCCGCGGCTCCTACCTCTGCCATCGCAGATGGAGAGCAGTCATGGGCAGGGTGCCTGTTCCAATAAACGTGTATTTACAAAAACAGATGTCAGGCCGGGTTTGTCTCATGGGTTCTAGTGTACTGACCCCTGATCTTAAATATCGAATCCCCTCATTTCCAGAGGAAAATAGGAGATTTAGAGCATGCCAGTAAGCTCCCTGAACATCACAACTCACTGGTGAGGAGTGGGAGGTGGGGACTAAGAAGTGTTTAGGGATATATGTGCTAATTTTGGCGGGCTCTTGATCTTTTTTTTTTTTTAATGTTTATTCGTTTTTGAGAGAGAGAGAGCAGGAGAGCAGGAGTGGGGGAGGGGCAGAGAGCAGGAGTGGGGGAGGGGCAGAGAGCGAGGGCGACACAGAATCCGAAACAGGCTGCAGGCTCCGAGCTGTTCGCACAGAGCCTGACTTGGGGCTCGAACCCACAGATTGTGAGATCATGACCTGAGCCAAAGTTGGACGCTTAACCCACTGAGCCACCCAGGCGCCCCCCTTTTTTTAGGAAAAAAAAATTTGGAAGGCTCTTAATCTTTTAAAGCAAAATAAAACTTAGTTGCAATGAAATTTGCACTCTCAGACACTTTTTGAATGCTTCCTTCTGGATAATTGAGGCTTCTGAGAAGGTCGGGGGCTTCCTCTTAAAGCACCCAGGTCTTTCCATGTTAGTTAACATGATTAATTGGACAAATGATCTTTCTAAGGTCTGTGATTTTTGGCCACACCGTTTTAAACAGCATATAATTTGGCCTTTGTGAAAAAGAAGAATCATGTTTGTCATTAAAAAAAAAAAAATTGATTTAGAGCTCAGAAGCCTTAAATCTGATATGTGGTCCTCACGTCCCTCGCCATGTGAACTCCCCAGGAGTCGCTATTGCCCTAGAAGCCTGACACGTGTGCCTGGTCTAAGATCCCCAACTTTTCCCGGCTACTCCTTTTAGCTCTGTCCTCTGTTCGAACTGGGGACTGCTTTAAATTCAGCTCTCTTCTCCCAGACTTACCTTCTTAGCTTTTGCTGTCCTTTTCTCCTTCATCATTTCTTACCCCTCCTGACCAATCCCAACTCCTCCCTGGGTAGCTCCCCTCCCGACCAATCCCAACTACTCCCCGAGTAGCCCAGCTACTCCCTGGAAATACTGGGGACAAAGCCCTGAGACCAAGACTCTTCCATCGCCTGAATCCAAAGTCTAGGCGCTGCATGAGTGCTTAGCACTGATTTGATATTTGAATCAGACATTAGCCACAAATTCATTAAATGCCCTAATCTTGTGATTCGGACCATTGGTCTAATTCGTCTGTGTGAGACTCCCAGGTTCAACCCTGTCCTTTTAGGCTGACTCTGTGCCCCTCTCCTGTCACCTACTGGTAGCATCTTGCCTCATACTGGAACATCAGCTCTTTATTACAAGGAGCAGATAAGCTCTGACAGAAGGCCTGAAGGGCTTCCTTATGTAAGGGCATGGCTTTGAGCCATCATATTTCTAAAGTGATGATACGTTCTCGTTTGCTTGGGATCAACCCATTTAACATTTGCTGTCCTGGCGTTATAGTTAATAGGGCCCCAACTATTGTCCTGATTTGGATGAAATCTTATATGGTAACCCTACATTTCTCATCTGGAAAATGGGGATAATATTGCCAACCCTTTCTTTCTTACAATGCTGTTAAGAGGACCAAATGAGATTATGCTTATGGAAGTGTTTTAAAATGATTTAAAGAAGAACTTCCTTGACGACATGAAGTTGTTATGATCTGTTTTGGCTTTCACAGACCTATTAGTTCAATTCCATTTTCTTAGATATGTTTCAGATTGTTGAGGTCATGAAACAAGTTATCTCCAGATTAGAGAGGTGTTATTATATCTATATACGGTTCCCTTAGCAGTAAAAAAAAAAAATCTCATTTTTTTTCAAGTTAACACTTCATTTAAAAATACAATTGATTTTTACAAAGTAGAAACATGCTACCACTCTCATTTTTCCCCACTCTTTGTGCTAGACTTCTAAATGATAAAACAAAGAAAAAGGTATACAAGCAGAATTTTAAGCAAAGGAGAAGCAATAAACCAGTCATTATTGCAATAGCACAAATGAGACAAAAACCAGAACAGAGAATACCTAACTAACCCTGTGTGTATGGAGCGTGTGTGTGTGTGTGTGTGTGTGTGTGTGTGTAACAGTTTTCATTCAATTTAAGAAATATAAACCTATAGGTGCACTTTTTCCTGTACCTTTTTATGTTGAAAAGGACAATTACTCTAAACAAGAGAGGAAGAACGGGGGAGCCGGGTAACCAATAAGATGATGAATCACAACATAAATAACTGAGAGCGGACTTTCTTTTAAGCAATGGCATTTCTTCTCTTTAGCAAACAAAGAATCCCATCTGTAATGAAACTCTGGTCTGATTGTGTTCTGTATCTAAGTGTTGCCTCTGGTGTAATAATGCACTTTCCCAAGTGGGGTTGCTTTTCTATTGCTCTTTATTCCTGAATGACCTGATCTTTTCTAAATAGGGAGAACATGTGCTTCTCTTAATGAAATAATTATTTCTTTCAAAGTCTGACAGTATTATTTGCGAAGATACCTATTGTCAGGCTTCTGAAGATGCCTCCAGGCCACAAAGGAGTTAATTTTCCTCAAATGGACAGTGTGAGTTCCTTAAAAGGGAGGACAGCTTTTATGGATTGCACAGGAGGGTTCTTAGCTATTCCGCTGGAGCAAACTCTTCCGGCTGTTCGCTGTAATTTTGTTTTACGTGGGGAGAATAATCTGTTTCAGAACGCCCCTGAAGTTGAAAACTGGTAGTCTCGATGTCCCGTTTGACCTGCAGTTATTTAAAATATTTAAAAAGTAATGAAATTTCATGTAAAAGTGTAGATTTCTGGCTTCTCAAAAAAATTGGAATATTTCGTGTCAATGAGCTGGTTGGAGCTGAGTAGTGAGTGGCTGTCTTTCCAATGATGGCCCTCTGTCATCTAAGAGACTTAGTCTTAGAGCAACTCTTAATCCGTGTGTTCATTCATTCATTCAACAAATTATAAAGACCTGTTGTATGTAAAATCCTGTTCAAGGAGCTAAGCCAATATGTATATGGCTCTGTGATCCAAAGGATCTTATAGGATGTCAGTCTCCTGAGATGATTTAGGGGAAAGCATTCCTTGGACACATGAGTTGGGATGTCCTACATACTTCTCTCTTGGAAGTTCATAATGCATATTAGCATAGTAAGGGCTCTGAAAAGCCCTTCAGTGAGGAAGCTTGTTAAATATTGCTTATTATTGTTTCTTTACTAAAAAGTAGTGTTGTAAGTAGCATCTACCAAATCCATAAGAGCTAGTTTTTGGGAGCACACTTTAAAAAATAGTGATCTGGCTCCAAATGGGAAGCTATGAACGTTTACATATTAACAAATATAGAGAATAAATCAGAAAACTGGAAGAGTCCCTCGCAAAAATATTCGAAAGGGAAAAAAATAACTGACTTAAAGACTGCTCATCTATAACATGAACTAAGTCCCATGTAAGGGTTCACGTGCCTTGTTTTGTAAAACACTACTATTGGATGGAGCTTTATCCTTTCTCTTTTTTAACGTTACCATCTGTATGGAGAATTTTTCTAAAATTCAGCTGGTATGGTAAGTGGGAAGAATGAGTGCAAATTGTTTTGAGGGCCGATTCACTATTAACATTCATATGTTTATTTAACCAAGCCAAGTCCTGTGTGTCCCTAGAATGAGTATGCTCCTTTCTAACTCACATGTATCTCTACAGCAGGCACCACAGCCATCTAATTCAGGTCGACTGGAAGGCCTCCTCACTGAAGTATGTTTCCTACCCTGCACTCAGGAGAAGCTTTTAAAAATATGATTCTGACAACCTTTGGATGACTTCTAACTGCTCTTGAAGATCAAACTCCTTGTGAGGTCTGCAAAGCTTCACATGCTCTGGGCCCAGTTCTCTCCAGCTTTATCTCATTCAACTTTTCTACTTTTCCACAACTTTTTTCTATGTTGCATTCTATTAAGCCTTTCAGGTCTTCAGTGAGCAGCCTCCTTCCTGCCCCAGGGCCTTTGCAGATGATGTTTTTCCTTGCCCGCATCTTTCTCTCCCCCGCCTGCTGCTTGATCCCTCCCTCCCAACTTCTGCTGGGTTCATGTCTAGTTACTCAAATCTCAGCTCAACTACTGCTTCTTTCTTAACCCACGACCTCTCTGGTCCTACAACTCTATCAGATTCCTCTGTTTTTTCCTTTCTTGGAGCATGCTCTACAGTCATCATGATCTGTAATTACATACTTTTTATGATTATTTAATCAATATTTGTCTCCTTCTTTTGTTTATTAGTTTCCTAGCACCTGGCATGTTAAGGAACACTCAATAAATACAAATGAGGAGGTCTGTGAGGGAAGATAGAAGTTTTATGCATATTGGCAAAGGAAGTGACAGAATATGCCTTTTTGGGGATTTAAACATAAAGCCAAGACTGTTTATAAACTGGGACATTGATCCATCCATATATTTTGGTATAAACCTTGTTAGCTGGTGGAGGGAGGTGAGTGGGAGACGAGATGCTAACTAAGCTAGCAGCAAGGAAAAACACATTTTTTTTTTCTGGTGAAATAAGTAATGGTTTTCTGGTTGGATAATTCCACACAGAAAATGATTGATTAAAGCTTCCTGCAAGCTTGGGCTATGCAAATATAGCAGGTGTCTATGTATATGCAAGGCTTGAACACAGTCTTCAATTATTTTTTGGAAGAGTTGCCCTGGTTGAGTTTTGAATCATGCTCCCACATCTGTCATTCTGTTCCAATCACTACCCAAGCAGGAATCAGACGTGGCCACCCAGGCCAAAAAAAAAAAAAAAAAAAAAAATCAAATAAATAAAAATAGTGTGGGGTGAATGTTCCACCTTACTTATTTCTGTTTCAATAAAAAAAAAAAAAAAAGAATGCTCACGGAGGCATGAGTATTGCCTAACAAATTCACTGGAGTCGCTGTAAATATGTGTAACATCAGCTGAATGAACGAACGAATGCGTAAATTTCAGCAAGGAAAGCACTCTGAGATTGTGTTGCATTCTTCACTTGCTCCCGCGGTGATCCAATATGACCAATATCTCTTCTGAGAATTAGCTCTTCACTTATGGTCTTCTAGTACACGAGGGTTCCTTTGGCAAATACTTTTTTATGTGGCCTTAAATGGTGCCATCAGGAGCTTTTAAAAGTTGACCCAGGCACCTGGGTGGCTCAGTCAGTTAAGCGCCCGACTTTCGCTCAGGTCATGATCTCACAGTTTGTGGGTTCCGGCCCCACATTGGACTCTGCACTCACAGCTCAGAGCCTGGAGCCTGCTTCGGAGTCTGTCTGCCTCCCTCTCTCACCCCCTCTCCCGCTTGTGCTCTGTCTGTTTCTCTCTCTCAGAAATAAGTAAACATTTAAAAAATTTAAAAAATAAATGAAAGTTGATAAGAAGAGATCCTCTTTGTTCCAGGGGACGTTTACCTTTCAGGTAGGTCAGTGGATCAATGTTTCTGGTCCATTTCAGCCTAACTGCATTCCATTTGCACTATCATTTATTATGGTCATCTGATCTTTTTTTCTCTCCTAGGTCTCATTAAAAGGCTTCCCGTGACCACTAAAAAGTGACTTCTGGCAATGAATTCAACAGCAAAAATTTATTCTGACACATGGCTATGTCATTGCTTAGTTCCACTTTGTCTTGTACTACAAAAAAAAAAGTTCGACCATTTTAATAGAAATTACTAAAAATAATCAGTGAATAGGGTGGATTCACATAGAATTGGCACTTTCTTTTGAGATTCAGTTTCTTCATTATTGGTAAAATTTTCAGGTCGACATGCATTTATTAAGTGATGACGATGAGTGCCAAGTTTCCTTCTAATTCCAAGAAAATTCTATTACTCTCTTCTTGTGTAAACCATCTTAATTTCTGATTCTGTGACCCTGATTTATACATGAGTCTGAGTTTAAACTTTGCTTGATTGAGGAGAAAAATAACACCCATTTCTAGTGTCACAAGCTAAGAAAATAATGAGTCATATTATATAAATTAAATAATTGCATTCACTTTAGAAACGGATGTTAATATTTTGATGTTTTAGAGTTGAAGGCAGTAATAATATCCCAGTAGCTCTCTGAACACCTGGGTTACTTCAGATCTGAAGAAAGCAGACATGAAAGAAAGTCCAGTTAACCTCAAATACAGAATAAACTTAATGCACCCAGCGACCTTCGATAATTCCATTAATGTGTGTGACTCTTCAAAATACTATTTAAAATAAGCCTCCCAGTTAAATATTATATGTTTTAAAAGGACAAGTCCATGCAGTTTCTAATGGATTTCTTGACAATTTAAAATGAAACATGGCTTACTCTATGCTATGATTTTAAATGCATTTATTTAAATGTGCCATCCTTAATATGCAACTTGAAAATCTCTGGGCTAACCTGAACACGTATTTGTCTAACTCTGATTTGCTCTTCTGAAGCCTGGCTATATTTCTTAGTCTTGCTTCTCTGGCTCTCAGGGAACTGATGAGAAATTCCCCAGGTCTTAAGATCACTTTCTGTAATATAAACTCTATCCTGAAACTGTCCTTTGTAGTTGTATACTTTCAAGCCTGAGATTGACATACATTTAATTATTTTAAATTATTGCCTAGTGTCTCCTTAGTTTTATCACAGGATTTGCCTTAGAAAGGGATACTCCTTTAAGGAAAAAAAAAAGCCTTAAATTTAGTAATAGGCTTAGGCAGGGAGGATGGAGAGTCTATTATAAAAACAATCAAAGTAGCTGGAGAGAGTGTTCCAGTCTTTGTTCAGGGCCATTTAAATAACACTAGAATTCTCACTGTTGATTTTGACTGCGTGAAGTGTAGTATCATTGTGTGTGTGTGTGTGTTTCTGTGTGTGTGCGCTTGAGTGTATCCCATTCCCTAGTTTAAGATCCTCAAGCCCTATATTTTCCAATTTTAAAACCCAACCAACATATCACTTTCTCAAAGATATTCTGAATGAAGCTGCCTTGACTCCATCCATAGCAGTTACAAAATCTCCCTCAATCAGGTGTCAGGGGGCCTTTCTACTTGGCCATTCTCACCTGTATTGCTCTCCTTTTCTGGAGTCGATAAAATGACTACTAGACATCTCAGTGTTGCCTTGAATTAATGACAATTATGTTGGCTTGCTCAGCTTGCCAGGGATAAAAGGAGGCATTTCATAAATGCTGTGAAAAGTTGAAAATTCTCACCATTTCCTTCTCCCCTGCTCGTGGAAAATGGGGCTGGGGTGACCTTGGATCAGAGGGATTTTGTCATTTTTGCTGGCAGAACAAGAGGAGGTAAAGGAGTATCCACATGCGGTGGGGAGCCACAGGTATACAGGAGGCTTCTGAAGCCCCATAGATTTATTCATAGGTTCGTTCGTTCATTCATTCATACATCCATCCATTCATTCATTCATTCATTTCACAAATATTTTTAGAAGGCTTTGTCTGTGTCAGGTGGCAGATAAAAGACTGATTTGTGTGCCCTGGAGCTTTTACTCCAGGGTAACTACTTTGTTTTCTGATTTGTCCTGGTTCCTCTCCAAGGGGGCTCTCTGTTCTCACTACCTGTGTCTGCCAGGTTCAAAGCGAGTTCAATAAACTCTTTTTATTGATGACGATGTTGACAACAAGGCTTTTAACCTAATTTAGCAGCTGAAGATTTCTTATGTAAGAGTTTTTCCTTTGCCCAAATCATTGTCTCCTTTCTTCCTTGTTCTTTGGTATCATTTAAGTTCTTACACAACTGTTTGCCGTTCTTAGTTCCCCTATCCTCCCGAATTTATATTCTTCCTTAGATAACTAAATAAAAATGCTCGGAGGAGTTTTTTACCCCAATTTTTGGTCTCTTTTATCTCTACATGACATTTTTCTTTTTCTGATAGCTCTTTCATTTTAGTGCTTTTTTCCTTTTGCCTTTTATTTGGCATTGCTTTTATTCCTGTGCTCAGCGAAGGTGGTGTTTTTACACATTCTACCTTTTCTTTTCAAGTTGGCCTGTATCCGGTCTCAGCTTCTCTCTTTATTCTTCTTCTCAATAAGTCCTTCTTTTCTCTCTGATCTTTTCCTCTCTCCTCTTCTTATTTCCTTCCCTCATGTTTCACATTCCCCAATATACCCTTATTGTTTTTCCTTTTGTGATTTCCTTCTTCCTTTTTCTAGTTCCTTTATTCTTACTTAAGGGAAGAAAGATTTGGAAATTTTTTTAAGCTATTGTCAGCAAAGGGCACACCTTCTGGGTCGACCTCCTAAGCACAACCCAGGAGGCACTGGGTTTGAGAACCTGCCCTCCCTAGCCCTGTGATCAGAGCGTCGGAGGCTGAAAAGGTAGCCAGGAGCCCACGCCTCAACCTCTAGGCAATAGTGCTCTCTCAGCCCAGGTGCACACAGCTGCTTGTCCTTTTCTTTGTGACAGAAAAAGTGACATCTTTATTGTTTATAAGACACTATTGGAAATATACAAAGTACAAGAAAAGGTATGCATGCTTTATGTGAAGCAGAAGACTTGTGTTTTTTCCATACTGTTTTTATCTTTATTTGACGACTTGATTTTTATGTGGTCTACCAGGAGAGGACACATGTCCTTTTTCAGTTTGTTTGCTTGTTTGTTTAATGTGGCATCTTTTCTTTGCTGTTCTTGGGCTTCAGGCTTTGATCTCTTTTCTTCTAAGCTTGTATTTTAATTCCAGTTAGGCAACACAGTATATTAGTGCCAGGGGGACGATACAGTGATCCCACAATTCCGTATGTCACCTGGTGCCCATCATGACAAGTGCACTCCTTAATCCCCATCCCCCGTTTCCCCCATCCCCCCCACCTCCCTGCTTACCTGTTTCTTAAAAATGTTCAAAATGACTCTACAGTTTCATAACTTTCTCAACTTGTCAAAGTACCTAAACCTGATATTACGCCCAGTAACCTGAATGAGGCAAGATGACCATCTCCATTGGAAGCATGGGGTAGGTGAAGGAGAGCCAGGAGGAGGGTGTCTCCTGAGTCCGATAGTGGCTATATGGGGCCTGCCGATGGCATAGAGGGGGTCCAGGCTTCCCACCCTAGATTCTAGATGGGAATCTCTCTATTCCTTCCGTTCTGTCTCCTGGGAAGGCAGTGTTTCTTGCTCTGCTTTTCTCCTCTCCCTTACCCCGCCCCGCCCCCCATTCTCTGAGACCATGGTTAATAAATAACATAGTTCTCCATCTGTACTTCATACGTTTGTGGGGCGGGGGGTGTTGCACTGGGTCTCACATACTGTGAAATGGATTCCTGACTCTCTTTGGCTGGTGAGGGAGGACCATGGGATTCACCAGCATCTCTGGTAATTCTGTGTTGTGCATGGAAATGCCTGTTGTGAGGAATTTTTTGTTTTTTTTTTTAAACCAATGTACATTCTTCTGGCTTCTATTTAAGTCGATGATTCCTTTCATATTTTCTTTCCCTGTTTTCACTTTCCCTACGTTTCACAAATCATCCATAATCATGTATGTTCGAATGTCGACTGCTATCAAGGACCAGCCTTTTCTTCTCTAGGGTGTAACCCAAAATTATACCGAGTTCCAGATTGTTGGAGCAAGAAGGACCCATAGATAGGATCAAGACTTGCTTTCGACTTGGGGGCTTGGTCTCTGACAGTGGTAATGCAAGGGTAGCAATGATCTATTTTCAGTTTTAAAAAGGGGAATATTTACCAGTCAAAAGTTGTACAGGCTATAAAAATGTAATTTTCAGCTCTCGGCAATAATCATATCAACTTAGTGCGTTAACACTGGTTGTCTCAAGGGAAAAAGAAAAACCTGTCACCTAATGAAGGGGATTTGGCAGTCCAAAATTTTCCCAGCATGAGTCCGACGTGGGGGAGAAGTAATAGATGTACTCTTTTGTGTTCAAAAGGTAAGAGACTCCTCATCACAACTTACTCCAGATCCAAATGCCCAGAGCGCTTGAGGCAAGGTTAGAAGTCAGGAGTCCTGACTTTTACCCAAGTGCTTCTCAAGGCAAAACAGAACGCTGATTTACTTTTCCATTCGACAAACGTTTACTGAGTGCCTGTGTTGAGTCAGATAGGTACACTTGGAAAGACAGAACAGATACAGGGCCAAGGAGGAAGATAGCCGTGCCACTCTGTAGATAGTGACTAACAGGCGACATCGCAGGTGTTGTGTGCAATGCTCGAGTAGACAGAAGGGCCGAGGAACCCCCAACCCCCACAATTTCTGCTTTTATTGACTATTTCAGGTCTGTTATACTTACAAAATGTGCCTATTTCATAACTGTTTGTGTCTCTCTTGTTTTGCTTTTAACGTAGGGTGTTAAATTCCTCTCTGACAGTCAGCTCTTTTCCTACTTTTAAACCTCTTCCACCATAGTTCTATCTCCCCTGGCTTGGCGAATAGTCAGGAAATGCTTTCTTGATAGTAATGGTAGGCAGTTTGTTCCTCTTCCTCTTAGATGATGACAATCTCTCATGAATCCCCGTCCAATTTCATTCTGTGTATGTCTGTCTTCACGTCTCCAGCTTGTGATCCTTATTAATTTTAGACAAGATCTTAAAGTTGTGGAGCATTCCCTCCAAATTTAATTAGCATGTTCTCAGTTCACTTATCTAAGTGATAATAAAAGTGTACAATCGAACTCCACCGGGGGCTGACCCTCGTTTGCTGCCATGGTCCCTGCTCACCAGCTGGCTTTGAAGGAGGCTCAACTCATCCAAATCCTCTCTAGAAAGTTTTTCTAAAATCGGGGATAGCAAATAATGTCATTGTTAATTCAAGTTTAAAATTTATTGCAGATAATATATTAATTTTAGTCATATTCATGATAAGATAGAGTTGTCTTTTTATGGAATCAATGTTCTTACTGGGAAAAAAACAAGAGTAAACGTCACCGCTACATTAACTAAACCAACAGAATTTCATTTTTGTTTTGTTGACAGAGAAAAATTTGTAAATTGTTGTATTTTCTATGCTTCAAGAGCAGAGAATCTAACAACTTCTTTAACACAAAAGTTATATTGTTTTGGCTTACTACCATGACCATTTAAAAAATTTTTAAGTTTATTTATTTTGAGAGAGAGAGAGAGAGAGAGAGAGAACGAGCTGGGTAAGGGCAGAGAGAAGAGAGAGAATTCCAAGCAGGCTCTGCGCTGTCGAATTCACGAACCGTGATATCATGACCTAAGTAAGCCGAGATCAAGAGTCGGAAGCTTAACCCACCGAGCCACCCAGGTGCCCCTGCTACCATGACCATTTAAAGGGAAAGACACAGGAATGATGGAAAAGGTAAGAGAAGGGCTGAGTCAGTGCAATGAAAACTATTTTGCTGTGGCTGCTCTGTACCCCAGCTGTCCCTAAGAGCTTAACTTGCTTCCATTTGAGACTGACATTAGTTCAGGAACAGCTGAGAGCCAGGGAGGGGAGGAACTGGAAGAATCTTACTCATAGACCATCAGGGATAGGGGCAGCTCTCCAAGAAAGCCAAAGTCACGTCCAATTTCTATCCTTGATAGTAATGGTAGGCAGTTTGTTCCTCTTCCTCTTATATCATACACACCATTTCTTCCTTTGTCAGGCCTTATTATTGTTGTACTTGTGTCTTACACGAGTATCATTAGGAAAGCTGGCTTAGCAAATGTTAGCATAAACTACATTGATAATCTCATCTAGAACTTATTTAAAAAATCTGAGTGACATCAAGTTTTCCAATTACTAAGACGTATATCTATTACAACACATATTATGATGGTAAATACTCCATTACAATATATTAATAATAATGTAAGTATAATAGTAATTATATGTAATATATATTATCATATAACTGTAATAAATATTATACTATATATGTGCATTGTACTGAGGAGATATCTAATTTACATTTCATAGAAGCTAATTATTCTAACAAATTATATTTCCCTCTATTTTACTAACTACGGTGTCTTTGATGATGAGATTAGGAGGGGAAGGACAAAGAGGGAAATAGAAAAATTTTTTGATGAGTATTTTGGTAATTTAATACATTGGTCTGTAATTTATTATGTGGCCAGTAGTAAATATCATACAAAGGAAAACTCTGGAACTATTTGCCCGCCTCTGAGGATTAACAAAGCTGAGTATTATTATATATGAGAAGGAATCATGGAGGACTCATGCGGTTGGATACAGGATCCGTGCAAATGCCCTTGATTAATGGTAGGAAAGAGATCTTAACAAACTTGTGACTAACTTGCCCAAGTTTTCTGGAGAAGGTTGACAGTGAGCCCAGCACAGAAAAGGATCCTTTGAAGCACGGAAGCTTGGAATGGACAGGGGCAGGTTTGGGGCAATCTAAGTAAAACACAGATTGAAGACACGCTGATCTTACCTAAGTAGTTCCGGAAATCCCAGGATGTCTGGAGTCAATATGCATTCAGAAAAGGACAAACAACTAAGTGGGTCTGTTCAATAAAAAAAAAAGAATGAATGCTGAAAAAAATGCATCACAGCCAACAGTACACCTGCCAGCAACTCCGCTTCTAGCTTCTTCTGTCTCTGCTCATCCTCCCTCGCAAGCTTCCTTTTTGCGAACTCTTGAATGGGATTAGGCACAACTGAGAAGAGCAAATATTAGAACTCGTTAACGACGGAGGCAAATGCTTGGTCCTGAGTCACCTGGTCTCAGGGCCTATTTTTGGCTCTCTGGGCCTGGCTAACCAGCCCTCAGGCCTCCCCTTCCCCTTCCGCTTCATGAATGTTCTTAGCTGCTCCTTCACTGAAACGCTAATGACTTCAGAGCTTTGATCTCCAGACAAGACCATGTGACATTTCACTCGGATGGTTTTCAGTCATTGTAGACTCCACACGCCGAGTCTGCCCTCCTCAGTCCTGACCTCACTTCCTCTTCCAGAGACATTTTTTCCCGTTTCCGTTTCTATTCACGGTGACGTCATGCTTTCAGCCACGTCATGCTTCCATGTTGCTCATTCTGGTATCTGGTCAATTCCCAAGTTCTGTCATGCTTTCCTTAAACAGCGTTTTTTTTTTCTTCCTTTTCTTTCCATTTGTACTGTTAACCCCCTGTGCCTGGGTTATGCTTTAGCCTCTTAACGGTTCTCTCTACAAGCTCACCTGCACCATTTGGCCTGACATACTAATGCCACCATTCTATTTTTTAAACATTTAAAAAAATCATGTTGAAAAATTTCCAGAGACTTTGTTTTGCCAGTGGGATAAAGATTACATAAGACCACACAGTTCAGTAGAGACTGAGTTATGGCTGGAGCCCAGACTTTTTTAACATCAGTTCCAATACTTTTTCTACTAGGGTTTGCTGTGTCTTATGAATTCCAGCATAGGAATACATACATCATCTATCCTATTTTATCCCTAAACGCTTTCGTGTTTTGCACTTCATTTTAATCTCTAAGCTGTCTCAATTTGTTTTGGATGTAGGAGGGATCTTAAAACTTAAATAAATCAAAACAAAGGTTGATCACAATAAAAATGTTATATAGATGGACAGGTAAAACTATATCAAACAGGTAGTTTCTTGTTATTGTTTTTGTTTTTCTTTTTCCAAAGACAATTCATACTGAAAGACTTTGGCTTCACGTGCCATTGGCTTCCTAGCCCAGATGATTTCTGAATCAAGATTCTCCCTTCATTGACTCCCGCTTTCAGGGAGAGTATCTGTTCCGACTGCACAAGCTAGAGGCAGCTCTTGGTACTGAGCTCCGGCTCTTGTCATGCTGGGTTTCTTTCCATATTGTTCGAGAATAGCATGCCATCCGTCCAGGGAATATTGACTAAACTCCTATTTTCACAAAATCTAAATTCAAGTTGGAAGAAAGCATCTGACATGGCTATTTACAAAGTCTTCAGTTGGCCTTACGAGGCCTCCAGCAGTCTGGAGAGAGACAGAGGAATTGGCAGACAAAAGCAGAGAGCTACAGGGCACTGGGGCTCCAAAGCTCTAACCCCATCGTAGTTGGGAAACACGTGTTATTCAAAATCCGAGAGAAAGGTTATGCTGGGCTCAGCTTCCCAAAGGCCAAAGACCCTCCATAGCCTAAATTGGGCAGAATATTTTTCTCAGATGTTAGTAGACTGGTTTCTTATGTCATCCGGTTGTAACAGTGAGAAATTGATTCAATGTACAAAACCCTTATTTGGCAATTTTCATCTTCAATGCACTTTCCAAATGTTAACTAATTAATCTGCTTGACAGTGTTCCATTTACACACGTTTTATGTTCATAAACTCTTATAAACTTTTATTGCTTTGATATCTCATTTCTAGTTTTTGTTTTTTTTCCCCCTGTTTTCTTTCAAGGCCAAATTAGCATAGTTCTTTGCTGATATGGTGCCATGTTCTCTCCCACGATCCAGGGGCTCTCATAGTGGTAGATCCTCAAGCAAGAAATGAGATGTGGCTGGGGGAGGAAGAGAATGAGGGAAACAGCCTCACCCTGGAAATAACAGAAGTGCCACCGGGGACAGATTCATACGGCCATTGCCTCTGATAGTACCGCCAAGATCAGTCTAGCTCTTGGGTGAGCCACAAGTATCATCGAGGGCCTACGATATGCCAGGTGCTGTTCTAAACTCTAGAGATGGAGCGGTGAACAAAACAGACCTCAGTCGTTGCCCTCATGGAGCCCCAATATTAGAAGCTTAGAGATCTATTTCAATCATCTCCCTCAGACATTCTCATGAATCCAATGTCTTCTTATTCTACGGCATTTCTCAGGGAAATGACTTGTACATGTTTGTTTTTCGTGGGGTAAATACAACTTAATTTGTTCTTAACCTTTCTCTTTTAAGCCTCAAGATCTGCTCCCAGGAGTTAGTGACCAGATCTATATGCCTACCATCTAGACCACTAGATCTTGAGATTTTGAGTTATGAACCCTGGTAAGAATCTGTTGATAACTATGTACCCACTCAACGGAGGACATTTTTACATATATACATATATATATACATGTATATATAAAAATTTATATATATTTATATACAAATATATGTAAATAGGTACATACATATGTACATGCATATACACATGCAAATGTGCATGCCATTTTAAGGAGTTTATAGATCATCTAAAGTCCATGCACCCTAGGTGAAAGACGATCACCTAATCTAGAATTATCACTATTTTATAGACTTTATCTCATTTAGATTTCAGCTGTGAGTTAGATTTTGCAGAATTGAGAATGGCAAGTACTAACATTGATTCGCATAGGCTAGTGTCTTCACTTCTTTGACCTCTTTGATCATTTCTTTGAATTATTTTGGCCCGTGTTCACACACAGAACATTCTAGCTGTGGATGTACAATTATTTTAGAGAGTAGAATATAGGTTTCTGCCTCAATTTTAATCCTTTTGTCAGATGAGTACATTGTCTTTAAGGTAGACTGTGCAATGACAGCATACTTTATATTCTAGACGGTGACTGAAACTTTGGAATCCATCGTTTTCCATGATAATTGGTCTTACAGTCTCCCAAAGTCTCTCACACTTGCCCATAAGGAATTTCATCTGCCAGTTTTCTGCTCCCATATGTAGTCTTGTGAAATTTTCACAGTTTCCTCTGCATAAATGGCATAATATTTCATTATTAAAAAGAAGTTAGCGTCATGGGCAAACCTGAAGATTTTATTGTAAACAGTCTCTTGTTACATCTTAGCCTCCATTTGTGAGTTGAAACAATTTAAAAAATATTTATCCTTGCGCCTCTCTCCTTTTTTTTTTTTTTTTTTTTTTTGGAGCTGGTATTCGTTCTCTCCGAAGATAAAATAGTTAATTAAATTCCACATTAGGTCCCAAATAATATATGGCAAAATATTAACAGTGGACATCTCTGTTTAGCTGGGTTATAGATGATTTTAATTTTATTCATTTTGGTTCTCTGTATTTTCCACATTTTCTACAAAGAATATATATGGCTTTTGTAATAAGAAATGTTATTAAATATGCATAGCTTTTCATGGAATCTTATCCCAGTCTTAGTAAGTATTTAAATAGAGGACATGCATTGGATTGTCTTTCCCATATACTTCCTTAAAAATATGGGAGGAGTATAATCTCCCTTTCAGAAGCTACCTTGCCTTTCTTACTATAGATTATCTTGTTCTTAAATGCACAAGGAATCATATCCTTTGGTCCTTATTCATGAATGCCTGTCACATTGACACTCTGGCGGCCCTCTATTAAATTGATCTGTCTACACAGTTTCAATGGATCCAAAATTTCACCCTTGAGTTTCTTCTAAACTCTTGGGTAGAGCACATTTACTTCGAGTGATTACTCCAGTTTGGGATAGAAAATTATGACAAAATGCATTATTGATTCGGCCAAGAACATCTAGTTTGTTTATTGCTATTTGATTTTGTATCTGTGACCGATATGCTTCAAAAGTTAATTTAGGAGCAGGAATGTCACTAATGCCTTCCTTTATAAACTGATTCATTCTGTTATCTCCTTTTCAGACCGGCATGGTCTTTTTATATTGTGATCATCAATCAATTGGTCTCATTGATTCTCTTGCTGTCTTTCTGCCTCCCACGTTTCCAACAAAGATTTCAATACTGGGGTCGGTTCGTCAGAAATATCCCCAATTCTCCTTTCGCTTAAAAAATATTTTTTTTTATTTGCATCTCTTCTGCTATGTATGACACTTCTTGTATTTTTCTACTTGGGCACATTTATTTTTAATATGATGTCTTTTGAAATATTATCTTTTCTTCTTAAACCTCATTTTGCTTGCAGGCTGTGGGCTGGATTTGGCCTGTAGGCTGTAATCTGCCAAACCTCTGATCTAGATACTTAAGTATGGCATTCCTACCCACAGTGATTCTATTTTATTTCCTCTTCCCATAAAGTTCTGCAACTTGCTTTAAGATGTCCTAAAATACGAAGCTACGTCCCCTCCTGTGTGCCTACACCGTATCCTTCCCGTACAGAGTTTTTGTTTGGCAGCAAGAGGCTATCTGGCCCCTTACGTGCTAATTATATCATAGCCCTCATTTGTTGCCAAGTACTCCCATCTGGCCATTTGGTCTGGTAAGTCTTTAATGTTTGTTTGAAGCAGCTTTGCATACTGGATTGGTCTTTCGCCACTTCTCGCATTCATTAGTTCTTAGTTAGGGCATCCGTATTTTATTCTTTTCATTTTTCTCAGAGACGTTCTCCTCTTCCTCCCTGATTGCTCGACTTGAATCTTGGATAACTCAGATATTGCATTTTCATCCATTTCCCTCAAGATTTCTTAATTTTAAACTTTCTGAAACTTGAAAAATATCCTCAACTATTTTACCTCAGACAGTTGACTCCTTTTTTTCTGTATAGACGCTATTTACCTAGAAGATACCCCGGTTCTTGGTGAATCTATGCATCTCTTCCTATACCATTCACTTGTCTATATTTTCAGAGTCTGGAAATCTGCTTGTCTTCACATTTCTTCAAAGAATGCACATTCCTTCAGGAACTTGAACTGAAGCTTCTTGCCTTAGGACTTAAATTAAACCCAGGCATGATTCCAACTCAGTCCCTGTGATTGTTAAACATTTATCCTCCCCCACGTTAGCAGGCCTGTTTTACAAAGGTGTTATGACAGGCAGTTCAGTACATGGATCGTGGCCAACACTATCTATTAGTCATGAACCTAGCCCCTCTCCGTTCAGCACCATCCCTCATCTTGGGGAAGTTTAGTCACAGCAAGATGACTCTGGAAATCTCGTAAGGGTTGGCTTCCAGATAAAGATCAATTTCTTTTCTCACTATTTAGATATTTTTATTTGGTGTGATGAAAAAAAGCATAGAAATAAGTTCAAGAGATTTGAATATTGCTTCCAGTGATACAAACCTTGATTAAGTGAGTTGAACCGGTCTGGACCTAAGTTGCCTCAACCAAAACACAAAGACTTTGACCGCAGTTGGTCTCTAAGACTCTATCTTCAACATTCTGAGGCTCTGTAGTGGACCGCACATTAGGAACAATGATGCACCCAAGTGGCTTGATGACTGGCGCAGGGAGATGTGATTTCCAGGGCTATGACACTTTCATGTGAAATGAACTCTTACGTTTTAATTGCTTAACTCTTTAATGTAAGTTTTGTTTTCTTTTTCATTGATGATAGAAATGACCATGTCAGGACCTCAAAGAACTTTGAAAAATACTGGCTTGACTATGTACCTGAAGGATCTGAGGCTTAGAAGGGCAAACCCTTCCTAAATGAGAAAATAAGTGCCAGGTTCCGGAATTAATTGTACAGTTTTACATACACAAGTTTCAGTTTGAGAAATACATCACTGCTCCTGCATATCGTTTCTAATGATGGCTGCATGATA
Source organism: Acinonyx jubatus (assembly GCF_027475565.1). Taxonomy (NCBI): domain Eukaryota; kingdom Metazoa; phylum Chordata; class Mammalia; order Carnivora; family Felidae; genus Acinonyx; species Acinonyx jubatus. The sequence goes on along the minus strand of NC_069385.1, from coordinate 12,277,339 downwards.
TTCAGTGGATGCTGTTTTAGGACTAAAGTTAAAACTAGTTTTGACTTCTTTTTCCCCAAGTCACTTTCCAAAAGAGTTAACGACTATTCAAGACAAAAGTTATCTCTTTCTTCTGGGTCTTCAGACCAAAGTGTTTTTTTTTTTTTTAAATGATAAAGTAAGGTGTTTATGTAGAAGAAATAATATAACACTTAAGCAAGACTCCATTCAGATTTTGGATTTGGTATCTCTGTGGGTAGGAATGAGATAATTGAGTTAAGAAATATTTAAATAGTTTATTAATATTAAACAATAAAAATGGAGAATATGAAGTATTCTCCTCGTATGCTTCATACACTGGACACATTTTGCTGGTAGAGGTCAGGATCTGCCCCGTGTAGCGAGTTACTGTCCTCCAGTGGCTCTGTTGAAAACGCACAGTGGAGGGGCGCCCGGGTGGCTCAGTCGGTTAACTTCCGACTTTGGCTCAGGTCCATGATCTTGCGGTCTGTGAGTTTGAGCCCCGCGTCGGGCTCTATGCTGACGGCTCAGAGCCTGCAGGCTGCTTCGGTTTCTGTGTCTTCCTCTCTCTCGGCCCCTCCCCTGCTCGTGCTCTCTCTATCTCTCTAATATGAATAAACATTAAAAAAAAAAATTTTTTTTTTTTTAAAGAAAATGCACAGTGGAACTTACTTTAGTTTTGACTTCTTCGTCTGTGATGACATTTATCTTTTTTTTGACGGCCTTGCCTTTAGTTTTCTGACTGCTAGTTTTGGCTGAGTCTGGCTTCAGGCCCTCTTTTTGGCATCTGCGGCCCATGGCCCAGGCTGACCCCGCGTGTGGGAGACCTCCGGAGGTTGGTACAGAGGGAACTTTTTGCACCAGACCAACCTGAGAGTGTTCTGACCTTATGAATGGAACTTCAGACAAAGCAAACAGGCTAGGCACAGGGGGTTTATTTGACATGGTGACGGCTAGATTCAGAAGTCCAGCGGAAAGATGTAGTCTTCTGAATGATAAACAGCCTGGCTTATGTGCTGACGCAGTTGCTAGGTTAATCAGGCAAAAAGGCTCACGGTAAGGCACACTTTCTTTTTTCTTTTAAAACATTTTTTTTAATGTTTATTCATTTTTGAGAGAGGGAGAGACAGAGTACAAGCTGGGGAGGGGCAGAGAGAGAGAGGGAGACACAGAATCCAAAGCAGGCTCCAGGCTCCGAGCTGTCAGCACAGAGCCCGACGCGGGGCTCGAACTCACGAACCGCGAGATCATGACACCAGCCGAAGTTGGACGCTCAACCGACTGAACCACCCAGGCGCCACAGGGCGCACTTTCGGCAACCGGCAAAGGATATGAAAGAAATCACTTAAAAATAATTGTCTTTAATCACAAAAAGACAAATACTGTACCGCCAGGTGCTTGGGGTGAGGAGAAAGGGCGGTGGTTATTGTTTAATGGGTACAGAGTTTCAGGTTTGCAAGAGAAAGTTCTGGACGTGGATGTGGTGATGGGCACATAATAATGTCACTGTGCTTAACACCCCTGAACTGTGCCCTTAAACATAGTTGAGAAGGTAAATGTGGTTATACACATTTTACCCCAATTGAAAAACATTTACAAATAATTGCTTTTATTTGCCTTACGTGCAGCTGTTTTGTGCTGCCATAAAAGTCCACGGTATCTGTTGTTTTGCCTTGTGAATTTGCTGACGTATCCTCCTAGAAATTCATCTCCCGATGGTTGAAATTACTGGGCAAGACGAGGCCAAGATGGTCACTGGGAGGGCTTGAACATGCCATGGACATTTCAACTCCAAGACTGACTTTAGCATTTCCCCAAACCATAGAGAAAATTACTTCACTTAGCCGCATTCAGAACGTTTTCCAACTTGAACATTTCTGAAATATAAGACTCATAGAAAACCTTTTGCCAAATTAATTCTGTTATCTAGTAATATCTAGTATATTGAGCTAAATTAAAAGCATAGAACAGATACCCCAAATCGGCTGTGTTTTCCTAACATTCAGGAATTTCTGGGCCTTTCTGCATGACCCCAGGGCTGAACATAGACCTAGTTATATGTAGGACCCAGGAAAGAATTTATCTCAATAGAAAAATCAGAGGCTCACAACTTTAGTCCAGGTCGTTGGGGTTCAAGGAGGCGGACACAAACTATCTTTTTCTTCCATCTAAGTTCTCAGCCAAATGAGATAATGGAATAAAGAGATTAAGGAAAAAAGGCCAATTTTTTATGATACTGGAGAGCATGGCTTAGGCAAGTGGAGGGCACACCGGATAACATGCTCTGCACAGGCAGGGGCTGTTCTGTCCATGTCTAGTGCTCGCTCCCAAATTTGCCAATAAGGTAAAGCAATCCCCCGCCTCAGAGAAGAGTGAGTGAGGATTAGAGTGTCCTCTCTCTGTTTTCCCTTCGTGGGGGAGGTGAAGCCAAGGTCAGGAGCCTTCCCTCCCCGGTCCCTCTCCCCACTATAGCACAGCTCAGTCATCACTGTATTCAGAGCTCTGTTTCTGAGTCAGGCACAAATGCCGGCCACATAGGCTCTCCTCTGGTCTAGCTCCCAGGAAAGAGGCTGCATTAAGCGTGACCGAAAGGGGGGCCTGGGTGGCTCAGTCGGTGAAGCGTCCGACTTCGGCTCAGGTCGTGGTCTCGCAGTTCGTGAGTTCCAGACCCGCGTCGGACTCTGTGCTGACAGCTCGGAGCCTGGAGCCTGCTTGGGATTCTGTGTCTCCCTCTCTCTCTGCCCCTACCACCCCTCCCTCAAAAATAAGTAATAAACATCTAAAAAATTAAATAATTAAATAAACATTTAAATAATGAAATTAAAGTAATAATTAAAAATAATTAAATACATAAAATGTCACTGATGGAAACATTTCAGTGAAAATAGTTAATTGACCAAAAATCAACATGCAATTAGCAAATAAAATAAATAAATAAATATTAAAAAAATGAGTGGCCAAAAGCTTTATGTTTTTTAATATGAAATTTCTTGTCAAATTGGTTTCCATACAACACCCAGGGCTCATCCCAACAGGTGCCCTCCTCAATGCCCCAGTTACACTGGCTTTAGCAGCTTAGGCAGGGACTGGAGACAGCACTCACAGTGTGGTAATGCTCTGGCCCCTGGATGGTGGTGGCCTCTGCGGGAAGGTTGACAGGTGTCAGTAGCAGCAGTGATGGCCCAGAAATAATAAAAACAATAATCATGAGATAAGCCAATGCTAATAGGCGCGTGTTGTGTGCCGGGAATTTGGTTAAATAATTTACAGGCATTATATCATCATTTAAAATTGTCTTATGACGAAAATTTACATACTGAAAACCAGAGCGTGAATAAGAGCTATCCATAACCCTCTCTTCCACATTTAGTAATTATTCATATTTTTCTGTATCTGTGTCTTTATCGGGGCAGTTGTAAGTACTTAAACTAAGTTACAAATATCATGACATTATACTCCTAACTGTTTCAATATGCACTTCGAAAAATAAGGACATTTTTTACATAACGAGAACATCATCCTTGATGAAATGAACAATAATTCCCCCAAATCACCTAAAACTCTGTACTCAGATTTCCCCGGTTTTCCCCTGTAATTGTCTTTTATAGTTCATTTATTTAAACCAGAATCCAATTGTCACATTTATTATTTATTTATTTATTTATTTAATATAATTTATTGTCCAGTTGGCTAACATACAGTGTGTAAAGTGTGCTTTTGGTTTTTTTCGGGTAGATTCCCGTGGTTCATCGCTTACGCACAACACCCAGTTCTCATCCCAGCAGGTGCCCTCCTCAATGCCCATCAGTTGTCACACGCATTATGTGTCTTAAACATCTGTTGATCTAGAAAAGTCTTCCCTTCCATTTTTTTTATAGTCCAGCATTGCTTTTTATGTGTTTTGTTTTTCCTAAACCTTGACATTGGCTTGCTGAAAGGACCAGGACTGTTGTCCTTTTTAATGTCCTTCTTCTGTATTTATCTAGTTGTTCCTTGTGGTGTCATTTAGCCTATTCCTTTATCTCCAGTCCCTAAAGTCCTGATTGGATTGAGGTTAGACATTTGTCAAGAATCCTTCACCTGCCTTGCTGCCTATTTCATCCTGCGTTGCATTGGCAGCCACTAATTTCAAGTTATCTCACTTAATGATACCAAAATTGATGACTGGTTAAGGGAGTGTAATAGCCTGATCTCCCCTTTGTTGCATTAGATCATCTAAGCCTCTCAAACGTGGTTAATTTGCATATTTTTCCTTGCATCTGGCTATAGCATCTGACCTCAGATTCTATGTGCTTGAGCACGCCCTCATCCTGCCACCTGTCAGCGGTACCTTTAACCCATGTCAGGCTGGCCTTTTACAAGTGATACAGATTCTCATAGCGAGCTGGTGTGAGAAAAACAGAAAATGACAGAGAACTATTCTGGGTATTCCCAGTTCATCAGATAGAAATTTACAAGGGCAGAATTTAGAAAACAATTTTTTTTTGGTAAACTGGTGTCATGAATTTAAATTTTGTATTTGTTGACCATTCTGACTCTTAAGTTATTTTGGTGCGGAAAATACGGTACCCTCCCCTTCACAACGTAGATGTGTATGTGCATGGGTCGGTAGTTGCTGCCAGAGACCAGGATGCTGGGGCTTAGTGTGTGTGAGGAGGGCTCAGGAAAATCCTATGCCCAAGCCCTGACCATGCCCATTCTCTTTTCTCTAAATCATACACTTCCTCAGGTTGTTTGTCGTCGTCATTTACATGCTGAGTGTTGCTTTTCTATTTGATGGTAAGCCCCTTGAGGTCGTGCTTGGGCATTTTGCCTTTTAGAAACAATGTTTATGTGGAAAGAAGCTGGTCTTTTGGAGTCAGACCTAATTAGTCTTGAATATGAGTTACAATGTATATTTCTTACTTGATCAGGTAGAAATGGTTTGATTTCTGAATCTGAGCTTCCTCATTAGTAAGGTGGGGTAATGATACAGCACCAATTTGCCACATGGCTTCATTGATTCATTTGTTCATTCAACAAATATTTACCGAGCATGCTCTATTTGCCCAGCTCACCCCTAGGTGAGAGGAATACAATGTTGATTATAAGACAAAGGTCCCTGCTCTTGTTGAACTGCAACGAATCAGATGCACACCAGGCGAAACATTTCCCATTGTTCCAGCACAGCGTGGAGCTCAGAGCTGGTTATCTCCTTTGATTTCCTCTGCACCGTCCTCGGTGTCAGGCATCAGGCTGCCCTGTGTGGTAGGTAGTCAAGCACAACTCGACATGGTAAAAATGTCCAGATGCTCATCTACACTGCTGTGGGTGTGATGGGAAGACAAATGCCTCCACTGTCTTTCAGATCTGTGGTCCATAGTGTGGCTTTGACACGCAGAAATGTAAATAAATATGTATATCTATAAATATATGTATATGATCACACACATTGTGATGAGACAGAGGCTGGATTCCTGGGATATTTGCCTTTGAATTTGGATCATATTTTTTAAACTTTATTTATTTATTTTGAGAGAGAGAGAGAGAGAGAGAGAGAGAGCAGAGGAAGGGCAGAGAGAGAGAGGGAGAGAGAGAATCCTAAGCAGACTCTGCATGGTCAGCAGACAGCCTGATGAGGGGCTCGAACCCACAAGCCATGAGATCGTGACCTGAGCCACAAATTAAGAATCAGATGCTGAACTGACTGAGCCAGCCAGGTGCCCGTGAATTGGATCATTTTAGCACCTCATTTGAAATCCCCCCACTTGCATTTTTTTTTTAATTTTTAAAAAATATTTATTTTTGAGAGAGATAGAGAGAGACAGAGTGCGAGAGGGGGAGGAACAGAGAGAGAGGGAAACACTGAACCGAAGCAGGCTCCAGACTCAGCTGTCAGTACAGAGCCCGACACAGGGCTTGAACTCACAAACGGCGAGACCACGACCTGAGCTGAAGTCGGCTGCTTAACCAACCGAGCCACTCAGGTGCCCCCCACCCTTGCATTTCTAATGGTGTCTCTATGTGTATCTGTTTTGCCTGTTCAGGTGGACTGTGAGCTCCTTGCAAACAGCACCACTGTCTTAGGCAACGTCGCACCCAACCCAGTGGCTCTGGGCATACTTTGTGCTCAAGGTGAATCACAATCAAGGCCCATCCAGGAGCTATTCTGAGGATGCCAGGGTCCGGTCAGCATTTCACTCTTGGATAGATATATAACTTCCACATAAGCCTGCACAGTTCTTTGATACTCTGTATTTTGGCCACTGTTGCTATTCCACACCTCCAAGCATTTTCTGCTAAAGAAGCTGACTGAGCAAACCCTTGAAGATATTTTTCATTTCCTTTGATGGAGCATAATGCTTTCATATATAAACACAATAACACAGTCATCACATATGCACTTACATTATGGGAGCGGCTGCGTACTACTCAGCAGCAACCGGCCAGGCAAGGTGCCCACGAGTTCTATTTACCATTCTGATCTAAATTATGTTCATAATAAAAGAGTTTTCAATCAAGGTGAATACAATTTCATCCCAGCATAACATCTACATTGCTGTTCTCTCTCTCTCTCTCTTTTTCTTTCTTTCCTTTTATTCTAGGTCACTCACCCTGCTACACGTGAGATTTTTCTCTGATGGGAATAACAGCCTTGCTCCTCAATGAGCTATAACAACAGCTCTAAATGCATCTCCTGTAACATATCTCTGTGATTTGCCAGAGTGAGGATAAATCAAAGCAGAGGAGAGATGCACCTTAAGCCAGAAGCTAAATGTTACATCATGTAGCGCGAGGCTCGGGAAGGAGAGCCTGCTTGTTCCTGGCCGCACACTCTCTTTGCGCCTGTTACCTCGGCCACAGCCCCATTAAAACAATCATTCTGAATCTGCAGGAAATTGTCACCTCTTTCTTTCCTGCCATGGCAGCTGGTATTGGAGGCCGGAGACATTGCTCATTCCCTTCAAGGTTCTTAACACACACGCAAAAAAGAAAATGAAGCTTAATTTGTTAAAAAAGAAAAAAAAAAAGTGTCAGCTTACCCTCAGGCTCAGCGCAGGCACCAGGGGGATGGAAAAAAAAAAAAAGCAAAGATAAATGCCTCTAGGGTGAACCCGCGCTGGCTAATTCTCCACTCACTCTGCTGCTTTGCTCTATGTATCACATTAATCATGCCGGATAGGGAGACGTTTCAAAACTTAAGCAATTTTCAAACAAAGATGCACCGTTTAAAAAATACAGCAACATAACTTTATTTTGCGTTGCTTTCTTTGTACCAGCAGTGAATCTGAAAACTGTGCTGCAGATGTTAGTACAAATAATTAATTAATGCCAGGGTGGGGACAGGAGGGAGAGGGGCAGGAAGAAAAATAGACGAGCGGAAGCAGAAGAGCCATAGCCCTCTCCTTTCTCTTTCCATGACCTTCCCCAGATCACAGGAGCTGGGCCAGTCTTCCCATTCACCACAAGGCTTAGCTCTGCCCTGGTTCCTGGACCGATTCAAACAACAGATGGGCAGGATTTAAACAGCTCCATTGTCTCATCCCACGGAATTTAATATGCCAGCTTCCCAGACCCCAGAGCCCCGTGATGCCTCCTGCGTGCTCTGCTTCTAAGAACTGAGCCCCGGTTTGGGTCTCGCCACCCTGCAGACCTCAAGTGAGTCCATGGATGGCTGCTTCTGACATCCAGCTGTGTAACCAGCACCCTGATTCGCTTCCTGGTGCTGAGACTTGCTCTCTTCAATCCAATATGCTACCCACTTGGGATTTTGTTGTTGTTGGGATTTTGTTGTTGCTGTTTTGTTTTTAATTTTTTTTAACGTTTATTTATTTTTAAGAGAGGGAGAGAGAGACAGAGCGCCAGCAGGGGAGGGTCAGAGAGAGGGGGGAGACAATCTGAAGCAGCTCCAGGCTTTGAGCTGTCCGCACAGAGATCAACACGGGGCTGGAAACCCCAAGCTGTGAGATCAAGACCTGAGCGGAAGCCGGACGCTTAACCGATTGAGCCACCCAGGTGCCCCTGTTTTTGTTTTTAAATGTTTATTTATTTATTTTGAGTGGGGGAAGGGCACAGAGAGAGGGAGACAGAGAATCCAAAGCAGGCTCTGTGCTGTCAGTGTGGAGCCCAACGGGGGGCTCGAGCTCACGAACCACGTGATATCACAACCCAAGCCTAAGTCAGATGCTTAACTGACTGAGCCACGCAGGTGCTCGCCACCCCCACTTGGGGTTTTTGCTAGCCTGGTCGACTTCCTTCGCGGGATGTGCCTATCTCTTCTTGCACATCTTAATGCCCACTGTTGCCTGACCCACAGCTCTTCTTCGGGCATCACGCTGTGTCATCCCTGCCCAGTTGCTTTTGCACCTGGGCTGGGTCTGCCTTCCAGCCCTCACTCTGCCATAGTTTGGAATGTTCGCGCCAGACCTCTTCTCGTATTTTCTGTCTATCCTGTGTTTCCACCACACTTTGACCCTCACTCCAAAGTTCAAAGAAAATAAATGAATAGAAGTGGAGCAGAGGTTCCTAGAAGTCCAGATAGTGCATCTGGGGCCAAAGATACTGAGCACTAGAAAAGACCATCTTTGTGGACTGGTGTATCTTGGTATAATCCTAAAACCCCCAATCCCTCAGTGGTTGAGACAAATGGACGTGTGTGTTGAGGGACGTGTGTGTTGACGTGTGGAGATCCTGGGGCTCTTTAACTACAGACTTCTGGGAAATTTCTAGACCTCTGTCACTGACAGATAAGTCAGGTTTTCTTGCCACAGACACAATGAAGAGCTGGACACATCTTCCTCAGTCCCAGAAAGCCAAGTGTCCAAAATCTCACCTGCAATTTATAAGATGCACTCGGCGAGGACGAACTTGGGACAGTCCATTCTGGGAGGAAACTCCATTTGAGCCACAGTGACTTGAGGAATCATTCGTAGTCTAGCAGAGCAAAAATCTACCCAGAATGCTTGCATATTATGAAATGTATCATGTGCATACAAAATTACACCTTAAGTAATGCAAATTAAAAAGTGCAGTTTAAGAAATAAATATTACCGAGACTATGAGAGCCCCGTGCGTGTTCCCATTCTCTTTTCTCATCAGAAATAGCCATTGTGGGGTGCCTGAGTGGCTCAGTGGGCTAAGCGCCCGACTCTTGATTTCAACTCAGTTCGTGATCTCATGGTTGGTGAGTTGGAGCCCTGTGTCAGTCTCTGAGCTGACGGTGCAGAGCCTGCTTGGGATTCTCTCTCTCCCTCCTTCTCTGTCCCTCCCCCCGCTCACATGCGCTACCTCTCTCTCAATCTCTCTTTCAAGATAAATAAACAAACATTAAAAAAGAGAAGTAGCAATGGTTCTGAATTTGGAACTTGTACTTTAATTTTTGTGCATTTGTGTTTACTTCCATGTATGTGATTATGTGTGTGTTTGTATGAATAGCATTATTTTGCATTTTCAATCTTGAGTGGTTCTACTCTGTGTATATTTTTCTACAACTTTTTTTCTCAATATGATTATGAGGCTTATTCATGCTGTTCTAATTCTGGGATCTGCAAACTATGGCCCATGGGCCAAACCCAGCTGGTGCTCCATTTTTATAGACTCCTTGAGCTAAGAACGGTTTTCACATTGGTAAAGGACTGAATAATAAACAAAATCAAAGCGGGAGACATGACAGAGGCCATCTGTGGCCAACAAAGCCCAAAATATGTATTATCTGGACCTTTACAGAAAAAGTTTGACCATTTTTGTTCTTTAGTTGTGTCTGGGTTATTCTTATCCCTATATTCTTCTAGGACACATTTAAAAAATTAGCCTGCCAGATCTCACGAAAAACCTTTTCAGGATTCTGACTGAAATTACTTTGAATTTATAGATTGTTTTGAAAGGCACTGATGCATTGATGGTATTGTTCCTTTCCATCTGTATGATCTATTGCTACTATAGTAAATCATCCCAAAGTCTGAGACAGCACAAATTTATCATCTTATTATTATTATTTTTTGGGGGGGGGTCAAACTCCACTATACATCTCACTAGGCTAAACTCAAGGTGCTTGGGGGCTGTGTTGTTTTCTGAAGGCTCCAGCGGACGTGGTTTCCTTGCCTCCCCCAGCTCCCAGAAGCTGCTTGCATTCCTTGGCTTCTAGCCCTTTCCATCTTCAAAACCGTCAATCGCATCATTCCAGCTTCCACTTTGGCCATCACATCTTCTTTGACTCTGACTGACTCCGCTGCCTCCCTCTTCCACCTTTAAAGACCCTTGAGATAACGTTGGGTCCACCCAGATCATCTAGGATAATCTTCCCATCTTGGGGGAACCATCTCAAAGCAACCATAATTTCCTCTGGAACCTTAATTCCCCATTGCCAGACAACTTCACATATACACAAGTACCAGGGATTAGGATGTAGACATCTTTGGGGCATCAGTCTACCTCCCATGGGCCCATCTGGTGAGTTTTTTCTTTCAGTGATTATGTTTCTAAGTTCAAAACTTGCATTCGGTTCTTTGTATATCTTCTTTGCTTGAGACTATCTATTTTTCCATTTGCTTCACGAGTGATTGCAGTCGCCTGTTGGAACGTTTTTACAATAGCTGCTTTAAAAGTCTTGTTGGATAATTCCGACATTCGTGTCATCTTGGTGTTGGCGTCTGTTGATTTTCTTTTCTCATTTGAGTTGAGATTTTCCTAGTTCTTTGTATGACAAAATTTTTGGATTGTATCCTATACATTTTAAATATAATGTTATGACACTCTGGTTCTTATTTAGAGCTTTAATTTTAGCTGGCAGTTAGCAGGTTTAGGTTCAGAACATACATCCTGGCCCACTTTTGTGGCTTGTGGTTCCAGTATCCATTTAGTTTTCAAAGCCTTGCATTGCTATTCTGGTATGCTCCACTTGCGTGCTCCCCGGAGGCCAATCTGCAACCTGGGTGGTAGTCCTCACCAGAGTTCAAATCTCCGATCCTTTGCCGTGTTGATTTGGGTTGGTTTAACACATTGGCCTCTGGAGAATTGGCCCAGGACTTCATATTTAGATTTCCTTACTTTCTGTAACGCGCACCCCCTTTCCCCCTTCCCCCCAAGCCTCTGCTAGATGTTTGTTTAGTGCAGGGCAGAAATGGTTGACAGGTCTCCATCCCACAGCCCCCCGGGGGTGGGTGGGGTAGCGGGGAGTGAAGGAGTAACAACCAGTGTTCATGTTAGCTCAGGGTAGATATGGTTGATAGAGTTTTATATTTTCTTTGTGAAGTTTTCATGCATTTTGTTAGAATTGTTTACTGGCACCTTATATTGTTTGGTGCTGTTCTTTCACTTCTAAACATTTTTCAAAAGTACATTTGGATTTTGGGGCGCCTGGGTGGCTCAGTCGGTTAAGCGTCCGACTTCGGCTAAGTTCATGATCTCACAGCTGGTGGGTTTGAGCCCCACGTGGGGCGCTGTGCTGACGGCTCAGAGCCTGGAGCCTCCTTTGGAGTCTGTGTCTCCCTCTCCTCTCTGCCCCTCCCCCACTCATACTTGGTCTCTTGATCTCTCTCAAAAATAAATAAACACTTTTTAAAAAAGTACATTTGGATTTTGAGGTAAGTTGGCTGGAAATTTGGATGGTGTGGCACAAAATTACCATATAACTAAGGTAATAGTGATGGTCTTTTCTTAGGGGATTACTTAACTGAGTCAATATATTGAGACTGGATCATTATTGAGCTGTTTCCTTTAAGATCAATCAGAAATTTTTATAATAATTTGAAGGCACTTGGAATTGGCAAAGAATTGTTAAGGCAGCTTTTCTTCTGTTCAGTCTGACAGGAAGAACTGGGAGAGAGTAACTTAGAAGGCTGCAGAAATTCTTATGAAAATTGATAGGCAGAACAATGTAAGAACTGAAAAAAAAAAAGAAGAGAACAAAGTCTAGCATGATAAGTCTGGTCGAGGTCTAAGAACACCCTTTAGATTATTTGGTAACAAGTCAACTTACGTAGATAAAAACTAGGATGCCAGCCACTTCTTAGAGAAGGGAAACACTAGCTAACTGGATAAGCAAGGCTTTATTTGTGCTAGTAGCATGGACCAGCTTTGCCTATAAATGTGGACAGATTGCCTATGTTGGAACATACCTAAATGGTGGCATTAACTTGTAATTGCCTTAAATTTTTTTAATGTTTATTTATTTTTGAGAGAGAGAGAGAGAGAGAGAGCGCGAGCAGGGGAGGGGCAGAGAGAGGGAGACACAGAATCCGAAGGAGGCTCCAGGCTCTGAGCTGTCAGCACAGAGCCCAGTGTGGTGCTTGAACCCACAAACTGAGATCATGACCTAAGTTGAAGTCGGATGCAGAAAGAGCAGGGTTATGAGGAGAAAAATAAAGTGCCTGGTTTTGGATATGGAAAATTTAATGCCTGTTTTACTTCCAGCGGTGGTGTAGGCAGTTGGATATATCAGACTGGAATTTAGACAAGTCTACGATGGAATTTTAGCTTTGGGACTCATCAGCAAGCAGATGGTGTTTGAAGCCATAGGAATGTGTGATATTACTCAAGGGAATAAGGTAGACGGAAAAAGAGAAGAAGGACTATGGCCAACTCCTGGGACACTCCAACATTTTAAAGTTGGACAGAAGAAGCTGGGGAGAAAACAGAGACTGTTGTGTCACCCAAGTCAAAAGAAGAAAATGTTGCAAGAAGGGAGAAGTGGTCAACTTCTCCGGTTGCAGCCGAAAACAAAACAAAACAAAAAACAGTTGGATTTCACATCCTGGAGGTTATGGTGGACCTTGAAGATAGTTACGGTTGTGGAGATAACGGGTCTTATCGGATTGTGTTAAAGAGAGAAAGTTGTGGACACTCGACTGTGGAGAGTTGATTGATAATGCAACAAACACACACACATTGGTGAACAGACCAGATAAAGGACAAACCTAATCTAATACATTTTCAAAACTTGTCTACAAGAGGAAAAGAATGGAAGATTCTGGAGCAGAATGGAGACCAGCAGTATGACTGGGCTTCTATCTCAGCCTACTAATCTGGAGTCCCATCACGAGTCAAAAAATTCCTGAAACATTTCACTAAATACTCTCGGTCTTGGAAAGAAGCGAAGAGAGAGAGTGTTCACTTTTTTTCTTCTTCTGATGGGAAGTTATGAATGAATCGGGAAAGAAATCAGCAGCGCTGACATTTCTTGTTGGAAGAGAAGGAACCAAGCTTCACACTTAATTGGGAGATAGAGTCTGAAGCCTGGGAGTATCTCCTTACGGAGATGTATTCTATCCTCCTTCCCTTGCCCCCGTTAGTGAGAGCGAAGCAAGATACAGGACAGTCAATAATCTCACAAGCTAAAACGGAGCCCAGAAAATCGAAGTTAGTCTGTATACCACCACCCAAGCCGAGACTCCCTCCTCTCTGGCATACTGCTGCTTCCCAGCTGCTGCTTTCTCAGACCACAAAAAGTGGATAAAACATGAAACATCCAGGCTAAAGCCAAAGTTTAAAAGAGAAAACATGATCCACACAAAAACTTGTACTTGAACGTTCATAGCAGCATTATTTACAATGCCCCTTCCCCCCCCCCCCCCACGTGGAAACAACCCAGTGTTGTACATAATGGAATATTATTTGGCAAAAATAAAGAAACAAAATCCTGATATACGCCACAATGTGGTTGAATCTTGAAAACATGCTAAGTGAAAGAAGCTAGCCGCAAAAGACCACATATTACATGGTTCCTTTCACATGAAATGGAATCCATTTAGATGTTCAGAATAGACAAATCTGTAGACACAGAAAGCACCTTAATGGTTGCCTAGGGCTGGGAGCAGGTTGGAGGAAAATAGGGAATGACTGTTGGTTGATATGGGTTCCCTTTTTTGAAATGTAAAAATGCCCTAAAATTAATTGTGGTAGTATTTCACAAGTTATAATTATACAAAAAACTTTGAATAGTGTACTTTAAATGGATTAATTTTATGGTGTGTGAATTATATCTCAATAAAGGTTTTAGAGTAAAAAAGAAAGAGACAGAGAGAGAAAGAAAGAGAGAGAGAGAGAAAACATGGTCTTAGAGAAGGCACTGAGAAAAACCCTCCAAAAGTATTCATGATATGGAAGAATCATTACAATGTCTGGGCAGAGTTAACTAACATGAGCAAGGTAATAAAATATATACATTGGATGCATAGAAACTGTGCAGAAATACTATAGGAAATAAGGGGAAATAACCATGTAGAATTAGCAAAAACAAACCCAATCCAGTAGAAATTATAACTCAGGTAATTCCTCAATAATGCTTCACGTAGCACTGAAATTAATGAGAATATTAAGTTAATAAGGCAGAGAAGAAAGAAAAAATTATGAAACAACAGAATGAGATCAAAAGGGAGATTGCAGATCTAAGGTAATAAGTTGGGGTTACAAGCAACATCCTTATAGAACTAATTAAAAAATTGTAAGCAGTGAGGAATAAAAGAGACATTACAGGAAGCTGAATTCCAAGTCCATAATCTCTCCCTAAGCTGAAATGCCAAAATCCAAAAAACTAAGAACATTTACAGGGTTATTTTTTTGGTAACCAGTGTGGTAGCCTAATCTGTCCTGAGCAGATGTGAGGTTATTTATAATCATTGCTTATCCCACTTCATTTGAATATTCATATTTATCCTTTTCATTGAAAAAAAAACATTAAGAAGGTGACTTATTTATAAAGGGGAAAGAATAAATTTGACCTCGTACATCACTACCACAATATTCAATGACAGCAAATATTAGAGTAATATCTAGAAAATTCTGGGGGGGAGGCAATATGGTCCAAGAACACTACATCTAGCCAACTATCAGTTGAGTGAAAAAGCAACAGACTGCATTCTCAAATATGAATTAAATCAGGGAATACAACACTCATGAGTCCTTCTTAAAACAAGTTGCTTGATGATCCAAAAAATTAGTACTTGAGGCTCAACAAAAACTCAAGAATGGAGAAAGTTAGGTTAAAAGGAATGGTGGTGAGTAGGGAATCCGTTTCAAGTTATCCCTTTTAAGTTATTTATAGAAAATTACAAAGGCTACATTGAATCAATATTTCTTTTATCCTCCTGAACGTATTCGGACCTTGGAATACCTTGATTCCAGTGTTATGGTCCCATCGTCCATACTATTGTTGTCTAGCATTTCCACTTTACTTTTAAAGACGTTCCTCCTGAAATAATAATTTTCTTTTACAGTCGATGCTTAGAGCTTTTGATAACATGTTTTTCAATTTCTTTGCTCATCACTGCTTCTTGTATCCCATTAATTGAATTTTCTCCTTCCTTAAATATATCTTTCTGTGGTCATTTCAGTGAGGGAGATCAATTTTCAGTTTTCTTTTGTTTGAAAATATCTGTATTTTGCCTTCACTTTTGAGTAATCATTTCACTCAGTACAAAATTCTCAAATGATGGTCATGTTCCTTCAGCACTTGGAAGGTATTACTTCGCTATCTTGGTCTCTATTGATGCTTTGGAAAAGGCAGCTGTCAGATTAATTGTTCATTTGTAGGTAATTTAGCATTTTCCCTTTGGTTATATTAGGGTCTTCTCTTTCACGATGATACCCCTTTTCTTTTCCTTTCTCTTCCCTTCCTTTCGCTCTCCTCTCCTTCTCTTCCTTTCTTTCTCTTTTTCACGTATTTTTGCTTCTGTCTTTCTCATATATTCTTCCAAATGGACCTTAGAATATCTAGCATTTCAAAAAATTGTAAAGAGGAGTTAAATTTTGATTTGCATTTTTGCGTAACCTATTAATTTGGAACCAATTGATATTTTTAGCATCAAAATATTGATATTCCCATTTAGAAATGTGCTGTTTCTATCTATTTGAAAATGTCTCTCTATAAATGTTTGGTCATTTATCAAATCATCTTGCACCATATATATTAAATAAATTTATAAGTTTGCAACATTTTTGTTTCTATTTTGAATAGATTATTTTCTCTTTAAAACAAAACCTAAAATTTCTATTGGTTATTGCTACATTAAAGAAATCTGATTTTTTATAGATTTTTTTTCTATGAGGATATGTCAGATTCTACACAGTATGTAGGGAAATAGCATAAAGGTCAAAACTAAAAGGAGGATGCAAAGAACAGAGATTTTGTTTTAAAGATGCAGGAAAATCAGTTTTTTTTTTTTAAACCAAGACTTTATTTTTTTTAAGAACAATTTTAGGTTTACAACATAATTGAGAGAAATGTAGAGAGATTGAAATCTGTTTTTTTTAAGAGGTCTGTTTTTAAGAACAAGTACATTTTAATTTATTAGACAAAATTCAAAGACTAAAGAGTGCATTTAATTTTCAAATAGACAGGGAAAGAAAACTAATAATTGAATGCAACCAAGAAAAATCTTTTAATACATTTAATTTTCCTGCTAAAGATTAGATATATACATTGCAGAAAGTTCTTGTTGTAAAGACTGAATCAAACTTAATGGAGAAATAAACACACGGAAATGCTGCACATATTAAAATTAGTAGAGTTTGAGTGGTATCTATCAACTGATACTTAAAGATACTAAGAAATTCCAATTCAGAGGCAGTAGAAATAATTTTTGAGACATCAGGAAATATATCCACCTTTTTTCCTGAAGTGTATATTAAAATAGGCCCTAGAAATCATAGAATCAAAGTCAGTATCTGAGGATAAAGTTAAAGAAATGATCAATTTATAATTTAGAAATCTCTGAAAGAGCTTAACTGGTTGCTTAACTTTGTAAAAACAAATCGTGTCAGACCAATTTAATCCTCTTTTTTGGCAGAATGACGGTCTACAAAGATAAGAAGCATTTGTAAAATGTAATTTTAACTTCAAGAAATGTTTTTGTTCTGTTGTGTATGACCTGTTAGTTATAAACTAAGAGAGTATGATGTTGTGTACAATTCTCAATGGCTAGTTATCATTAACCTCTTCCCAACTGGGAACTCATATTATCAGGTAGTTGCAAGAATTCATGGTGGAGTTCTTTGGATTCAATAATTTGGTTGAAAACCTAAACAAAAGATTTGAGCTTTTGCTAATTAAATTTGTGGATATCATGAAGCTAAATACTAGTATTATTATCTGGGGCTGAACTTCAAAACAATCTTGAAATATTAGAAAAATTCTAAAAGATTAATCAATACTACTAGAGAAAACTGTAAGATGTGGGGAATACTTTGGGAACATTTTGGGGGGAAAATAGCTGTGTGGTAAAAATACATTGCCTCAGTGGGAGTATACAATTAAGAAGAAATTCCCAGTATATTTGTGGGGCAGAAGTTGAGTTGGGGCTTAAGTGTCAAGATGATCATAGATCAAAATGTGACAGTAGGGGCCCCTGACTGGCTCAGTTGGTAGAGCATGTGACTCTTGATCTCAGGGTTGTGAGTTCAAGCCCCAGGTTGGGTGTGGAGCTTACTTACAAAGAAAAAAGAAAAAAGAGAAAGAAAAAAAAAAAGTCCGCATTAAAAGAGAATCAGAAAGAAATATGGAAGGAAGGAAAGAGAGGCAAATATAGAATTTAGTTGTATTGAAGAGCATGGCACATGAGATCTAAAAAAATCACTTTTCCCCCCAATACTAGTCATGTATCTATTAGAATATTATGTCTCATTTTAGGCAACACATTTTAAAAGGATGTGAAGGAATGGAAACAGATTTGAAGAAGAGCACCAAGAATGATTGAAGGACTAGAATATATATCCTAGGCTGAAAGGTTAAGAATTTAGTATTGTTTGGACTAGAAAAGGGATAGGCAAGAGATGATTTTATCACTTTCAAGATATAAAGGGTTTTCGTGAAAGGTAACCCCCATTGGTGATTTCTCAGGTCTACAGAGGAAGAAAAGAAAGCACAAAGAAGCTTAAGATTAAGCAGAAAAGATCACGTTTGGATACAAGGCAGATGTCTCTGCCATCAGGGTGACAGAAATATGAAACAACTTCTAAAGGAGACTCTGAGCCAGGCAGCCATATCAGTCTCCATATTGGATGCACTGCTGAACATGAAAACAAGTTTGAGAACAATGATGTCTATCAGGGGTCAGCAAACTTACCACCTGCCGGCCAAACCTGGAACATCATCTGATTTGGGGACAGCCCATGAGCTAAGAATGACTTTTACATTTTTAAATCATTAGAAACAAATCAAAAGAAGGTTCCATGACAAAAGGGACTTACATAAAATTCTACTTCAATGCCCATAAATAAAGTTTTATTGGAACACAGCCATGCCCGTACCTTGACGTACTGTTTGTGGCTATTTTGATGCATTCGAATGGCAGAGTAGAGTAGTTGTTACTGAGATCATATGGTCTGTAGAATCTAAAATAATTACTATATAGCCCTTTACAGGAAACATTTCCTGAGCGCTGACCTATGTGATTGTAGCCATGTATGTAATACACGGAATTTTTTCTCCGAAGTCTAGAAGCTTTCTTTGTGGTAATAAAAATGGACCCCCCTGGGGTCGGCTGAGGAATACAAGCGGCACATCCTTTGAAGTGTCTTGGAGAGAGCCTTGGGTCCACAGAAGAACACGCCAATGTTGCTGCTGCAGTAGGGTAAAACAAGGAAAGAGTGTGTTATGCGGAGGCAAGGCTGGCCAGAAACTACGATGGACTCACACAATTAGGGAAGTGGTTGGGGTTGTGACTTTCCTTTTCTCCGCTCACTTCCTTTTCCTTAGATCTCTTTCCTACTCTTGGTACCATGCTTCCCCACAGTTTCCAGAATCTTGTTAGACCCTAAGTCACACAGGCTGGAACCAAGAGGCTTTGATGAGCAGGGCCCTGCTGACTGGGGAGAGGGTGTCAATAACAGAGGTGCTGTCTCTTGGATTTCTGGTCAGGTGACCCTGATTGACCTCCTCCTGGATCGGTGGCTGGAATGTGAGGGGCCTGCTCTGCTTCACTCATCACTGTCATCCCAGAGCCTGGAATACTGCTTGGCATATAGTAGGAAATACACATTTGTTGAGTATTGAGCTCTGTTGATTATCACCTGCATGGTCTTGGGTAAGACCCTGGATTCCAGTCTCTGCATGCGTAAAACAAAGAGGCTAATGGCTACATCACATGTTTTCTTAAGAACAAGATGGGATAATGCATTCAAAAAGGTTTTAGAAGTGTTAGTTATTATGAATATCTTGTTCAGCCCTGCCTTTTTATAGATAATAAGATTTTTGCTAAAGTGATAGCAACTTAGTTTATTTCTGCTGTCGGGATGCCTTTGGTTTTCAAAGAAGGCCAAAGAGAAGAATCAGAAAGGAAGAAGAGACATTGTTGAAAATGGAGTCACCCAAAAGTTGTCATCTCTAGTCATGGCATTTCAGAAAACTGTGTTGAAGAGGTATTTTGCATATAGTGGCCGTCCCGGGGTTGTTCAAATCCCTTGGAACCATGACTGCCAGCTTTGCTTGTAGACAAACAACCCACCGGTGCAAGGATTCAAGTTGTCTCTGAAAGTCAGGTGCAGACAGTCTCTCTAGGGACTTATGGGCCATGTTTTCCTTTGTCTTCCAATGTTCTACACCTTGTAGCATTTTTCCAGTCTCTGGCACAAGTTGAATTAGTTACTTGAGTCTAAAGCAAAAGTTCTCGTACTTTGCATAAAATCACCTAGGCAGATTGTTAAAACACAGATTCCCAGGTTTGAATCCAAGGAATGCATTTTGAGCAAAGCCCCCAGATAATCCCGAAGCACATGTTCCCATGAGCCACACTTTGAGAAACACTGGCTTGGAGAAATTCCTGGGGCTCTAGGTCCAGCCCAGTGAATACCTCTCCTTCTTCATAGCTGCCTTTTGTTGGGAAGCTTGCCTATAGCCTTGTTCTCCTTAGCTTGCATGTTAACATGCTTCTCTGCCATGTGACCAATCCACATTTTAATTATGCATTCCAGGACCATAATAACCATGGTAGAAATTGATGGTTCAATTACATTTCAAACTCTAGCTTCAAAGGAACTTATCAAGTGGACTCATTTGTAAATGACAATATGTTTAAAATATCTAAGTAGTATTTTTGAAGGCATTATTCCCATGGCTACATTTAAGAAAGTGCCTTTTTAGAAAATATTTTCCACTGAGAAATACGAGTTTATGACTTAATGAAGCAACTTTACAGTATTTGTGGGAATTGAAGGCACTGGTTAAGAATGCTCTTGGTTCCACCACTTTGCGGCTGAGGGGACTTGGGCACATTAACTATCTCCTCAAAGCCCATTTCCTGATCTGTGAAATGGGGTGCATTATGATACGTAGCTCCTAGAACCTCGGAGGGGATCAGACAAGACATGGCAGATCCAGCCTTCCACCCCGTGCTTGGCACAAGGTGAACTTCAGTAACAGCTTACGCCGTGACCGTCGTCATTACGGGTGTCTGGGTTGGCTCCGCAGAGCTGAACAGAAGAGGTGATGTGGACTGTTATCCCAACGATGATGACAGTCTTCCTGGATCGGCACTCCAGCCCTGGGTTGTTTGAATTCTGGAGTGACACATTTTGAACGATAGATGGGTCAGGCAAAACTCTTTCCGGCGAGGAGTCACAGCTTGGCTGTGTGTCTGATGCCCAGAGGTATCCTTGCATCTAGGTTCAAAGGCTCTGTTATGGGTGGTGATATTTTTCTGTCCATGGAGGCGTCACCAAAGAGATTGCCCACTGGCCCATTCCCAACAGGCTAACATTGCCCTTTCGTTAGCAGCCACAGTGACTGTTTGCAGGTCCTGAGGACACCCTTTGATGCTCTGCCTTTAAGACTCCATTTCAAAGGATTCTGATTGCCAGTGGCCAGGTGTACCACTGGTGTCCCCAGCAGTTCACAGCAATACTGCCTCTTTTGAAGTTATAGCTATTACTCTGCACAGCTAAGTACACACTCTTCTGTATTCATGGAGCCGTCACGGTTATGCCGTCGCCAAAAAGTCTCACAAAGGCCACTCATTATCTGCCTTCTGCTGAGGCAGAACGGCCAGCCCTTCACTAACACTCTGTGCGTCACTGTCCCCACACATGACAGTCTTGCGCTTGCCGTGCTTACCCTCCTCGGCATTTTGTGGTTTCAAGTATGGAGATTTCTGGTCACGAATGCACACTGTGTGAATCAGAGCCGAGAAGCCGCCCAAAGTGGTTCAGGCACAGATGTGGCAGTATTTTTGTTTGCTTGTTTGTTTTTTCTTTTATGAGGCAATGGACAAGTGCAACAGAACCCTAATGGGGTTGGTAAAGAAAAAATTCTTCTATAAAGTTTAATTACCCACTATTGCTTAGAATTAAAAAAAAAAAAAAAGGAGAGAGATTCTCCGTAAAAGAAGTATAAAAACACAAGGCATTATTCTCCAGTTTACAGCCTGGAAGCTGTGGAACTTGCACATGAATGAGGGGTTGGATCCAGGACAACATTAGCGGCATCGATCAGTCTGGGCTGCTGACTTTGATGCGAAAAGGACAAATTTTACACGAGCTGCAAGGATGGTTACCATTAGCAGTATTATTTTTAGCTCTGATAAACAGTAAAGAAAATCCTTCTGTCCCCCTCTTATTTGCTAAATAACTATCGTGCTCTTTTCTGTGGGGTTGATGCATTTTTCAAAAACAGTTCAGCGACGCCATGCATGAAAGGCATCCAAAATGTCACCCACCAGGAGATTTCTGCTCAGCAGATAAATGGGAGAGTGGGTGTGCCTGGGAGTAATCCCACCGTCTTGCTGGCTTCCCAGGTTCTGCTGCCTTGAGCCCTCCTCTCTTTAAATTGTATGTTTGTTTTTATGTGTTGGCTTTTATGCTTGGTAAGTTATAACCCTGTAGGGGCAGACCCTAAACCCCATTTAAAAAAATCAAACTACTTTATACCCTGAGTGCATTCTGCAAATAAAATCGATAAACAGAAGCTTCCCGTGGATTTATGGAGGCTTAGGAAGAAGACAAGGAAGGCTACAAACTTGGTGTCAGACAATGGA
Organism: Acinonyx jubatus; assembly: GCF_027475565.1. Taxonomy (NCBI): domain Eukaryota; kingdom Metazoa; phylum Chordata; class Mammalia; order Carnivora; family Felidae; genus Acinonyx; species Acinonyx jubatus. The sequence goes on along the minus strand of NC_069385.1, from coordinate 12,255,398 downwards.
CACGACTTCTGGTTAATCTTTCCTCGTGAGTGTTTTTCACTAGAAATTCCTCCAAATGATTCATTGTATAGTTATATTTCCTACAACACCTTCTTTTCACAACCACAGATGATAATTGTGTTGGCCAGCTTTTTTGAAAACCCATCTCCCGGTTGATGTGTAGCAGCCTGCTCTGTTACTTTTCTCCGCATCCTAATTACTCGGTGGTTCATCAGGAGCTACCAAGGTCCCTACCGGTGCTTGCTCACTGCTGAGAACTGACTTGCTGTTCCCACCAGCTCCGTTTTCTTTGGAAAGAGCTAGGAATTCGGTCCCAGCTTCCACAACCTTCTCTTCGTCCCTTCTCTTGCTGATGCTGGCTCCTGTGCTCAGCTCTGCGGAGCACAGATCAAGTTGCTGCCCTTGAGGATGGCCATGGTCAAGTAGAAAGTGAAATAAAAGATAAAAGTAGTCATCTCATAGCATTGGATTCCAGGGAAGGGTGGAGCCATTTTTCTGCCAACCCTTCCAGATAAAACACTACAGTATATATACCTTCATCCAGAAATATCCTAATATATTCGTCACATCTAATGATTTTCGAGGCAACGTCATCAAAGACACTTTGCAGAATGACAGACCCACTTGCGCTCACCCCCCTCCCTAATCTTTACTACCGCAAATAGAGTAAAGCCAGTGATTTCCACTGAATCTTCACTTGACTATATGGCTGGATGTCCTCTGGTGGGAAGGTACGACTGAAATATGCTAACAACATCCCAGTCATAAGTTAATGGTGGCTTTACTCTTCTCATCAAGCTATAATTTATCATGAGTGGGATTTCCACTGAAGCCTCTTCCTTTGGGTGTTCTGAACATTTTAGTCATACAATGAATGTTTAGAATATCCTATTAGATAGAGGGCCCTGTATGCTATAATCAGAATGTTAATTTCTTAAAAATATCATTTAAAAACATTTTGCACATATGCATGTACAAATGAGAATTGGAGAGTGTGCACACAAGCAAATGTGGTTCCAGATGGACACATTTACTCAATTTAGTCTAAAGGTATTTTTACAGTTCTGAAAACAATGGGTGGTCTAAAATACATTTGTGCAATATGGATTAGAATCTCCCAATCACATGGTAAGTCGGCACCTTTCTTTATTTATCGTGGGGTTGGATTGAACAGTTCTAACAAATGGTAGTGCTCTTTTACTCTTTATTTATTCCTTCCAGATAAGAGAAACACTTCTACTCAAGTTACGAAGAAATGGCCGAATCTCCAAAGTTTTTATGATGATTAATTACATAAAGTTCTACATCTCCATGGCACGGGGAGTTATCCACGGATAAGCCAAAACTGGCAAACGATAAATACGATGTGAAATGGAAGAGCAAAGAGTGAAGTCTTATGGAAAATCATTTTACCCAATTAATTAAAAAAACGAGTGGTCCAGAAACCCAGACGGTTTAGTATGCGCACAATGTGTGTTTATCAAAAAAGTAGCTAGATGCGGCAAAGATATATTTATTTTCATTCTCTGTACCTTCTTGGAAACGATTCCCTGATTTTCTGAATATTTGTTAAAGCTTGGGAACATATTGAGAATGTTTACAAAAATTGACATACAGCTTCCATTTTTGTGAAAGAGACACATTTCTATAGATTACTAAGACATGACTATCAATGCGTGTGTTTTTAAAGAAAAATTTTGATGCATTTTACTTATTTTTGAGACAGAGAGAGACAGAGCATGAGCAGGGGAAAGGCAGAGAGAGAGAGGGAGACACAGAATCCGAAGCAGGCTCCAGGTTCTGAGCTGTCAGCACAGAGCCCGACGCGGGGCTCGAACTCACGGACTGTGAGATCGTGACCTGAGCTGAAGTCGGTCGCTTAACTGACTGAGCCACCCAGGTGCCCCTCAATGCACATGCTTAATTAACAAACCCTATTTTAGTTGGGAGAATGGTTTTCACTGGTTTGTGGTTGAAGTGCTTTTCTGTGCTTGTCCAGCTTAAGCAGTGGACACAAGTGTCACATGCCTATGAGTTTGGGCACATCAATCAAAGGTCTCCTTTCTATATATCCAGGTATTAGTTGCTGCTCTTCTTCTGAAACTATGCTTGTGTTCTGTAATACAGCTGACAAAATTACAAAAATTCATTGCAGGTAAAAAACAATAGAATGCACTTTTGCATTTTCTACTTTCGGTCTTTGATGTCTTTTTAATTTTTTCCTGCCTCTTCCTTATTGGTATTCATTTTGGTGCCCATCAATTTGTTTCTCTATTACTGTTATTTTTGCAATTTTCTGGTTCCTTTGGAGCTTGCACTGTTCTCTTTGATCTGCTTCCCTCCAAGCTGTATTTTTGGTGCTGTTTTTCACGTTCTGTAAAAAAATATTTTGCCCCTCTTCCCTTTCTTCTTTTGATTTAACTCCTTCTTCTTAGAACCAGAATGAACTCCAGCTTTGAGTGAACAGGTAAATGTTTTTAAAAGAGTAAGCCCTAAGAATCCTTGGCTTCGTGCTGATGAATAGAAATGGTTGAGAGCCTACTTCAAAGGCCCTCAAGAACAAAGAACCTTTTCTGAGGCCACTAACAAATCCACCAATTCTTCCTGACCCATCTTTGCCAAAAGATATGAGCTAATGACAGGAAAAGCCTGTCTTGTAAGGGTAGCCAACGAGGCTTGGGAACAAACATATCCTTGACATAATCGAGGAAAAACATACTGTTTATCTCTTTAATAACCATCCTGAAGAAAATTAATGTTACTTTGTCCTTTGTGCGGAACAATAATTGGATTGTGTGTTTCATTTATATCTGGACAAAGGCCAGGATATTGAAATACTTCTCAAAATTAGATTTTCTTGTTTAAAAATTAGATTTTATTGGCATTCTCTTTCTGAGATTTCTTCATTAAAAGCTTCATTAAACATAAATCTTCTTTTACACAGCAGAAAGCAAAATTATTTTAAGGAGGTCATTTTAAAAGCCTTTTGGAAGGAGGGTGCTAAGCTCTTTACCGGTGACTTGGACCGAGGAGCTGGCATTCCAGGGAAAAAATGATCATTGATCTTTGCCTACGTGTGTCTGATGTTAATTACATTGACAGTTGAAGCGATATAACAAGTTGTGTTCTAGTGTCTAAGGCTCTTACAAATACACTATTTTTAAAATTTGGGGCTGGGAAGTATGCTGTAGAGGCTTGATTCAGTGACAAGGCCTTAGGTGGCCTCTTTTACTCTGGGGGAGATGAAGTCAACCATCAGGAAGAGTTTACATAGCTCATGTGCTGAAAAGTTCAACTGGGCTTTAAGTACATTTACACACTAAACTTTGATTACAGCTTCTGAAAAGGAACGAGCACTCTCCTCCCAAGGGCAACGAGAGAAGTGCCAAGTACGTGGTTCTCCTGCCTCCATATTGTTTTCTACTCCTCACTCTCTGACACTTGGACAGACTCACTTCCTAGCACTGCCCGCCATAATTGTTTGGGCAGAGTTTGTGCAAATTCAGTTCTGCTCTTGGTCTCCTGGTGCTGTTTCTGGCTCACACCTTTCTGAGGGAAGGGAGATAGTTAAATGGTTTGGTTTGAAAGGCCTTCCCCACTGGGCCGCAAACTTCAGGTATAACAAAAATAAAGAAATACAACGTAACAAGTCAATAAGGGCCAATCATAACAAGGAGTGGTCTTATCTATAAGAACTCAAAGCAAAGATATATGTGTCTGTGTCAAAAGCCTGCAAGTAGGAACATTCATCCTATAATTGAAAACAAAGTGTAGAACATTTATCAAATGAATAGATGTTTTTCTCCAAAAGGAGAAAATACCAACCAAAAAAATCTGGTCATGATTGTAACATATGCTCTTGTAACATTTTGTTAGTTTTCTACTTATAATCTTTTTAAAAACCCACAGATAAAATGATCCAATCTTTGCCTCTGGACAAGCACCCAGTGGGTATGAGATGAAAAGTGGTGATTTTCAGGTCTCAGAGGAGGCTGGGGGTCTAGGAGAGGGGACTGGGCACTGAGTAAGCAGCTCAAAGGAATCAGATTCTGAAGCTCCAGAAGCTGGGATGGGTTCAAAGTACCACATTTAGCGAGGATGGGGCACTGGAACTGGATTGTAGGCCAAGTGTCAGGCCAAAAGTCAAGGCAAGTAATAAAATGGAGCTGGTGGGTTTCAGGAGTGGTGCCTGGAGAGTCCCAAGACCACTTGCTGTGGCCTTGTCCAGTTCTTACTGGTTAGCTGAGGCCAAGCCTGAGGGTAGAAGTGATTGCACAGTTGGTCACCTCCCTCTCTCCCTTAGCCCTGAAGTTAAAGGTTAAGCTTTTCCTTGCCTTTCTTGTTGGAAACCTTTTACTCTCAGCACGATTCAAGGTCAGGAGAAGGTTCCCACTGCCTCCTTCCTGGGCTGATGCAGGCGTGGTGTGGTAGGAGTCCAGAGCCTCTGCAGTGACTGCTCTTGGTTTGGGCCTGGGGTTATAGGGCAGGCTGCCATGGCACAGGGTATAGAGGGTTGGCTGGGGGTCTCAGAGTTTGAACTGGATGGGTTATGAACCTTGGACATGGTCACCCCTTCCACACACCCCTCCTTATCATACCTTCTTCAAACAGCTGGTCTGGGGGAAGTCTCACAAATTCAGTGACAATTAATAAAAAAAAAGAAAATGGAACAGCTCTGGCACAAAGAGAGTACAAGAAAGAGCAACCAAACTGACCAAAAGATGAATAATATTCACCAGAAGAGTATTCCAAAGGGCAGAAAACCTTCTAGGGAATTAGAGAAGGTTTCATGAGGCAATGACCCTGATGACAGAAGACCACAACTGCAAGGAGAGATGGAAACAAGGAGTTAGTCAGAGAGACGCCAGTGGATTTTAATTTACTCTTCATGGTTCAGTACTGATAAAGTGGACAGAAGGAAGGTCAGGGTGTAGAAGATGTAAATGACATGATTAATCTGATGGCTAAGAGTAATTTATATTAAACTCTCTGACGTGCACACAGAGAAAATATTGTCCTCTCCTCCAAATATGGCGGTTCCTTGAACTCTGGTCCTTCTGAATTTGCTTCTTTGTCCATCTCGTCCAGTTTCATGGCTCTAACACAGTTCACATCTGACATCTCCACGTGCGTATCTCCAGCCTGAATTCCTCTGACTCCTGACTCATATTCACCTGCTTACTTGAAATCTCCACTTGGATGTACAATAGGGATCTCAAATTAACATGGCACAAAAAGGAACTCTTGATACCCTTTGCTTTCAAAGTTGCTTTTCTTAGTCATCCCCGAATGGGTAAGGGTAACTCCATTCCAGCTCGGGTCATGCCAGTCTCCCATCGAATCCATCAACAAGCCATGTCAGCTCTACCTTCACAAAATACCAGCATCCAACTGCCTCTCAGCACCTGCTCTGTCCTAATCCAAGCCACTACCTCTGTTTACCTCCTCCCGGGACTCTCCTCTTCTGCCCGAGGGCACTTATAATCTATTCTCTCACAATAGCCAGAAGTGATCTCATTAAACATAAGACAGATCATGTCACTCTTCTGTTGAAACCTTTAAGTGACTTCTCTTCTCAGAATAAAATCCAAAGCCTCACAATGGTCTGTAAAAGTCCCCCAGTTACCTCTCCTATATGCCTTCTGCTACTCTTCTTCTTACCTACTCTATTCCACCCTTACTAGCCTCATGGATCATGCCAGGAACAGTGTCTGCTGCCTCAGGGTCTTGGCACATGCTCTCCTTCTGCTCTTTCCCAGTTAGCTACATGGCATACTCTCTCACTTCCTTGGTCTTTCCTCAAATGTGGAAACTACTCTTTAAACAAAGACAGTTAGAAGACATACTGACTTTCAAGAGCCATAGATGATGGGGATTCAAAACAAAAACCAACTTACGGGACATAGAATAACAATGATAACGATTTGCATTAGTGCTTTGCATTTTGCCAAGCTATACATTTTTTAAATTCTGAAAAAAACACTGTGACTACATGGTATTGTCCATGGTTTACTAAGGTCATAGAGCCAGTAACTTCTAGAATCAGAAAACAGAGACTTCACTACCATCTTGTGGCCCCAGAGCAAATGCTCGTCCTTCTCTACATTGAAGTTTATTACGTAATGATAATATAATATAATATATTATTTATTATAATATATATTATATTATATATATAATATATATTATATTATATATTATATATATTACAATTAATACATAATATATTAATATAATATATTAATAATTAATATTAATTATAGTATAATTATTATATTTATAATTATATTTATATTATCATAATTATAATTCTTACTATTATAATATTAATTAATATTAATATTAATTAATATATCAATATATTATATAATATATATTATATATAATATATTATATATTAACATATATAATATAATATATTATATAATATATATTATATATAATATATTATATATTAACATATATAATATAATATATAATATAATATATATATTATATATATGTATATAATAATGATGATGATGATGACAGCCGCTAACACTGCTGAATTCACTCCTTTAGATGCTTTATATGTCTTCACACACTTAACCCTCACGGAAGCCTGGGAGGTAAGCACTGTTAGTAGTTGCAATTTACACAGGAGACTAAGACCGTGGTAGGATAAATAACCCGTCCAACTAAGTAGGTGACAATGGCAGAGCCAGGATTTACACCCAAGATCTCAGGCTCCAGATCCCGAGTCTTTCACTGCCATAGGAAATCTCTGCTTGGTCTCATAACATTTTTTGTCTGCTTTGCTAAACATATGAGATACATTTTACAGTTGGACATACGTGAATTCTCCAGTTGGGCAAGTTGAGATCAACCGTGTTCACTGGACATTTCTTCGAGACGTAGGTAGTTTAAGAAATACCATCTTTAATTGAGTTTATGTGGGAAAAATTTCAGCGCAATTGCTAATATTTAAATGTTGTAAGCCAGTCAAGCAGAGGTCCGTGGTGCCTGGAAAACCCTATGACCCTATGACCCTATGACCACCATTTCTCAGGATGATGTTTATCTCTAAACAAGTGGGCCCAAGGTGCCCACTACTGCGCCTGAAGCAGCCTGTGCCCTAGACTTTTCCACTTGAGCAGCAACCTCCTGCGAGGCTCCCACAGGCAGAGGAAAGAGAGCGCCTTACCTGGGATGGGTGTAGGCCATCTGCCGGAACTCGTGGTTCCAGTCAGGTCTTCCATAGAACGTTTTCTGCTTTAACCCCGTGATCACATCAGTATTTGCATCCCAATGTAAAGCTATGTGAACAGCCTAAAAGAAAAATTATGCTATCAGGTGACACTTACCGAAACAAACAAACAAACAAAACCAAAAAAACAAACAAAAAAACCCCATGGAAACGTGCTACTGAAAGATCAGGTAATTATGTTCCTTTGCAGATGTAATACTCGAAAAATTTCTTCATGGGGCTAGAAATGCTTATCATTATTATCAGAAATCACTGCTTTTGCATTTTGGGATAGGCATCACATCTCATTTATCTTTGTATTCTGCCTTGGGTGCTACTGAAACACAGGGCCTTTGCCATGGTCAATGTGCAATAACGTGAGCCTGGAAAGATTTTTCTTTGCAAGGCTGACAGCGATACAGTAAATATGGGTAAAGGAAAGCAAGCGTTAAGCTACTTCCTTTTTTCTGCCAAACTTCTCAAAAATTAATCTCTACCCCTGTCCCCATTCACTTACTTATTAAACCTCAGGATTTGAGAATGGCCCTTCCAGATTAAAATGATGGGAAATGTCCAGGAAGAAGCTGGATCTGACAATCAGATTCGCCTACTGGGTTGAGATAGTTTGAAGTGTGCCATCCAGGCTCAATGCTGGGAGGGTGCTGAGTCTGGCAGACGGACCATGATGGCCAAGCACAGCAAGTGCATTGGTTGGAGCTCTGTGCCCAACCGTTTATCTTCAAATTAGATGCACCCAGGCATCGGGTAAGTAGTGGTCGATAAATAAGAGGCTGGGGCACAGGACCGTCTATTGAGGATTTCTCCCCACCAGTTTGGCTAACAAGTGCTAGGCTCAACTCTTACCCCAGGTTCCTGCTGCACACCTGGCCTCCCAGGCTGGCCTCATCAGGCTAGGAAAGCAGCCCGAGATAGGGTGGGTGAGCAGAAAACAATGGAGGCACCCCAATGGGCCAGTAGGTGGATGGCCCACAAGGGTAGAATCGCAGAAACCCGGGCTGCAGGAGGTTGCCATCAGGCAAGTCTGACTCCAGGTGGCCGGGATCCCATTGGAATCGAGTTTGGGAATAGCCACGCCAGGAGAGGGAGCAACAATGAGAGGATGGTGGGATCCTCTTCTGGGGCAGGTTTATTAAGAGGAGGAGTGAAGCATGAAGTATTAGGGAAGAGCTCAGGAGTGAGAACTGAGGTGGTAGTTGGGGATTGAGCCTCAAAAACTCACAGAAGCCCTGTTATCAGAACTGGAACTCCAGGTCAGAGGGAGCGGTGTCAGCCTCCGGATTAGAGTGGCAGCATTGCACCCCCCACAGCCCTCTTGCTTAACAGTAGGATTGACTGGAGCCAGATAGTGAGTTGGTTTCGGCTGTGAGCAAATAAGAAGGCAGAGGCAACCAATTTACCTTTGACCAGGTGCCACATCTAAACACCAACCCAGGGCTGCGCTCCTTGGCTTCTCCACCAACCACATGGCTGAACATCTCCTTGATCCTATATGCATTGTATAATCCTGTTTCTTCTACTTCTCTCCGACTCTTCTTTTTATTCAAAGATGAAATGTTACATTTGTTTTCCTATGACATTCTCCTGCCTCACAATACAGCTGCCTTCCCAGTCCATAGTCACTTCTGGGGCACTTCTCTCCAAAGAACTTTCATTTTCATGGTCCCAATTAGCATAGTCTATAAAGATCACTCCAAACTTTCTCCCCCATGCCCTCATCTTCCTGCCTGGGTAGTGTCCTGGGACTTGAACTCCCCAAGCATATTTTTATGTAGAATTTTTTGTGTCCCTTCAAACTGATCATCGTAGCCAAAAATGAATCTTCAGATATTTTGTGACTTCAATTTACTTCCACATACAATTGTTGCACGATTGCTATAAGCAGGAATGAGTGGGCGGTACAAAAAGAAATAGAGAAGGTCTATGCTCTGTGAGGAACTAGTCATCAAAGGAAGGGCAAGCCCAAGTGCACAACTACAACGACATAAGTCAGACCACAATCCTGTTTAACTAGAGACAGAAACAAAGTGCTCTGGAGAAGTAAACAAATTACCCTGCTGAAGCCCCGAGTCACTTTGACCAAGACGACTGGGGATGGCCATACATGGAATGGGGCTTTAAAGAACCATGCCACTCAGTAGGCAGTGGGGAGGACAGAAGACATGAAGTGATTGCCAGGGAGAGGGAACAGAGAGGGAAAACCTGTAGGCATGCAAATATGAGCCATTGTTCAGTGGCTCCCATGCCAGAGGAGCCCAGAGGAGCATGATGGGAATGGAATGGAACAAGTCCTTTGCCATCAGGTCAGGAAGGGCCTTCAAGCAGCTGCTAAGAAGCTTGGGCATTATTTAGTAGAAAAAAGGGCCCTTTTCTACTTAGGTTAGTGGTACTGTGGAACTACCAATCAGTGATGTTCAAACATTTGGAATTATATTTGTTCCATATTTCTCAGCCTGACATTCAATTAATCTCCCAAACCCTGTTGATTTGCCCTTCATAATACCTTTTCCATCTGTCCCTTCTGTTCTTGTCATTCTGCCACTTTGAGGTTGTTGAATTCAGCTTAACAATTGGCTACTTCTAAAACAGCCTTTTGATTCCTCGCTGACAGAATGCACCAATTATTTTTTCCTGGAATTTGAGCATCTAAAGAGTTTCAACATGTCACGACAAAAATTTAGGAACACGTCTATTTTAATTTACTTGTATTCAGAAAAAAAGTGTATCTTACAGCACACTTTTAGAGGAGGCAGAGATAGGACGGGGCAGAGTTGTACCGTCACAAAAATCAAACAGAACCTCAGTCTCAAGACTCCCAAATGACTGGAAATTCCTGGATGGACACTTGAAATCAATTCACTTTAGAAGCTGAAAGCAAGCACGGTACTTGAAAGTAAAAAACAAAGGCTGTGTCTGTACTTCATCAAATGGATCATTAGTCAAAAATCCCACTTGAATAAGGAAAATGTTTGTTTGGAAAACAAAATTAACACTATTTAATTTATTAAGATGTTTTAGGCCTAGTTCTCAAGGAACCTGTCTTTCAAACTATCCCAGAGGAATAAATATTTAAGGCCTCCTGCAAATAAGACCCTAAAAACTCATTTAGCTACTGAATTTCAAGCTTGGTCTTACTGGAATTTCAGAGTCAAATTTCACTGATCTCTTGTGGGGTCTGCATGTGTGTGTGTCAGTGTGTGTGTGACAGAGAGAGACAGAGAGAGAGAGAGAGAGAGAGAGAAGGAGGGAGAGGGAGGGAGACAGACTGGGAGGCAGAGGGCAGGAGCACCCAACACCCACCCTCAGGAGCACATTCATTTGTAAATTTAGTGATTAATGCAAATCTTGGCTCAAACATACTTTCCTTAAAGTAAATATCAATCCAAGCAGCTATGGAAGTGCTGATTAGAACATAAAGTTTCATAAACCTAGGGATCACTTCATTGTTAGCTTCCATATTTGAGGAGTTAAAAAAATTTAGAACTTAGTAGTTATCATTCAATATTACCAACACTGAAATACTACCCTAGTGTGATATTTTGATATACACTATTTTTGGGAAGCTCCACCTTAATATTGCATTAACACAATATGCTTCCAAACACCTGCCACAACAGAAGACCACCTTGATCTTAGGTGAATAAACATATGTGCACACGATTTCTAAGAATGCCTTAAGAAAAAGAAGTCTCTAGATAAATCATGTATTCATAATGATGATTTTCTGTAGACATTCACATACTTTACAATACAAAAGGTTGAATGTAAACACTTGCGAGTTTTTTCTATTTAACTCTGAATAGCTGAAAGCATAGAATTAGACCCAATCAGGAGCTGAACAAGACAATACAGTTAACCAATAATATGCGCTTTGATGTCCCTGAAATGACAAATGCAACTTTTGGTGACATAATTTTTCTTGGATTTCCACGCTTGGGATTATCTTCCATTAACTAACCTCTTTTCTAATCTGCTTGTCTATTCTTCAGCAAGTTAACTGTAGATTTTTCCATTGCTATGATTTGAATAACTCTTCTAATCTGGTTTTATTTTATCCTTCTTTCCTTTTTAAGAACAGACAAATAAGTCTTTCATGCCACCAGATAACCATACAGCTCATTATTGACATGGTTTCTCTTCCCTTTGCTCTATTTTTAAATGACGTATGTAATATTGATCATTTTAAGAGTCTTATCAATACCTGATTTTCATCCCAGTTGGTAAGAAATATATGATAACTCAGAAAGTGAGCTTTCCCTCGCTCATTCATGAGTGTTTCCAGCGAGAGTAAGAGATCAGCAAACCATTCAAAAGCCCTTGGATCCCGGCAAATCCAGTAGAAATACACCTGTCAAGAGAGAAGACAAGAGAGTGGATCTGTCCCGCTCTTCATAATGTGCTGATAATCACAGACTGCTTTATCTCCATTAAATTATTTGAGCTCAAATGGGCACTTCTGCAAAATGACATGCTTCTCTCTGCCAGGGAACAGTCACACTGTGATTTCTTTTGAAAAAATTCACATTGTGTTTGAAAAAGTCCAGAGTGAATTCAGAGTCAGGAGTCTGTGGGCTGTTGCCAGTTTCACTGGATGAGGACCAATTCACCACATTCCTGGCTGTGCTTCTTTTCAGTGAGGTTAATAATCATAACTAGCTGGGCCTTTCACGGCTCCCCAAGGGGAATAAACCGTTAGACCAACCCCCTTCATCTTTACTCATGACCTAAGCTCGGGATTTGAACTCTCTTCTCCAGAGACGCCAAAGGCTTGTGCGCTAATCCACTTCCGCATCATGACCTCCGGAGGGTGGAGATTATGGTAATTGCAGAAGGAAGCCACACGGGCCAGCAGTTTCCCCTCAGCCAGACATATCAGTGTCCAAGAAATCTAGTGGGTGGTGGTAATAGTTTGTGTGTCAACTACTATAATGAAATTATGTCTAGGAACATTTTTTTTTAAACTCTCTGTGTTTAGCAAATGGCATGTGGCAAGGAGTATTATGGGTTTGCTGAAATAAAGGCTTAGTTTTTGTGCTTTGAGTTTTAGATAATTGTGCCTGGAAGAAACCACAGGAGAAAGATCTGCTAATTCTCCTGATTTTTCTCACAGCCCTGTTCCTTGCTACTCATTACTGTTTTCCTGCACTCCCCACCAAAGAGACATCTCTGTTACTTAACGAGATCTACCAGGGGGCTGGCCTTGACCTCCATCAGCAAACATCTCCTCTGATAGGTGGTGTTCCCTGCCTCCTCTCTCCACCAGCCAGCCTGCAAGCTCACAAACATGATGAAACTTATAGATGAGATTTAATGAACAGATCAAGTTCACGAGGAAACAAAAAAGATCACAGAATGTATTTCAAGGCTAAACATCTTGCCCATGTTTCCCAGGTTTGTTCAGGAATTTCTAATATGAAGTCAGTAAGAGCAAAAAAGCTAGAGGATAAGACCTTTTCTCTTAAGAATTAGAGCCCAGGGGCGCCTGGGTGGCTCAGTTGGTTAAGCGGCCGACTTCAGCTCAGGTCATGATCTCATGGTCCGTGAGTTTGAGCCCCGCGTCGGGCTCTGTGCTGACCGCTCAGAGCCTGGAGCCTGTTTCAGATTCTGTGTCTCCCTCTCTCTGACCCTCCCCCGTTCATGCTCTGTCTCTCTCTGTCTCAAAAATAAATAAACGTTAAAAAAAAATTTAAAAAAAAAAGAATTAGAGCCCAATATTTGTCAGACGGTACCACTACAGCTCCGATAATAATCTCTAAGTGCGGTAACCCCCCGACGGAGTGCCTGTTTCTTTGCAGTCGTAAATCTGAGCCATGGTTCCTTCCGGTGAGTGCCCCAAGAACCACCCCCCCCCACCGCCCCCAACACACAAGTACAGCGATTGTGTTCATTCACTCACTTGTTGACTCAACAAATGTGTCCTACATCTCTATGTCGAGACTCTTCTCGGCTCTGGCACTTTAAGAGCAAACAAAAGAGCAAAAATTTGCCATTCTCCTAGAGTTTGCGTTTAGATGCAGAAGAAGACAATAAAGCACAACACGGAATACATCAGAGGGTGGTAAGTACTATGGAGAAACACAAGGTGGGCTGGAAAGGGCTGCGATACTACATCAGATGGTCAAGGGAAGGGGACATTTGAGCAAAGACGTAAAGGAGGCAGGGGAATCACGGTACTGATGGAGGGAGCAAGGACTGGGACCTCTGGGGAAGAGCCAGGGGGCTGGTGTGGCTGGAGTTGTGAAGGAGGGGAGGCAGCAAGAGATGAGGTCTGAGGGGGAGGCCGGGAAGCACAGATATGGGGCTTGGGGCCACCTTGACTTTGCGCGAGAGGGGAAAGCACGGGGGAGTGTCTAGCAGGTCTGAGGACGGATCATGAAGCAAGGGAGGCTGATTTGACATCCTGGGTTGGTGATGAATACTGCTATCCTCTTTCTTTTCACTTTGTGTAGTGCCTAATCTGAATTATTCTTTGAGGGGCAGTCGGGTGGCTCAGTCGGTTAAGGGTCCGCCTTTTGATTTTGGCTCAGGTCACAGTCTCACGAACCTGAGATTGAGCCCTGCGTTGGGCTCTGGGCTGACAGTGTGAAGTCTCCTTGGGATTCTCTCTCTCTCTCTCTCTCTCTCTCTCTCTCCCTCTGTCCCAGCCCCTCCCACACTTAGGAGCACTCACTCTCAAAATAAATAAATAAACCTAGAAAAAGTAAATTATTCTTTGAAAACCTTAGCCTTCCTCTTTCCTTGCTTTGGTCGTGGCAGAACAGAAAACCTATTGATTGAATTTAATACCGTTCTTGCTTACGCACCTCCCCTTGCTTCCTGCTCTCAGTAGGTTGTTTTGCCCAGGACCATTCATGGTGGCATTCAGGTTAAAACAAACATCGTTGATTTATTTTCTATTATTTCCACTCCTTAAGGAACGTGCTTAGCATGCCTTCATGTAGGAAAAATACCCTGTTTACTTTTTTGAAAACCTGTCAATTTCAAATCCAGTCTCAATCATCCTTACTTGAAAAATGCCCACATCTGAGCTTCCTGCACACTCTGACCCTCATCCTTTCAAATAGAAATCATGCCTGTTCTTGCTTTCTTGTGGCTTAGCAGTGTGTCAGTGTTCTTAGGGCTTGCCGGGCCTTTTATACTTTTTACTTCCTTCTAATGGCTTTGTGTGTTTTTCCCTCTGTAATTGACTTACAGGTGACACAGGGCAGCTTTGGTGCAAGAGGCAATGAAGGAAAGCTGAATTCAGTCTCAGAAGTGCTTCAGGCAGAAAAAGAAGAGAAGAGACTTTGAACGGAGAAAGAGGCTATTTACTTTGACTCTCTTTCATCCTTCTAACGGTGAGGGATACTCACTGTGAAGGGACAGGATAGTTCGACTTCTGCATTTCGTCCAGTAGGAAGGACCCGGTCGCTGGTAGAACAAATATCCCAAACTACAGGCTACACCTCTGTGATCTTTCCCACACTCACCCCTCCTCAGTCTCCAAAAAAAAAAAAAAAAAAAAAAAAAAACCACCCCAAATCAGTTACCAGTCTAAAGCGTGGTTTCCAGAATTCTGTAGCTGGTATCGGGGCCCCAAATACTTAAGGCGACTTTAAAAAGTTTTGTTAAGTAGAAAGTCATCCTCAGGAGAGAGATGAAAGTTCAGGACTTTCACAGTAACAAAGTTATTGCTTTTACAGGACTCGTCGCACACATTTCTAGAGATATAATGGATCCGCAGACGTTTCGCGAGGCTACTCCGGCAGCCCACAATGGGTTTAGAGCGCTCTGTGTGCACGTGGCCTGTCACAAGCCTTCATGTCACATCATTCCTGGCACGAACCACCGTACCAGACTCAGCCACCCCCACCTCGGAGGGCCTGGGTCTGAGCGACACACAGAGCTGTATTCTCTTTCGAGCACCACCCACGCTCTCTGAAACTGGGCTCCTCTTCGAATTCTGCAGAATTGCACTGGACCAGGTCAAGGTACTCTGGGGTCAGAAGGAAATGGATCTGCGCCGCTTTTGGAGAAGCAATCTCAGAAAAAGAAATAAGAAAAGCTACCCATCGACTTTCCCAGGGGGGTCCACTGGTGCCCACCCCCCCCCCCCCCCCCCCCCCCGCCGTGAGAGGCTCCTATCTCACGGCCTGGAGAGTCATCTCTGAACACAGGCAGAGGATACCTCCACAGGTACAACCTCTATTTCTTCAGACCCCACATCGATCCCCCGAGGATGGAACGGGGCCAACAATTTTTTATTTATTTCCTCTTCAAAGAAGGAGATTGTACCTGAGGACAGAGTTTGATGATGTGGTGAGGCAGAGTAGTTGGACACTGTGAGCCTGTGAGTCCTCTAACCTGTTCTAGACTCCTGGCTTCACCATCCCCATGGTGGGTAACTGGGGGCAGGTTATTTACTGTGAGCCTGGATGACCGAGTACATAAAATGGCAGAAAGCCCACCACCCTCTAGAACAACAACCTACGGGATTATGGTGAGGGTGAGAGTGCCTGTGGTCATGGAAGCACAGTGTGTAACATGTGCATTAAGTGCTCAGACCTGTCAGTTGCGACCCCTGTTCTCTTCTCTGTTGTTTGGAGGAGCTTCCAGAATGCATACCACATGTCTATATTAGAGAGAGCAAAGGGAATCATTGGCTTTACTTGGGGGGTCTGTGTTCCCATGGGTCACTTGTGAATTATAGAGGCGGTGATCACTGAGAAGAGGTGAAACCACGCTTTATCTCCAGCGCCAGTTTGTGAATATCAGCATTGATTGTAGGATGTGGTCCAAAAAGAGGAACCCCTTCACCGGCCAAGTGCATTCTAGGCTCTGCGTGTGCAAAGCCCACAGGAGGCATTTTACGGAATGCCAGCGTTGACCTTGACCTTGACCACGGCCTCCACCCAGGAGAAGGCCAGTGGGTTACACTGTGACCTCGCCTCCTTCCGGACAGCGCCCTCTGTTCCCCACTGTTATGAACTGGATGTTTGTGTTGTCTCCAAAAGTATAGGTTGAAACCCAATGTGATGGTATTTGGAGGTGGGGCCTTTGAGAGGAGGTTAGATTTCGGTGAGGTCATGAGAATGGGACCTCCAATGATGGGATTGGTGTCCTTCTTAGAAGAGGAAGAGACCAGAGCTCTCTCTGTCTCTGTCATGTGAGGACACAGCCAGAAGGTGGGCATCTGTAAGCCAAAGAGGCCTCCTCAGAACCCAATCATGTGGGCTTCCTCATCTCGGACTTCCAGCCTCAAGAACTGTGAAAAAAATAAACATCTGCTGTTTAAGCCACCCAGTCTATGGTATTTCTGTTATAGCAGCCTGAACTATATGCTCAGGTACCCAGGCGGTACAAAATACAGGACCGTCGGGGCGCCTGGGTGGCTCCGTCAGTTGAGCGTCCGACTTCAGCTCAGGTCATGATCTCACGGTCCGTGAGTTCGAGCCCCGCATCGGGCTCTGTGCTGACAGCTCAGAGCCTGGAGCCTGCTTCACATTCTGTGTCTCCCTCTCTCTCTGCTCCTTCCCCATTCATGCTCTGTCTCTCTCTGAATCAAAAATAAATAAACATTAAAAAAAATAAAAAAAAAAAAACAAAAACAAAATACAGGACTGTCAGAAACTCTAAACAACTAGGGTGACAGAGACTTGCCACTGAGGGAATCAGTACCATTTTCCAAAAAGAGAGTTTTTCTCTCCAAAGAGATAAAGACTGTGGCTGATTAGAAAACATAAATAAATGTTAGTTATCCTCAAAAAGTGGTAGCTATTATTGTCCCGGCTTTTATTTTGTTGTTGTTGTTGTCGTGAAGGTCCTCTGGATGAATATAATCGCAAACAAATTTTGAAGCAATATTTGTTCTTACTGAGAAACTTCCTTAATGTGGCTTCCATGTTCCGTTTTAAGGAAATATAATTACAGAATAATTTTTCTGATTAACCATTATAAGACGGAGGCCAGTCTTTGTCAACCATTTTTAGTCTCCAAGACTTTTTCTTTAAAAGATATTTAACGTTAATTATCTCATGGCTATGCTACTGCTTTGCCCCGTGAGTGAGGACTCTCCTTGTTTGTGCCTCCATTTGTTCCCGTTATAGTTCATATGACTTGTTGGACAGCCAAAGTGTTCATTAATAATAAGGTCATTATATAAATTGTGAGCTATCCATACTTTGGGATGCTCCAAAGGCACTAAATAAAATGACAGTCAAATATCGGACAAAGGGCTAGTATCCAAAATCTACAAAGAGCTCACCAAACTCCACACCCGAAAAACAAATAACCCAGTGAAGAAATGGGCAGAAAATATGAATAGACACTTCTCTAAAGAAGACATCGAGATGGCCAACAGGCACATGAAAAGATGCTCAACGTCGCTCCTCATCAAGGAAATACAAATGAAAACCACACTCAGATATCACCTCACGCCAGTCAGAGTGGCCAAAATGAACAAATCAGGAGACTATAGATGCTGGAGAGGATGTGCAGAAACAGGAACCCTCTTGCACCGTTGGTGGGAATGCAAATTGGTGCAGCCGCTCTGGAAAACAGTGTGGAGGTTCCTCAAAAAATTAAAAATAGACCTACCCTATGACCCACCAATAGCACTGCTAGGAATTTACCCAAGGGATACAGGAGTACTGATGCATAGGGGCACTTGTACCCCAATGTTTATAGCAGCACTCTCAACAACAGCCAAATTATGGAAAGAGCCTAAATGTCCATCAACTGATGAATGGATAAAGAAATTGTGGTTTATATACACAATGGAATACTATGTGGCAATGAGAAAGAATGAAATATGGCCCTTTGTAGCAACGTGGACGGAACTGGAGAGTGTGATGCTAAGTGAAATAAGCCATACAGAGAAAGACAGATACCACATGTTTTCACTCTTATGTGGATCCTGAGAAACTTAACAGAAACCCATGGGGGAGGGGAAGGAAAAAAAAAAAAGAGGTTAGAGTGGAAGAGAGCCAAAGCGTAAGAGACTCTTAAAAACTGAGAACAAACTGAGGGTTGATGGGGGGTGGGAGGGCGGGGAGGGTGGGTGATGGGTATTGAGGAGGGCACCTTTTGGGATGAGCACTGGGTGTTGTATGGAAACCAATTTGACAATAAACTTCAGATATTGAAAAAAAAATGATAGTCAATCACTAGGTATTGACGCTGAAGGCACGCTGAGCCATGTTATATAAAGGGAAAAAACAACAAAACAAAGTGCACATCTCTCTGTCTCTCCCTACCCACATCTCTGTTTACGTACGAATAAAATAACACCGTGATATGCACATGGGTGGGTGTGCGTGCGCAGATGCATGGAGAAGCAAGGGAATGAGACACACCCCCATGTTTAATGGTGAACCCCTTAGAGAACAAAGTGGTGGTGGTGGTTACTTTGGGGAGGAAGGCCAACGGAGGGAGATTTTTGACTATTTTATTTGAATATTTTACAAGGACCTTATACTCTCGTATGGCTTGTGTGGTTAATAAACCACAATATCAAAACTATTAATACTAGTCACTATCCCACAGGGCAAGGGTGAGTCCTGATAGGGGACTGAAGTCTTTTGAGGCTGTCTAGGGAACGATGGGGGGGCACGGGTGTTTTCTGGAGAGGTAAACGTGGCCTCGTGTGTCCCAGTTCAATTTATTACAGCACTGTGAGTGGTTAGCAGAGGTGATCAATTCCAGGAGTGGCCAGAGCTCCAGTATGAGGAAAAGGGAAAGCAAATAATTTCTCAAACTAAACAGATTAAATTAAGTGCATTTTTCATTCATTAGAAAAGAGAGCAGGCCCTCCTTTGTTTTATTAATATATTTAAGTAGAGTATGGATTTTTGCCTTTCTTGGCCGCCTTGCCTTGTTCCCACTGGCCCATGCTGTCTTTTTATTTGAATTATCTGTTTATTATATTAGGTTAAGAACCCAAGGCCATCTTGCATGCGACACACTATAAATACCCATTATCATGGTTATGTATTATTGAGGCGATGAAGGAAGACAATTTATGAAGAAATGAGATTATCTCAGTTTTTTGGTAATCTATCTTATTATAGTCTGAAGATTACATATGCAGTTAAGAAAATGAACCAAATCTTCCAGTTGGCCGTTCTCTCAGCCCTGTCTACACGGCCGTGACATTAGGGGAACTAAAATGTATAAGCCAATATATTGATGCCCGCAATCCCCCCTTCCCCATTTGTACACACCTATTTCATTCATCATTTTGACAGTTTGCACAAGCAACCTGTCCTAATTTTTTTCAAAAGCTCTCTTCACAAATCGAGTGCGATGTGGAATTAATCATCCCGTTAGGCAGGCGTTGGAGGACATTCGTTGCCAGGGGGTATTTACACGCCCAGCACTCAGCTTCCTTCAAGTTGTATCAGGGACTCCTCAACCACCCACACCTCCTCCCCTCATCCCGAAGATGTGTCCTGTGCGCATCTGCCTTCCACCAAGTGAAGTTTGACTCCTACTCCTGTGTTGAAAACACCTCTTTTCACATATTACAGCCTTCCCCCCTGGCAAGCCATCATTCTAACTTGCTGTTACTTCGCCTTCTTGGGAAATTTCCTCCCAACCACTTCTCCCCCTCCTCCCCACCATCTTTAAAAATAAAAGATAGTTAGAAAGAAAATTTAAAACCCCGGCTTCAAATAGAAAACGCTACACACGATCCTAAAGAAACAGCAGGCGTCCTATTGGCTATTCTCCTGCATTTAACTTAGAAGTGTTCTAGAATAACGTGGCAGAGGAGAAGGGTGAAGAGCTAACAGTTCGCAATGGTTAACAACCAACAAAACTTTCGGTTTTGTTAGTATTGTAGGCTTGCAACGTCAGGCTTGTATGTAAAAATGTATGCCTTTATGCCAACCGGTCTTTTATACAGGGAGGAGGAAATTGCATCTCACTGCAGTTAACCATCTAGGCTTAAAATTCCAGCTCAGAACCCCTAGGCTGCATTTTCCCCTTTCCTTACTACAGAAGAGAACAATCTGAAAACTCTAGTCCAGAGCTGTACTTGTGAGGACGCTTGTTAGATAAATATGTACTGCTGTGCTCCCCTGCACTTAAAAATTATATAGATGCTGACAGTTTCATGGAAAGGGTATTTATATTCCAAAAACATGTAGGCGGTCCTGACAAATATTAGTTACATAAGCCTAATGATAGTTGTACTCAAACAAGCACAGAGTGGCTTTAAAACAGAAAAACTTCTTTAAACTTCTTCTGCTACATGTAGACTCTAACAAGGTGAATCTTAAGCATAATTTGCAGCCTAAACTTTCAATAGCATGAAATCTCACCTCTTGCATAAAAGAGCCTTGATGTGGAAATTGGAAACACACGGTCCGACCCTGATTCAGCGGTTAACCAGCTGGGGGACTTCAGACAAATCATTTCCTCATTTCCCAGTCTAAGTACAGACTCTGACCTTTCATGGTCATGCAAAGCTGGGAAGTTAAGACCTCTCAAGTTATTTTGTGATTCTATGCTTTTAGCTTTCTTCTGCCATATACCATTATTCTGACCTTTATTTTTGGTGGACTATTGCCCCAATATTGCCCCCAGTTTCTGTAAGTTATAAAAACATCTTTTTTTATTTCCAATCCTTTGGCTTCTGTTTTTTTTTTTTTTTGTTTTGGTTTTTTTTGGGGTTTTTTTTTGGATGGAGATCAATGTCCCTGTTTTATAGCTTTGTGGTAACTGCTTAACCCTCCCGCTGAAACAGCCTTGAGAAACCCCAAACACAGAGCCCAGAAATAACAATGAAATAGTGAAGGAGGAGGTGGTGTCAGGATTTTGTGGGTTCTTATAAACATTTTTCCTTTTGTAGTAAAATAATTGAAACATATTATTTGAATTATAACATTAACAGATAGCTTTTTTGGTTAAATAAACATGACTTAATCTTCGTAAACTAGGATTTTATCAAAAATGGCTTGGAAGCCATTTGTTCATTCGTTTTGGCATGGAGACATTTATTCACTAGGTGATTTATTAAAAAATTATAGCGTGTGTGTGTGTGTGTGTGTGTGTGTATCTCATTATGCATATCCAAAGAAGCCGCACTCAAGGAGCTCAGAATCAGGGGAAATGAGATCCTTTGTGAACATGACATAAAAGCATAAGGCTAATGAATGCTGAGGGAAGGGTGGGGTGCTCTATGTCTGGTGTGAGGAAAGTGAGAGGCATGTCACGTCTGTATCCAAGGGCCTGGCACGTAGTAGGTGCTGAATAGTTACTCACTGAGCGAATCAGTCAACGAAAGTCAGGCCCACCATCACCATCTTCATGTGAAATATAACATGACCTTTAGTGTTGGGAAAACCATGAAGGAAGAAGCTGCCTGTATGGATGAGTTTTACTTGGGAGACAGCAAGAGGAAAGAGAAAGCTTAGGGGATTGAGATATCCTCATAAACCATAACAAAGCATTGTTGTGAGGCCCAGATAAATAGAACAGTAGCTGTTTTACTGGTTTTGTACCGTAGACTGACTGTCTGCGTCCCCCCCAAATTCATATTTTGAAACCTAATCCCCGAAAGCGATAATATTGGGAAGTTGGGTATTTTGGAGGTGATGTGTTTATCCAGGAGGAACCCTCAGCAGTGAGACCAGTGCCCTTATGAAAAAGACTCCAGACTTCTAGACTTCTGTGTCTATTTTTTTCCTGAGTCGAGAACTGCGAGACAACAAATCGGACTCTCGCTGATGAAAAAGGAAGAAAGGACTACAAAAAGCTCCCTCACCCCCTTCTGCCAGGGAAGCTATAGGCTAGAAGACTGCCATCTGTAAACCAGAAAGCAGGCTCTCATCAGACACCGCGTCAGCCAGTCCGTTGACCTTGAACTTCCCAGCAGCCGGAACTGTGAGAAATACGTTTCTGTTGGTATCGTGGGATAGGAGCCCCAACAGACTAAGACACTTTGTTGGAAATTACTGTGGCAGAGAGGAGAGGCGATGGGCTTTAGCAAAAGAAGAGTCTGGATTCGGACTCTCCTTCTACTATTTCCCAGCTCTCGGTGCTTTGGGTTCCTCAGGACTAAACTGAGGATGTCACTTATCTGAAAGGGCAATGATGACAATTTGATAATACAAGCTATCGTTCCTATTAGCTTTGTGACCAGCTTCGATTTTTCTCATCTGTAAATGGGAATAAAAATGATAAGCTCCTTCAAAAGATGATGTGAGATAGTATGTGTAAAACGCCTAACTTCCCATCTGCCAGGTAGTCAAGGCTTGATGGGTCTAAGCTACTAGTAGAAGTGGTAATCGAGCCACATCTTCGGCAGTGATAATGAACTTTTATATCATTCTGTACACATTTACGTTACATTGTTCACACATTACATTATTTCTTTGTCTTCTTTGGTATTAAAACTCCCCGTTGGATATGGGCCCTTATTTCTCCATTTCGCAGATCAGGAAACCCAGTCAGAGAGGTGACTTGAGTCACTCAAGGTGATGCATTTAGTGAGGGTGGAGTGAGGCTGGGGCGGATTCTCTGGCCAGGAGTCCCACAGTCTGCCTATAACACAATGGTGGCAGTCATATCTACCATACGTTGGTGATGTCATGGAAAGAGCCAGATGGATCTAATCTGAATCCTGATTCTGCCTTTTACTACCCATGTATTTTTAGGGAACACACTTTGGTTTCTCTAACCTTCAGCTTCCTTATCTGGAAAACAAGCTTGGTATTCTCTCTACTTTATAAAGTTGTTGGGAAGGTTATAACCATCAAATGAGAAAGTGTATGTCAAGCACCTGTCATTGGAAACTCACGAAATGATAGCTAGTTTTATTCTTATTTCTTAGTTGGGAAAGCCCCAACTTTAGAGCTCTTCTAGTCTCATACTGCCCCAGTACTTTGAAGAATGCTCTTGCTTAATAAATGCTAGGTGGAGAAGGTTTCCATGGCTAACTAAGCTTGACAAAAGTGGGTGAAACAAAACCGAATGAGGTTCTTTTCTATAGAACTTATTTAATAGGGCAAGAAATGATGTGAATCTCCTAGAATGAGATTTGTAGTACTTTAAGTTCTTATGACCACAGAGTTCTCTTTTGTGGGCCATATCATAAGACTAATGTTCATATCCAACTATGTTAGACAGACATGCTAATCGAATTAAGTGAGTTCCTTTGACAGGTGGGAAAGTGTAGCCAAAGTGTGAACCCGAGAAGTGACAGAATCAGGACCGGAACCGGGCTCGCCTAATATCCCGAGTCCTCCTGAATTGACACCCCTCGGCGTCAACATGGCTCCCTTTCTCCTGCTGTTCTGGTGTCTACGGCTGGGCCTCGGAGGGTTAAAGTACGGACAGTCTCTGGGCAGGACAAAGGAAGGAAGGTAACCATGGAGGTGTCTAGTCAGAGAACACATCAGACATGACAAAAGAGATTCTGAGCTTGGCGATATCAAGTAAGCAGGCCAGTGAGTTCCAACCGTGGCATTCTTGTTAAGGCTACGAGTGCACGAAAGGAAGATGTTGAATTGCATCCTGCAACCAGAGTATCAGGCCAAAGAGACTGAGGGAAAGGCCTCCTGTTAATATCACTAACTGTCGCCCAGTCACAAAGCCATTTGCAGCCCGTCCATATTTTACTGACATGAGCAATTACATGTCCTGTAATGGCAACGAAGCAATAAAATTTATGTCTTGTCATCTTTAACAAGATTAGACATAACCCTTCTCATAAATGTAATACCGAATGGAGATTTTTAAGAACATAAGTATAGTTAAGGATCCTTGAATTTATCCCTCATAGTTAATTAAAATCCTCCCCAGGAATTGGCAGATGATAGATAGAAGGATGTGGAACCTCTTAATCCACGTTAAGTGTGAACTAATGATTTTTTCCATACCTTGCTCAGCTTCAGCTGGGTGTGCGACTCACATCTGTACCATATGGATTTCAGGAGAGAGGCGAAGGGAGTTACCCCTATTCCTGCAGCAACGCACACGCTCACTGGGTAGTGAAACACGTCCGTCAGTGCGGTTCCAAACGGCCCGTCCACCGCCAGCCTGCAATCACAGAATGTGGCCTTGGTGACGTTCAGACGCGACGCTCTCGAAAACAAAGCCACCCTCAAGCCCGGCTCTTTGCAAGATGTTTGTAACTGGGTGCAGGGGGGTTGGCTCTGAGCTTGAGAATGCCCTGTCTGGAGAGCCTAGACTTAACATGAGGAACTGGGGGCCTGGACTCGCGGGGGGACGACCAGACAGGCCAGCCCAGGTGCATTCATGGTAGGACAAAGCCTGACTTTTCTGGCTTGAGCCCACTCCTCTTCCCCGTGGCCGGCTCTTCTTACAATTTCTAGAAGCTTGTTTTGGCCCTGGTAGAAGAGGCCGTCTCTTCTCCTTGCCTCCCCTCCCCTTCCCTCCCCTTCCCTCCTCTCCTTTCTTCCACCATCAAAGGAATAAAGCAGAAGGTGGTTTAGAAGGCTTATGTGTCCTTTTGCTAACATGCGTCTTCTCTGTTTTTACTTATTCAGTCCCACATCTTAGTGCGTTCATATCATTTTCATCTAATAGAAGCCATTCATTTGGAATAAGTATGATTTTGAGATCATTTGGCAGGTATGTGGAACTTCTAAAACTTGTTTCAGATTACGTGAGCTCCAAATCTGTGATCATCAGGCCGGGAACGGCACTGACGTTTTGTCTTTGCTTAGCAAGTTTTTCTTGGTAAGGATGAAGCATGTTTATTGAATAAATACGATTGTCTTTAACATGGTCTGGAAGAGACTGGCCCCCGGATTCGACTCCATTTCTCAACACCAGTTCTCCACCTGGCTTTTCTTTCCTTCCCCAAAATACACAGTACCCCCCTTCTGCCACAGGGCCTTTGCATGTGATAATCCAAGTAATCACTAGGAATCCTCGGTCCCGATTCCTCCCCTCTCCCTGTCTTGGTTCATAGTTACCCTTTCATTAGGTCCTCCCTCAATCATCATTTCCCTGGGGGAGCTTCGTGGATCCTTTGCACTAAGGCCAAATCCCCTCTTATATACTTTATAGCCCCATGTACCCCTCCCCTGTAGTCTGCATCACTGTTGTAGTTTTACAGTTTTTGGGGTGTGTGCACGTGATTTGATTTGTGTCTCTCTTGATCACGAGACAACAAGTTCCCCGGAGGGAGGGGCCGGGTCTGTCCTTGCTCACCACTGCGTCCCAACGCCTGGCATGCTCTGTGGCATGGAGCTGTTCAGTAACAATTTGTTGAATAAATTGTAAAGGGAATGTTTAAAATATTTCAGTCAGCAGAATGTATTAAATAACCTCAACTATTCCAAAAGCACACATTTACATATGAACAGAGATATGCTAATTAAAAGGCTTCTAAGTTATTCATAACCATTCCCTAAGGGGTGTCTGTAGAAGGCACCCGAGGTTGGCCCATTTGGGCTTACTTTGTGTTCATGAAAGTTCAATTGGGTTTTATTTTTAAATATTCCATATGCCAGACCTCCTAATAATTCAAATTAACTCTCTTCAAGTTAATCTTAATTAATAAGGCTTTATTACATATTGATTTATGGAAATGGAAGAATAAAAATAAAAGGTCATTAACCAGAAAGGGTTAGTATCTCAGCCCACTGTAGATTATTTTATAAATAATTAGGTAAGGGGAATTGAGAGAGAAAAAATGAAACTGTCCAAGGATTAAAATGTCTTACCGTTAATTGTTTTTATAATTAGTTGTATTTGGGACTTCTCTGACACTGATTTGAAAAGATAACAATTAAACCCAAAGAAGAATTGTGTCACACAATCCACAGAAATACACAATAGATAAATTTCCTCAGAATCAGAATTGTGCATCTAAGCTGGAAGAGGCAGGAGAAAATATTTAGTCCAACTGCCCTGATAATATAGATAATATAGTCATCCTTCCTTCCACCACCCCGACAGCTGATCGCATTCTGCTGTTAACTTGCGGGGGGCGGAGGGGGGCAGTTCAAAGCAATAGACGGTTTTTCGCACGTGTCACCGACCTCTGTCTTCTGACCACACTCCCGAGAAACGCACACCAGCTCTCTTCCCTTTCTTGTCTCAGGTCTTTCAATGGTTGATGGTAGCTATCGTGACGCCCTGATTGTTCTTTTCTGGACCAAAACGTCTCCATTTCTGGAGACCTCTCGCAATCCTGAATCGACTCTCTTTGCCCAAATTCTTGTTCATCGAGTTCACCCAGCTACTTCCTCTTCGATCTGGATCCAGAGTTTAAGGATGCCGCTTGGAAAACGACCCTTTCCGGCATCCACACCGTGCGGTTCCTTGTTGCTCTGGTCCGCGGCACACACACCCGCCTCATCGACCTCCACCCTCGACTCTCTGAACCCATGGCCTTTGCTCATAGACACGTTCTCCCTGTGGTCATTGCTGTCACGGACATCTCTGCGGTCGGTGACCTTTCATAGTTTGCTAATAATAATAGCCAGCTTTTTTTTTTTTTTCCACTATGCGTCATGTTAAGGGCTTTTAAAGGACTGTCACCTTTAAACCTAAACAAACTCTTAGGTACTACGATTATCATCTTTATTTTACAGATGGGCAAACTGAGGCACACAGTGACATGTACTCTCTAAGAGCACATGCAAAACTGGGCTTTGAACCCAGGCTGTCAGAACTGAAATCCTTGGCTCTAGAAAGCAGGTTAGTCACTGAAATCTCTAGCATCAACTCTGAGAAATTCCTCCGTTTTACCTCAGAAGGCAAAGTGCTTTAAAATAGCTCCCATTCTCTTCCCTTTTCCTGGGCACAGAATAAAGAAGTTTCCCAGCTCTCTGTCTAGGTTTGCTTCTTGCCTGGGCCTCACAGATTCCTCGGGCTGGTTTAAATCCTTTCTGGGGATGCCTGGGTTGCTCAGTCGGTTAAGCGTCTGACTTTGGCTCAGGTCATGATCTCACGGTTTGTGGGTTCGAGCCCCATGTCGGCCTCTGTGCTGACAGCTCGGAGCCTGGAGCCTGCTTCAGATCCTGTGTCTCCCTCTCTCTCTGCTTCTCCCCCACTCATGCTCTGCCTCTCTCTCTCTCAAAAATAAATAAACATTAAAAAAAATTTTTTTTAATGTAATGATCAGGTCATGATCTCACAGTTCATGGGTTCCGGCCCCAAGTGGGCTCCATGCTGACAGTGCAGAGCCTGCTTGGGATCCTCTCTCTTTACCTCTCTCTCTCTATCAGTTCCCCACTTTCATTCTCAGTCTCTCTCTCTCTCTCTCTCTCTCTCTCTCCCTCTCTCTCAAAATAAATACATAAACAAACTTAAAAAAATCCTTTCTGGGTCCAAAGCAGTGAAAAATTATACTTCTCCCTCCCATGTGTTTGATTCAATTCAAAGACAAAATAACGTTAATAGATAAAATGGAACAAGGAAATCCAGTAAAATTCTGATTCTTCATATATTGAAGAGTTAGACAAATACGCCTACACGTGTATAGAGGCAGAGATCAGTGAGTTTAACAAATGAAGGAAACTGCACTGTTTCCAACAACTCGTTTTCAGTCCTTCAATAAATATTCACTGAGTACCAACTAAGAGTTAGGGCCTATTCTAGGCACTGAACGCAACAAAGTGAGCCAAATGGATAATGTCCCTTTTCTTATGGAACTTCCATTCTAGTGTGGGAAGATACCTGGTAAACAGATAAAGGAGCAGATATTTCGTGTGTCAGGTGGTGTTAAGTACCATGCAGAAGAATGAAGCAGGGCACGGGACAAAGTGGTTATTGAGCTTCAGTTGGGGGTCATTGTCTCAGACGGGGCAGGAAGGAAACACCTCACTAGGAGACATTTGAATAAATGCCTGGGGAAGTAAGGGAGCAGCCAAGCAGAGATCTGGGGAAGAGTGCTCCAGATGGAGGGGATAGAAGTGGTAAAGGTGATCAGAAGAGAAAAACAAGAAGGAAGCCTGGAAGAACGGCTGAGTGCAAGGTGGTGGTGGGGGGGGGGGGGGAGGCAGGAGGTGGGGCAGAGAAGCCCAGGGAGACCTGGGGGGGGAGTGGGGGAGAGGACATATCATGTTGGGCCTTGAGCTGACGATGCACTCCACAGATAGAAGGCATATTGACTACCGAGAAACGTGACTGAGTTCTTGTTGGGGTATTGGCTGAAATGCCAGCTGGTGGGCGAAAGGGAAGGTTGGTTGATAGACCAGGCAACTGTATACACTGACAGCAGAGACCAGGCTAGAGACAGGATGAAAGCACTGATCTGGGCAACGCCAAAAGGAGGGCAGGGACGTTCTGTGTGTCTAGTTTTACTCCCGATTTTAGGCCTTTGCACTGCATTCTGAATCTTAGAATTCTGCTACATTGCTTCCTTTCCATGATTAAAAAAGAGAAGGTCTTAAATGGAGTAGTAGTTAGGTACTGTCAGCTGATTTGTCTCCAGAGATGATGCTTATACAGTCAAGCCTTGGATGGCGAGTAACTCGTTGGGTGAGTGTTCCACAAGACACGCAAACATTTCTAGTTTGATAAACTAGTGATGTCTTGCAGTATGAGCAGTATGTGACGCTGCATGTCACATGATCACAACTGAGCTAATAGGTCTTGTGTGTGTCTCTCTCTCTCTTCACAATGATTTTGGGTGATCGTCTCCCATGCTCAGGTGCTCGGTCTCAGGCTGTGGTGTTTGGCAGAAGTCCTTGATGTTTCAGAACATTGGACAGTGCCCACAACTGGCACTGGGGTATTTTTTGTCACTTCGGAGTCCCTGTGGACAGTCCTTTGCTTTTCCATGCCTGAGTAAGCTTAGGAACACTTTGCTTCATTGTAGGTCATTGGATAGGTTCTTTGTTAAAGTTGCGTGAAAAGAAAAAGATCCCATTGAGCCAACAGATAGCAGTGATTCTGTTAGTGATAGTGAAAGTCGTCCTACACAACCACCCTCCTCTCTCTTGTCTCCCTCACACCAGCCACGGAGGTTTTCAAAGGTACGTACAGGTTAATCTGTTTATTATTTTTTTTAATATTGTGTGTTTTCTTTGTTATTTCGTATTATATTACAGTATCGGAATCATTTTTACATGAATATTTTTGGGTTGTGGAACCCAAATAATTGGGTTGGGTTTCCATCATTTCTTATGGGGAAATTCGCTTTGATATACCCGTGCTTTGGATTATAAGCATGTCCCGGAACGAATTGTGCTCGCAGACCGAGGTTTTACCGTACTTGGTTTGTTATCACACCATTCTTCAGTTCCAGGCTTTAAAATGAAGGCATGTGACTCTTCCTACCTAGTGAATGTGACCAAGCCCAGTGCTACACGGTTACAGTTCAGTGTCTCATGGGGAGGGGGGAAGAGGGACGATTGGCTAAATAGGTCCTGAGCCTTATGTTTATTCAAGTGCCTAGTTTGCCACCTGTAAATATTTGTTAAAATAAATGAGCTGAAGCATCCCTATTGGGTCCAGGTATTCGTTAATTTCTTCATTACATATTTACTATGTACCCAATACATATCAGACACTGTGCCAGGCACCGGACATATAGGCAGGGACAGACAATGCCCTGCCCTCCGAAAGTCCAATCCTAAGTGCGTCCTGACAGCATTCGCCACCTAGTTTCTTACGTCGGTGGCTACTGCCTGGTAGTTCCTGACACCATTCAAGGATGGCGGAGGCAGGAATCTCTCTTTCTCTTTTTTTTCTTTTTTTTAATTTTAAAAATTTCTTTAATGTTTATTTATCTTTGAGACAGAGAGAGAGAGAGAGCAGGGGAGGGGCAGAGAGAGGGGGAGACACAGAATCCGAAGCACGCTCCAGGCTCCGAGCTGTCGGCACAGAGCCCGACGCCGGGCTCGAACTCACAAGCCATGAGATGACGGCCTGAGCTGAAGTCAGACACTTGACCTATTGAACTACCCAGGCGCCCTGAGAAGAGGGAATCTTTTGATGCGTCTTTTGAAATGTCAAATTCTTCCAACCGTTTTTCTCCACATTTTTTGTGTGTGTCCGTGTTTTTCGGGGGCCTTGAACGTGGGTTTTGCCTGCTTATTGGGTAATCCAGCTGTAAGAGTGGGAATCGACTTTAAGCCATTGTTTGCTAACGGAGGCCAAGGCCTGGTAATTTACGGTGGGACTTCGGTCTGGTGCCCAGGCCTGTCTGAATAGGCTGTCATTGTGGGTTGAATTGTGTCTCCCAGCTGATATGTTGAAGTTCTAACCTCGGTGCCTTAGAACGTGACCTTATTTGGAAACAGGGTTGTTGCAGATGTAATTAATCAAGTTAAGATGAGGTCATACAGGAGGAGGGTGGGCCCTTCATCCGATATGACCAGGATTTATAAGAAGAGGCCACGGAGACACAGTCACGGAGGGAAGAACACCGTGTGACGACAAAGGCAGAGGCTGAACTGCTGGAGGCTGCGAGCCAAGGAATACCGTGCATTGCTGGCAAACCCCCAGAGGCCGGGAGGAGGCAAGGGAAGATTCTTCCCGAAGGGTTTCAGAAGGAGCTCCGCCCTGCTGTCACTTAGATTCAGCCCCGGAGCCCCGAGAACTGGGAGAGAATACGTTTCTGTTGTTTTAGGCCACCCGGTTTGTGTTCCTTTGTTACCACAACCCTAGGAGATGAGTCCACATGCTACTGGTGTTCTTTACTCTTCTCAGACCCTGCCCCCCGTGCATCTCCCTTGCAGCACAACGAGCTCCTCTGCGTGCAGGTTGATATTGATTCCATTCGCCCCCACGGGGTCCTAGAAAATGGAGGCAGCGCCTGGGCATCTCCGTATTTCTGACACACAGTGGAGGTTAATTGACACTTGTTGTATACACACACGCAGGACTGACTGAATGGAGGGGCACAACTACCTTTCTTGACTCTCAGATCACTTTGTCCTTCTATGAACTTCCATCTGTAATTGTTTAGCACCTTCTCCAGTGGATGGGGCCCACCGGATTCATTTTGACCTTGAAGTGTCCTCCTTATGAAGACCAAAATGGCAAATATAATTTAAAGACCTCCGACTGTAAGAGCAGAAAAGTTCACAGGGCTTTCTTACTCATCACAGGCTGCATATAATTAGCCAAGGGTGGTTTTGGAGCTGAGGAAGCAAAATGCTCCTTCTTCCTGGATCGCTGCCTGCCTTTGTTGAACGTTTTTTTTTTTTTTTTTTTTTTAAAGAAATGTACTTGCCTCTACTGGAAATCTACTAAATTATACTTTTTATATAGGTTCCCAAAGTTAAAAAATGGGTTAAAACTTGCCCTTCTAGAATAAAGATATTGCTGGGTTTGGTAAGCACGTCGATGCACTAAAATGCCTTATTTGTTCTACAATTCTAACTTGTGTGTAAAAAAGAAACGGGCTCTGACCTTGGCAAGCTCCAGGACTCTTTCCGGGCCTGTCCTCCTGCACCAAAGGCCTTACACAGAGCTTCCGTCCAGTCTCCTGCTACCCGGATGTGCACACTGAAGAAGTTCTCCTGAGGGGCCGACGTGAGGGTGAAGGGGTGCCATTCCAGCCACGATATGGACGGGCACTGTATCAAGACGTATTGCCCTGGCGCCATTTTAAAGTTTCGCTTTTTCATGTGAAGTTCTAGAACTCCAGATGGGTGGCTCACCACCTAAATCAGAGCAAGAGAATCATTTGTTTTTTCTTACCCCCTCAGGTTAAAGAAGAAGAGACTGGCTTTTGCTCCATCAGACGTTTTTAAATTTTGAAATCAGCTCTTTTGAGGTATAATGTACATATACCATTTGCCGTCAGCTTCCAAGGATCGTGGCCATCCCTTTCATATCTGGCTGGGCAACTCTAACAAGCGTGACGATCGTCTCCTTCGGGGTGCTGTGGGAGATGTGGGTAGCTGCACCCCAGTGCCATGTGGTGTCTGGCCTGTGACTTTAGGTCTCAAATGGCCAAGCTCTGGGTAGCACAGCTGAGCAGGACCAAGAGAATAGAAGCTAGCCTATCAGCCATTGCACTTAATTATGCATTCTTAAAATACTTACAGAATTCTTAAAATACAGAATTATCTCCATGTTTTTAAAATGTAGGTCTGAGTTTGTTACTGTTTTCAACAATTTGTACATTTTCTCAATCTCTGGTTCACTAACCCTGTGATTTTTTCTTTCTTTTCAAAAAAATGTTTTTGATGTTTATTTTTGAGATGTAGGGAGACAGGGCATGAGTGGGGGAGGGGCAGAGAGAGCGGGAGACACAGAATCCGAAGCAGGCTCCAGGCTCCGAGCTGTCCGCATAGAACCTGACACAGGGCTCAAACTGGTCAACCATGAGATCATGACCTGAGCCGAAGTCGGACTCTTAATTGACTGAGCCACCCAGGCGCCCCAACCCTGTGAGTTTTTTCATTCTAGGTGGAAACCAATCTTCAAATTCACTGTGAAATGTTTTGTTTTGTTTTAGTTGGGTCTTTTCCAATGTCCTGCTTAGGCTCTGAGTTTTAGGTGGACTCCTCTTACTGCTTTTTTTTTTTTTTTAAGTTTATTTATTTATTCTGTGAGAGAGAGGCAGAGAGAGAATCCCAAGCAGGCCCCTCACTGTCAGTGACAATCCCGACGTGGGGCTTGAACTCACAAACCATGAAATCATGACCCCATCCAAAACCAAGAGTCCAATGCTTAACCTACTGAGCCACCCAGGCGCCCCTCTTAATCACTTTTTTAAGAGCCTTGCAGGGCACCTGGGTGGCTCAGTTGGTGAAGCGTCTGACTCTTGGTTTTGGCTCAGGTCATGATCTCATGGTTTGTGAGATTGAGCCCCACATTGGGTTCTGTGCTGACAGATTGGAGCCTGTTTGGGATTCTCAATCTCTCTACCTCTCTCTCTCTTTCTCTCTCAGAATAAATAAATAAACTTAAACAACAACAAAAAAGAGCTTTGCAACTTGGTGCTTACCGGAAGGAAAGAACTAATTTCCCTTCCTCGATTTCCATCGTTTTCTGAAAAAACAAACAAACAAACAAACAAACAATCTCTCTAGGCCCCCATGGCCTCTTTTGTGGCAGGAGGTGGTGGGAACAAAATCAAACGTCTAGATCCTGTGACAGGATTTTTCCATTCGGAAGAGAATCTCACAGCATTTTAATCATTAGTTCTGTTTCCCATCTCCCTACAGATATTTGTTCTGATTCTGCTGTTAAATTGTCTCCCTAGTAACGGCTCTAGTGGATTTCCAGAAGTTTTACTGTCTGGCTTTTGACGTAGCCTGATATCCTTTGGTGCTTAACTTAAAAGCAGCAACATGGAAAGAGCTTAAAACAGAAATATGAAGCAATTTCTATGCATCTGTTTTCATGAAGACAGTTAAGGAGATAGAGTACTCTGTTAATATTGTATTAGCAATATAGGTTTGGTGAGCACAGCATTTCTTCTTGGAGGTTTAAAACACCGGGGGCAGGGTACTTGGTACTTTTCAGTCTCCTAGACAGGTACCTAGTCTAGGTACTCACATCTTCCTCCAGCACATGGTAAAACTTGGAGAGCTGTGCAGAGGGGTGCAAATTTGCAAAAAATCCCAGAGCCCTCACTCACTAGGTGGGGCTCCGTGTTATACTTCCACTCTGAACCTGAGGGTGATTGTTCCCCGATCTTCCGCCAGTAGCCCCAAGTGGGAGTGTGTGCCCTTGAAAATGTAGTTCTATTATTTGTGTGCTTGCAAAATCCCCGACTTCGTGTGCTGAAGGAAGTGATTGTACTGGAAGTTACCATGGCCAATGTAAAGCTTAGTCCTCCTGCCCGTCCTCACCCCTCCCACCCCCTGAAACAAGTCCCCTAGTGAGAAACGGAAAGAAAGAGAAAAAGAGATGACTTCTATGCTGCACCGTAAACCTTTATCAGAATTCTGTGTACCAGTCTGGAGCCCTGATCCCTGTCCTCAGTAAAATTAGTCACACTAAAAGATGCGCAGGATACGAGCAATTATTAGAACAGAAGATGGGCCTCTAAATTACAGATAGTTCTGCAATAAAAATGGCAAATTAAAACCTTGGGCTAATAAAAAATTTCCATCTACACTCAGGCTTTTATTCAGACATAAAGCTACATGCATACCTTGGTAATGACAACTTCTTGTCGAAACCGCCAGAACCTAATTATTCTTTCACACGTATATAAGACCACAGGGCCTAAAACCCATTTCCAAGCCTGCAGAGAGTAGCAGAGAGAGAGAGAGAGAGAAGAAAAGGAAATGAAAATAGAATCCAGATATTTTCAATTTGAACGAAATCAATACATAACATGATGGGATTCAGACATTTTCCTTTAACTTTGGGCCAGTTATCAATGATAAAGATATCTCCTCGTATTAAATACTATAACATTCAATTATTCTTTGAAGTGTACAAGCTTATTTAAGAGATTAAACTCTTCTGTATTGGTTTTTATGCTTACTTGATCAATGATGCCTTTATGTAATTAGAAATAATTGAATTTGCAAAGAAATAGGAAAGCAGATTGATGTTTACGTTACATATGATAGGGTCATAAATGCTCCCAACTCAGCCAAAGTCAAAGGCTTACAAAGCGATATTCGTGAGCCAACAAAGGACATGGGAAATTAAATAAAAGCATTTTGAGCAGTCATTTTGGGGGGCCAGCAGTGCATCACAACGTGGGGGTCTGCCTGAAGGAGCCCCCAAATCCACAACCCTATCCACACACACCCACACAGGCATGCATATCCAGTGTTATCAGGAATAAAACATAAAAGGAGTGTCTCAGAACTTTAAATCGAGATTTACAGAATCAGAACACAATCCACCACCATCTTCTTGGCAGTTGAGACAGTGAACATTTTAATTCTTAATAAATCCCATCCTATGTCAACCTCTTATGAGAATCATGTGCATTATTAACGATCGGTTTGCCAGCAGGCTAGTCTTGTACCAGTGGGTGTGTATAACGTACGGCGTCCTCCTCCCTTGGAAGGGACGTAACTTAAAATGGCGGAAGACTTATACTAGGTCGGGGACCAAACAACCCCACGAGGCATATGGTTATTCTCTGTGTTTGACACAAGAGCAAACTGAGGTCCGGCAAGATCAAACAGATTTTCCGGGGTCGCAAAGACAATTAGGTGCACCAGAAAAACCTGACCCCAGAGGGGTCTGACCGCCTGGCCTGTGTACTTGCCGTGTAATCATGCCTCTTTCTGTCTAATGCTGGCGTTGGTACTGACCCTTGTTTTACCAAACGTTAGAGGCTCAGTCTTCATTGAATTTGAGGGTGTCAAGAGTTCTTTGAAGTCTAGTCCAATTCTTCATCTAAAGAAGAAAAAACCCCGAGGTTGTGGGAATGGGTAGAATTGCCTGCGGAGATAGAACTGGATCCTGGGGAGCCAGGACTGGAACTCAAGTCTTTCCTAATTCCCCTAAATTCCCTGCTTGGGATTCTAAATGTACCGCCACCTTCCTCCTAGCACACGGCCTTGGGAGTGGGAAGGATGTCTCACTCTTTTGAACTCAGGTTCGCTAGACCCTCTCTGGCTGACTCGCCGTCTTTGTTGATCATTACTCTCTTACCCGTTATCCTGCTCTGTTGCGTTGACAGGTCACAAGCCCTTCAGTGTTATTTTTGCTTCTGTTATCTTTCTTGGGTTTCTATTTCTCTTTTGTTTACTGCTGGGTCTGTTTGCATGGCAGCTCTTCTCACCTACATCAACCCTCCTTGCTTTTTCCCCGGGAGCCTCTTGTTTGCCTGATAAAGGCTCAATTTATGCAGGCAACACAAAGCAATTTGACCCACTTATCCTTTTCTGCCTCAGTGGGGTTCAGCAACGTGTTCAGAATAGCAGAGGGAACAAAACCTTTTGTCCACCTATGCTGTGGGTGAGGCAATATGATGCACAGAGTAAGGGAGAAGATAGCAAGGGGGTAGACAAGAAGGATGGGGTTGGACCAAAGGAGTGAGTCCTTAGGTCTCTCCTGCTTGAGAGAACCAGAAAGCGTTTTGAGAATTGGTGTGGATAGTTACAGAAATAATAGCAAGAATGCAATTCTTTCTGTGTAAGCTTAGAGAGAGATTTGCAAAACCACTCACATAGTCTCTATGTATTTTCACAAATAATCTTGCATGCCCACTTTGGGATGTTTTAAGCATCACACACTTCATTTTGGTGCTGTCACATCAGTCTCGGGCTCTGATTTTTCCATGTTGATAAAATGGAGTGGATTGTTTTTCCTCGTACAGTTAGTCAGGAAGGAGAATGTAAGCTATTAATCCTTGGCTCTATCTCTACTCTAGTATATAAAATGTTCCGGGAGGAAAAAGCCCAGTTTGGTTACATGGTGATGGTGCTCCTGGAGCCCCTAGAAGTTAAGGAGTGAGGGATGGGGGTGGCCAGAGGTGAACAGTAGGTTACCTACAGCAGTAACCTGGATAGACAAGAATTAGTAAAGACAGAAGGAGGCCATGCCCCAGAGCAGGAGGGGCGCGTGTGAGGTAGAACTTGGACTAGGTCTTAGAAGCCCTGGCTTTGGGTCTTGGGGGACCGTTCTTCCCCTATGCCTTGCGGCAAATCCTGGGCCTTTTACAAAAATGTTGATTTATTTTTTGAGAGAGAGAGAGACAGAGCGTGAGCAGGGAAGGGGCAGAGAGAGAGGGAGACGCAGAATCTGAGGCAGACTCCAGGCTCTGAGCTGTCAGTGCAGAGACTGACGTGGGGCTCGAACTCACGAACTGTGAGATCGTGACCTGAGCCAAAGATGGACACTTAACCGACTGAGCCACCCAGGCGCCCCGAGCCTTGGGCCTTTTGTGTTCAAATCTTTTGTTTTGTAAAATGAGACAGGTGGAGAAAATTATTGGCTGGGTTTCCTCCAGGCTCTTAAATGTTTTAGCTTTATTCACAGAGATAAATACAGCGTCAGGGGTATGTGCACATAGATAGCAGCAGACAGCAGACAAAATGAGGGGTGGGAGAAGGCTGGAGTTTCAGAATGAATGTTGAAGTGTGTAGGGATGCAAGTTCACGGCCACAGAGTTGAAGCTCTGGCTTCTTGATGTGGCTTTCCTGGGGATGGCCTTTGTGACCATAGGTCAGAAGCTAAATCTTGGGCCGCTAGCCCTCCGTCTGCTAAATTAAGGGGTGGGGCTATTAGGTATCTAAGTTTCTTTGATGCTAACATACTCCGTGGCTTCTTTGCTTTACTTTTTCTTTTCCAAAAATACTCAGAAAGTCATGCTACAGTGAATATTTTATGATAGAAATAAAGCTACATTGATTTAAAAGCTGCAGTAATGAAACTTGTTTCTTCCACTTTCCCTCCTGGTTTTTCATTCCTCCAAGAAAATAAGAACATGCTGGCTCTGATTTTATTTTATGTGTGTGTTTAAAAATGGCCTCTTTGTCTAGACAATAAGATTTCCAGGGGCAGGAACCACGTCTCGGAAGCTTCCATACCGTGCAGCGGCACGAATGTAACAGCCTTTTAGAAAACGTTTTGCTGAATTGACTCTACCTCAGGTAAAGCTTCCTCCTGTACGGTTGACATCATTCCCTAATAATTTAAACCAGCGTTAGCCTTATTAGTATTGCTGTTGTTGCTGTCACTTGTCGATGTCGTAGGTAAATAAAATAAGGTGCTTCTCCGACTGAGAACGACCAGGCTTCTTTGGAGAATAGATTGCACGAGCAGTTCTAGAGTCTGGAGCCTTGGAGACAGAAGGGGACCACAGGGGTAATTGGTTCCCTTGATCAGTTTGGTGCCCACGGGGCGGTGTGCAAAGCATTCTGCGTCCTAACCCGGACAGCGGTGCCCCGCCAAAGGTGAATTGATAAATGTTCCATTGATAAAAGTACCGTGAAAATGCAGTTAGGAGGGGCCAAGAGGAAGCGATGGGTAGATGCGGTGCAGTGAAACGCCGGAACCCTTCCTCGTCCTTGGGATGCCTCCCGGACTCAGTGTCTATGAGACGTCAGAGAGAATACTGCACCTTCAGCCAAGCAGTAATTGCACAGCCCACACATGCTTTGAACCAGGATCCATTAAAAATAATGAGAAAGAGTGACAACATGAGTTTGGGTGTGCCAGGCGGTGTGGCAGGGGAGAGTTAACAGACAGATGGGTAAGATTCCCCCCTTTTAATAGTAATTAATGTCAGTGCACACTGCTGGAGCAGGCTCTGGTCTGTATTCATGAGGTGTGGGAGAGTATTGATTTTTTTTTTTTTTTTTATGGAGACGCTGTAGCTGGAAGATTTTAGAGAGGCATTCCTGTTCCTCATTACTATGCAGGCTGGGTAGTGGCTACTGATAGTTGAGTTTAAGACAGAGACAATCTATACTGACCATTAAAAGAACCACAGTCTAACGGGCACATCTATGTTGTTTCTCTCGGTTTTAAACATTCCTCGCAGCAGTTTTCACTTTTAAAATCCAGGGCTTCATTTAATGCATTTGAAGAGTTTAGAAAAAGTCAATCATTAGAGTCGTCATAAGTTGATGACTTAATTTCCTGAATCTCCACCATTTATATACTATTATCCCTATTTGGGGACCCTGTTTCCTTCTTGTTTTAATCTCCTGGCCTCATTTATTTGCTCTCATGCATCACCCAGGTGCCCCAAGGTTTGCCTTGTTCTAAGAAACCCAAGGAGACCAAATAGAATCATTATTTCTACGTACCTATGCCACAAAGGCATTGCAGCATGCCCAG
Source organism: Acinonyx jubatus (assembly GCF_027475565.1). Classification (NCBI taxonomy): domain Eukaryota; kingdom Metazoa; phylum Chordata; class Mammalia; order Carnivora; family Felidae; genus Acinonyx; species Acinonyx jubatus. The sequence goes on along the minus strand of NC_069385.1, from coordinate 12,216,529 downwards.
GAAATCTTCCTTTTGAGATCTTGTGGACATGATGATCGACTCTAATGAATTAGGTCTCTTTTTGCCTAGCATCATTATTTCAGTTATGTAGCTTAATTAGAATAGGCAGTCAATGCATTTAGTACCCCAAGTGTTTTTGATCCCCAAAGCTGTAGGAAGCAAGAAGGTAAGCTTAATAAAGAGGGCATCCTTCTCTTTTTTGCCTAACATCATTATTTCAGCTATGGGAGCTTAATTAGAATAGGCAGTCAATGCATTTAGTACCCCAAGTTTTTTTTGATCCCCAAAGCTGCAGGAAGCAAGAAGGTAAGCTTTAATAAGGAGGGCATCCTTCTCACGTGGTTGTTGCTTGATGTTCATTGGAGGAGTGTGGCTAGTGATTCCCAGAATGGAAAGGGCAGTTCCGCAGGGGGGCAGGGGGCTGAGTTTGTGGAGCAGAGAGGATGGCAAGCCGGAGAGAAGGTCGTTCATGTCTGCGGTGCTGCTCGTTCTGCCATACCAGACACCCCCATGGACGTGGGAGCGCAAGAGCACATTTCGAAATGGACAGAACCCTTTTGGCAGTAAACCTCTTTTTAAAATGACCTATAACTAGATTTCTCCATTAGCACACTTAATAAAGAGCTGGCTTTGTCTAGTGGTGACATGGGCTGTTCTTTTCTCAAGCACACAAAGCCCTAGTTATTTTAACTGTGGCGACAGCTATTTTTAAAAGCTCTTGGGTTCATTCTTACCGAAGGCTCCTTGCCAGAAAATTGGGGCGTGGGGCACTGGGCAGCGGTCTGCCACTGAGCGTAGTGGTCTTTGCAGAAGGTGACATTGTGGAGCAGTTGACTCTCGGGAGTTTGGCCTCGAACAATCCGACTTGCCATTAAAACAAAACAAAACAAAACAAAACCTGAATATTTCAAATTGATTTTGTGCAGTCTTGTGATACCACAGATATATGCTCTGCAGTGGGCTCTGAAATAACACTTCAACTGTCTTGAAACTTGGGCTGTCATTCATTTCTCTCAGCATCTTTAAAAATAGGAATTTAAGAAGCTTCAAGTAACTTTGAAGATCCCAGAAAAGAAGTGCCCCTCTGCGGTATCCTGTGTTAAATTGAAAGTGTCTATATTAGAGAATTCATAATGAAGGGAAATTGTTTGAACACACCCTTTTGTAGACTGTTGAATTTAATTAGGTTACATCGCGTCCTGATTGCTGATTCGGCCTAATTGGCTAACTTTGTACTATTTGGGTCTTTTGCAGATTTATCTAACTTCTACCCTTTTTGGTTTGTGTCTGCGCACCTAGAAGTTTTCAAGTGAAGTTGCAAGAAGTGTCCTGAATGATGATGTCTTTTCCCCAGTGACCACGAGCAGGCGTAGTGTGTGACAGGGTCAAAATAGGTCAGTGTGAAGTATGTCTTCAGAACTACCTTGATGAATTTGAGAGAGAAAAGGAAGCCTGCCTTCGTGAATGGAGCACTGGATCAAGAGTCCTGTAATCCTACTACGCTACGTTCACCCCAAACGTAGTACTGACTGACCTTTGACAAGCCGCTTCGGTACCCCCATTGGTGCACCGGGCCACAAAGTCTAAGAATTGAGGTCATGTAATCTGGAGGTTGTTCAATTCCTAGGTGTTTATGAAGAAAATACATTGACTTATTTTTGAAGAACAGGGTGCTGAGAAACTCTAGCATCATACAGGCTCACGTCATGGGCAGTAACATGTGAAGTAACATGTCCCCTTTTGCACCGTTGGGTACAGGAGGAGAGAGAGGCAATGGCCTTAGGGACCTTACACGTCAGCCTAGGGAACTGATGTTTTGGCCTTTGGCCCAGTCTGCTTCATGAAAGTCATCCAAACTTGATCACCTCCCTTTGAGCTAGGAGAGCACAACATCTGTGAATCTCCCGTGATCACAGGATGCCCAGACACAGGAAGGGTGAATAATAAATGGGACCTGAGGAAAAGATTCTGTAAATTTTAACACCATCATTCTCAAGCTCTAGGTAACATTGCCTAGATTACCTAAAGAAACCTCAGAACATTTCACAGATGCAGTATCTTTTTAAAAATTAAATATTTTTTTATGTCTTCATCTATGCTATCCCATAATAGAAAGATTAGTGGGCTTTAACACATTCCAATAATCCTCCTTTACTTGGCATTTTGTATAGAATTTGCAAATTACTTTTCGCTGTAAACAGTAGCTGTAGAATACTTCAAGCTGAGAGGATTAAATGAGACCCTTATCCCAAAATAAGCCTTTCAACTAAGTTAAAATGACTAAAATATTTCATCTTATGAAATGTTATTTGGATATTAAAAAATATCTCCAACGCAACACCACCCATTGAAATCCTCTTGCGTGAAGGCAGGGAGGCAGGATCAGGGGGCTGTGTGTGTAATTTGGGGGACGAGGAATTCTAGACACATGTGGATTATGAAGAGCCTCTCAAATGTGCTTCGGGGTTACTGCCCCAGCCTCAGGAGGAGAATCCATAGAGAAAGAGAGGGACCGACAGTCGTTGAGGGGGGAGCCCTTTGGGACCATCCATCCTGCTCCCCAAAACACAGAAAGTCAGGGTGAGGGATCACATGTGCAGAAGAGGCAACTGCTGAAATTTTAAAGACTAGAAAGCCATTAGCCAGACAGCACGTAAATGTGAACATTGACGACTAGGATTCTAAGGATGAACAGAGAGATGGACGGGTTTTCCAGGTAAAAGACATCCCTGGGGGGCGTGCTTCAGCAGCTGCAGTGATGGGAGGAAAAGTTGTATAGGGGAGGGCATCTGCTGGTGTGGGAAGCAGAGGAAGAGCTCATGGAACGCCACGCAGGGCGTTTGCGACCTCCTCGGCCACATTCCTGCAGGTGTGGAGGGCTGTTTAACGTGAGGAAGTGAAGGGCTCTTCTGCGGGGCTTGTGACCAGAAAAGGTTTGGTTGTCTGAAACCTGGTGCCCCACGTCTGACCCTGGCATTTGTTTGTCCTGGGACCTTGAGGGAATCACTTAACCCTCTGAACCTGCTTCGTCCTTATGAAGTGGGGGGTAACATCACCGTCTTTATTGGACAGGACTGTTGTTGGGGTCAAATGGATCGTGCCCACAGATGTGTTTTGAAAATTGTGAAATGGAAAAAAAAAAAGGCCTCAGTGTATGGAATAATTAATGTTGGAAGAAACTAGCTAATAGACATTCATTGGTGGGTTTATCTAGAGCCATTTTAAGACTATTCAAGGAACTAAAAACATTGTATTTGAGGGTGTCGTCCTTCACGGTCTGCTCTAGCTTCCTGAGGAGGAGAGTAATAGTTTCAGACAGGTGTTGAATCCCATTGTATGGGATGTTTGGGTGAGAAGGAATCCTAGAAGTCACATGGCAAAACTGAGGTCCAATGAAGTTTTAAAAAACGTTTTTTAATTTTGAGAAAGAGAAAGAGAGAGAACTAGCGGGGAAGGGGCAGAAAGAGAGGGGAACAGAGAGTCCCAAGCAGGCTCTGTACTGACAGTGGACAGCCTGATGCGGGGCTCCATCCCATGAACCATGAGATCATGACTTGAGTGGAGATCAAGAGTTGGACACTTAACCGACTGAGCCACTCAGGTACCCTGTGGTCCAGAGAATACAAGGGACTTGCACGTGGCCACCCTGATGACTAGGGGCAGAGCCTGGGTCTGGCCGTCATCTCACACACCGTTCCCTCCCCAACACAGGGCTTCCTAGTGGGTGGTTCTGGTTAAGCAGAAGTGGAATCTGGGTGTCCAAAATAGATATCTTGACTAATCGCATGCAATTTGGATCACAGAAATTTGTTCTGAGCGAAACAGGTCTACTGTTTTCCAGCATTCAGTAAAATTTCTGCATCTTATAAACATGTCAAGTCTCCGCAACAGAGTTAGCAAGAAAAATAAACATACTTCACCATCTAATTTTGCTTCTTTCCAGTTACCAAAAGAAGGCACTCGCCTTGGTGAATGTTCCTTTAGTCGCTGCCATTTATGATTCCCTATCCAAAGGCCTTTCTAAGATGGTTTTTGAGGTTCACAGAGATAAAATCTTACACTTTGAGCACAGTATGGACTTACCCTGCCCCATGGATAGCCAGACTGATAAAGAAGATGATGAACACATGGTGTGTGTACCAGAACAACTCATAGGAGACCTGTCTGATGAACTCGGTGGAAGAGGTCATGATCAAGATGAAAGCCAGAGAGATGATCAGGCCAGTGACACCAGCAGTTGTCGTCAGCAACACGGTGATGGTGTTCTAAGAGAGACAAGCACCGGGACATTGATATCTTGGTTCTATTTTCTATGTTAGGGTCAATACTCGAGAGTCTAAGCAGGGAGTAAATCAGAACATTCGAATCAGGGGCATATTAGCCTCAAAAAGGGTCTCCCTATGACTCAAGAAGGGAGCTTCCCCGTTCTTTTCTTTTGTTCCATTTGATGGCACACGTTCGCTTTGCTCAAATTTCATCAAATGCCATTTAATCATTTACATTTTTTCCATCTGTATAAATCAACTTTCAGGTCAAAGTTATTACGGTGAATTGAAATGAAGACAATATGTAATACTGCATTTTAAGATAAAACATTGGCAAATAAATCCAAGTGTCAAGTTTTTGATTTTTAAAATAAAAGTGTGGATTGCCATGCTTAATTGCATGTTAACATTAATAAACACTTTTTTTTTTGAGAGATCCCTCAGGGGCGCTCCTAATAAAGCAGCTGCACATTCTGTTCCCCTGGTAGTTATTCCTTGCTCTTGCTTTTTAATTGGAAGGGCCATGACTTGCATTTCTTTCATGCCACCTCAGGGAGGCTTGGAATAAGGCTTTGTAAATCCTAGGTGATCAATAAATATACAGCTATTCTGCTCTGGGAGACACGGTCAAAAGGCCAGAGTTCTGACCTGTGAGTGCAGAGGACGGTTACCTAGCCTTTTAGACTATGAATCACAGAGCACTTTGTATTTGCTGTGACTTTTCCATATTCTTGCCAAGTCATTGGGATTCAGATGTTGTGTTACCATCGTTGAGCTGACCATGAGCTCAATAAACTCACACTGTATCTTTTGTCAGTAAAATCTCATTAATTTGGGCTGCTGTGAGATCTCAAGGTAATTTGGATAGGGACTTCTCCTTGTTTCTTTTTACTTCATGGAGCAAATAGTTGAAATAAAATTGAAAGGGTATGTCTAAAACGTTGAAAAGATATGTTATTTTTTCAAGTGTACTCAAGCGTTTAATTTTTAAAAAATTTTTAATGTTTATTTATATATATGTATTTATTATTTATATATTTATATATATAATTATTTATATATAAAAATAATGTTTATTATTTTTGAAGGAGAGATAGCGTGTGAGTGGGGGAGGGGGCAGAGACACACACACACACACACACACACACACACACAGAATCCGAAGCAGGCTCCAGGCTCAGAGCTGTCAGCACAGAGCCTGATGTGGGGCTCGAACCCACAAACCGTGAGATCCTGACCTGAGCCGAAGTTAAACGCCTAACCGACTGAGCCACCCAGTACTCAGGCATTTTAGAAATCCGTTTATATCATAGGACGTGCTAATTTTAAATCACTCTTCTTTGCTTTTTAAAGCAAACCCCCACTTCCTTTTTCTTGCAACATATTTTTATAGACTGGTTTGGTTTGCCGTGTATCTTTTCAAATAGCCCCGTTGCATCTGTTTAGAAATATTCTATAACATACACTTTGTGTTATTGATACTTTCTCCAAACGTACCAATTTGTATTATGGATCTTTTTCCAAATACTCCAAGGTAGGTATTATTCACCTTAAGGTATTACTTGAACTTAAGGAGCACTTACATAGTATACTGCTTCTAAAATTTTGAGATGACTGTATTGGAGTAACTTGATTATCTTGTTAAATTGCTTTAAAAGCATTCATAATAAGTAGTATTCACTGTATAGCCTTTTCAAAATATTAAGGCTTATTCTTGGTTGTCTGTAACAATGAGCTTTTCAGAGCCTTGGCGGGGGAAAAGAGTTAACCCCGGTAAGTGCCAAGATAAATACTGGGGCTCCAATGAGTGACCCCGAAAGCCTTCCCACGGGCTTATGGCCATCGTTGGTTTTAACTTATAACTTTGAAGCTTGTGCTTCTAATTGTTGTCAGCCAGGAAAATGTAGCTCTACTTAATCAATGGCCTGATATTGGAAATCATCTCAGGATAATTAGGGACGTGCCATGGAAGAATTCCCCCCAAAATTGGAATTTCGCTTCTTCAAATAAGGTTCCCTGGGCAAAATGGTCATTAAAGAGATGGCTCAGATGGTAACAGAGGGTTTTCCGTTGCAGGAGTACATTGTATTAGGGGTCTTCTTGGGCAATACTGATTCGTTAGCCTGGTCACCACGTTGGATACATATTCCAACAGGGCAGTACGTGCTCAACTATTTTGGTCAACCGGGAAGAAAGGGGTAGGTGGCAGATGGAAGGGAGAGGATTGTCTTAATCTCGATAGGTGGGTCTCTGCAGTTACGTTTTTCATTTTCTTTTTGTTTCTCACATGTGCTGCCACTCTGGGCACACAGGTAATTAGCATTAATGATGTTACTAGCCATGCAGGTCTGATTACGAAATTAGCTGCTTTGCCCAGTATCTGGTTTGGCAGACCAGCCAGGCACATGTGTGCCAAAATATGACACACGAGAAGAGATCCAAAAGCAATTTGCAAGTTGAAAATGAAGACATCCAATTTATAATCCCTGGATTTAGATGGCACTTCACATTCTTTATGATGCTACCATCAACAACAGCAAAATACGTAATCGTGAGCTGCTTTAAAATGTAAAATGTCAGGGTTCTAATAAGTGGCTGCATTTCCTATTTGGGTTTATTTATTATGTTTTGATATACATTAATTAAGGGGCATCAGTTTTTCTTCCTGCTTATAAACTCTTAGCAACATTTACGGAAAAAATACCTTTAAAAAATTATTTATTTTCAAGAGACAGAGACGGAGCGTGAGCAGGGGCGGCGCAGAGAGAGAGGGAGACACAGAATCCCAAGCAGACTCCAGGCTCTGAGCTGTCAGCACAGAGCCTGACGTGGGCTGGAACTCACGAACTGGGGGATTATGACCTGAGCTGCAGTCGGACGCTTAACCGACTGAGCCACCCCGGCACCTCAAGAATATCTTTTTTTTTTTTTTTTTTAATTTGAGAGAGAGAGAGAGAGAGAAAGCACATGCAAGTGGGGGAAGGGGCAGAGGGACAGAGAGAGACAATCTTAAGCAGGCTGCACGTTCAGCGTGGAGCCCCATGCAGGGCTCGACCTCACAGCCTTGGGATCATGACCTGAACTGAAATCAAGAGTCAGTCGTTCAAACAACTGAGCCACCGACGTGCCCCTCAAAATACCTTTGGCAGAAACTTCTCTCCAGCTCTTTGATTAAAGCTTTTGAAACACAGTGCTTCTGATCAAGGGATTGGGAAAGGAAGGGTGTTTCAGATGAGAAACCCGGGAGCCTGCAAGGACTCACTGTGTGGAAGGTCCGGATGGGGTTGAGGTAACTCTCATTTGGGGTTTTGCCAAGCTTGGCAAGTGCGGCCAGAAGTCCCTCCGCTTCCGTGGACTGGCTCCAGCGATAGTGCTCCAGGTTGCACAAATGTGCCACGATGTGGATGGCTACGGTAGAGGAGAGGACGTCAGACATGCGCCATCTGGATTTCTTCCTTTGTGGTTACTCAACGACACAATGTCTCTACGGTCAAGTTTCTCTGTTCTGGTGTTTGTAATCTCCAAAGAGTGATTTATTTGTGCATCTTTCACCGTGTCTTGAATGGAGTGGATTGGCTACTTCTAAAGATATGGTATGATTCACCACATCCATTTTAATGATAGGAAGAAATGAGGTCAATCTTAAGTCACCATAATTTAATTATAAACGTGCTCATTCTGCAAGTAGAATAGGTATTAGGATATCACAACATAATTACCTATATGTTCCATTGTATATATAATTCCATATTTTGTATAGAACATATCCTGTGAGATATATATATATACACACATACGTATTCCATATTTTATATCTTATGTAATATAGTTTCCAAGAAATCACAGAGCATTATCCTAGGATACTGTATATCATATACATGGACATGTGTGCATCTATGATAGATTCCAGGGAAGAGTTTTTGTTCGCTTTCAGACATTATATTTCTATTCTTCCTTTATACATTTTAGCATATATGTATATGTACTCCTACACATACGCATATACACAATATATTTGCATGTGTTATTCCTAGAGGATCAAAATAAACTGGTATTTATAGAACTAATCCTCTCTGTGTACTCTTCAGAAGAAAACTCGGTTTTCTAATTCTGAGAATTTGTGATGTTTAAATTTTAAATGAAGAGAACAAGCTTGGGAACACAGCATCATTTAGCCCGAGGAGACTGTGCTCAATGCCACTCTTCCCTGTCTTGTGAAATCTGGGGGGAAGCTAGCAGTCACAACATCCAGACGAGGATCTCCTGATGCTTTCCCTACAAATGGAAGCCCTACTGGGTGACCTGCTGATACCAGCCACTGGGATCAGATTCAAGTGTAAAATGAGAATTCATTACCCAGGGTGTAGATAGCTTCCCAGTTGCTACCTTGCCCCCCTGAACCCCCGTCCACCATGCAAAGTAGAATTGGCTAATATATTATATAGTCTCCACACATTGTATGCAAATTCTGGAATCTTTCATGACTACCCATGGTGGGTTGAGGTGTGGGGGAGTGAAGGAGAAAGGAACAGCAGAAACTTCGGAGAATATTGGTAGCATGTTGGTCTCTGTGGTTGTAGCAGCAGATTTATTTAGAAATACCAACAGATATTTAGCTTTTCTCCCTGCCCCCTGAATTCCTTCAATCAGAGCCATTTCTGGGCTGCAAAGTTGTATTCATGCTTTAAGACCCAACCCAAAAGTTGTTTTCTATGAAATTGCTCGTCAGGTCCACAGGCACCAATGATACCTTGACTATAACATTTCCCAGGAATTATTGTTATGAATATTTATTTACATCTACGTTGCCCCACGGACCTGACGCCTCAAGGCTTATTCATCTCGAAACATCAACACTGGGCACGTTGCTTACCACCAGTATGTACTTAATAAGGATTTGCGGAGTGATAATGAGCTAGAAAGAGAGAAAGGGTCAGGAGGTTGTCTGCCGATGCAGATGGGGTAGTGCTAATACCTGTTTTGTGAACATTTTCCTGCAGCCTTCACGTCAGAACTCAATTTGAACATGCTTTTGGCTGAAGTTCATCTAAGAAGGCAAAGCACATGATCGTATTTCTGAGTCAATGATGTTGACTCTCTCCTTATGGGTTTTGTGAGAGTGGCACCCAAAAGGCATTGTGTTTTTCCCTTGTGTTCCATTTGTCACTATATGTGATGTGTCTGTGAAGGAGCTGCCTTGTTTAGTCTCAGCATCCACGAAGCTAGAAAGTTTGTCTAGTGACCATCTCTTCCAATATGCTCAAGATGAAATGGAAACTAGTTGCTAAATTGAACACAAACATGTTCAGCAGTATTCCTAATTGCTGTTTTCTGGCAATTATCTTAAAGTTTAAAAAAAGCAATAGGTAATACTTCTCATGGCTAGCAGACATTGAATACTTAATATACTTCAAACACCATTATAAATGCTTATGCGTATTACCTCATTTAATCCCCAGGTATCAGTTTTATTGCCCTTTTACAGACCAGTATTCAAGAAGTTCAGGCAGTTGTAGACCATTAACGGCAAAGGTGGGATAAAACCCTGTTTGCCTGAATCGGGGGCCCATTAAAATTTTTTTCTTTTTTTATATATATTTTTTTGACGTTGATTTATTTTTGAGACAGGGAGAGACAGCATGAACAGGGGAGGGTCAGAGAGAGAGAGGGAGACACAGAATCGGAAACAGGCTCCAAGCTCTGAGCTGTCAGCACAGAGCCCCACGCGGGGCTCGAACTCACGAGCCGTGAGATCATGACCTGAGCCGAAGTCGGATGCTTAACCGACTGAGCCACCCAAGCGCCCCCCTTTTTTTTTTTTTAAACAGAGCCCGCGAGCAGGGAGAGGGGCACAGGGAGAGAGGGAGTATCGTAAGGAGGCTGCACACTCAGTGTGGAGCCTGACTCGGGGCTCGATCCCACAACCCTGGGATCATGACCTGAGCCAAAATCAAGAGTCAGATGCTCAACCAACTGAGCCACCCAGGTGCCCCAGAGCTCAATCTTTGACCTTTAAGTTATATTGTTTCTTTTCACCGATTCATAATTGTTATACTTTATTGTTCACTGAAAACTAATTTCTCCTGCAGGCTTAGCTAAAGCTCTTTGAATGGTTCACTTGGTGTCTTTAATCTAGAGTGAATTAGCTCATAAGAATAATCACAACCTTTGGAGTTCTTGCAGGTGGGTGGAAAATCTCCTTTACCTCTCTGCCCTTTACCCTCTGCCCCTGGCTGTCCTCAGTTCTCTTCCGTGGACTAAAGCACACCAGAGAGGAGCTGTCCCCACTTTACACAAGTAGATACTGAGCTTCAAGCCAAATTAAGTGACAACACTTACAATTCCATAACCCGCATGTGACAGTCAGAAGGGACACACAGGATAGCTTCTGTGTCTTTGATATTCTGCATTCTATAACATCCTTCTCCTGGGTAAGAAGTTGTTGATCACAACCTATTTTCTATTAGATTGATTTCCACATGAGAATTTGACACTGTTAAACTAAATTTAAGTACACTTATTGAATAAGCAAAGATATTGAACTAGTTATTTACTCTTATTGCCAGGTCTCCCATAACAGAGCTGAAGAAACTAATGAAATAGTATGAGAAGACTCAAGATGCTTTTTAAGAGGTAGCTCCTGAGGGAATATGTTGAAAACTACTCTTTCTAGCTTTTTTTTTGTTTGTTTTCATGTACTTTAAAATTCATGTCTTAAATGCTCCTTTGCTCTAACTACCTCCATTTCGTTTTCTTTTTACACGTAGAAGATAAAAAGTAGAATATCTTATTTTATTTATCCCAGGAATTCTCAGAGGGAAAACTACCTGTGCCACTTGGTTTGTCCAAACGTTTTATTTCCTCTTAGGTCTGACCCTAATTTTATTGTGATCTTGGCTGGGAACTTAAGGTATCCCACTTACCAACTCCATGGCTGCTGGGGCTGGGTAGGTAACCCAGGAGATACTGACTTTGCTGTGTTTTTTTTCCAGACATTGTACGTTCTATTTTCTAGTCTTCCCTTTACACACCTCAGTTATTTTAATGTGGGTAGTCATGTCATCTGCTGGTTGCTTCCAGTATGTGATCAAATAGTGATATGGTTCGATTTTCCCCTCTCTTACTCATCAGAATCCTGTCATGTTACTAGATTGGCTACTCAAACTAGATTTGCTACAGCCAGAAGGACACGAGAAGGCTGCCTCTCAGTTACTTCATTTATTTCAGCCTGCTGTCTTATCTGTAAAATGGGTGCATTGATTGAAACCAGGCAATATCTCGGCTTCCCGCCAGCTCTCTGGCTCCCGCGTCTCCTTTGAAGTTGACTGGGACCATTTATCATCCCAAAGGGATCTGTAGTCCAACGTGAAAGCCATGCAAACACGAAACGCATGTTTTAATAATTTTTCAAAATCAACACTGGCTTAAAGGGGCTCTTTAAGTTTTGTGGCACATTCGATACCATCAGTTATGCAGGTGCGCTCGCCCTGGCCCCTCTGAGGACTTTCTGCTGAGCTCATGGGAGAGCCTAAGATACACATTTCCAGAATCCGCCCAAAGGCCAGGCTAACAGATGCTGTCACCGGGTCTTTCCACAATCCTATTTTCTCACCAAAGTACTTCTACAGTTAGAAGAGAGCAGTGGTCTTGGACAAGCCACAAAATGCACATTTAATTGGTGTGTGGACTTCTGAGTTCAAATAAGGAGCTTTCATTGAAGAATGAACAACAACAAAAAAAAATCATAAAGGCTACAATTAGAGCCAGTTGCCCTGAGAAAGTTTCTTTTCCTTCTTTCTTTCCTTCTTTTCATTTTTTGGGAGATCAAAGGAAGCATAATTGAGGGAGAATCTTGGAAGGGCGGTCAGTTCTTGCTACCTTTCTGCCTGCCTGTCAGTGATAACAGTCATTTTGGAGTTAGTCACCTCCTAATTAAGCAGCCTTCGGAAATAAGGACCCAGGGACAAATCCTGGCTGTGCTTTACCAGCCAGAGCCTTGGCCCCCCAAACTTTCAAGCTTGTGGACTGATTTCTGCAGGACTACATAGGTTCCGGCACCCCGTGCATGCTCCTCATTTAAATCATGTTAGACAGGGGGCACCTGGGTGGCTCAGTCAGTTAAGCTTCCGACTTCAGCGCAGGTCACGATCTCACAGTTCGTGAGTTCGAGCCCCGCGTCGGGCTTTCTGCTGTCAGGGTGGAGCCCACTACGGATCCTCTGTCCCCCTCTCCCTCTGGCACCTCTTATGTTTATTGAGGTTTGTAAACTAATTTTAGCAGCTCATCAGGAGCCGTCCGTGGGTAATTGCACACCCCTGGCGCCTACTGGATGTATGCCGCCTGGGTCAGTATTTACACCCCCCCTTTGAAGGAAGCTCAGGCTCACAGTACTACTGTTCAGCTGGAAGGATCTCCAAGGTCTGCTGTGGACCGCAGAGTCCAAAAAGATCCACGTTAATAAGAACGAAGAGGCTGTGATACTGGGATTTTTATACCACTGGGGTTACAGGTCCCTGCAAATGATTTATTAGCGGTTGTAGAATTGCTCCTGCAGCTCTTATCATAGGCAGGCGAGCGGGAAGGCAGGAAGCCAAAAGAAGGGTTCCTGTCACCGCGTTTTCCGTGATGCCCTTGATTATAGATAGTTTGCCTCTCCCCTCCTCCTCCCCAGCCTCCTTCCACCAGCCTCTAATTACATCCTTTAATGATTTGACCAGTTAAAGCCTGCAGTTCAGCTTACAGAAGAACGGGTGAGAAATTAGGGGCTGGCATGCAAACTTCGATGTGGATGCACTTCTTCCAAGGTTACACACCTCTATTAAGCCAGTCGGCTATTTGAAAAGCAGCATAACGGGCGATGCTAATAAAATAAGCACGGGGACATTTTCAGCTGTTCCCAAGTGAATACAGCAGAAGGACAAAATGTGAAAAGCACAGGGATATCTACGAAACCAGGGCTTAGCATGTTTTTTTTTTTTTCCTTCTAAAAGCGCAGTTGCCAGCCGCATTTCTTAGTGTGAAATGTAATAATTGCTATGTCAGGGTTTGGGAGAAGCAGAGAGCTTTCTCCCCACCCTCCTGCCTTTGCGGGGGATGGAGACAGCCCCGCGCTGCTGGTTGCCATGGCGGTGGGGGACGAGCCCTTGGCTCTCAGAAGCAGTCTGACCCTGCCGGGGAGGAGTCCCGGGAGGCTGGGGAGCCCCGCAAGGCAGTGGGGGTTCAAGCAGAAGAGGGCCCGAGGGGATACTTCCTTCTCTCCACGGATTTGTGAGGGAAGGAGGGAGAAAGAGAGTCCCGATTCTTCTGGTTGCGGCAGAATGTGAATTTATCTGGGACGAGCCCACTGGCATCATTTTGAATCTCTTCCCTGCCCACACGCTGTGCTTCCTCCACCCCAGCTGCTGCTGGGTCCTTGAGCCTCTGCACTGTCGCGGCTTGTACCTTTCTCACAAATCCCCCTCCTCCCTTTTGCCTGCTGGCCGACTCCAACTCATCCTCGGGTCTGACCCAACTTGGTGGGGACCTATTACGTGCCAGGGGCCGGGAAAGCCGAGACGCAGAAGACACATCTCAGCCCCCCAGGCCGTCGGAGTCTGAGAAATGTTCCTAGGTGGCAGGGAGGCATCACTGAGGTCTGCAGGAAAGGTGGCCCAGAGGGAGGCAGGCCGGGCGAGGAGGCCCGGATATGGCAACGTCTTCGCCATTGAGGGAGGAAAGGAAGAGCATTTAACAGGGACAAAGGCACCCACCACTCAGGGACCCAGTGGCTGTGTATTGCCAATGGGAAGAAGCGAGGGGGGTGTGGAGAGAAAGGAGAGAGGAGGAGGAGGCAGTGCTCACTGAAGGGAGCATGCAGACCATCCTACCCTTGGGTTTGACTCTCTGTGCAAGAGTGGCCAGTGAATGACCTTGTAGTGGGTAGGTTTCCAAGAGGGCCTACCTGGCAACCAGTCTGCACATCTCCTGATGGATCGATTGTGTTATTGTTCTTTTAATTCCAGCGAGGAAAAGGCACACAAAAACTTAGATCACAGGACCAGTCAGCAGCAGGGGTATGAAATAATGTGGTCATCTGATTCCAGTCAACTGCTGCCCCTGCTAAATTACACTCCATTCTTGGGGCCCCTGGGTGGCTCAGTCGGTTAAGCGTCTGACCGCGGCTCAGGTCATGATCTCACGGTTTGTGAGTTCGCGCCCCGCATCGGGCTCTGGGCTGACAGCTCGGAGCCTGGAGCCTGCTTCACATTCTGTGTCTCCCTCTCTCTCTCTGCCCCTCCCCTGCTCACACTCTGTCTCTCCCACAAATAAATAAACATTAAAAAATTAAAAACAATAAATTATACTCCATTCTGAAAACAGTACTGACTACACTCGTTTCAGGTTACAGCTTCTCTTAGTGTATCTTGAACACGGGAGATATTCGACATACATCACTGATGCATCTATTCTACTGATACCTGATTACATGGAAAGAAATATACATACCCAAAGGTTTAAGGCGAGAACTATTGCATAACATATTTTCTTTTATTTTTTGCTTCCTTTTCTGATGTGTTTTGATGCTGTAGGTTTTGTGGTTCCTTCTCTCTTTCTCTTAGAGTCCAGTTCTGCCTTAAACCTATTGCGTAGTGATAATATTCTTCCCGCCATTTTACTGTGTTTTATCTCCTCTTTTAATGCAGGGATTAAATATTCTTAAGATTATATGTATATATTTAAGTTTATTCATTTATTTTGAGAAAGAGAGAGAGCAAGCAGGGGAGGAGCAAAGGGAGAGGGAAAGAGAGAATCCCAAGCAGGCTCTACGCTGTCAGCACACAGCCTGATGCGGGGCTTGAACTCACAAAGCATAAGATCATGACCTGAGCTGAAATCAAGACTCAAGTGCTTAACTGACTGAGCCACCCAGGCACCACCCCAATATTCTTAGGAATATTTTAAAGGAAGCCTTCCCAATTTTAAAGGAAGCCTTGAGATTCCTTGAATTCTTTCTCTGAAGAGCCTTGCAAGGAGCAATCTGGACTCCACTCTGACACCACCCATGACAGGGAACTCTGTATTCTCAGGGACGCTCATTCTAATTTTAGATGATTTGGAAGGTCCGGAAAAGACTTCCATGTCTGAGCTGAAATCTGCTTCCCTGAGTCTTCATTCCTTAATGCATCAACTCATTTGTCGGGGGTTTTTGACCCCTCTCTGGACTCAGCCCTATGGTAGCCTTGGGACATAAAGACGCATTAACTTGTTTTTTTGCTCTCCTTCCCTTGCCTGGTTTCTCTCTAGGACACAGTGTCTTTTTACCCTTATTTCTTAACAAACCACAAAGACCTTTCGCAGATGTTTCCCGGGTTGGTTTAATCTGGCACCAAAGACAATCGATGGGGAGATCTCCCCACAACTTCTCCGCACACCCGAAGTTGTGTTAATTGGCACTCGGGCACTGTCTGTCATGTCTTGTTGCTTAATTAAATCCACGTTTGTGTTGAGTGTTCTTTTTACTCTGCTATTTTTTATGCATGAGAGGATGAAAACAAATGAGGAAAACATTTTATAGTTAAATTAGTTTGAGAGAAACAGTCCTGAACCATAACTCTTAATTGTGCAGATAGCCTTTTATTTCAGTGTGTTTGTCGTCCAACAAAACCACAAACGAGTCGGTTATCGCTCGGCTTCTTTTCTTCCTCACCAGGGTTTAACCCTGGCCTTGGATGCTAATTTGTATTGCCTTTCTCTTGAATTCTCTTGTTTTCTTATTCAAGCAATAACAATAACACTTTATATGCTGTGAAGCTTCATATCTTTTCAAGGTCCCTTTATATCCACTAGCTCGATGCTATTCAGAACCTGATTCACTTGATCTTGCTTTTCTCTTTGCTTTTACTGCCTATGATACCATTTGACAGTCATTTTGCTATGACTGTGAATGAGTTTTTGAGTACAGGTCAGTTTTCTTTCCAGTGTGGATTATATTGAATAGCACAGTATTCATTTTGCAAGCAGGTACTTATTGTTGTATTATCGACAAGCTTAATTCTTTACAAATGAAAATGAAGTTTCATAAACTTTTCCTTGCCAAATCGAAGGCTTGGTAGGGAAAATTGTGTGAGTATAAATTAGAAATCAAAAAATCCTTTTATGTAAGTTTTATTGGTCAAATGGAATGCAAAGATTTATTTAAGGGTGAGCCTTTGGCGGAGGGGGAAATTAAAACAAAGCTATCAAGTTAAGCATTGGGTTTGGTAACATCCACTGGGCAAAGAAGAATAAGAAACACTTACTTGCGTTAATGGCTATCCCATAGGCGACCAGTTTGTGGAATTTGAGGTTTTTGTCTAATTGCCTCCTCCACGGTCCTCTGCAGCACTAGAGGGACATAAAGTAAAAGTCTCATTTTAAGGAAAAATCATAGCGATGACAGCATCCTGAGTGGTAAGAGAGCAGGACTCAGGCTCTGCCTCTAAATTCCTGAAGGTGGGGCTATGGGGTACAGAAGGTAGCGGCCATTAATCAGCCCAAGGGACAAACCAGATGGTTATTACTGGCTTTGCTGAAATTTCAACTCAGTAAAGTGAGTAAGTAAGTATAGTTCCCTGGCTATAAGTCAAAATTCTAGAATAAACCTGCTAATATGCATGCGGCCACTAGTTTACAAAACGAAGATGGAAACCAACATCCTCATAGATGTGGTTTAAGTAGTCTATAAAGTATTCCTTATGACACAAAGAAAGGCATTACGTTCATCTATATCTAAATATTCATAAAATTATGATGATGATTGTATAATCATTTCATCTAGTCAGAGTTATTGAAATTCTCATTTTTCTGTACAGCGCATTACACTGTTTAGCAGGAAACACAGTATCCAAAACAGTGAAGCTAATATCATTAGGAAATTATTAAATCTACATACGAAATTCTGTGTACTATGATTTAAGTACTAGATTTAAGTCCCATTAAACCTACCTACGAAATTCTGTGTACTATGATTGTGTATTCCTGGGCCGAGAGCTCAGAGAGATGTGTCCTTAGTGGCATTTGACTCCACTGCTCATTTGGTTCCTTTCAATTAGAAATGGTGGTAGTTCAAACTGTTATAATACATCCATCTTAGTGAGACAGGTCAATTTTATCAGCCATCTTTTTCTGACAGAGCAAATGTATCGGAGAAAGGCTGAGCAAAGACTCCAATGTCAAGCAGGGAGTGAATGGCAAGAACGAAAGTCACATCAAATGTACAGACTTCTGAGCTTTGGTTTTTGTCATTGGGTCCTCTCTTACGAAGAAACAAACTTCAGTCCCCACGTGAATTATCAGGACTTTCACAGTAAAGTACGTCTTTGTCTTTCATGGCACTTACACCGGTAAATCACAACAACTGGAATTATTTTAAGTAGTTTAGTACTTACAGTACTTGTCCCTCTCATGAATGAAATAAGGTTTCGACTGATCGGTAAGAGAATTAGCATGCAGTTAAAATTGAGGCACACTGCAGATGCTCGCGCCCAGGCCAGTGTTGACTGTCCACATAGAAAGACACAAGAGAGATGCAGTGAGAGTAAGGACGCTGGGGAAGATGGAATGTTTTCCGAAACGATAATGTGTAGTCCCCAGCTCTACTTACACCCAGAATAACTCGTGTGTAAAGGAAAGACTCTTCCTCTTCATACCAAGAGAATGTGTCGATAAACAGATATAAATTCACTCCCAGCCACGAGAGCTAGTGTTGAATGAAAAGAGACCAATCAATACTATCTTCAATCTTTTCTTCCGTTCAAAATCACTTGGGGTTCTTCTTTTAAAGGGTGAAATGAAGAGCTTCTCAATATTAATCAGACTTACTCTATACTTATTTCCCATATATTCGTTTTAACAGTTGATTACAATAGTAATAAATTGTTAACTTTATAAAAAAAATTCTAAACACATATGGGTATATTTAAGGCATTTAATGAAAATTACAAAGCCTTCCTAATCAACATTGCTCTAATGTTTTAAGTCAATGATGGCGAAAGGAGGAAATCTTTAAAAACAACTCAGAAAATACTCCAGAAAAATTCCAATTTCATAGTCTAATTCAAAGACTTCATTTGATTTAAGAAACGGTTCATACATTATGCAAAAACTAACTACTTGACTTCAAAAATAATTAAAAATGAACTCAATCGAAAAACAACTTTACATGATTCTGTAAGGGTAAATTAAATATATCTACTGAATGTTTTCTAACAAGGTTTAGTCTTTTACCAAAGTAATACTTCAAGCTATTTAGCATTCCTATACAATTATCTTAAAAATCAAAGACTAGTTAATATATATATTTTAACTTGAATAACAAAAATGATACTTACTCCTAATAGGATGGAGAGACTTTCATTCAAAATCCAGAACGCCATCACGACAGCTTTGCTCTTTTGCTGTCAGCAAATTATTTCTTTCATTCACCTGAGCCTGGATGTTGTATCCCGAGTAAGGGCTTCCCTGGTAGACTATTTTGTCTTTTTGTCTTAGGAAGCACCTAGTGGGAGCTGCTCTCGAGGAATTTCTAATTAAGGACTTCTTGCCAAAGGCACATCATCAGGCTGACATGCCTCCTGACCTGGGTGAATACAAGGCAAGTCTCTGTCTAATGATTCTCTTCCTCAAAGATTTCATAAGAAAAGAAAGCTCGTTTTATGAAATTATCCTCATGTACTTTATACCCCATTCATTTTCTACATGATTGCAGCCAATACGATAATGAGTTTATGTAAATTTGAGAAATAACCTCATTGCCAAGGGTTGGATACAGCAAAACACTTCACTTGAACTTTATTTTGTTTTCCCTACTTTGCATCTTCCCCCCGTCCCCTGAAAAAGAATTCATTTATAGAAGATAGAGAATGGTGGGAAACAAATACAAATTAAAGAGTTTTTCAGAAGATGGAGAAGAAAAGAGAAAAGATCTTTGGGTGTGATTGTGAAGAGTGAACTGGATGACATTTGTGGGGCTGATGGAATAAATCCCCCTGGGCCCACCCATGAGATAGATGAGAACGTCCTTTTATACATAGTGATTCCAGGTGGGGCTGTGCATGAACCTGGCCATACCACGGTTTTGTGGTAAATACATAGTTAAATACAATAACTATGACTACTTTGGTAGACAAAGTTGTTCCAATGGAAGCAATTTTCTGGTTAGTCCTGGCCCAAGTATTTCATTAAAAAATTTCAGACAATTAAGATGAACATAGGAGGAGACAATTGCCTAAGATTCTGTGTCTTTCTGTGGTTAATCTGTTTAGGGGTGCCACAAGAATTAAAAAAAAAATAGGCCTGTTGGAAACAATAGTTTGGTATTCATTGACCTAAGTCCTCCTCCTCCCCCTCCTCCTCCTCCTCCTCCTCCTCCTTTTCCTCCTTCTCCTCCTCCTCCCCGTCCTCCTCCTCCTCCCCGTCTTCCTCCTCCTCCCCGTAAATCCTAAATAAATAACCCAGGCACTAAGTTAAGAACTATCCCAGTATTGCCCAATTAAATCATACATGAACTCTATGGGGTACTTATTAAAAGCTCCATTACACAAATGTGGAAACTGGCCCAGTGAAGTTTCTTGCAGTAGGAACCATTGGGACTTGAATTTGGTTCTCTCTGACTTGAGCAACTTTATTATTAGCCATTCCCTTATACGGTGCTTTTTAAAAATTAAATACTAATATATATTAAATACTAATATATGGTCATCAAGCATACTTAAATACAGATATTAAATTCATCCCTATGAATTGGGCACATTTAAGTTCTAGGAATTAGTTTAATTTATTAATTACAAATAACAAGTTATTATATGTGATTATGTATGTTGTCTATTTCAACATAATGATAATGAGTTCTAGAAAATCAAAATGACCCATACGATCCAGTAATTCTACTGCTGGGCATTTACCCCAAGGAAATGAAAACACTAATTCAAAAGGATATATGCACCCCTATGATTACTGCAACATTA
Source organism: Acinonyx jubatus (assembly GCF_027475565.1). NCBI lineage: Eukaryota > Metazoa > Chordata > Mammalia > Carnivora > Felidae > Acinonyx > Acinonyx jubatus. The sequence continues at coordinate 12,196,281 of NC_069385.1, read as the reverse complement.
TTTACAATAGCCAAGATATAGAAGCAATGTATAAGATGAAAGTCTTATTTCAAGGCAGGTGTCTCCATGTCTGCCAGCTTACCATACTAGATTGGAACAAATCCCACGTACATTTTCAAACACCTGTATTTCTAGACATCTTGAACTTGGTATTGCAGGTTAAGCGTTTTGACGAATGGTTGCATTTTCTATTTGTCATCCAGCCCTGACTACGGTACGTCTTTTGAGCCTGTTTCTCTGTTTGTTTGCTCAGGCTCATGATCATATCTACCTCATAGAGCTGATCCTCACCCCCACTTCCCCTAACCAACACTTAGACACCCACACTCACAAACACACACACTCACACTCATGGGAGATGTTGCCTTGTTTAGGAGAAGTGTTAGATTTACCAGTAAAAATCTAGCAACGTTGCTGCTCTTTAGAAAAAGACCTCATTCTTGAGGAATTTCCCCCTCTAGAAATGGATAAAAACACAGGTATTTTGGCAGCATTAACCTGAGGTTAGAGTGCACTGAGTGAAAAAATTTTCAGGAGCCTGTTTAATAGTGAGCAGTATAAAGATGTAAAGTCTTCAAGTTCATTTCTTTAAGCCAATAATCTTCCATGATGAAATGATTTGTTATTTCTGAAGTGTTTAGGATTTACATATCTTAGAGGCCTTATTCAGTTGGGTTATAAAAATTAATTCAGAGAGAATACATCTAGAATTTTATACTATCTCGTCTATTTTAGATTCACTAAGTGTGACGAAGGCTGGAACTTTCCAGCCTTCTGTACTCTTCACACAGCGTTACAAATGAGAGGCATGTATTGTTGAATAATAATGCGTAGTCTCATTTTTTTTTTTTGTTAATTGCTTAGACTATCGCTAATGCTACAGTAAAAATAAAATGTAAAGGCTTAGGTTTAAAAACACATCTTGTCATGCTCCTTCCTTATTTCTAAAATGCTATGTGTTTTATTCCTCATTTGAATATGTAAAGGCACGTTGTGTTCAAGTGTATAGCTATTATTCATTTAGAGCCCACAAAAATGGTTCATGGTTGCATTATAAGAGTATAACTCATGACTTTACTTCAGCGTTTTTCTTCAGACATTTTATTTTTGTAGAACTTGCACTGATATTTAGTTTACTCATATGAAAAATATGTGAACCTCAAATTATATTCAAATTCATTCAGAGCTCAACACTTTTGTGCAATGGATGTACGTATCTTTTCATTTCAACCTTTCTATTTTCACATTTAAGAATAATCGGATGATACCACTGGTTGGTTTACAATATTGGAATCAGATCTCATAAGACTCAAGCTATCTCATACCACACGCCTACATCCAATTCCATTCAGCCTCTGGGCTCCTTCTTGGAAGCTTTATGTTTGGATACATAAGATGTGGTTCCTCTCATTAGTTTAAGTTTACCTGGGGAAAGTTTGGGGATGCCTATCATCCCCAAACTGCCTCCGTTTTTACTTCAGTGAAGTACAGATTACAATTTAAATCAAGGCTATCTGAATCATTTCCCTAGAATCAGGGCCACGTTAATGGGATTGCATATAAAGAGACAGAAAATTGTAAAAAATCCACTAAAATGATATAAATGCTCAGAATTAGTTTCACCTAGTTGTTTTCATTGCTAATCAGAAGTGCCCATTTCATCTGAGAATTTCCTCAAAACAAACAAAATGAAATTTGCATTGTTTGTTTCCAAAGCAGATTACAGTCTTTCTAATTAAATGAACATGCTCACTGGCTTTTCCAGTTTATCACAAAAGATGATGTGGGTTTTTTCCTTTGTGAAGATCACCGATAACAAACTATTTTTAATGGTAAAAGTAGGAGGGAAACAGGACAAATATATTTATAAAGGTAGGTTAATCGCTTGTGTGTCTGAACACAAATTCCACTCTGTCTAGATGACATTCCAGGACAGGGTTTGCTCTACTATATTTTGGTCCTTATTGGTTTCTTAGTTGAACAGTTAACCCAACAAAGAAACACTTTGATCTTCCAGGGCAAGACTGATGATCGTAACTTTTGCTACTTTTTTGCCTACTAAAATCTAAGCTCCCGGTAGATATAGCAGAGTACTTGACAGTATAAAAATAGCATTGCCAAATTTTCCTCTTCTAAGTGCTAAACATATTTTTGCCTTTTCCCCAAAGCAATGTAAACATGTAAGTATTAATTTAAAAAGATGAAAAAAATAAAAAAATAAGACATAAACACATATCATCTCAAATCCTTACATGGTTATTTTGAGGAGCATTTGTTGTGATAATTATGTAATTATATTAGACAAATTACATGTTATATAAATTCCATTTTTTAAAGGGAAAGCAGAATAAAAGAAAAACCAAGCCCATACATTAAAATATATCTGATATTGGGGAGCCTGGGTGGCTCAGTTGGTTAAGTGTCTGACTTCGGCTCAAGTCATGATCTCACAGTTTGTGGGTTTGAGCCCCGCTGAAAGTGGAGAGCTCACTTTAACCTCTGTCTCCCTCTCTCTCTGCCCCTCCCTCACAAAAGAAAATTAACATTAAAAAATAAACAATAAATATATCTGATCATAAAATGAATTTTAATTAAATGTATCATCAATACCCTACCTTTTGCTGCATTAAATATATCATATTTTTATTTCAGGAAACATTGTGCGCTCTTAACATCAATTTAAAATGATGCCGGGTCACAAATGTAGTTAACCTTATCCAGTTCGAGGTTTCTTCCCCTACTGATGGCATAATTCTTTCATTTTTAAAAAAATTAAAAAAAAATTTTTTTTAATTTATTTTTGAGACAGAGACAGAGCATGAACGGGGGAGGGTCAGAGAGAGAGGGAGACACAGAATCTGAAGCAGGCTCCAGGCTCTGAGCTGTCAGCACAGAGCCCGACCTGGGGCTCGAACTCATGGACCGTGAGATCATGACCTGAGCTGAAGTCGGAAGCTCAACCGACTGAGCCTTAATTTATACACAACTTTCATAATTTCAAATGAATAGTTACTGAAACCAGCGCATGTATCACTTGGTGCTGGACGCAGTGGGCAGAAGAGGTCTGGATTCCATTATTGAGAAGCTTCCAATGTAGTAGGGAGGCTGCAGGTGCACGTACAATACGCAAAGAACCATGAAATGTGAGCGCATCCTCGAGTGGTTGGGACTGCACACCTGGGACCCACTGAAGCACAAAGACCTAGATGAGGATTTAGTCTAGACAGAATTCTCTCTAAAGGTGGATCAAGTTCGAACTTACATGGTGTGAAGATGAGAGGGAAGCAAACAAGTTTAAGTTTCTGTGTCTCCTAAAAGATGAGTTTAATAAGTCTCCTGCGTCACCTTTGGATAACGGTTCAAAAGACAGCAGAATGAATATTTCGTTTCTTACCCCAGACTAAGTGGCAACAAAATGTCCAGTTTTGCCGGTTTAAACTTTGTGTTTTAGGAATCTGGTGAAAGCCAGAGTTATCATGCGTTTTACACGTTTTATATTGTGTCTACCATATATTGGAACTTAGTAGATGTTAAATAAACACGGAAGCACATTCATTCCTCCGTTTTTTAACACATAAGAGAATTCTGTACAAATCCCTCTACAGATACAGTCCCCGGATTTTCAAGCAGTCAGGATTTTCCCTTAAAGTTGAAAAGCGAGAAGGCAGTTTTCCTGTCTAGGCAGTGAATCATTTAACTTCGGAGTTCACGAAAATTTAAAGTTTAAGAAGGCTAGTCTAGAAATCCGTTCTTTGCATATTCAAGCTGTTCCTCTCTCAAAAGTCAAAGTGGATGCCAGAATTCCATAGATTTAATTTTTCAAGATGAACATTCATATTTGAACATATTTCAAGGCAGATGGTTTACAGTTCATGTATTTGTTGCCGTTTTTCTGCCACAACAACTAAATATTGAAGCCACATATTTGTGATGAGGAGAGCAGTTCTAAACCATCTCCCTGCTGCTCTCTCAAGCTGCGTGCTCACTGATCCCTGGCGTGCTGTAGGGGTGGGTTCTGGGGAGTCACGCGATGAATTACATCCATTTGATTTAATAGACGGGGTGGGGGGCAAAGTAACATAAAACAAGCTTCCTATAAATAAATATTTCTTGTAACAGCCATGAATTTTCTGGGAGCAGATAAGGAAGCGAATGAACACCTACTGAAATATTCTGTTTCCACGATCCATTTAGACAAGCTGGAAAGTTTACTTTTCAGCTCCTAGTACCTTAGAAGGTAGTGTGCCAAACTGCGGGACTATTTGATCAGAGTTCAGAAAAGAACAGGAGGATCAAATAAAGGTTTGGTATTTTTAAAAAAATAAAACCATCAGATATGAACTGGAGGCTGGGGAAAGCATTGCACTTTTGCCAATGTCATTCAACAGTTTCGGTGGTGTCTCTCTGCTGGGATGAAATGGTTTGCTGTTCATTTCTCATTGGCAATTTGTTATCATTCTGCCTAACTGTCAATAGTTGCATTATTGCAACTTTGAAGACTCATCGTGTTGATAAAGGACCATTAGGAAGCTCAACTAAACACAAAATTTAAAAAAAATAGGAAATGAAAGAAAGGAGGTAGGTTTGCTTCGTACCATAACGAGGTTTCTCTTGAGCATTCAATAAGCAACAAACAAGAAACTGACAAACTGGGACAAACGCGTCCACCGTCATGATGGTAACCATCGTCCAACACACTGGACACGCACACACAGAGAGACTGAGTGATCTTTTTCAGAGATGGTTTGCAGAGCCCCATACGGTGAATCAAAGTTTGTTAGAATCATAATACTTGGGGACCAAGGGAAATCTTAGGGATAATTTCGAGCGATATTCTCATTTTACGAAGGAGCAAACAGAGATGGGGAGGTTAAGGACTAGTCTAAAGGCATATCGCTGGTTAACAGAGAGACAGGTCTGGAGCCTGGGATATCCCAGGCCACTGGCTGTTTTGTTACATCTCTACTACGCCTCTCTTTCCATCTTTGTCGTTTATGGGATAAAGGAATTGCCAAAACCCATCTCCTAAGCTCTCTCCTTAGGATGCTCAATGCTAGAGGCTGGAGCCCGGAAGTGCTATCAAGGAGGGTTTAATCACTCTCTAGAAGCGTAGGGAATGGATATTTCCAGAGGGCCTCCCGGGTGCCAGGCATTTCATGCTTTGTGATACATAATCCACACAGAGACCTCTGTGGAAGGTCTGATAAGATGCATTTCACGGAGGAGGAGGGTGTGGTGAGGCAGAGACTCAGCAACTATGCTAAGATCTCCTACTTAGTACATCTCACAGCTGAGCTGCAAGCCCATTATGTCTGTCCCATGTTGCCTTTTTTCTTTTAAGTTTATTTATTTTGAGAGAGAGGGAGAGAGAGAGAGAGAGAGAAAGAGAGAGAGAGAGAGAAAGAGGGCGAGCGAGTGAGTACGAGCAGGGGAGGGGCAGAGAAAGGGAAAGAGAAGATCCCAAGCAGGCTCTGCATCATCAGCATGAAGCCCGATGCGGGGCTCAAACCCACGAACCATGAGATCATGACCTGAGCCGAAACCAAGAGTCGGATGCTTAACCGCCTGAGCCACCCAAGCGCCCAAGACCATGTTGCTTTTAAGACAGATGCACAGAGGAATTTCCCACACCACCGATGACAACTTCCCCTATGTGTGTGAATGCTTCTGTTTTGATTGGTCTTCAGAGCTGGGGGCATTTGATGATTGCCTGGCTGATTAACTTGAACCGATAAAGAAAAAAATGTTATTCAGGAAGATGGGCGCCATTAAGCTGTTTCTGGCACATGTAAAGACAGGATCAGTCGTCTGGTGCTAGTCTGCCCTACCCCACTGACAGCATAACGTTTGGAAGAGAGTACCTTTGATGTCGAAGTTTAAAAGTCGATACTTACAAAGTAGTTTTCCCAGTGGAAGAATGCCATTTGATAGGATAATTGTCTCGAAGATGCCTTGTGGATCATTTAAAGCTAAGATGTAGTTTTCCCATTGCAATATTTTAGGAGTTCTTTTGGCCATGGAGAGAAAGCCAAATAACGGCAGAATCTACCTTAGAGGGCTCGTCAAGCACGGTGACCTCCTGTAAGCCAGCTGAAGATCAGTACATCCATCTCTTGTTGCTTTTGAGGCTGGTTTGAGTCCCACATGCCTCTCCACCCACCCTCCCAGCCAGTGGAGGTGTTATTTGAGGCTGCAAATACCAGCTACAACAGCTATAGTCTCTGACTGCCACTCTTCTAGTTTTCAGCTCAAAGTCCCTTCCACGAGGTGACTGGATCCAATGGATCCAAATGGATCCCAAATCATGGGTGCACATTATTTGACTGATTGATACCGGTTGTGAATAAAACCCATCTGTCCTTCGGACTTTACCCCTTGTGTCCATAACTTCAATTTTCCCTCCTTGTCTCACTCTGGGTTAGTGGCACAAACCCCTTTCAGATACCACCCCCCACCCCCCACCCCCCATTTCCTTAGGCGGAGCTGCCTTAGCCATATACTATTCGGCTTATAATTAGTATTAGGTGTTTCTTGATGTGCTATTATTGGCATAAGAAAGATGGTGTGTTGTCAAGGTGACGAAGGTGGTACAGCGTGCAATTTGGCCTTTCTCAACACCGCGTGGCCAAACTCCTACCGGGTTCAGATGGTTTTGTCGGATGACTGCAAAACGCCCTGTGGTGCCTTGGCATCTTCCTCATCTTCCGCCTCTCCCCCTTGTGTAGGTAGGTCTCGTGTTCTGACTGTGTCTGTGTCTGAAATGACTCCGGTGGCCCTGGAGCCCCCACGTCGGCTTTGTCTCCTTGCATGTTTCGGGCATGTGCGAACTCAGAAGCACATCTGTATTTTGTCCCGGCTTTCTGGAATGCTCTTCCCTCTCCTTTCTGCCTTGAATCAGTCAGGGGCACACCCATGAGTCAGGGACACATACTCGCACACGTTTATTTATTTTAAGCAGCTCTCTCATGTGACTGTGGGGGCCAGCAAGTTTGAAATGTGTTGAGTAGGCGGGCAGGCTGGAAAATCAGGCGAGAGCTGATGTTAGTCTTGAGTCCAAGTTACACAGGGCAGCAGGCTCAAAACTCAAGTAGGGTTTCTACACTGACGTCTTGGGGAGAATTCCTTCTGTGGTGAGGACCCTCTGGCTTTGCTCTTAGTGCCTTCAACTGACTGAATGAGCTCTACCTACATGATGGAGAGTGGTATGCTCTACTCAAAGTCTACTGGTTTAAATATTAAATTATTTTTTTGATGTTTATTTTTGAGACAGAAAGAGAGAGAGAGAAAGCGCAAGTGGGGGAGAGGCAGAGAGAAAAAGGGGAACAGAGATCTGAAGCAGGCTCTGTGCTGACAGCAGAGACCCCAAAGTGGGGCTTGAACTCGAGAACCGTGAGTTATGAACCGTGAGTTCATAACCTGAGCCAAAGTCACATGCTTAACCAACCGAGACACCCAGGTGCCCCACTAGTTTAAATATTAAATACATTTTGGGGCACCTGGGTGGCTCAGTCGGTTGAGCATCTGACTTTTGATTTTGGCTCAGTCATGATCCCAGGGTCATGGGATCGAACCCCGCATCGGGCTCCACGCTGAGCATGAAGCCCGCTTGAGATTCTCTCTCTTTCTCTCTCTCTCTCTCTCCCTCTGCTCCTCTCCTCTACTCTCACATTCTCTCTCTGGAAGTTAAAAAAAATATATTAAATACATTAAAAAAAATGCCTTCACAGTAACATCCAACTGGTTTGTGACCACACAACTGGGCGCCACAGCTTAGTCAAGTTAGCGCATGAAATTAACCAGCACATCCCTCATGACCTTAACCCCCGTCAATGGTGAGTTCAAATACAAGCTCCTCTGGAAGGTTTCTTATCCTGGAATAATTTCAGCTTGTGTGGTAAGCGGCAGAAGGAAGAGCTGTACGGCAAGGTGCCCTATCGCCAGCAGGAGGCAGCGATCTGCTCCGTTAGGGGGATGCGGGGGAGGAGTTCTATAAGGAGTTTGTCCTGTGTTATGAGCCTCGAACAACAAATTGGAATTCAACCAGGCAGAAAGAGATGTAAGAGTCTTCCAAGGCAGGCATGGAGGGAGGCAGGTGTCAAACACAATCTCAAAGCCACATGGATGAGGGCAGTGTGCATGCACACAGAGGTAAAGAAGACAGAATGGGCCGGAGAGGGGAGTGAGGGTGTAGGCCAGATCCCTGAAGGCCCTTATTAATTTCTTAGGACGGCCTTCACAAAGTACTACAACGTTGGCAGCTTCAAATCACAGAAATGTGTTGTCTCACAGCTCTGGAGATCAGAAGTTCGAAGTCCAAACCTGTGCAGGATTGATTTCCTCTGGAAGCTCTGAGGGGGGATCCCTTCTGTGCCTCTCCCGTGGCTGCTGGTGGTTGTGGGGACCCTTCATGGTCCTCGGCGTGGGGCTGGATAATCCCAACCTCTGTCTCCGCCTTCGTGTGGTCTTCTTTCCCCTGGGTGTCCCTGTATCTTCTCCTTTTCTGTGTCTTATAAGAACACTGGTCATCATATTCAAGGCCCGTCCTCATCCAGAATGACCTCATCCTGAGATCATTTACCTTTATTGTATTACTTACCGTATTGCACCTGCAAAGACACTTATTCCAAATAAAAGTCTCATTTCGACATTCCAGGTGGACATATCCTTTGGGGGCCACAATACAACCTACTCCTGCCTTGTAGGAAGAATAATAGATTTGGATCTGAGTGCGCATTCAGAGATCACTGACTCAGATCGCAGGGAGCTGATGTCAGTGAGCCCGGGGCCCCAGGTGCCTCTGCTTAGCTCCAGAAGCAGTGTGGGCCAACATTATCAGATTTTTTTTTTTTTTGAAGAATAGTTAGGTTTTTAGAATTTTATATGAAATCTCATTATTTTATAAATTAAAAAAAAAATTAATGTTTATTTTTGAGAGACAGAGACAGACCACGAGCGGGGAAGACCAGAGAGAGAGGGAGACACAGAATCCGAAGCAGGCTCCAGACTCCGAGCTGTCAGCACAGAGCCTGACGTGGGGCTGGAACTCACGATCCATGAGATCAAGACCTGAGCCGAAGTCGGATGTTCAACCAACTGAGCCACCCAGATGCCCCTGAAATCTCCTTATTTTAAAATTTGGAAACAAGTTTAAATGAAAACAAAAACAGGGGGAGCCTGGGTGGCTCAGTCGGCTGAGGGTCCGACTTCGGCTCAGGTCATGATCTGGCGGTTGGTGAGTTCGAGTCCCACGTCGGGCTCTTTGCTGACAGCTCAGAGCCTGGAGCCTGCTTAGGATTCTGTGTCTCCCTCTCTCTCTGCCCCTCCCCTGCTCACACTCTGTCTCTCCCTCTCTCTCAAAAATAAATAAACATAAAAAAAATTAAAAACAAAAAACAGGACTTACATCACAGTATGAAGCCAAGAAACACATCCATTGGCTGGAAGTGACTCATAGACTGTTAGCCTAGAACTGCCACCGTAGGGGATGACAAACCATGTCAAAGCATGAACCAGAGGGGTATGGGCCCCAGATTGCTATAGCGGAAGATGACCCTGGTGTCTGGGTGGAGGATGGATGAGCCTGGAGACCAGAAGGTAAGGTAGCAGGCTGTTGCAATGGCCCAGAAGAGTGTGCTTGAAAGTTAAACCAAGGAGGGAAGCCCTTAGCACATTGCCAAGACCCATATGAACACTTACTGAAGGAATACAGGAATTAATGGTTATCTACAAATTCTAGGACATATGAAATAATAAAACCTAAGGAAGCAGAAATGTTTTCCTATGGACTTAAAATATCTAAGATTTCTGTCGCTTTTAGAAACCAGATCTATCAACTAACATTCTGCTTTCATTTTCAAATGAAAAATATAACATACAACTAATTAAATTAATATAGTTTATTATGACAAAAATAATTTCTTTTAACTCTGTGGACAGCACCACATTTTATATTAAGCTGCTAATACTCATAACCATATGATTTCAAAATCAGCCAAGCTTGGAAAATTATTGTCTCCAACATTCCCCATGATCAAAGCAACCCCAATTATAATATTATATTAACCAATCTAAAAAATAGTATTACAATTTCTAACCTTCCTGAACTGTAATTAGCCATCTAACTATGTATCCAAATTTATTTGATATATTGGCATAGTTAATTAATTATGATTTATTTAAAAGTATTCCATTTGTAAAACTTTGCTCTCCTTAGCCTACAAATCAAATTGCCAAGGGATAAATTTAATTTTTTTAGAGAGGTTTTTTTTTTCCTATCATTTTTTAAGTTTACTTATTTATTTTGAGAGAGAGAGAGACAGAGAGAGAGAGAGAGAGAGAGAGAGAATGGACAGGGGAGGGATGGGGAGAGAGGAAGAGAGAGAATTCCAAGCAGGTTTCATGCTGTCCGCACCAAACCTGATGCGGGGTTCAAACCCATGAACCGTGAGATCATGACCTGAGCCAAAACCAAAAGTTGGATGTTAACCTACTGAGCCACCCAGGTACCCTGATAAATTTAATTTTCAAATATCTTTTTAAAATTGTGTTAAGATGTGTTTAAGACATAGAAAAAGGAAGTGCTGAAACATATGACTCTTTCTCCTTTAAGAAATAGAACTTTTAGGATGAGATGGGTGTTAAGTTTGAGGAACCTGATAACATAAAGGAAAATGATGCATCTGAGGAGCTGTGAAGACCCCATCAGACATTTGACTAAATAATGAACTGGAAAAGATAGCGTCCCTAAAAACCACTTAATGTACACCCAGAGAAAAAGCTTTGAAACCTGTAGGATCTATTAGGTTTTCTTCAGTGCATTTACACCTCGGTTCAAGTCACATGATCTAGAATGCAATAGAGCATCCTCATTGAGTGCCTCAGTGCTTAAGTATCACGCTTAAGGTCAAAATGTTACAGGACATACATTAAACGTTTAAAAACCTTTTGAAATAAACACCAGAAATTAAACTGAATGTTTATCTGCATGAACTCAAGTGTCCAGGTAAAAAATTCAGTCAGTGATTCAGCTGTTTGCAAATATCAAAACATCTGGATGAAGAAAGCTTCCAAACTTCATCTGGATTTTATGGATTGTGTGAATATGTATCTGTATGACTTTAATTTTTGAGACTTCTGGTCAAGGCGGTGGCCTTGCTAGATGCAGGGGATTCCATCACTTCTTCTTCTTCTTTTTTTTAAGTTTATTTATTTGTCTTGAGAGAGAGAGCACAAGTGGGGGAGGAACAGAGAGAGAGGGAGAGAGAGAGACTCCCAAGCAGGTCCCATGCTGACTGTGGAGCCCAACTCAGAGTTCCAACTCACGAACTGTGAAGTCATGACCTGAGCAGAAATCAAGAGCTGAATGCTTCACCGACTGAGCCACCCAGGTCCCCCAGGACACTATTTCTAAACACTCCTGGTGCACCTGGGGGCTCGGTCTGAATTATTAAGATGAAAGGACAATAGCTATGCAAAGAGGGATTGTTCCAAGTTATTTTTAGAAGATAACTGGACTACATTTGGAGGTGTATACCATAAAGACAAAAATAACTAAAATACACATTTAGTGGTAATATCATTCTGAGACTGTGGTGTGTAATGAAGGATAAAGAAAATGAATATTTATATTGACGTCATTGAAAACCAAGGCTTTCAATGGTGAGGAAAAACTGACACCGGAGTGAGACCAATGGGGCTAAGAAGAAACTCTATAATTATAGAGTTGAACCAGAGGCATTTGTATAAAGTCAAGCTATGTATTTATCTAAAAGGTTATCTTCTCATTTGTTAATTAAAAAGGCTTAAGAGGAGGAAAAAAGAACAATGACATGACAATGGACAATGAGCATCTGTTGGCTCAGGTTGTGGTTTCTAAATACCATTTACCAATTAAGAGAAACCACAAATCCATGAGAAGTGCTGAATCCAGGTCCTGGAGCAGGAAACTTATGAGAGCCTAGAAATCAAAGGAACTATCTATTCAAAGACTCCCGGTGACATGTCAGGAAGACGTAAGAGCCAAATTGAAAATTCCCACTGGCCGGAGATGAGACAATTTGAGGATCAATAAAAATAGAAAATATATGTTTAAATGCATGACTTCATAAAAGATATTTAAAAAGAAGCACCTTTTGATCACCTCTGGAAGCTGTTGGAACACCAGTTCATTCATTTGAAAAGTGATAAATAGAGGGAAAAAATCAAACATTTTTACATTAAAAAATTTTTTTTAAGTTTATTTATTTTGAGAGAGACAGAGATAGCATGAGTGAGGGTGGGAGGGCAGAGAGAGAGAGGCAAACAGAGAATCCCAAGCAGGCCCCACACTGCCAGTACAGAGCCCAACGTGGGGCTCGATCCCACAAACTGAGATCATGACCTGAGCCAAAACCAAGAGTTGGATGCTTAACCGACTGAGACACTCAGGCGCCCAAACAGTTTCACATTTTAATTTTATATTTCTGTTTAAATTGTACCGAAGGGAACCAAACAATTGATGAAGAAAAATTCCTCTTTTTCAGAAAAGTTTTCTGAAAGTTTATGGTTCCAAAGGAAATAATAACATTTTTAAATTATCGTTTTGCACCCTGACTGTAACTCTAACGCTAATTCCAACTAAGAATGGATATAGGCAAATTTTGCCATTAGCTGGTAACACTAAAAAAAAAAAAAGTGAGAGAGAGAGAAAGAAAAAAGAAATTCAACCAGACATTACAAATCTCTTTATGGTACATAACATTATGAAGTACTTACCAAACCAAATACTAAGCTTTTATTTGGTTAGATTTCTGTACATAACCACCAATTTTCAGGAAATATGGGCTATAAAAGGAGGACTATTTAAACTCATATCTGGTTGTATTTAGCAAATTCCAGACTAAGAGATGCTCTGTAGGATAACCTACTTGGTTTCTTCACACACCAATGCAAAAGTTGGAGGAAATCTATACATCTAAAGAGAGTTAAGAGACACTAACCATTTGCAGTATATGGACCTTAATAAAAATCTGACAGAAAAATAAAATTATAAAACTTATGAGCCAGTAAGGAAAATTGAACACTGAGTGGATCTGGTGGCATTAATTACATACATTTTAATCTTTAGGTATGACCATGCTACTGTGGTTATATTTTTAAAGAGTCCTTACTGTTAGAGATACATACTGAAATATATATGGATGCAATGATATAATATCTGAGGTTTGTTTCAAAATAATCAAGGGGTAAGAGAAGATGGAATGGGGCAACAAATGAATAAAGATTGGCCAAGAGTTGCATTATCTTTGAGTCTGAGACAGGGACATAGGGGGTTCATAATATTATCCTCTCTGATCTGTAACACAGTAAAGAGTTCTAGACAAAGAAGTAATAAAGGGATGATGATCACTAATAGGATGAAATGATAAAAGGTAAGTATAAGAAAATGACAAAGATAAAACTGAAGCCACTAACCAAACAAAATGGAGATTTTTTTAAAACATCAGAGTTATTATGAACAAATGTAGAATTTTGAAAAAATAGATAAAATATATGATTTCCAAGAAAATATAAATTAGTGCAATATACTCAAGGAAAATAAAAGACCTGAGTAGAACAGTAATGATTCATAAAATGAATAGTCAAAATCCTACCTTCTCCTTTCCCCAAACAATGATGAGACAATAGGCCCAAGAAGTTTTAGAAGACAGTTAAAAAAAATTTTTTTTTAAAATGTGTATTTATTTTTATTTTTGAGAGAGAGAGAGAGAGAGTCAGAGTGTGAGCAGGGGAAGGGCAAAGAGAGAGAGGGAGACACAGAATCTGAAGCAGGCTCCAGGCTCCGAGCTGTCAGCCCAGAGCCCGACACGGGGCTCAAACTTGTGAGCCGTGAGATCATGACCTGAGCCAACGTCGGATGCTTAACCGACTGAGTCACCCAGATGCCCCTAGAAGAAAGTTTTATGGAAACTTTAAAAGAGATCTCTATCTTATAAAAACAACCCCATTCTAGTATAAGATTGGCAATCAAATTAGATAAGGGAAGTAAAAGAAAAGAAAATTATAGACGTTTGTTTTGAAACATGATGTAAAATTCATAAGCAAAATACTAGCAAATTGAATATAAGATTGTACAGAATATTTTGTTAGGACCAACTAGTGTTTATTTAAGAAATTCAAGTATCTTTTTTAAAGATCTGGAAATCTCTAAATATTACTCACTACATTAACAAATTCAGATCAAAATCCATATAATCATTTCAGTGATTGGAGAAAAATCATTCTATAAAATTAAATATTCACTTATGATAAAACTCTTATTAAACTAGGAGTAGAAGGGGTTTTCAAGCTAAAGCAGGGCATCTAACAAAAAGTATATTGATCTCATACTTGAAGTTACAATTTTAAAGCATTTCCATTAATATACTTTATAAGGCACAGGTGTTCATTATAATCATGCAACCTTGTTCTCATGAACCCAGCTACCAAGATAAGAAATAGAATTACAATTTATAGAGAAATTGCAAAGAAAAAGGCAGACAACAAATGATCATGTACAAACATACTCTGGGAGAATCAACTGACAAAACATTATAGCTACGAAAAGATTTCAGGAACGTTTATATATATAAGATTAACAAATGCAAATTAATATATTTCCAGTTTCTAAGATATAATCAATTAGAAAATCCCATCCACAATGGCAAAATCATTTGTAAGGTAGCCAGGAGCAAATTTAACAAAAGAATTTAACAGAAGGTATGGAGAAGATTACAAACCTTTGTTGAAGAACATTGAAGGAGTCTTGGCATAATAAAAAAACATATCCATTTTCATGAATGGGACGATTCACAATGATGAAGATGCCATTGTCCTTCCAAATTAGTTTTTAAGTGCAATGCACTTGCAATTAAAATCCTGTCACTAAGTTTTTAGAATTTGAGTGATGTTCAAAAATTAAAATGGAAAATAGTTCCCCCCAAATATTTAAGACAATCCTAAAAACAAAATAAACAGAAGAAACAGGTGCAAACAAAGATAAGACAATTACTCTATCAGGTAACAAGACAATATAAAGCTCAATTTAAAACCTATGATATAATATAAAGCAATATAAAAAGAAGGGGTTAAGAATAAGAACAATTGTTGAACGGTACAGAATATAATGTCTAGAAGCATATTCGTCTTGTATGAAAACTTATATGAGAGGTACCTTCTGCAAATGGGCAGGAGATGGGCTATTTAATACATGATAAGAAGATAACATGGCTTTCAAGACAGGAAAAATATAATCGGTTCCCTTATCTCACATCACACACACATCACTTCTGTGTGGATTAAGTGCTTAAAGGTGAAAAACAAAATTTTGAAACCATTAGAAGAAAATACAGGAGATAAATTTATCATCTGGGAAAGAAAAGGACATCTTCAGCAAGGTACAAAAAATACAACTCTAAAGAAGATTTATACGTGTGACTACATCGAAATTAAAGTTCTAATTGATGTGATAATGCATGAAATATGTACTTAAAGAAATGTAAACATTAAGAAAAAAATTTTAACATATATAACTGATATAGAATTAGTATCTTTAATATAAGGAAGATATAAGAAAATTCTTGTTAAAAAAAAACCACCAGAAAACTAGGCAAATGAAACTGGACAATGAGTTTCAGTGAGGATGTGAAAAGGAAATCAAATTGGCCAATACACATGTAAAAGGAAATTTAACTTTATTAATAATTAGAGATACACAAACTGAAGAAACAAAGTATCCTTTTATACTGGCTTGATTGGCAAGTATTAAAATGCCAGACTCTACGGAGTTGGCAAGGATAAGGGGAAAGGAACTGTCCCAAACCGTGGGTGGGTGTGTTCATTGTTATAACAACCTTGGAAAGCCATTTGGTAATGGCTGTCCCCAATATTTGCACACCCTGCCACCCAGCAAGTCTGCTAGGTACCCGCTTTAGAGAAACTTGCACACATGTATCTGAGGAGACATATGCAAGACATTTATTGCAGCTTTTCAAAAAAAGTAATACGCTTTAAGTCCCCTTGGTGTCCAGGGATAGGAGAATGTACAAAACACACTTCATTTTGAGCTACCTTTGTTGTTATGATTCTGAGTATTACCCTCATGATTCTTTTTTTAAAAGTTTATTTATTTTGAGAGAGAGAGAGAGAGAGAGAGCACACAAGCAGGGGAGGGCTAGAGAGAGAGAGGGAGAGGGAGAGAATCCCAAGCAGGCTCCTCACCATTAGCATAGAGTCCACTGGAGGACTCGATCTCAATGAACCGTGAGATCATGACTCGAGCCGAAATCAAGAGTCGGATGTTGAACCGACTGAGCCACCCGGACACCCCTGCCTTTATGATTCTTAATCAAATTCATCTCTTGACCTGCATTTTGCCACTGATTTGGTATATAAAATTATGTGGCCTCCTCTTTCCTCAGTGATTTTCTGTGATTACATTTCTTTATGTTCTGATAGATCTTTAAGTAGGAAAACAGATGACCAGAAACTAAAAATAACAAAGACTTGTTTTGGAGGATAGTCCCGAAGAGTAACCCAGGACTCAAGAGAAAGAAGAAATTTATGGGGTGGAGCAAGCATTTGAAATGAACAGTGATCAGAGCTCTGTGGCTGCTGGGGACTGTGGAAGGGTGTGTGAACTGATTTAAGAACCAGAGGCAGTCACCTTTCAATACTGTTCCAGGTCAAGCACTTTATTTTCTGTTTGAAATAGAAGAATTATTGAGCAAACATTTTATTAAAAAAACATGGTGTCTCCATTAAAAATATTTCTAAAAGCATATATAGCCTTTTAAATACAGTCCTGTTGTTGACTTTGGGGCACACATGCTATGAGACTATTTTCTTCTTTTATGATTACATGTTAATTAAATATTCTGATTACATTACATAGTGATTACATATTCCCTTGCTTCAGTCTTTCCAAAGGCAGGCATTTTAGACGATCTTGAAGTAGTCTTTCATAAATTATCACTTAATAAAAGAAAAGAAGCGTAGCCAATTATAATTAAGTGTTCGAGAGCTAACAGTTTTTTTTTTTTTTCTTTTCAAAAATAAGTTCTGGGAAATTTGTGCAGCCTTGTATTCTGAGAGGCTAAAAAACCCTATAGCAAGTGAAAAACAACGTTGTTAAATAAATGAGGTGCAAAATTTGATTTACCTTAATATTGTTACAGTCTGCTGGGGAAACTCTACAATATTCTTCATTCTGTCACTTGTAAATTAAAAAAGTATCCATTGTTTATTTAGATCCGGTAACGCTGTGGCTGCCAGTGCAACTGCAGACGCTGTGATTGATCTAAGCTCTTCCATGTTAAGGAACATGCTTCGTCCACACACACACGAACATATTTATGTCTGCTCCTTGAGGACAGGCATGATTTATTTGTGTGTGCACTGAAATGAATTTTAGTTCCAATGAGTTACAATTTAAGGCAGCTGGTGATGCTCTTCTGCTCACCTGTCTTGAGTAATTTACAAATTTTCACTTTTGTGCAGAGTTAGTACTCTTTATCATGCAGATAATTTGGGGAAAAAATTTAAATGTTTGGTAATTGCTCTGCTAAATCATTATTTAAGTTTATGTCATTGTATCCATTCAGTTTTGGGTCACTTAGGACTGTAGAATAGAAATGCCATTCAGGTTCAGTGTTAGGTTTAAGCAGAATTAATTATCTGTCTAGCGGTTTATCTGGATTGTGCTGGATCTGCTAATTAAATTTGCGCCGTACATAGTCAGCCAAGTAACTGATGTAAGGATAACTTTGGAAACTGACAACATGACATTCCTGAATATTCTAGTAGAACCTATAATAGAGTTCATTTTGCGTTAGTCCTAAATGTCCACTTCTGGCTTTTTCCCTTGGTCTGTGTACCTGCGGGCATTAATGATTTGGTTGTTCTGCATTGCCAGCCTTGGCACTTTGGTGGGGCGATTGGTAATTTGAACACGACCGGCAGCGGATTGAGGCACACAGCTCGGGCTCCTGTGACTCCCGGCTCTGCTGCTACCAGCTGGCTGACTTTGGCTGAACTACCAACCTTCCTGACCCTCAGTTTCCACAGCCACGTAAACGGGATGATGAATACTTATAGGGTGATAGTAAAGGTACATCAGGCTGTGTCCATCAGTTCCTGGGTATAGTGCACCATCCATGCACACAACATGTTAGTTATTTTTACTGATAGTCCCTGCCGTGCAACAGGGATCTACGAATTTCTTCGACGAGCCAGCAGGGAGGCTTTGTACTTGCTCCCTTCCCTGTCACCTATGACAATACTCCTCAATCTGGGCTGCAAATTCAAACTACTTTTGAAGCTTTAATATATTTTTTTCAAGTAGGCTCCAAGCCCAGTGTGGAGCCCAGTGCAGGGCTTAAACTTAAGACCCTGCGATCAAGAGTCAGACACTTAGCTGACTGAACCACCCAGGTGCCCCTCACTTTTGAAGCTTTAAAACCATATAGATGTCAGCGGTATTTCAAAATCAGTTGGGTACAAATTTTCGCATTTGGCCTGGGCGTCATTATCTCTTAAAGTTTCCTGAAGCGGTTCTACTAAGAAGCCTGGGTTGAAAACTGCTGGCCGGAGAAAATTCAGCCTTTGGCTGAATGGGGATACAGGGGTGGGAGTGGAGAGATCTCTCTCTTTCACTTCACCAAAAAGGACCTAAAAATATAGCCTATTGTCGTTTTGTTTTGTTTTGTTCTGTTGTTGTTACATATCTAGAATACTTCCTGGCACATGGGAGGGGCTTCTTTATTTTTAAAATTAATCTACCAATGAATCGAATCAGAAAACGGATTCAAAAGGGAGCAGAATTTGGTATCATTAAGTGAGTGGTGAGGGAGCCTGGGTGGTTCAGTCGGTTAAACATCTGACTTCGGCTCAGGTCATGATCTCACAGTTCGTGGGGTAGAGCCCCGTGCCGGGCTCTCTGCTGACAGCTCAGAGCCTGGATCCTGTTTCAGATTCTGTGTCTCCCTCTCTCCCTGCCCCTCCCCTGTTCACGCTGTGTCTCTGTCTCAAAAAGAAGTCAACATTAAAAAAAATTAAATTATCTGCTTCTTGACAGATCTCATCATTTTGCATAAACTTGCACTCACGTGTTTGAACTTACCATCCTCTGCCTTCCCCTTTATATCATCACATTTTCCTTCTATTTATTCAAATAACATACATCCTGTCGACACTTCAAGACTTGTATCTTAAGTTTTATCTCTTCCATGAAACTTTTTTTAATTAAAAAAATTTTTTTACATTTATTTGTTTATTTATTTAATGAAATTTATTGTCAACTTGGTTTCCATACAACACCCAGTGCTCATCCCAACAGGTGCCCTTCTCAATACCCATCACCCACCCCCACCCCCAGCATTTATTTATTTTTGAGAGACAGAGAGAGACAGAGCACACTAGTCGGGAGGGATAGAGAGAGAGGGAGACCCAGAATCCAAAGCAGGCTCCAGGCTCTGAGCTGTCAGCACAGAGCCCGACCGATATGGAGCTTGAACGCACAAACCGTGAGATCAGGACCTGAGCTAAAGTCAGACGCTTCGCTGACTGAGCCACCCAGGCGCCCCTCTTCCATGAAACTTTTTTAAGAACAATAACATTAGCCAAACAGAGTATCTATTCACTAGAATATATTATCTACAACCCAAACTTTAGGCAGCTGATCAGAGGTTGTAGTGTATGATGTTTAAGTACATGAACTTTGGAGCCAGAAAGACAATCAAGTAGCTGACGACTTTGGCAAATTATTTAACTGCTTCGAGCTGAGCTCTCTCAGCCGCAAAATGTGGATTTCGATGACAATGGGTATATAACACAGTGAGAAATAAATAAAATAGTGCGTGTACAGAGCTTAGCATGCTGACACATAGCAAGTACTTCCTAAATGTTGGCTAATACTACCTTTGTTATTAGATGCTTATATTTATCTCAGTGATCTCATAGTGTTCTATTTTACAGGCTCTGGCTTCCCAGGAACAATGTAATTATCTCAAGGGCAGAGAAAGTGTTAGCACATCTGGCAAATTACTAAATACTCAATAAATGCTGAATGAATAGATGATTGCACAACTTCTTTTGCTTTTCTTTCAGTGGCTAACATCATATCGGACCCTTACCGGACACTTAATAAACACTACTGAAGTGTTTTAAAATTATTATTAAAAAACAATGATCAGTATGATCTCATGCTTGATTAACCTAATTGAATGGAACTCCAAGTACATTGTAACCAGAGGAATTTTCTCTAAATTACAAGCAGCAGAACACTGGGTTGATGCTTTTTTTTGGCATCATTAGTATCTGCCTGAATATCTTCATCTGGAAATTCCTATTTCCTTCACATTTATGCCATTGCTAGGACTTCAAGGGTGGGGTCTCTCAGTTTATGAAGGGGATGGAACAGAATTTCTTCCTCTCTCTTCCCTACCTCCCTCCTTTCTTTCCTTCCTTTGCCCTTCCCATTCCTTTACATCCTGTCTCCTTTCCCTCCTTCTCTCCGCTTTTTCTTTCTACCTTCCTTCCTTCCTTGCTTCCTTCCTTCCTTTTTTCTCTCCTTTTATCCCTCCTTTATCAATTCAACAAATGCATATCACATGTCTATTGTGTCCCAGCACTGGGGATCCAAAGAGGAATGTGAAGATTCAGTGAGGAAGAAGTTACAATCAACCGTCTCAAGGAGCTTATGAGTTAGGGTAGGGGAGAGACCAGTAAACAGACAACTACAGAGCAAGAAGACAGAACAAAGCCCATGGTGTCATGGGGAAAGCTTGAGGATCACTAACTCAAGATTCATGACATCGTTTTCTGTTGTCCTGGAGTTATCCAAGATATATTTCTTTGAACAGACTAAGTTACTGTGTAAACACATCACTGTGACCTTCAACCTGGAAAATGGAGAGTAAAATTAGGCTGGAGCATCTTTTTCTCTTCTGACATTATACATCTGATTTCACTGATATATAGTACACAATTACTTGAAAGAAGTGACTATAAAAGTCCATAAAACCAAGTGACCTTTCACAATATAACAAAGGTAAAAGATTACTGTCATCACTCTCTATGAATCATCTCATTATCAATATTTTAGACTTGGAAGTAAAATAATGGACAGCTTACTCAAAGCAGTGACATCAGATAATTTAGTCATTCTTTGGTATTTGGTAGCGATATTTCAGAAATAGGACTCCAAGGTATTTCTACATGTGCTTACGTATGCTGACTGGTTGTAGGCTTACCATTCCATTTATAACTACATTGATACGATTGGTTTTCTTCACATGGGATGTGATTGTGGTGACATCTGTCACCCTGAAATTAACCAAAAACATGGCACAAATGGATAAATGTAGAGGTAACCAGGCAAATATTATAAAACACACAAAAACATTTTATTTGTATGCTGCATTTCATTGTCTATCATATTTACTTCTTATTTAATGTTTTAATTTGTTCCATTAAGTAAATGTTCCTGCACATTCACAAATATATCTCGTAATGTTATTGCTAGAGTATACTCATCAATGTATCTGACTTATTAAAACAAACAGCTATATATGTACTTGTGCTGTCACCCATGTGACAGGCTACAAACTTGGGATCACTACAGTAGCTGTTTACAGGAAATAGAATACTATGTCACTGCTGTAAATTACAAGATTTCTCATTGGAACCATAGACTGTTAATAAGGGTTGCATTCATTACAGATTTATCAGGTTTGTGTTTCTGCTGTGAGTTGGCATTTACATATCTGTAAGTTCATTTGCATAAGGAATCAAAAGCAATTGATTGAGGCTACTGGAAAAAAGAGCTTTCAAATCTTGTGAAGTTGTTATCTGCACAGTTGAGGATGGAAAGGTCCTAAATCTGCTCTAGTGAATTGCCTTTGGACCCCTTCAATGAAACCATGTTGTTGTTTTCTGATTATTCTATTTTTGGAGTCAGATTTGCCCAGGACGCTATTTTGACCAAGTTTGGGTTGTCAATTACCCGCAACAGAATCTAGGACAGGAAGGATGCCATAGCAGTTAGATCACAGTGGTCAATAGACAAGCTTCTGGAATCAGATTGCAAAGATCAGAATCTCATTCTGTCTTTGGCCAGCAGTATGATCTTGACCAAGTTCTCTCCAAACTTCTTTTTCTTCAGCGGAGCACAGGAACATTAATGCTATTCACCTTACAGTTTTTATTCTAGAAATCAAATGGAAAAAGATATATAAGACACTGGCAAGGGGATGGCACACAGTAAGTGCTCAGTACATTTTGGCTATTGCAAAACATACACATTTCAATGTTTAAAAATTGAGATAATTGACATGCAACATTGTATTAGTTTTAAGTGTATAACCTGATGATGTGATAGATGTACATATTGTGAAATGATCACTGCAATAAGTTAAATTAACATCCGTGATGTCACAGTTACGAATTTTTCTTGTGATAAGAACTTTTACCTTCTACTCTCTTAACAACTTCCAAATATACAATACAGTCTAGTTAACTGTAGCGATCATGCTGTACGTTATGGCCCCAGGAATTAATTATGCTACGACTGGGAGTTTGTACCTTTTGACCACCTTCTCTCATTTTGCCCACTCCCAACCCCTGCCTCTGGCAACCACCAATCTGGTCTCTGTGTCTCTGAGTTCAGTTTTTATAAGATTCTGTGTGTAAGTGAGATCATGCGGTGATTGGTTTTTCTCTGTCTGACTTATTTCCCTTAGCATAACGCCCTCAAAGTGCATCCATGTCGCCACAAATGGCAGGATTTTCTTTTTCTTACATCTGAATAATATTTCATGTATTTATTTATTTATTTTATGATATATTACATATACAATATATGATTACATGTATATTTTATTTATTAATATATTTACACAAATCTATAATATAAAGTATGTAATTATATATATATATATCATATTTTATTTATCCATTTATCCATTGGTGGACACTTAGTTTATTTCTGTGTCTTGACTATTGTAAGTAATGCTACAGGGGACATGAAGGTGCAGATATCTATTTGAAATAGCGATTCTGTTTCCTTTAGGTAAATACTCAGAAGCAGAATTGATGGATCCTATGGTAGCTCTATTTTTAATTTTTGAGGAATTGCCATACCATGGCAGCTTATAAACATTAGATTTGTCCTCTCAGACCCTTATTCTGATGATCTTAATTACATTCTTAGGCTTAGCATGACAACATAGCCATGTTTTTGGCTACGTAATTGATGGTAGAGATGTGACAGCTCTTCATAGCCTTATCAGAATGATACAGATATTCCTTTTTCAAGTCTTAAAATAGTATTCACAATGACTCCACCCTAGGCCAAAGTGATAGACAAAGAGCAGAAAGCATCAACTTCTTAAAGATGGTTTCAAGAAAGAAATACCGTATGATCTCACTCACATGTGGCATTTAAGAAACAAAACAAATGAGCAAAGGGAGAGAGAGAGAGAGAGAGAGTGACCAAGAAACAGACTTTTAATGACAGAGAACAAACTGATGGTTACTGGGGTGGGGGGAATGGCTTAAATAGATGATGAATACCGATTGATGGGTCGAATTGTTGAATCACTATATTGTACACTGATGTAACACTGTATATTGTGACACTAACATAACACTGTATGTTAACTAACTGGAATTAAAACAAAAACTTCAAAAAAAAAAAAAGAGGGTTTCAAGGTTAGAGAAACAGTAAAAATAAGTTCCATGCACCATCAATAAAAATGAAAAGAACAAAAATAGAAAAAAGTGTTTAGTATGGTTTTGCATGGTGACGGACAAAAACAATTCGCTTATCACTTAGTTTCATTTTGAAACAATATTAACATGAGATTCCCTGGTAGTGATCATGGGATCCTTCAGATCGTCATTCGGGGATGGCAGAGAAGGTCATGCACACACAACTGCCTTGGTTTTCTAAGGTCATGTAGATCTAGTATGGTCTGGTGGAAAGAACATTGTAGGAGACAGAGCCCTGTATTCTTACCCAACCTCTTCCTCTAAACAGCTGTGTGGTAATGCAGTTACCTACTCAGGTCTGTCTGCTACAAAATAAAGGCGCCAGTCTCCAGCATCTTTTAAGGGTCCCTTGTACTGCCGATGTCCTGTAAGCTGGGACATTGGTCAGAAAGTCAGGGCAGACTTGCAGTTGCCAAGTTCCCCATGTCTGCTCCGGCTCTCTCTCCTACAGTGTAACGGTGTGTTTATACTGACTGGTGTTTGCTCTCTCACATTTGCAGCATCGCCTGAGACAGGTTGGGAAAATCTGTCATACTAGAAATACTCAAAATTACAATCTATTTAAACCAATTAAATCAGAGCTCTGTGTTTTGCCACTGTGTTTGCATTTAGAGTAAAATAGCTATTTAATCTGTATAACAATTTGAAACTAATGATGGTGAAATCATCTAATACTCCTTGATATCAATGCAAATTAATCGGAAATTTAACTCCATTTGTTGGAACCTTGCAATCTCCAGGCGCTTGCATTAGATCTCCTCTAGGAAATGATTTAAAAATGCTCTGACATCAAATCCTTCTTGACTTTGGGGACTGCATTTCAAAGTACAGGAGTTTTTCGTATTGGATCATAAATCTGCTCCACAGGAGTTTGGTCTCTGTAGGTTCCAGCTTTTGCTTTATGCTTCAAAAAACAATTATACTAATAAAAATGTCTAAGCAGGGGATAAACAGAAGTAGCAAGTACTTTAGAAACAAAAGCAAAAAAATTTTTTAACAGAGAGGGAGAGACACCTCTTTGGCATCCACCATTATAAAACACAAGATTAATGCAGTTCTCAATAAGAAGGCTTAAGTGCATAAAATAAAAGAGGACAACCATTATCCATCTCAATGGATATGCCTCCAACTCACCAATCCCAACAATACATAAAAAATACATGATGTTATTAGGTGGTGGAAGCTGGCAATATATTGTCCATAACTTATTTATATAAGGCTGTCCTGAGAAGCAGTGTTTAACTCTGCCGCCTAGGCAGATAAGAGTTGGGACCCGGGTCGTTGCTTACTGAGTCAGAGGGTGACTGACAAACACTTTTTTGAAAGCCAAGGGAGTGGGGGACATCTTAACACCTCTGTCATTATCTTCCGGACAAGTTCTCAGTTTACCTCCTAGATTCTGCTGATCTCACAGATCAGCAAGAGTCAACTCATTGTTCTGTCTAAACTTATTGGTAAATATATTAAATGAATAAATGTCGCAAAAATTAGGAACCAACGGTTGCAGTCAGTCACAGAGGTATTTGGAAGTCCCGCCTCTGTCTCGGACTAAAACACCGGAGCCTGATTTGGGCTCCCAGGGGTCTAGGGCTGCTTGGGAGATCAGGGGTCTCTAAAGATGGGGATTTTCAGCAATAAGTTGTATAGCATTTAGAGAAGTCCATCGCCATTGGTGAGAAATAGAATGGAAATAAGGTTCAGTCACTAGAAAGCAACTCTTGAATCTGGATATTCAGGGATCCTGGGCCCCTGACAGAAAGAACACAGGGTCAGGCTAGGGCCACTCATGGGAGGTGTATTCACTGGATAGGTATGACAATTCATGGTGATAGCTACTATGTTTTGTATCTACATCGGACAATTTCATTTCCATGACTACCTCTAGTGTTTGCCTATGTACAAATGACTTTCATCTTTTTTAGAAAAGAAAATGTATTGCTTTTAAAATAAAGATTTTGGGTGTCTGGGTGGCTCAGTCGGTTAAGCATCTGACTCTTGATTTTGGCTCAGGTCATGATCTCACAATCTGTGACCTCGAGATCGAGCCCCGCGTCGGGCTTTGCACTGGCAGCACGGAGCCTGCTTAAGATTCTCTCTCTCCCTCTCTCTCTGCCCCTCTCCTGCTAACACATATGGGCACTCTTCCTCTCTCTCAAAATAAATAAGTAATAAATACATAAATATTTTTAAAAAATACAATAAAGGTTTCAATACAGAAAGTACTTTATAGGAAGCAAACTGATGGTTCCCAGAGGGGAGGGGAGAGGGAGCATGGGTGAATAAGTGATGGATATTAAGGAGTGCACTTGTGATGAGATAAGCACCGGGTGATGTATAGGGAGTGTTGAATCACTATATTGTACATCTGAAACTGATATTACAGTGTATGTTAACTCACTGGAATTAAAATAAAAACATATAAAAGTGACTTTAACTTTTTTACATTTTTTTAATGCTTATTTTTGAGAAACAGAGAGAGAATGCAAGCAGGGGACAGGCAGGGAGAGAGGCAGACACAGCATCCAAAGCAGGCTCCAGGCTCTGAGCTGTCAGCAGAGAGCCCCATGTGGGGCCCAAACTCACAGACCACAAGATCATGACCTGAGCTGAAATCGGACACTTAACGACTGAGCCACCCAAGTGCCCCGAAAGTGACTTTAATTTTTATTCAAGTAGTCAAAACAATGAGTGGGTAAGGCGAAAATAAGTACTTAAGAAAATTGCTCAGTATTTCTGCCAACTACCAAATTCAGAGCTGTCCATCCCTTTGCTCTTTCTTTTTGTGGGGACTCAAAGTTTCCCATCAGGACGTAACAGGCTGTCATCAAAATCTAACTGTGAAAAGTGCTCTCCCATATTTGGTAGGGACAGCTCATGTCTCTTAAGGTCATCAGTTCATAGGGAAGTTAGATCATCTATTTTCCTGGGATACTATCCAATTGATTTCTCAAAGGTCACCAATGAACTCCTTCAAGTGAATTCAATTTAAAATTTGGTTTAGCCTTAAAGGGCATTGCAGTTCAATGGTCTAAATCAAGGATTAACAATTAAAATTCTGAATGCTGTTTTTCGGGCCTATTGGTGATAGGAGAGATTTCATGGACGCTTACTGTTAGCAAAGGCTCCAGGCTCCTGCTCGTGTGTATTTTGCCAGCTCAGGAGGTGGGGTATATTTGTTCCTTTATAAAAATATAAATGTCTTGAGGACTTAAGGTTTTTGGATTTCACAACTTAACATAACTTGTTCTAACCCGCTAATTAGAACTCTGCCTCTCTGCTGAGTTCAATAGCAGGAAGCAGGCAATCTTAACCAAGAGTGCTCATATCAATCATCTATTTGTAATCCGTAGTGTAGACCTTATGTAGAGATATCCTGATTTGGTAGTTTAGGATCAGGATTGTGGAAAGTATATTTTGACAAACGATTAAAACAAAACAAACAACAGCAATGCATATGCGCATACACGAACACAGATAAATGAATATTTTTCACTTAAAAATATTGTCTGGAAGCCTTATAGCATGAATATACATGGAAAGCTCATTCTTTTTAATAGCTGCAATGACTCATTAACTTGATGAACATTTTATTTAACAGCAAGTTTCTTTATTTCTCCGTGCTTCATTTTTGTTTTTTCATTTGTAAAGTGGGGATAATAACAGCGCCTGTATAATCATACTGCCATGAGGATTAAAGGTGTTCGTATAGGTAAAGGGCTTAGAAATGTGTCTGGAAGGTAGTACGTGTCATAAACAGGTTGGATATCATCATTGTCGTCGTCGTTATTTTTAACCACAATCCACCACTCTTCCAAGCGATATTCACATATGTACACAGTGTTTGGATTTGCCTGTAGTGGCAACTTCATGAGAGTCAGATGATTGTTTTCAAACTTTTGTATGCAACGACACTGGTAATTTAATTTTAAATGAACTGGAGAATGAATTCAGCGGTGTGAGGGAGGATCACAAACCCCCTAGGAGGCAGGAGAACTTGGGTCTCAATTTCACTCTGTCACTGAAGAATACAGCTTTGGACAAGTCATAGAGAAATCCTGGGACTACAGACAAATCCTGGGAACATTTGCGTTATCTATGCACCAAATGACGGTGTTGGAAGAAATGGTCTCTAAGTTCCCGATAGCTCTGACTGTGACTTGGCATGATGGGAAAAAAAAGAGAAGGTACACATATAATATAAAGCTTCCCCCAGCAGATAAGCTTTATGTCTAATCGGTCAACATCAGAAAAAATGTACATCGACATAGTTTTATTCTTAGCACATCAATGCATATCTTTTTCTACTGTCATATTAAAATACTCTAATGGAACCACTTCGACAGTTGCAAAATGCTCTGCCTAGAGTACATGGTGAACGTCAAGGAGCTGGTGGGTGCATGAAGAATTCCGTCTGCACTTGGCATGTGGAGACTGAACATCATTGGAGATGTCTAGCTCCTCTTGGGGAAACCATTTAAATGCAGTGGTGCACTTGGAAGGACCTTCTGGATTATTAATCAGAGTGATCCTTTTTCACATTGATCAATGAGGAGGAATTTTTACAGATCAGCTCAACGAGACACAGTTATATTGTGCTTTGATAACATTGGCATTTGTTATGTGGTGGCAGAACCCAGAGATGTTGGAAGGTGAAAGGGTGGGCCCCTTGAATTCTTTAGTCTCACTCTCCACTGGATGGTTCGAAGCCACCTCTTCTAGGGATGTTGAGGCATCTATGCGTCCTTCCTGTAAATAGAATTCACATTTCCATGCTGGAGTATGGATTTTTTTTAAATGCCAAGTTTCATTTAATTGAACAATGAAACCCAAACCACACTTCTTCTTAGTCAGAAATATCATGTGTGTCGGGGGGGCGAAGTTTGGAAAGCCGAGGGATTATAATAAATAATAGTGAGTCTTAATATAAAACTCACTGAAAGATGCAACAGGTCAACCAATCTATGAACCTCTGGAGGGTAGCAAGACAGTAAACTTGACATTGCACAGTATTTGACATACTGTGGTATTTGACATACAGTGAATCATTATTTACATTTTATCCAAAAACATTTACCTGAGAAAAGGTCATGACGTTAAATTTGGAGACATTTACAGCAATTGCCAAATGTTTACTATCTACATGAATGTCATGCTTCTCAGTCAAAAGCAGGTTGATGTGCTAAATGTCAATTATTTCGACTTGTTTGATGGTGCACAGATTGCCAAGCAACATAAAAAGAGGTTTAATAAATATTATATACACTGCTAACCATCAATCTTGCCTAGCAGAGGCTTGAGTTTTACATATAGAGGATTTATGACCAGCAATGGCTCAGGACATTAAAACTCAATTATTGCCTCCTGGATGGCGGCACTGTCATTAGCTTCTGGAAGCCACACCTTGTTTCTTCTGCTTCTGCTGTCACTTTTGAGAAGGCACTGGGGAGAACAAAATTATTTCAGGAAATAGCACTTGGATGTTTTCTTTGCGCTCTCCGGTCCTTTTCAGAATTAGCGGCAAAGGGGGATTACCCAGGTACGTTGGTAGGAAATTGAATCGTCCCATTTTTCTCAAGATGACAAGACAAAATGAGATTCTGCAACAACTCCAAAGGCTTTAAGGGAAAGACCCAGGTATGTTAGGAGGAATGCAAGCAAGAGGCATTGCAGCGGAATAAAAGCTGTCAAGGAGCCAGCAGTGAATGAAATGCAAAGCAGCCTCCAGGATGGTTCATCAGGATCTGAGCTTGATGAGAGCAACTCAGGAGCTTTTTTTTTTTTTTTTTTTTTTTTTTTTTTTCATTTTCTTCTAACAGCAACAGACGTACATAACAAAAGACCTGGTGATAATCACCCACATGCCTTGGATCAAGTGCCCAAGGTCAGTATTCTAAAACGCTGGCCTTGGGCCTAAAATGAACGTGTATGGATGCGATGTATATATCCATGGATGCGATGTATATATCCGTTCTCTCTTGGTTTCCTTTTCAGTGGCATGTGAGTTGACGAGTAAACTTGTTCCTGGCCTAGGTTTGATGCCATCTGATAAACACTGAGGGGCGCGGGAGTCGAACACGGTACTAGGCTCTGGCATAGGACATTCCGAGGGGCGGGGAGGAAGATGAGAACACAGTACGTGTTAGACTACAACTGCCACAAGAGAGCAATCACACCAGTTCCCAGAGAGTTTAGAAACAGGGGTGATGAGCAGTTTCAAAGAAATCTCCACAGTGGCGCCTGTGTTAGGCTCTGAAGGAAGGTAGGACCTATTCATTTGGAAACAGTAGTGGACCCAGCGGACGTCAACGCTGGTATGAAAAGGTTTCTGTGTGTTTGCAGAGGCGGGTACAATGCGTAGCTTTGCCTTGCTCAGAGGGTTTATGGAAGAAATGTGGGCGGTCAGCCCAGAAAAGGAGGAGTCAGGTGGCTCATGAAGAACCTGGATTCCCAGTTTAGAGTTGGGCTTTCATTCTGGAAGCACATGTGACCACTGGAGTTCTTTAAGCAGATCGGTGCTGGCTTGACAGTTCCTGGAGAGTGAAAGTGTCATTCCTGGAAGAACAGAAAAAGGCGGGGAGACTCAGGGGGTTTGGAATCAGGGTGAGAAGGGCGGGGGGATGTGCCTTATTTTTCAATAATATTTATTCAATAATGATATGTTAAATAATGTCTTCGGCCACATTGGCGAAAATAACCACAGGATACAGTGGCATTTCCTTGCTGGGAGACCTCTAACTTCTCATCAGTCAGGAAGGGTTTAGGAGTTCTGCCCTGATAGACAGCTGAGCTAACGGGCCTCTCCATCCATAGAATGAAGGGATTTCTAGAAATGACGGTAAAGAATTTTCTTCCCTTGCATATATGAGTAATCACAGGAGAACGCTTATGGTAAGCTTCTTACTTCCCAGATGCAAATGCAGTTCAGCTGAGCTGATTTGCAGCTTGTGCCAGAAGTGTTGAGTCATCTCCCAAAACAAATTGCATAAGTGATTCTTTCAACATTGAAATGTAGGTTTGCTCTAGAATCCGAGACATATTACTATTAATCTCCAGCACTGGGCCCTAGGCTAGACAAAGAAAGTTTACTTTAAAAGGATCAAAAGCACTTTCCAGATCTTAAGGTCTTACTCCTTTCAGACTGCTAGGTCATCTGATGTTTGCAACATCATGTACTTAGTCACGTTATATCTCGATGGTCTCTGGAACATGTAATGATGTGGCCAGAAAAGGCTAAGTCCTCTGCCCAGTTCACTTTTGGTCTGAATTCACATGTTAGAGTTTTCACCAATCCCCTAGTGGGATCTTAGGGGAAATATAGGTGAATATTGGGGAAATGTGTAAAGTCAGGGCTCTTCGGGAGGAAGAAGCAAGGCAGAGACAGAAAAAGACATGGGTGGGATGGAAATTCAGGAAATAGCACTTCGATGCTTTCTTTGTGTTCTCTGGTCAAGCTGACGAGCAGGTAGGGAAACAAATTGCTTGATTCA
Organism: Acinonyx jubatus; assembly: GCF_027475565.1. Classification (NCBI taxonomy): domain Eukaryota; kingdom Metazoa; phylum Chordata; class Mammalia; order Carnivora; family Felidae; genus Acinonyx; species Acinonyx jubatus. The sequence goes on along the minus strand of NC_069385.1, from coordinate 12,165,010 downwards.
TAATTCAACTTAATGTATACCCTAACTCCCTGACTATAGCTAGAGGCTTGGAGACTTCAGTGGACTTGAAGGTGATTTTCACTATTTGCTCAGCTCCATATGTGAAAACTAAATATCTGTTTTGCTCTGAGAACCCAGAACAACAGTTGGAAGCCACAGATTTTTTTTTTTTTTTTTTGCCACTAGAACAAAAGTAACAGCAATGACAAACCCCAAGAAAATAGATTTCCTTCCGTTGTGCAAATAAAGAAAAGATTGACTCATAAGATTCTGAGTTACCTGCAGGCTGAATAGCTATTCGGGGTTCTTTTTATTGGTCTGCTGGAACAGGGTTTAGATATTAATTACGTGGCTGGACTGAGGTGATCTTTAAAATTCCTCCACATTTTTGAGATCTTTTGCCAGCAGAGTGCTGGGGACGATAAAGAGATCATATTAAGGGCTTAAGCCTGAAGAAGGTGGCTAAAATAACTCAATATGCTTTATATGTCTTAGCTAAGTGATGAATTGGAGAGACACAATAACTCTTGACTGCCATCTGAAGGGTAAAAAGAAGGGTAGGATTATATATAGTGCCAAGAGGAAGTATAACGAGAAATAATACCATGAAATTTACTAAAGGAAACTGTAGGACCTGAATTAGAAACATTTTTTCAAATTAGAGCTTCACAATCTAATGTGTTTTGGCACTATCTCCCAAGGGCAGCCATAGAAGCCCCTTTGAAGAGCTCTGCACAGTCTTGGTTGGAACGATTTAAGCATCGTGCCCTTTAGGAAAAAAAAAAAAAGCCTTTTCTGAAAGATAGGGAGGGAAGGATTGTACAATTTCTTTTTGACATAAGGTATTCAGATGTGAGGATTTCTCCTTAGGTCTTGTCCCCCACAGACCATTTCTTCTGTAAACAGGCTACAGGCAGACCCAGGCTGACTTGTGCTTAACATGTGCCTGTGAAGGCTGCACGTTAAGAAACATCAGCCGGGGAGCACCTGGGTGGCTCAGTCGGTTAAGCGATGGCCTCTTGGCTTCGGCTCAGGTTCATGATCTCATGGTTTGGGGGTTCGAGCACCAGGTCAAGCCTGGAGCTGACGGTGCAGAGCCGGCTTGGGATTCTTTCTCCTCCTTTCTCTGCCCCTCCCCTGCTCGTGCTCTCTCTCTCTCTCTAAATTAATAAATAAACTTAAAATTTTTTTTAAAAAAGAAACATTAGCTGGGCATGTCTGAAATAGCTCTCCTAGCCTGCTCTCCTGCAGTCATGCAGACAGCTACCTCTTGGGCTAGTCTTCTGTCATCTTTCCTCTCAGGGAATGGTTCTGGGGAGCCCAGGCAGCTCTATATATCTTCTCCCCCACCTTTTGTTCTAAGCTAGTATGTCAGACTTTTGTCTGGTGACCATCAACCTAGCAGATGTGGAGGGAGGAGAACAACACTGGTCCCTCTCATGATTGAGGTTTGGTGCTTCCTGAACATTTCAGCCTACTTACCTTACTTACCTTCTCTCCCTTCTCCAAGGACTGAATCTTCAGTGAGTCTACCCTCCACCCTCACTTCCTTTATCCCAATTAGCAATGCCACACCCTCACTGTCATTTAAAATAAGGAGGCTGCAGTTTACACTCTGTGGGCAACATCAGGACCCAATAACCCCAAATCGGAGTCAGAGCCCTGCATCTTTCCGGTTGTGTAACCTAGCCGCATATCCTAGGGCAAAATCACTGAAATTCTCTAAAGCTTAGCTTTCACATTGGTATACTGGGGAGGTCCGATTTACTAGTTCCTCACGGCTACCATGGGGATTATGAAAAACTGACATGGATGGAGCCATTTTAAAATGGCGGAGGGGCCACTGCAGAAAACCTGCCCTGCCCTGCCCTGCCCTCCTTTGAACTGGGCCAAAGTGGCAACTTTTTAAGTTCTTCGGACTGGGCCAAGTGGCAACTTTTTAAGCCACTGCTTGAGAAGTCAGCAGGAGAACAGACATTCTGATCATAGTCTGATAGTTGTGGACTTTCTGAAGATAAAATCAGCAGCCAATCAATGTGTAAATGAGTAGCTTAACTTGTTAACACCCATAGAGAACTTTTTTCCTTTTCTTCAACTCAGGTGATTGTCCCCACCCTTTCCTCATAAAACTCCTTGCTTTTACCTACAAGTAAGACACTATCTGGGTTTCGACCTGAGTCTGTGTTCCCTGAATTACAATTCTTTTTTTTTTAAAGTTTATTTATTTATTTTGAGAGAAACAGAGACAGCATGAGTAGGGGAGGGGCAGAAAGAGATAGAGAATCCCAAGTGGGCTCTGTACCGTCAGAGCAGAGCCCGAAATGGGTGGAACTCACAAAACCATGAGGTCACGACCTGAGCTGAAACCTAGAGTCTGATGCTTAACCGACTGAGCCACCCAGGTACCCCAAGAATTACAATTCTTTAATCCCAAAGAAATGCTTGTTTATCTCTCACCGTTGCTTTTAATTTTTAGGTTGACAGGATCAATAGTGATGCTACATATATACTTCGGTGGTAATGTTCTACGTTAATGTGTATTACTGTCATTAGCAGTAAAATAGGCAACTCTTTCTTTGGTTCATTATATATAGAATGACCTCTCTTGGTATGACTGTATCTATCCTAACAAGATTTAAGTTATGGAAGAGGGAAAGGGCATTTATTACCTGCTACTTTAAACCTTTAAAAATCTTCAGATGGCCTTAAGTGTGCTTTATGGGCTAGAGAAATCAGAGGGAAGCTGGCAGGGTGTATCTGTACCTTGGCAGAGTAGAGTAGGAGGAAATCACGATTCTACACAGCTGGTGGTGGCCATGGAAAGGGACATGGGATGTATAGGTCCAGGGACAGGTGAAACAAAAATAAAAGGGGAACTTAGGAATGGGCTTTAGATTTCAGCATTTCTGAGTGGTCTCTAAGAGAAGGCTATTATAGGCTGAATTGTGCCAGCTCCAAATTCACATATTGAAGTGCTAACCCCAAGTATCTCAGAATGTGACTGTATTTGGGGATAGGGTCTTTGAAAATGTGATGATTACATCAGCATGAAGTCATTAGCATGGGCCCTAACCCAATACGACTAGTGTCATTCTAAGAAGAGGAAATTGTGAGACAGACACGCCCAGAGGGAAAACGATGTAAAGTCCTGGGGAGAAAACGGTCATCTACGAGCCAAGGAGAGATGCCTCAGAAGAAACAGACACCGCTTTGATCACCTTGATCACCCTGATCTTGATCACCTTGATCTTGAACTTCCAAAATTGTGAGAAAACAAATTTCTGTTGTTTCAGCCCGCAGTCTGTGGCACTTTGCGATGACCGCCCTCGCAGACTAATCTGGGCTTGAAAACACGTGGCTCCTCTTTCTCTGGTCGCATGAACCTGCTCCCCTCTCAGGAGCTGGTCATCACCAAATGTATAGGGTTGGCAGTGTGTCTTCCTCTTGGTCTGCTGGATGCCTGGTGGACAGGTGCTTCTAATACTCTGTGTTGTAAGAATGAAACAGTTTTTTTTTTTTTTTTTCTTTCCTGAAACACCACCCCTGCACGTGGCATTTAGTTCTACAGGTCAATAAGGACCGTAGGGTGTTATAGGCACATCCTGAAGAGACCAGGTTGACTAACTACATTCTGTGGCCCAAATCGGCTCCGTTGCCTGTTTTCATAGATAAAGTTTTATTGGAATACAGGCACACTCATTTACTTATATATTGTTTATGGCTGCTTTTGTGCCATATATAATGGCAGAGTTGAGTAATTGTAACAGAGAACTGATAGCCACAGTGTCTACAATATTTGCTATCTGAAAACGAAAATGCTGCTCACTGTTGTTGACTGAAGGGCCTTCTTGTGACTAAGCCCCTGACTGTCATGGATATGCATGTTGCCGGAAGGGAAAAAGAGATTTATACACTAAAGAACTGGCTATACAGCCAAAGGTCATTTGTAAGTCAGGGACTGCAGATTTTACGTCTTCCACAGCCATTTGTGGGGTGACTTTCCCCCATATCTCTTGGCATATTATCTTAATTTCCATGTTCACAGTCACTCAGTTCCTGCAATTTATAATAAATTAACCTTCAGTAAAAATTATTCATTCAGCACTTACAAATTAGCTTCCTGTAGAGTACCTTTTACTTTGCATACTGTGAGAGAGAGAGACTGAAAGTCAATAGAAAAGAAAATTCTTGTCCCTAAAGAGCTTTTATATATAACACTTCAAACTACCTGGCTAGTTGGCATAGTGGCAGTTAATTTACAGGACTGATGATTTAAAAGGCTATTACACGAAATAATAAATAACTTAAAAATGATTAGAGAAATTAAAGTAAGGCAAATTAACAGAAAAAGTGCAAAAGTTGTGCACTGAAGACCACAAAACACTGCTGAAAGAAATTGAAGAAGATCTAAATGAATGAAGAAAGATATCCCATATTCATGGATTGGAAGACTTAATATTGTTAAAATGTCAATACTCTCCAAATTGATCTATCGATCCAATGTAATCTCTATCAAAAATCTATCAAAAACCACTTTTTATTTTCTAGATGTTGACAAGGTGATCCCAAAACCCATATGGAATCTCAAGGAACTCAGAATAGCAGAAGGTATAGACAGTTCTCCAAAGAAGATATATCATGGCTAATTAGCACATGAAGAGATGATCAACGTAATTATTAACTTCAAAAATGCCAATTAAACCCACCATGAGATACCATTTCCTTTTGACCAACATAGCTATAATAAAAAAAAAAAGATAAGAGCAGGTGTGATAAAAATGTGTAGGACATTGCTGGTGGGAATGTCACATCATGCAACCACTTTAGAAAACAGTGTGGTAGTCCTCAACATGTTAACCATACTGTATGGTCTATTATTTCACTCCTAGTATATACCTAAGAGGAATGAAAACATATGTCTAACAAAACTTGTACATGAACGATTATAGCTGTATTATTCATAATGATCAAAAAAGGAAATTACCCCAAATGCCCATCGATTCGATAAATGGTAAATAAAAGGTAGCATATTTATATAATAGAATGTGATGCAGCTATAAAAATGAAATGTGGTACCGATACGTACCACAACACAGATGAACCTTGATACATTAGGCTAAGTGAAAAAAAATGATAAAAGGCCACATCTTGTGGGATTTCATATGTTTATCAAATATCCAAAATAAACAAATGTATAGATACAGAAAGCAGATTGATTGTTGCCCGGGGCTAGGGGGAGGGAAGAATGATGGAATGACAGTTAATGCGTTTCTTTCTGGAGCGATGATTAGGGGTGATGGTTATATATAAGCAGATTATGGGTGATGGTTATACAACCCCGAATATACTAAAACCACTTTAAAAACACTTGAAATGGGTGAATTTTTGGTATACGAATTATAGTTCAATAAAGTTGTGAAAATAAAGGAAAGAGAGAATGAGACCATGATAGATACTTAATAAATATTTATTGCATGACTTTTCAAGAAGCAGCAGACTTCAACAGAGGAGTTATATATGAAAATAAAAATTCTGAAAATGCCATATTGATATATGGGTTGTCATAGGACACTGTGAAATTCCTCTTTCTGGAGGGCTTTTTCAAACAGGAAAAGTTTTTATCTGCCTGAGATGGTGTCGGTGTTGTTGAGAAGAGGAAGGATTACATGACTTCGGTCCGTAAGCTCCCCTTTGAGTTTGCCCTTTACTGATGTCCACGTGAAATTTTAGAAATAATTGACTCAATATGGAAATTTCCCTCTAAATTTCTCTGATATTCCTTTACTGGATTTCATTGCAGGGGTGCAATTCTCGCTAGCGAGTTCTGCTTTCGCAGGATGTTCTCTAGGGAGGTACCAGCACTTTCCCTATTCTAGCTTGGTGGTTGTTGATATCAAACGACTGAAAGTGGGCTGAATCTCCTTGCCTCGGAAATATTTACCTTAAGAAGGAGAGAATTGGTATTTGTTGCTATTAGCCACTCTACCTTAATATTGAATCAAAGCCTGGGGATAAGCCATGTGAAAAGCTAAGACCTTGTTAATGATCCAGAAATTCATTCCCTCCTCTGGAGTATTCACTCAGTTACCAAATAAATACATGTGATCTTTCCAAATCATCCACTGCACCCCAGAGACACCCCTCCTCTCTTTGCAGTTCTTTAGTATTATTCTTGTAGTATGTTAATAAAGATAATCTTGCTGTGAGTTAACTAATGATCAGTTATATTATCATCTCTCCACAGTGCAGATTACAATACTCCAATCTTGTGGCTGTTTAGATTGTCAAAGAATTTTATTCTCAAGGTAAAGTTAGCTTCCTTAGCTCAAAGTAACAGGATCCTTGTATTTTATTTTATTATTAAAATTTTTTTAATGTTTTATTTTATTTTTTGAGAGACAGAGAGAGATAGAGTGCAAGCAGGGGAGGGGCAGAGAGAGAGGGAGACACAGAATCCAAAGCAGGGTCCAGGTTCTGAGCTGTCACACAGAGCCTGATGCGGGGCTCAAACCCACAAATGCAAGATCATGACCTGAGCTGAAGTCGGGTTCTCAAACGACTAAGCCATCCAGGCACCCCCACAGGATCCTTTTAGAAGGATAAGGTCATTTGCTGGACAAGATGCAAATACTAACTTATGTGCTCCCCTAACCTACAATGACCTCATGTTCAATGCCGACGAGAGTAATTCAAATGAAGTTTCCGATCTTCACTACCAGTGCAGTAGCCTTGACATTGTATGGTCACAGTGTAAGAGCTAAATAAATTCAGGAGAGAAATATTTATTTAAACTCTCTGGCAGTGATACTCTTATTCTCCTTTGTTATTGAATAATTGAAAAGGTATCAAATAGCAAAGTTTCAATTATTCATCAAGTTATTTCATTTACTATACAAATGTCTGTAGGCAAATAAATGACACTGGAATTAAAAACTGGCAACATCTCTATGGGTTTGCTTATCGGGTCATCACTGCTTAAACCCTCAAATATGAAAGCCTCATACAAATTGTGTATCAGCGGTTGTAGAGGGAGTTCTTGTATTTGGTATTTGTATTCGTTTCTACTGCTGCCATAACAAGTTCCCACAAATCTAGCACTTAAAACAACACACATTTATTAGCGAACAGTTCTGTGGGTCAGAAGTCCCAGTGCAGCTTAGTGTAGCTGGGTCCTCTGCTTCGAGTACTATAAAGCAGAAATCAGCATGATGGCAGGGTTGTACTCTTTTCTGGAGACTCTGGGGATGAGTCCACTTCTGAACTTGTTTCACTCATGGCTAAATTCAGCTCCATGTGGTTGTGGGACTGAGGTCTCTATTTTCTTGCTGACTTTCGGCAAAGTCTTTACTCCTAGCCAGCCTTCGCTCCTAGAGGCTGCCTGCCCGCATTGTTTCTTGAGTGTTCCATGCGGTGCCTTCCCAGCAACAATGAATGGAATCCCTTCCGTGCTTCAAACCTCCTTCGCTTCTCCTCTGTGGCATCTTTCCTGCCTCTAGTTAAAAAAGTTCTCTGCTTTTAGGGGCTGGTGCAATTAGATAGGTTCCCCCCAAATAATCCAGAATAAACTCCCCGTTTAACAGTTTGAAACCTTGGGGTGCCTGGGTGGCTCAGCTGGTTAAGCATCCGACTTTGGCTCAGGGCATGAACTCACGGTTCGTGAGTGAGTTCAAGCCCCACATCAGGATAGCTGCTGTCAGCACAAAGCCTGCTTTGGATCCTCTGTGCCTACCCACCCCTCCCCCCCCCCCCCCCGCCACCCCTCCCCTGCTCACGTTCTTTCTCTCTCAAAAATAAACATTAAAATTTTTTTTTAAGTTTGAAACCTTGAGTATATTAGCAAGTCTCTTGCCATGAATTACGGCTTTTATATAGGTTCTGGGGATTAAGGCATGGCATGTATAAGGGGTTATTATTCTGCCTATTATAGTACTGAGTACAAGACAAGGAGTTTCATAATCCAAAATCTTGGTATGTTTTTTTTTTTGTCCTAAAAGAACAAAATGAACACACGATACAGGGACACCCTGTATATAGATATATAGATAGATAGATAGATAGATAGATATAGATGTATCTATATATAGATACATCTACATCTATATCTATATCTACATCTGTATCTGTATCTATCTATATGTCCTGGCATGATCAGAATATATACTGCATGCTTGCAATTTAAAAATAGGAGAAAGGATTAGAAAGGTATTGACATTGTATGGTCACAGTGTGTGTGTGTGTGTGTGTGTGTGTGTGTGTGTGTGTGTGTGTATTTTTTGTTTGTTTGTTTGTTTGTTTTTTTGTTTGTTTTTTTGCAGACTTATAAAATATACTTGTCCCAACGCTCCCTGATTCTGGCTCCCTGCCAACCCTTTCTGTTTGTGAACTCCATAAACTGTGTGGAGGGTATGGACCAGGAAAACAAAATCACTGTGTTCTGAAATTCTGCCTCTATCATATTCTTTCTTTGTCATTGTATCTTACATTGACAGTCCCTAGAAACCAATGCTATGAATTTGGTCCCTTCAAAAAGACTAAGCCTCCCTTCTCCCTTCTCCATTTGTGTCATTCAATCCTCCACTGACACCTTCAAACCTTTCCTGCTATTACATGGGAAGATATTTATCTGAAGGTGTCACCTCACTGTAAATGTTACAGCTGCCAAGAACTATGAAAAGTCTGAGATCTTATCCTATTTGCAAGCTAATAAGTTAGCCTGTTACAGTTTTATGGATGCTTGCAGAAGATATGAGACTCCTGGGTCAGAGACAGAGGATGTTATTACTCATGGCACAGCGAGAAGCATGAACTTTATGCTTATGATATTTCCTTTGTACCCTGAGACCCATGGGTATGATGCGGATGAGTGGGTTTGTCTCATGGCTGAGAAACCCTGAACTTTTGTTTTGTTTTATTCTTTTTTAAAAGTCTATGTATTTATTTTGAGAGAGACACAGACAGCGTGAGTGGGGGAGGAGCAAAGAGAGAGGGAGAGGGAGAGCATCCCAAGCAGGCTCTGTGCTGCCAACACAGAACCCGATACAGGGCTCGAACTCACGAAACCGTGAAATCATGAGCTGAACGGAAACCAAGAGTTGGACACTCAATCGACTGAGCCACCTTAGCGCTCCGAGAAGCCCTGAACTTTTAAAGGTAGCTCAGGAACTATTCTTTCAAGGGGGCTTAAAGGGAGCTGCTAACAAACCTGTACAACCTTTGTCTGGAGCCCTGTGCTCCAGAGGGAGGCTCTGTATCTTTTGAGGCTGTTTACAAATGTCATTCAAAGGCGGTCCTGACAAAAAAGCTGCTGCAAGCACTTTGCTGGCCATAAGGCATGCAAAAATGTAAGAGACCCATGGAGAATTGCTTTCTAACAACTGCTTCTTGTTTTAAAAGTGTCCCTTTGGAGATAAGTGGGCATGCCTATCTGATATAAACCAGTCTAGCTTTGCCTAGGTTTGGAAAATAAGTTACAGCCATTTATAATGATCAAAATTATATACATTCACTTCATAATTATTTACTTATTGAAAATAAATGCAGAAATATACACACTTACACAAAAAAAACACTTTCCAAGAGATTATTTAAAAACAAGCAACAAACTAATTATTTCTGGCATTTACTAAGCAGAACAAATGAAGCAACATACCTATCAAAAGATTAAGTGAGATGTGGTTTAGGGAACTATCTAGGCTCACATATTTAAGAAAGGATTCCTCTGGGAAAATAAATACCACTTTAAGACAGCTTTCCCCAAGTTTGTTTTTCAAACACAAATTTCAGTAGCTCCTCCTTAATAAAATGATTTATGGCCAAATCATTTGGGGAGCCTGTATCTTTCTCCAACGTGATTCACAGTGCAGATTAGCATATTAAAGGCTCTGAGAAGTCCTGAAACTGGCTTTTGTTTAATTCAATATTATTGTACTTGATTTGATAATGAATTCATGGTGTGTGAGTGTGTGTGTGTGTGTGTGTGTGTGTGTGTGTGTGTGTGTTCAACACTTACCCCTTCAGCAGAGGGCATTCAAGATGCTGCCAGTTTAAGGTGATCAGGGCTTATCAGGTTGCTCTTTTCTTATTCAGCACAGGGTATTTAAAGTCTTAGGATGCACCTTAGAATTTGATTTATTCTGCACATTGCACATTTAAACACAACATTTTTATTGGGCTTGATTATCTGGAAATGTCGTTAGCTTATTCTCAATGTCCTTCTGCTTTCTCTGATCTATTTATAAGGTCAGTCCCTGAAGTTTAATTTTCATATTGATGAGGAAATGTGCCTAATGTTACAGGATTGATTGCAATGAATTTGAAAGCCAAGCAGGGAAAATCTATTCCCATCGATGAATTTGTTTTTCAAATTTTGACAAAAGAGTCTAGGAGTGAAACTGCAAAAGGGTAAACATGATATTATCCTGATGCTTTTTTATTATGATTGTATGTAAGGAGCAATGACTTATTGTTATAACAATCAGAATGCTCTAAACGGAGCTATAATTCAAACGAGGTCCCGAAAGTAGTAAATAACGACATTTGTGTAGATACCTCAAACTACTTAATAAGTCACAATGAAGATAAGAATCCATGTGTCTTCTTTGTACTCTAAAATATATATTAAAAAACTACCAGTTACTACAAATTTCACTAATTTTAGTATAAATTCATGCATACCGTTTGATGATCTCTCCACATAGTCAACTTCAGTTTTAAGTAGCTTGATTTCTCCTTGCTCATTAGAAGATACAACACACATCAGGACGCTGAATGATCGGAAGCCAGAGCGATTTCTTTCAATGCAGGATTTCTAATAAATGATGATGGTTTCTTTTTATATATTTACTTCTAATCTTTTTAAAAGATAATCTTAATAGATGTATAATTTTACATGTAAATTAACCAATTTTAATGCATAGTTTTGACAAATGGATGCAGCTAAGTAAGCATCACCACAATCAAAATAGAAAGTGTTTTTATCAGTGTTTTAAAGTTTAAAGTGTTTTAAAAATTCTCCTGTGACCCTTTGCATTTAGTTTTCCGTTCCTTTGCCTGGCCCCTGGCGACTACTGATCTTTCCACTATCATAGTTTTGTCTTTGTCATATAGTATGTAGTTCTTTGTGTCTGGCTTCTTTCATTTATAAAATTCATTTGAGAATCATCTATGCTTTGAGTCTATCAGGAGTGCATTTCCTTTTATGACTGAGTAGTGTTCCCTTGTAGGGCTATGCCATTTGTTTATTCATTCACTACCTGAGGCACATTTGGTTTGTTTTCAGTTTGGGGCTATTAGGAATAAAACTGTTATAAGTTTTAACATGGCATATTTTCAGTTCTCTTAAGAAAATATGTAGGAGTGGGATTTCTGGGTAGCATGGTAAATGCACTTTTAGTGTTGTAAGAAGCTGCCGAACTTTCCTGTGAAGCGGTCATGGCAATTTGTTTCTTTCTTCTTTTCTTTTTTCTTTTTTTTTTTTTTTTTTTTTTGAGTGTGAGAGAGAGAATCTTAAGCAGGCTCAATGCCTAGTGTGGAGCCCCATGTGGGGCTCAATCCCACGACCCTGGGATCCTGACCTGAGCTGAAGTCAAGAGTCAGATGCTTAATGGACTGAGCCACACAGGCGCCCCATTTTTTTTATTTTATTTATACAGTGAAGCGATGTATGAAAGGTCAGTTAATCCCTATCTCCATCCATACTTTGTAGAGTTCCTCTTTTTAATTCTAGCCAATTGAGCGGGTGTCATAGTATTTGATATTGAACACCCATTTATGCACTTACATGCCATTGGTATATATACATTTTTAAGAAGTGCCCACATGCTTTCCCCAGCCTTTTTTGAGTTGTTTCACTTAGTATGAATTCTGAGTTCTTTGGAGGCCTTGGGTAGAAGTCCTTCATCAGATATATGTTTTGGAAATATTTACTCCAAGTCCATAGTTTATCTTTTAATTTTCTTAACAGTGTCTTTTGATGAGCAATGTTTGTTTGTTAAACATCGTGAAGTCCAATTTACATATTTCTTGTGGTTTGTATTTTTTGTGTCTTAAGAAATCTTTGCCTAGCCCAGGGTCACAGATTTCCTTCTGTGCTTTAGTGCAGAAGTTCATATGGGATTATCATTCACGTTGAGTCATTTTTTGTCTGTGGTGTGAAGTAAAAGATTTTTTTTTTTTTTTGGCATATGGATATCCAGTTGTAGCACTATTTGTTGAAAAGTATGTCATTTCCTTATTGAATTACCCTGGCATTAATGTTGAAAAACAATTGGCTATATATATGGTCTATTTCTGGACTCTCTAGTTCAACTGTGCTATACGTCTATCCTTTTACCCACACCTCACTGTCACAACAACTTTTGGAATCAGTAAGTTTTCTAAGTTTGTTATTCTTTTTAAAAATTGGTTTGACTCTTCTAAAGATTTTGCAATTCCATATACATTGTAGAAGCAGCTTGTCAATTTCTGTCGAAAAGCCTCTGTGGATCTTGATTTTTACTGTGTTGAACCCATGGCTCTGCTTTGGTAATATTAAGTCTTTCTTTCAATCCACTCACTTGATGTACCTCTTCCGTAATCTGAGTTTTCTTTAATTTCTCTCAGCAACGTTTTGTAGTTTTCAGTGTATAGGTCTTATATAAATTATGTTAAATTTATCCTCGAATGTTTAGATTTTAATGGTATTACAGTGGTAGTGTTTCTTTCTTTTGAAAAATCAATTTTCAATAGTCTCTTGTTCATACAAAGGAATACAATTGGTGTTTTCATACAGATTTTTCCTCTTGTAACCTTGCTAAGACCATTTCTTAGCTTTCTTAGGTTCCTTAGAATTTTCTAAATTGATGATCATGTTGTCAGAAAATAAAAACAATTTTATTTTTTTCCTTTTCCTATCTGTATGCATTTTATTTCCTTTTACTTGCCTTATTGGACCAACGAGGAATCCAGTATAATGTTGAGCAGGAGTGGTAAGGGAAGGTATCTTTGTCTTATTCTCAATCTTAAGAGTAAATTATTTCATTTTTCACTATTGATTATGGTAGTAGTTGTAGATTTTTTTTTGGTATATGTCTTTTATCAAGTTGAGGAAGTTTCTTTCTTTTGGTAGTTCACTGAGTTTTTATTATGAGTAGGTATTGAAATTTTTCAGATACTTTTTCTACATCTGTTGCAATAATTATGATGATTTTCTTTTTGCCTCCTAATATGGTGAAATATACTGATTTTTGAATGTTGCATTCCTGAGATGAATCCCACTTGGTCATGATGCATTGTCTTTTTATATATGGCTGAGTGTAATTTGCTAATATTTTGTTAAGGCTTTTGCCTTCATGTTTATAAAAGATCTTCAACTGTAGTTTTCTTATAATACTTTTTGTCTTATTTCAGAATCAGAATAATTCTGGTTTTTCTCTTCTATTTTCTGGAAGCTTTGATGTTTTTTTCACCTTACATATTTGGTCCTACCAATAGGACCATGGAAGCTTGGGATTTTCTTTATGGGATGATTTTTTTAACCACGAATTCAGTTTCTTCAGTAGATATAGATCCTTAAGCTTATTTCTTTTTGAGTGGACTTTTTTTGTTTTGTATTTTTTTGTCTTTCATGGAATTTTTCCATTTTATCTAACCTGTCAAATTAAACGATATAAATATGTTTGTAATATTTTCTTATCATTCTTTTAGTGTGCATGGAATCAGTAGTGATTTTGCTTCTTTTATTCCTGATATTGGTAATTTATATCTTCCTTTTTTTCAGATAACCAGTTTTTGGTGACCTTGATTTTTCTCTATTATTTATCCAATTTCTATTTTGTAGTCCCTTTTCTTATTATTTCCTTCTTTCTGCTAACTTTGGGTTTAATTTCTTAGATAATTATTTTTAGACTATTTTCCTTTCTTTTTCTTTTTTCTTTTAGAGATGGGGGTGGGCAGAGGGAAAGAGAGAGAAAGAGAGGGAGAATCTCAAGCAGGCTTCATGCTCAGTGAGGAGCTCGATACCAGGCTGGATCCCATGACCCTGGGATCATGACTTGTGCCAAAATCAAGAGTCAGATGCTCAACTGACTGAGCCGTCCAGGTGCCCCATGTTTTCCTTTCTTATTGTAAGTATTTAAAGCTATAAATTTCCCTCTAGGCACTATTTTGGCCGCATCCCACAAATATTGATATGTTATATTTTCATTTTCATTTAGTTTAAAATATTTTCTCATTTCCTTTGGATTTTTTTGACCTATGGCTTATTTAGAGTATGTTATTAAATTTTCAAATAGGGATTTTCTGGAATATATATATATATATATAAATTTAAGATTTTTAGTTTAATCCTACTGTGATAAAAGAACATACTTTGTAAGATTTCAGTCTATTTCAATTTATTGAGACATGATATATGGTCTTGGTGAATGCTCCATATACTGTTGAAAAGAATACATATTCTTCTGTTTTGGGGTGGAGTGTTCTATAAATGTCAATTTGGTCAAGTTGATCGATCATGTTGTTCTTCAGGCCTTCAATATTTTAGTGATTTTTCTCTCTACTTATTTTTTCAATTACTGAGAAAATATTATTGACATATCTGACAGTAATTTTGGATTTATCTATATCTCTCTTCAGTTCCATCAATATTTGCTTCATATATTTTGAAAGTCTGTTACCAAGTACATACACCTTGTACATACACAAGTACATTATCATGATGCAATGTCCCTCTTAATTCCTGGTAATATTCATTGTTCTGACGTCTAGTTTTCCTGGTGTAAATACAGTCAGTCTGGCTTTCTTCTGATTGTTTTTCATGATATCTCTTTTCTCATTCTTTTACCTTTAATCTACCTAAGTCTTTATATTTAAAATTGCCTTCCTGGAGACAGCATATTTCTGGGTTTTGCATTTTTATTAAATCTGACAATTGGTTTCTTAATTAGTCTTTAGACTACTTCTATTCAACACAATTATCCATATGTTTTAGGTTACATCTACCATTTTGCGAATTGTTATCTATTTGTCTCATCTTTTTTTTTTTTTCCTCCTGCTTTCCCTGCCTTTTCTCAGTTTTTCATCCTATGGCTTTCTGGTTCTTTCCCAGGCATTCAGGAGTTTAACCTTACACAGGTACACATAAACGTTCAGGCAACAATTTGAGTGGATACATCTGCAGGTCACGGAGCTGTTTCTGAGTAGCTCCCTCTTGTCCACTACCCTGTCCTGCAAATGTGAGACACTCTGGCTTCTCCCAACTATAAACTCTGTTTCTTCAACTCAGAAACTCCTACCTCTCTTTGTTTTCTGTCTTGCTGATGGGTCCTAGAAACTGTCTGCAGGTGGTAAACTGGGGTAATTGTAGGATTTACTTCAATTTCCCCCTTCTCTGAAGAACCCCTGACATTCATCTCCTGTGTTTCACTGTCTGGAAACATTTTTTTTCTATATTTTTTCTGTTTTTTTTTTCCAGTTATGTATAGCAAGTGGCAATTCCCATAGTAGTTAATCCCTCATGAGTGGAAACTTTGATGATGCTTTCTTTATTATGTAGCTATACAAGTTGTCCATATAAATTTTTAGTGCCATTTTGTACATGAATGAATGAATGATGTCCCCTTAGAAATTAGTCTCCACAGTGGAAGAATGACTTCCTCTTCCTTTCTTAAACTTCATTCTCCAAACCTTAATTATTTCTCATGAAAGAATTTTCAGACTAGAAAGTTGAATCTGTATTTTTCTTAGCTAGAGTTGTTTAAGGAACTTGAAAAAGGTTTTCTGAAATCTCATTAATTTATTCTTCATTTTAGTATCTTGAAGGGATTTTATTTTTATGTTCCTGCCAACTGTAGAGAAGACTTTAAAACCATTTTCTTTCCCATTTACACAATGAAGTTAAAAAGCAAAAAGTGCTCACTTAGTCCTTTATTGGGACTGGAAAGTTCATAAAGTAGAGTGGGTTTTAAAATGGGTAAAACTGTTGAATTATCAAAGTCACCATTTCATATAAACAGATTACTCTTCTCCTTGGCCTTAGAAATGAATCTATGGCATGTTTTGTGAAGAAAGAGAATGGTCAATCCAAATAGGATAGGGACAGGAAAATCACTGCTAGAGAAATCTAGAACAGACAAAAGGGTTTGTCCTCATCTTCATTAGAGGACAGAAACCCTGGATGAAATGACTGGCCATGGGACACCTTGTTCCTTCAGAGTCAAAAGCCAACACCACCAAGACCACAGGGAGAAGTAGAGAGCTGCACCAGCTTCACGCAGACTTCTAGAAGTCTCTTCTCTGAGGCCAGAAGAAGGAAGTCTCAAGAGAATTGAATTTTCCTTCCTTTTCACTTAGTGAGGAGATTCTCCCTGATGGGAGTATGCAGTTTCCTACAGGACAGTACAAGCTCAACAGGTTGGAGATAGCATTTTCTCTGGAAGAATAACCAACTGGCATAATCTAATTCCTTCTTCCAAGAGTATAAGGAGCTTTTTCAAAGTTGCCTTCACAACGACTTGCACTTCATAAATCAAAATTTGTAGTTTTGCTTGAGGAAGCAAGCTGCTTAAGCAGGCCCATTTTAGAAAAACTTTTTCTGAGACTCTCTCTTTTCACTCAATCGTTTCAAGTATGAAACCTAGTGATTTGGGCATCAAGGGTATTTATTCAATTTGTTTTCATATGGTACTGTAAGAAATGAGAGTAACTGTGTTCATTTTTCTGTTTATACCAGGTGATATACGAGGCTATTCTCATTTCAACATCTCATAGAGATACACTCAGATTGCCCTTAGGCATTGTGTGTAGAGCTATACCAGCTTCCCTGCTAAAAATCTTCCATTTAGGCTTTCTCTTCCGTCACCGGAGAACCAAGGAGTCTTATGAGCTGCGGCCAAGGGGTTGGTTATGCTTCTGACCAAATGAGAAAAAATGAGAAAAAATGTGGGAGACTATTAGTCATTGGAAATAGAAAGTGAACATGGCCAAATGCCTGGTCACTATTCAGTGTAACTAGTCAACACATGTATGAACTTCTACGTGACATGCACTATTGCTTGAGGTTGGGGACACCGAGATGAATAATAGAAAACTCCTACTTTTGTGGAGCTTATTCTCCATTCTCATGGTAGTCAGATGATATCAACCCTGGGGGGCTATGTGCCAGGATAGAGCAAGAGCATGAAGGAGGGACATATTCTCACAGAGCAGAGATGCCCCAGATAGCTACACAATATCCATAAAAGTCATCCTCCTCTGCTTTGATATCACTGCGACCAAGTGAAAGCTGTGAAATTCAGAAGGAGAATGTATCACTTATTTCTGCAAGCCTCCAGTGGAAGAACCGTGGTGTTTAAAGAAGGCGTGCAGGGATGGATTTGCTGTAGCACTGTCACTGCAGAGTAAAAGTAGACAAATAGCAAGTCACAGGAGAGTCTCGGAAGGATATTGGATCAGATATTTGTAAACCAAGACTTTATGTTTTTGTTTCTATTTAACAAATCTATACTCCCTTCACCCAGATCTTCCTCCTACCCGCCCCTCCCTCCCCCCGCCAACCTCTGGCAACCACCAATCCGTTCTTGGTATCTATGAGCTTGGTTTTTCTTAGAGTCCACATATAAGAGAGATCATATAGTATTTGTACTTCTCTGTCTGACTTATTTCACTTAGCATTATACCCTTGAGGTCCGTCAATGTTGTTGCAAATGGCAAAATTTCATTCTTTTTAATTGCTGAATAATATTCTGTTGTGTGTATGTGTGTCTCTGTGGTGTGTGTGTGTGTGTGTGTGTGTATACACCACAATTTATTCATCCATTTATTCTTCAATGGCGCTTAGGTTGTTTCCATTTTTTGGCTATTGTAAATAGTGCTGCAATGAAAACAGAGGTGAATGTATCTTTTCAGTTAGTGTTTTTGTTTTTTTCAGATAAATGCTCAAAAGTGGAATAGCTATCATATGGTAGTTCTATTTTTAATTCTTTGAGGAACCTTTATACTTTATGCATAGTGTCAATACCCATTTCCGTTCTCACCAACAGTGTACAAGGGTTCCCTTTTATCCACATCCTTGCCAACACTTGTTATTTCTTGTCTTTTTTATAGTAGCCATTCTAACAGATGTCGAGTGATGTCCTGTGGTGGTTCTGATTTGCATTTCTCTGATGGGTAATGATGAGCATTTTTTCATGTACTTGCTGGTCCTCTGTATGTTGTCTTTGGAAGAATGTCTATTCAGATCTATCCTTTTTAAAAATTGGATTGTTGGTTGGTTGGTTGGTTGGTTTCACTAGTAAGTTTTTTGAATTCTTTACGTATTTTGGACATTCGCCCCTCATCAGATAGATGATTTGCAAATATTTTCTTCCCTTCAGTAGGTTACTTTCTCATTTTGTTGACGGTCTCCTCCGCTGGGCAAAATCTTTCTAGTTTGATGTAGTCCCACCTGTTTATTTTTGCTTTTGTTGCTCTTGCTTTTGGTGTCAGATTAAAAAAATCATTGCCAACACTGACACTGAGGAGCTGATTGCCTATGCTTTCTTCTAGTTTTATAGCTTCAAGTACATTTAAGTCTTTAATATATTTTGAGTTAATTTTTGTGTGTGGTTTAAGATGGTGATGCCTCTAGGTTTGTTCCTCTTTCTCAGGATTGCTTTGCTCTTCAAGGCTATTTCTTTTTTTGTTGTTCCATATGAATTTTAGAATTTTTTTTTTTGAAAAATGTTTTTTGGAATTTTGCTAGGGGTTGCATTGAATTTGCAGATGGCTTTGGGTAGTGTGAGCATTTTAACAACACCGAGTCTTCTAATCTGTGAGCCCTTAAAAAGAATTATGATCACATTCTTCTTCAAAAATGATAAAACTACTATGATTTGGTTGCAATACACACATACTTGAACATGTTCCCTTGAGTTTTGCATCAAATATAACGAATGGTTCAACTGCTGAATCACATTACAACCGATTTTTATCAAGTTATTTGTGACAATACATAACTTCCTTCTGCTAAAAACACCCAAAAGTTTGGATGCAGTGGCAAAAGAAGTGTGAGTAGTCACATTTCCAAGGGACTCTCCTCCAGGCCTCAGATCCGTAGCAATTTTTTGTCATTTTCCTTAAAAAAGCAGCTGGAAGTCGCATGTATTGTTACACCTGCGGGGCAGGTGACCTAACGACGGAGGGAGTCTAGCTGACCACCCTAAATCTGCATACTGCTTTGCTTTTCTCCACTGGTTTTCATATTCAAGATAACTCTCTTTGGAGGGATTGAGGATGCCATTTGAATTGATTTTTTCACAGAAAACCCATTTCATCACGTTGAAGAATTTAAAAGCTGCAGTGCTGTTATGTTGATTTGTGGAGACACAAATGTTGGGATTTAGCTCTCCCTGAATGTCAAGAGTTACTACGTTTTTAAAAATATTTTTTAATGTTTATTTTTGAGAGAGACAGAGAGAGAGAAAGTGTGAGCGGGGAGGGGCAGAGACAGAGGAAAACACAGAATCTGAAGCAGGCGCCAGGCTCTGAGTTGTCGGCACAGAACCCGATGCGGAGACTCGAACCCACAAACGGGGCCTCGAACCCACTAACCGGGGCTCGAACCCATGAACGGCTCATGATCTGAGCCGAAGTCGGAGGCTTAACTGACTGAGCCACCCAGGTGCCCCGGGAATTACTATATTACTAAGGGCAATTTGATTTTTCAGCATCAAATAGCCAGGTGTTTGACTTTTTAAATGGTCTCCTCTTCAAGTTTCTTGGCCCCATAGTTGGGTTTCCCTGAGGAGTGAGTGTTGATATCAACTCCACGCATGTGGGTGACGGTGGCAGAGCATCAGGGGTACCCTAAAATCCCGGGCACGCAGCATGCGTGTTGGAGCATGAGGGGAGTACTGGCTGGAAGCTGGTCAGGCAAGCCTTCAAAATATGTAACAGTAAATCCCAGAGAAACATCAGGTGGGAAATGGGGGGGGGGGGTGATCTGGATAATCTTGCAGGTTAACCTAGAAATTCATGAGCTTGGTACATATTTTCCCCAGCGTTTTCAGGCGTGGTGCTGTCCTTACAAGGCTGCAGATCACGCAGCAAACACGTCCGTTTGCCACCAGGGCAGGTATGTTGCCGAAGCAGGTGCTTCCTATTAATTCTTTAGCGTTCTTTCCATCTCGGTAGGGTGTCTGTCAGGGCTCAGACTGCGGGCCCGGTTTATCTGTGTTATTCCTATTTGTGAAATAATAATTACAAAAACAACAAGGGTTGCCGGCAGGGGAAGAGAGGTTTCTCTCGAGGGTGCCTTGTGATGCATACATAACAATGTCTATGCCTCCAAAATGGAGCATACGTGTGGAAGTTAGGTCTTTGATGTAGGGCATTCTTCCTCCTTAAACCGTCTACAAGGTCGATGGGAAACAGCGCGCTCCGGCACGTGAATTTTGACATTCCCACAGATGCTCAGCTACCCTGTAGTGTGGCATTCTGGAAATCGAATGTGCCAGCCGGCGGTCACTTACATGTTCCAAAAGCTAATGCATTTAGTAGGAGCTGTTTTGCTACCAGAGATGGCTTTAAGTTATGGGACCAGACTCCCCACACCAGTGTCTAATCAATCTATCTTGCGGTTAAGTTCATAGCAACAAGATGATAGTGCCGAGCTCTATATGCTAAATTCCTTGCATAGGTGGTGTTACTGTTCTCCTCTAAATAAAGCAATCAATCAATATTTCTTCTCTGCTTACACTCCAATCTTCAGAACTGCTTGTTACGCTAGCTAGATGGATTTACTTAGAGCAGTGAAAGACATTCAGCAAGTCCATCCAATTTCTTGATTTATTTGCTATTGATGCATAAAATAAGCTTGTCTGTGAAATAGCCAGGTTGAAATTGCTGTTCTCATGCATTTTCATTGTTATTATTTGGCTAGATTGACTCTTGAGGGTCAAATTAAAACTCATTCATCCAGAGCTACATGAGTGACACTAGATAGCTTCTTCAGTTAAAATCAGTACTAGTATTTGAATAAAACTGTGGGAGAATCATAAATCAGATCTGGGTTTCCCAAATATTCTAAAAGCTAGGGAGGAAGACCATTCCCACGAATTGTTCGTCTTAGAAACTTGCCTACGATTTCACATCTAGATTTTATTATCACTAAAAATGAAAAGGAGTAAGCCATAGGCCTAAGAACACAATGGCAGCATGTGTGGAATTTTCTAACACTAACGCTAATAACGATGGCGATGTTTATATTTTGTATCGCCTTACAGTTGAAAGAAAGATCTTCGTGGGTATTCTGTCTTCAGATAGCACATCTCGAGATATTTTTAAGATAAACTACTACCGGCATGTTTGAAAACTAGATAATTAAAAAAAAATTTCTTAGAGATAGTCATTACGCAGAAAAGTCACACCTGCCTTTCCAACTTTAATAACACAAGAATCTTTTCAAAAAAGAAATCCTAAGTGTCTTATCTTTCATAAAGGTGATTTTTGCAAAATATCAAAAACATTTTCAAAGAAAGCAACATTTAGGCAATGTGTTACTTCTTCCAAAATGTATACTTAAAATCTTTTTGCATTTAATACCTAAAAAACTTGTTTCTTGTGATGTAGAACTTAGAAGTAATTCCAGTCCAAGGGCTTCATTGAATAGATGAGGAAATTAAAATAAAATTGAAAAAAAAAAAACAGATGAGGAAATTAAGACATAAAAAACTGAGTGACAGGGTCACACATTCAGTGTCAGCTAACATGACAGAGTTTATCTTACCTTGCTGTTAATCCACTATTCGTTTTCGTAGGACTGGTTCTCCAGAGTATAGGCCATGGCTTCAAACAGGATTTTACAGTGCACAGCCAGTCTTAGAGGGTAGGACATCCCCAGGCCGAAGATTCCATGTAACCCATTGCTACCTTTCTCCAGTGGTGATTCGTGTTTCTTACTCTTCT
Organism: Acinonyx jubatus; assembly: GCF_027475565.1. Classification (NCBI taxonomy): domain Eukaryota; kingdom Metazoa; phylum Chordata; class Mammalia; order Carnivora; family Felidae; genus Acinonyx; species Acinonyx jubatus. The sequence goes on along the minus strand of NC_069385.1, from coordinate 12,143,089 downwards.
TTTCCTCTGTTCTTCTCCTTGTAATCATTTGTATCCCTGAACAATGTGTTGTGCTGGTTACACTACCCAGTGACAAATTCTTTGAAGATAGGGAAAATATTCTGGGAAGTCAGCTGAGTTCGGTTTTGTACATACAAAAATTTTTGGGACAGATCTTTAGACTTTTCTCATAACCGCTGAATAAAGGCGATCTTACTACGTTCCGCTCTTCTGAACTCTCTTAGATTGGGGTTCCCCAGATGTCTCTAGTACTACAGTAGAAGCAGAAAAGGTAATAATACATTGACTTAAAAAAAAGAAATTTGGATCTTCAAATACTTGTATATATTTTTCATGCACCGGTTTGGGGCACTTTGGTTTTCTAGGTTTAAATGATATGATCTACAAGAGTAGAAATATTCCCAACTGCCTCCTGTCTCTACTTTGGTACAAGAATTTAAGCATGGAATAAGGAGAGGGCCATCACTCAAAATAAGTTGCAGCATCAGGCGATGAGTTTGGGCTTTCCTGGTTGGAGGCCGAGTGGAAGATGGTATTCTTGGCTCCAAGAAAACGGAGTCAATCCTAAGAAGCTTAAGGATTCTGGCGACTGGCAGTGCAAGATCTGGTCCGCTTTTTCTTCTCGTTAGACATGTATAGGCTAAAGGTACTTGGTCGAGGATAAAATAATGATTTGGTCATTAACAGTTCATTTGACTGCGTAGAAAACCCCTCTCCGTTTCCATGTGCTGACTAATGTACCTTACTTATCCATAGGAATCAAATGAACTTCACTTCATAATGATACAGAAGGAATTGTACTATGATAGCCCTTCACTGTTGTGCCACTGCTCAGGCCACCAGACAGAAAGAGACCAGGTGACAAAGAGAGCCACCTGGGTCCATAAGACTTTTCTTTTGGAATTTTTCTTATCGTTCCTTCCATTTAATGTAAATATTCTTCCTCTCTCTCCAAAGAGCACTCCTGTGCTACATCTGAATCACCCTTACAAATTTATTTTCTTGTACTGGTACTATTTCCAGGGGGAAAAAATTCCTGTCCTTTTATTTAAGGATTTTGGACACTATTATATTTTATCTAGGTTTTTGTTTTTGTTTTTGTGTTTTAATTCTAGAGTTTTGATCAGGAACTTGAAACATTCTACATATTCTGTTTCTTTTGGCAATAAAATTAAGTTCGGGTGGGAGAATTAAGTAACCTCCAGCATATCCATTTGTCAATGTACCGTCCTGAGTAGCACACTTTAAACTTTTAAGCATATACATTTTTAAAAGATTTCCCTATAAATAGCTAATGGGGAACATTGTAATGTATGAAAGCTCTGAGTCATCTGTCTCACCCACTGCTACTGTCATGAGAAAAGGAACAAAATTTGTCATCAGGGGTTCATTTCGTGGGGCATTCCCTTTCTGGATTTGAAACGGGTGGCCGCTGTGTTTCAAACATGCTGTAGGTACTTTAAGTAATTTGTATGTCAGAAATAGAACTCTTTGTTACAACTTAGAAATAATACTTAAATAATTAAAATAATAACTCTTGTCAGCAGGCATCATCATTGAAAATTTTGAGAACTCTGGATATGTAATTTTTGGTCAAGCCATTTAATCCTGTCACATGAGTGGCGTAGGCCAAGGTCACGCTGCTGTCATCTAGTGGGCAGTTAGGGAACTCTGTTCTTTGAGATGCGAATGAAATGAGCTTGAACAGCCACACGGGCTGTGTAGAGTTCCAATGACTGCATCCAGATTTCTGTGACTCTCTACTGGGTGGAGGCAGGAGAGTGAGTGGGACATGTGTTTTGGTCAACTTGGCCCCTATTTTTGCCTCTGCTGAGCTATTGTTCTTCATTCTTTACCTCATGGCTGTTCCCACGTGGCAATCCTGGTGTTGACACCAAGAGAGAAGAACACAAATCCTTCTCCTTGATCCCTACTCTGTTCTAGAGCAACATTAACGTAGATTGGTCGCATACAGTAGGGCTTTTACTAATGATTGGTAGTTTGCCTTGATGAGAGGGTTCATCATCATATTATTACAGTAAATAATGTGAAATTGTCTTTTAGGTAGTCCTGACCTTTTAGAACCAAAATTATTTTCCTCAACTTATTTTTATATAAACTTAAACTAATTAGTGCATGTGTCAATTTTTTAAAATAGCATGGAAGGGTATACTATGAAAAATATTCTCATACCAGATCCCCAGTTGCCCTCCTCAGAAGTAACTACTGTTAGCAATTTATTGTAACCTTCTAGAACATTTTAATATATATACAGGCCTATGTATGTATGTGAATGCTTTTTTTTTTTTTTAAATGTTTGTTTATTTCTGAGACAGAGAGAGACAGAGCATGAGTGAAGGAGGGGCAGAGAGAGAGGGAGACAGACAGCATCCGAAGCAGGCTCCAGGCTCCGAGCGGTCAGCCCAGAGCCCGACGCGGGGCTCGAACTCACGGACCGCGAGATCGTGACCTGAGCCGAAGTCGGCCGCTCAACCGACTGAGCCACCCAGGCACCCCGAATGCTTTTTTATAAAGAAAATAATGTATCTCTGCTTTCATCCTTTCTCTTTTAACCTACCTATGCCATTGAATTTGAAGTAAACTTCCTGTAAACAGTATGTAGTTGGATTATTTATTTTTGTTTTTTAAACTCTGTCGATTTCTCCCTTCCAGTTGGCATATTTAAACCATTTAACCCTTAAAGTAATTAGCGATTTGTTGGAGCTTAAATCTAACATTGTAATATTATTTTATGCTTATTTCTTCTGTTTCCCGTTCTTCGTTTTTTCTTTCATTGCTTTTCTGCGGGTTGGTTGAACATTTTTTAAGGACTCTTCCTTGATATATTTATAGCATATTTGAGAGTATCACAGTGTATATTTCCTAGTGGTTGCTCTGGGTGTTAACAGTATCATATACGCTTTATCACAGACTACTGGTGTCAACATTTCATGACTTCAAGTTAAATGTGGAAACCTCACTTCCACTTCCCTTTGCCTCTCTAACTTTTAAATATCATTGTCTTAAGTATTAGATGGCATTATAATTTTATTTCTATCATAGCATGTATTTTCAAAGACTCATGAGGAAAAGGACTGTCTGTTGTATTGCTTTCCTTACTATTTTTTTCTTCCTTCTTCCTGGCATGGAGATGAGCTTTTTTCACTTTATTTATATTTGAAGAACTTCCTTTAACCATTTTTTTTTAAGGTAGACTGCTGGTCTCCAACCGTTCCCTTCTGGTGCTGCTTGAAGAGTTGGGAAAAATGACACGGGCTGTCACCTCATGTAATCCTCTAGGTGAGGGAACGGAGTCTCTGGCCATGGGGACAGAGAGCCCTCCCTGTGCAGGTGCTTGTTGTGGCAAAGTCCTCCTTGTAGGTGTTCAAGGTCCCCACAAGGTCGTGTCTTTGTGTAGAAGGGGAGAGTCTCAGGATCCACAGAGAAGGAGAGTTTCCCCTGGTGGCTTATTCTCACCTGGACTTCAGAGCCACCCCCTGTGGTAGTTCTGTGGACAGAACTCCCGTTAGATCCCATTGTTATTATGACTACCCGGGTCATGTTCTGTTGTTAGTTTTGGGGTCTGGGAAACGCCAGGCCTGAATTGCCTTATTCCATTAGGCCTTCGGTAGTTTGTAAGAAGGTCCCAACATTATATCGTTTCTCTAGCCTGGCTCCTTAATCAACTTGCCTCCCTCTTACCACTTCTCAAGAGTTCTCTTTGACTTTCTCCTGCATTATTGTTGGGATTAATATTGTACTTAGCAGGGGGGGGGGGGGGCGGGAACAGGGCAAGATGAGTCTATACCAGCTAGTTTATTCGGACAGAAGTCTCTCTTGTTAGATTTTTTAAAGCTAGATTGTCAGATTCTTAGACATTTTTTAGCTAGCACAGAACAAGGGATTTCTCACTGGCTATGCGGTGTCTGGCCTCTTGCCTTCATTTTTCCGTCTCTATTCCACCCCCATTTTCACCCAGGTTTTCTAGAGAATAACACATTGTCAGTTAATTATGCAGAGAACTCTGCTCTCTCTGGCCCCTAACCTATAACTCTGCTCTAAGTTTCTATGTTTCTCTCAAGCCCATCAATTGACGCAGTTGAACAAAAGATTCTTCTGTTCTCTTGGGCAGCTCAAAAGATAGGCAGAGACCCAGGGCAACGGATCTTCCCTTTCACAGTAGGCTTTGTCCTTTGAAGACATTCACTGTTTTAAATAGCATCTTCTATCGCCCCTATATGTTAACACTTATGTAGATGGAACATTTTTGTTCCCCCTTTTGGCCAAAGACTGTGATCTCCTTCAAGAGTGGGTATTACCTTCCTAGCACCAAGCAGAGTGCCAAGCACAGAGAGGGCTGTAATAAATGTGTGTTAAGTGTAGGAATAAAAGGCAAGCTGTTACTATTTTTTCCACCATGTGAATGGGTTCGGCATGACAATAATAGATCTGGAGGAACTCTAAAAGGTCAATTAGTTCATTTTTCTGCTTCTGTCCAAGAACACATACCAGATAACTAGGTAGCTAGTTTTACCTAGCTGATTTTAAGTATATAAAAGGAAAGGAAATTACAGTTTCCTTTGGTAATCCATTTCAGTGTTTAACAACTCTCATTGTCAGCAAGATTTTCTTTATATCTAGCCTGAAGCTCCCACACTGAATTCTTAAACCTTAGTAGGTAGAAACGTGCAGCCAGGATTTAAATGGTCTTTATTTCTTTAATTACTTTTGAGCAAGTATTTACAGGCTCAATATTTCCTTTCTATGTGTTTGTCCACAGGTTTTTCTTTATCAGAAGGTATATGCACTTAATGTGTTCTTGTCACTTAGCTGCAAACTACCAATGCCCTGATTTGGGCTCCTTATTGTGGTATGCTGATTGCATTAGTGGTTTCAATTTGCGCCATTTTTTTTGGTTGGACCCTCCCATACTGGCTCTGGGCTTAACCATGTGACTTGCCTTGACCAATGGGAAGCAGTCATCTAGATGTGAGCAAAGACTTAAAAAATTGCTTGCATATCTTCTTTTTTGGTATCTCACCATAAGAACATACCCAGCTTAACCTGCTGGAGAGATAAGACTATCTGGACAGGTAAGATAACCTGTCTGGAGGAGAGATGAGTCTTCTGAGGTGAGGCCATCCAAGAAACAGCCAACCCTCAGAGAACACATCAGCTGGCCACAGACACATGAGGGAGCTCAGCCAAGATCGACTGAGCCTGGTTCAGATCATCAGAAATGACTGCCCAATGGGCCTATATACTCAATGGATATTGCCTGAAACCAGGAATTTTTAATGTGTTTTTTTGCAGCAAAAATTGACACGGGCCCTAGGAGTAACTTCCTAGCTCTGGTGAAACTCCACTTCAGCCATAGATTCTCCTTGCTACTTACGAAGCCTGTAAACTTCCCTCTTATTGTCTTCCTTTCTGGCTGCACATTTTCCTTGTTGTTTTGCTTTGAGTGATCAGCCAGCCCAAACCACCTTGACCTATTCACTTGGATTCTGACCCTCAGCTCTTTGTCCACTAGTGTTGGGGAGGAAAAAAACTTACCATACCCATTCAAGTTCTTCTAGCTGGTCTAAGAATTAAATTGACATGAGGTAGACTGACAGGAGAAAATCACACAAGTTTAATAACATGTCTACTTCCTGTATCCATGGAAGATCCTGGATAACTCCTCAAAACAGGTGAAGCCATCACCTTAAACACCATCTCTAGCTAAAGGAAAAATAAGATGTTGGGGAATGGGACAAGTTATGGGAGGTTACCAGGAAAAATGTGGTCAGCACAGTTCATGCGGATTTAAGTTTAGGCCTTCTCCACTGATACCAGGTTCTAGAGATTTAGAGTCATCACCCTCTTCCTGGTACTGAGGCAGACAACCTTACAAATAGAGATTTCCCTCATACATGTAAATGTCTCTTACAAAAAGATGACTTCCGCTCAGTTTTCAGGGCTTCTCCTGTGTCTGCACTTTCCTAAAAATGACCAGTGCAGAATGATCAATATGCCAAAGAGACCTATCTTGGAGTGGCAAAATTTGCTTCCCTAGGGATTCTCAGGACGGACATGAGGAACTTAAAGTCATCAAAGAGATGGGCAGTGGTTTTTTAAAAAGTGAATTTTGAGATCAGTGTAGTGCTAAAATGTGCCAACTTTACACGTGCTTATGTTTTTCTCCGAAGTCTTTGTGTTCTGCTCATGTTACCTCCCCAACCGTTTCAGAACAAGCGCACTATTGTAGAGCTTCAGTTCCACTTACCCTTCTCAGAAAAGACACTGCCAACATCTACTCTGGGTAGGACACTGACGCCCAGGCATGGATCCCCCATGTTATGTCGATGTAAGTGTCTTCTCTCCATCCTGCTGTTTTTAATCTTTTTTCATACAAGGTGAAACTCCTCTGTTTCCATTTACTTTCTCCTGTAAACTTAACACTTTCTAACCTCATCTTCGTTGGCTTTAACACCTTCTAATCTCGTCTTCATTGGCTATGCTATACCCAAGGTAAAACAATGATCAGCTACAGGCGAAATCCAGTGACTTTTGTCAGCACTCATACTTCTTGAACTTTGTCCCACGTTTAATGACGTTGGATACCTCCATCCCTGTCCTGAGCCATTCCCTTGTCATTGGCCAACACATTCAGCTGTGACTCCTTTAATAGATCTTTCATGGCTCTTCTCTCTCTGCCTGTCTCTAAGTGTAAAATTTCTCCATGGTTAAGTCATTGGTTCTCTGTCTTCCTTTCTTTATACTTTCTTCCATAGCTACATCCCTTAGGCTCGCAATCTCACACCTATTTTACTCTAATACCGATATGGCTCAACCCATCATAATGTGCCCATCTTGCCTGCCAAACGTATGCTTCAATATTCAGGCAAGTCACACTGACCTTGACACCTGTTGAGTAAAGAATAAGTCATTTTTTCTCCTTAGTATTCAATTTGATGTGTCATAGCCAAAATCATTTTGTCTAGAGCTCTGACATTATGAGGCACATAAATTATGTTTTGTTATTTAAACAAGTGAGTCAGACCATGAAACTGCCAAATTCAAAGGTCTGTGAGTCTTCTCTCTGCTGTAGGTGGATGAATCTGCTATTTCTGAATATACTCCCAACTACTCCAACTTCTATTTCTGTTCAGTTAGGAAAATGACTCTCTGACTTTGCTTTGTTTCTGGATGCAGCACAACAGGGTATCCCAGAGAACTCTGTAGGGAAGGTTCAAAAGTAAATGAATTTTATTCACATACTGAATGGTCTTATTTGGTATTTCCACTCTGGCTCTTTCATATAACGTCTCCTTTCTTTTGTTCCATGTTGTTAATGCCTAGCCTCTGACGCCGAATGTTCCCTGGAGAGAGATGTGGATGCTTACAATGGCCCAGCATGGTTTCTTGGCACTGGTGCTAGGAGGAGGCAGGGGGACTACAGAGACTGAGGAGACAAGTAAGCAGCAAGCTGCTGTCCTCCAAGTGATGCAGAGCATCTCCAGGTCTTTCTACGTGCCCCGTCACTCTTTAGAGCTTTTCCTAAAGTTCAAGGCTAAGTAAAGAAACCTTGAGTAAAGAAACCTTGTCCACAGATGAACATTTTAAAAAAAAAATTTAATGTTTTATTTTATTTTTGAGATATTTTTGAGACAGAGAGAGACAGAGCATAAACTAGGGAGGGTCAGAGACAGAGGGAGACACAGAATCCGAAGCAGGTTTGAGCTGTTGGCCCAGAGCCTGACGCAGGACTCAAACCCATGAGTGGAAGATCATGACCTGAGTCGAAGGCGGACGTGCAACTGACTGAGCCACCCAGGAGCCCCTATAGATGAACTTTTAACAGAGCTTTTATTGGATCTGGGCTTCTCCCTATTTATGTCAATCATTCCGATCACTGAGTTTGATACAGTGTTGCCACATATGATTCTGTTTCATTTTCTTACAAATGTGGGAAGTGTTTAAGACAAGACTCATCCTGTAGCTCTTGAATTCAAGCAGTAAAGACTCACGGCAACAACCACAGGGTACGCATCAATGATTCACACCGTGGGATGAAGAGAACTTGAGTTACAGCACACTAATAAAATAATGATCCCTTCCCATAATGTGATCATGATCCCATCAATGAACTAACAATGATTCAAGAGCCTTCTAAAATCACTTTTGGCATTTACTTACATTGTGTGGATGGCTTCTTTATCAATTTGAGGAACTAGGCTTTTGGTTAGCATGTTTGAAAATGCTGTTTCTCAGTGTGGACTGTGGACCAGCAGCTTCAGCATCCCCTTGGACTTGTTAAAAATGCAGAATCTTGATCGCAGTCCAGGCCTCATGAAAAAAAGCTTGCATTTTAAACAGGATTCTCAGGTGATATGTACACACTTTAATTTTGAAAACAATATTCTAAGGCATTAAGTCTATTTTTCCAAATTTCACTCATTGATACTTCAATCTAGTAACCTGTTTTCTGTCCTTACATATATATTTTTTCTTTCTGGGTCTTTGAGGGCATATCACCCAACCACATACATTTAGTTGAGTTCAGGACTTCTTGGTCACACTGATTAGAGTATCAGTCAGACCATGTTGAAAATATCTGAATGCAAACCAATGAGAATCTATTTCTAAATTCTTAGTTGACTATTTGGTAAACCAGTTCTAAGCACTCTGTCTCTCTCCCTGTCTCTGTCTACCATACACCCTCCCCCCCCCCCACACACACACCCACACACACTGCCATTGAGTATGTGAAAATCCAGTTTTCTAGTTCCAAGTACAGGTCTGGTTAAACATTATGTTTGAGGCACACTGTAATTGACACAGTAATTTTAGGAACCTGGATGCAAGATTAGAAGTGGCTCTAATAAAATTTTATTGCTAGATTACCTGCCTTAGGAAAAGTGTTTACCAATAGGCCATTGTTCTTACAATGATATGTCATCCAAAGAGAGAAATGTTTGCTCAAACGCATAACTACAGCTCAACACAGTTAAGTGAAACCATGAAGATAAGTCTCAGGGTAACCTTATTTATATAGAAAGAGCCAAATATGATTGATGACCCTTGTGTGCCTCCATCTGTGAGAAGGGTGCGTTAGATGGGTTTGAAAATACTCACTGTGTCTTAGACTCACTCAGCCTCTAATGCTAATGCTCTGAGTTTTTACACTGCCGTGAAGGATGAGCTGGAGTGAGGTCTCTTTTCCAGGGGAGAAGAGAAACGGAGTTTACAGCATCGGAAGAGCCACCTGTACTCATTGTAGAGCCAAACGTCAGAGGGCGAATGACAACTTCCATTACTAGGGAGTGACTGGTCTCCGGACCCCATTTCAAGGACCCTGGTTGGAAGTGAAGAAAGGCCTCGAAAAATAAATAGGACATTTGGACAGAACTCGGGGGGACCATATGGAAATTCCTTCAATTTGACAACTTCATTTAGTCCTCAGCTCATTTATGTATTTATTCAGTAAATAGTTATTCAGGACCTGCTATCTGTTTGGCATTATTCTATGTACTGGGTCTACAGCAGTGATCAGAATGGCCAGAAATAACTGCCATCTATGGCTTAACAGCTTTTAGTAGGAAGCCATGGGAGGGTTTGAGTGGAGGTGTGACATGATTTAGCTTATGGTTTAGGAAAAACCATTACTTGAATTTATTTTGAGTAGTAGACTTCTCTTCACGTAGGGTAATTCAGTTTGAACGTTTGGTGCAAATTACTGTAGAAAATCCTAAAAATTAGGGTAGTTTCTGAAGGTCTCCTGGAACTTCCCATCAGACTTCTGTTAAAAATTCAGGTCTTGATCTCTCCATATATTAAGTTGCATGAGAAATAAATTTGGGGATTAAGGGAAAAGAAGCTAACATTTGTTGATAGCCTATTATGTGCCAGACACTTTATGTACATCCTTTCATTTAATCCTCATGCCAATAATGTGCAGTGCAGTAGATATTGTTATTCCTGATTCACAAATGTGGAAAATGAGCTCGGAGCGGTTAAGTATTTTCCCATGATTCACAATTTGATATCGGCAGGAGCAAGATTGGGAAACAAAACTGTCTTCTTTTGATAGAACTATACTGCATCAGCGAAGACTACAGCTGCATACTGTGGGCACTGCTATTGGACCCCTTGCTATTATTACATTTCTCATTAATTAAATATAAAGATGTAAGGATGTTGCAACCCTTACAATTCTGTGACTCAGGTCATCCAAGCAACCCTCCATCTTGAATTGCTTGCTATAAAGATTCCTGTTAAAAGCCTGGCTGTCACAGTTGAATTCAATGAGGCAACATGTAAGTGATCATTGTCTATTAGGATGGCTATTATCAAAAGAAAATGTCCAGTGTGGATGAAGAGGTGAAGAATTTTAAGCCCTTGTGCACTGTTGGTGGGAACGTAAAATGGTGGAGCCATTGCGGAAAACAGAAGGGAGGATCCTCAAAAATTTTAAACTAGGTAAATTAAAAATTACCATATGACCTAGCACTCTTACTTCTGAGTATATATTCAAAGTAACTCAAAGCAGGATTTGAAAGAGGCATTTGCAGACTCACGTTTATTACGGCATTACTCACAATAGCCAAGAGGTTGAAGCAGCTCAAATGTCCATCGATGGGTGAATGGATAAAGAAAATGTGGTATATACATATGGTGGAATATTATTCAATCTCAAAGAAGCAGGAAATCCTGTCATAAACTACAACATGGGTGAAGCTTGAGGACATTATGCTAAGTGAAGCAAGCCAGTCACAGAAGGACAAGTGATTCCACTCATATGAAATATCTAAAGTAGTCGAGGTCATAGAAACAGAAAGTAGAAAGGTGGCTGTCAAGGGTTGAAGGGAGGGAGGAGAATTAGTGTTTGTTGCGTATAACATTTTAGTTTTGCGAGATGAAAAAGCTCTAGAAATTTGTTGCACAATGAGAATATACTTCACATTTCTGAACTCAACACTTAAAATGGTTAAGATGGGAAGTTTACTGTTATGTTTTCTTTTACTGCAATAAAAAATATCCAGAGAAAAGTCATCCACTGATTGGTATGTAATCGCCATTACCAATTGAATATCTAAGACAAGAATTAACAAGGTATTTCCACTCTTAGTTTACAACAGTCTCGTGGATAAATAATATTTGTTGGTTGTTTCTTTTGAGGGATACACATCATCTCTGTAGATGCTTCTTTTATGTCGCTTCTGCTTTAAACAACTGATATTTAAGGATATGTCTGAACTCCCTTCTTTTAGTATAATATAGCTTTCGTATGGAATTGGCGTTCTTTTGCTTTGCAAGATAAGAAAATAAAGCATGTACTACTGAGAAAAGAAGTGATCGCTGAAGACATTCATTTGTCCATATTCTCTAAGATCTACCTTGTATCAAGTTAGGTCACTTAAATGCTACACAACTAGAAAATATTGGTGTTCAGCCTTCTGTAAAAGCGGTTTGACAAATTTCCGGAACAGCAACATGTTTTTCATCTTGATCCAAGGTCAACCTAAGAAATGACTTTATGAAGAGTACTTTTCCATCATTCGTTAAATTGCTATTGAATGCAATGTTTGTTATATAAGCCTAATGTTCCTGATTAAAACAAACAAACAAACAAAACCTTGCATTCTATCCCTCTGATTTTTCTAAATTTGGATCGGTTTGCCTTCTTTGCTTATATAATATTTCCTTCATTTATTATAAAATGAGAAGGGTACCACTCATTCTATTTACTTTTTACTTCGTCCTTTAGGGATCTCAGATTATACACTTTTATAAAACTTCATTATATTTCTTAGTTCAGTTTTCTGATATAATTACCATCATCGCCACTATTAAGCATTACACTTTTAATTTGTATTTTATTGTGAACTAACTTTAACCCTAGCACAGATTTCACCAATGACATTTCTGGACTTAACAGACCTTATCAACTCATGATCAGGTCTCCAAACTTGTCACATTGGAAGGCTTTCACTCATGTGCAGTTGCCTATGGAAGCTTCTCTCAAATACATAAAAACTGTCCTTAAAGGCAGAAAGAATGAATGAGAATCCTTCAGGGATTTGGGAGTGTATCTCAAATAGCCCACTCCAGGCATCACATTCTTTTGTAGCTTCATGTTTTATCTCTCCCATAGTATCTGCATTTTTTAAAGATAAAAAGATAATTTTTAAATCACTTGCCAGCCAAACTATTAAACCCTTTCTCCTCAATTCTTTGAATAAAATTAATACTCAAGGTAGATGTTCTGTCTTTATCCTGTGACTTTGAAACCCCTTTAATTCTTAATACTAAATGTGTTACAAAAGGGAAATTTAGAACTGAAAGCAAACTTGGATATGACCTTTCCCAATCCTTCGTTTTCCTTGTAATGCAAGTTAGGTAAAGAAAAGTTCAACCAAGATCACCCAGAATCAAATTTGTTTCAGGTTTCCTGCACTAGGGGACTGCCCGTTATACAGCTTGTCTCATTCTTTGGTCCTGTGTCCTGTTAAATCACACAAGGAGGCTGGACCAGATGATCTCCAGGTTCCTTTCCAGTTCAACTACTTTTGTTTTTGTATTTCTGAAAGCCATGACCACACTGGGCTTCAATGATGTAAGTAGAGTTAAAAAAAAGAAAAGAAAAGAAAGAAAAGAAAAGAAAAGAAAAGAGGATGCTAATGGCTGCTCTGAAGATGTCCAAAATTATACACTCTACTTTTAGAGGACTATTTTAGAGGATGCAGTAATATTCCCAGTTCACATCGTACACAAATGAGTGTGAAAGTCTGCATTTTAATCCCAATTTTCGATTCCCCTTTATTTCCATTTCAGAATGTCAGCCTCACAGAGAAAGGCACTGACAAGGGATACAATTTGTATATATCAATTTCTGGAAGTACATTCATATCTTTGAGCCATTATCCCTCAGGCAGAGCAATCGAGTAGAACTTTCTGTGGCGACGGCAATGCTTTCTATCTGCCTTGCGCAATATGGCCGCCACTAGCCTCATGCGACTATTGAACCCGTAGAATACGGCAGGTGCAATTGAAGAGCTGGATTTTAAATTTTAGTTAACTTTAATTAACTTAAATTTCAATTGCACACATGGCTACTAGTGACTGCTGTACTTCACTGCACAGTATCAGCATCTGAAAGTAGAAGTTTGAGATAGAGAAATTTGAGGAATGAGGCGATCAACTTTATAAACACTGACCCAAAGAATAAGATGTAAGCAGGCACTTTTCCATTATTTGAAGCATTTTCAGAGATATCAAATTGATTGTTATTAATCATATTAAAGAATATCTCAGAAGAAGAGATATCTTTTTCTTTTCTTAAAAAAAAACCCCAGATAAGTGAGTCATAAAATTAACTTCTTAGAGAGGAAAACAAAAAGTGACCGCTACTGCCATCTTGTGGATTCTGGATGACGGGACATGTTCAGGCTCAGACTGCGCGCTCATTAACAAGCTGTGAGGTTGAGGCCATGTTCACAATAGCCTTTCAAATACATCTTTTGAATGTGGGAGGATGAATTGGAGTCACAGGGCCTCACAGAATACTCACCTGTCAAAAATCAATTTTAGAAAAAGTAAATCATCTTTTAACCTCGAATGACTGATATAGAGTGGGCAGCTACCTGAATTCAGTAACAATGAGATTGCACAGAATGAACATTGGCCCCTGTTCTGCTTCATTTCCACAACAACAAACCATTACAACATTTACCCAATGTCCTTTGTTACCTCTCTGAAGTGTCCTGGCAAAGGAGATACAAGAAGGTATTTAGAAAGTTTTCAGGATTCTTGAATCAAAATAAAATGTATTTTTATACATTTTTTTTTTTTTTAGTTTCAAGTTTTAATTTAAGTTCCAGTTAGTTAACATATAGTGTGATATTAGTTGCAGGCATAGAATTTAGCAATTCATCACTTACATATGACACCCAGCGCTCATCACAGCAAGTGCCCTCCTTAATACCCATCGCCTGTCTAGCCCTTCCCCCCCCACCTCCCCTCCAGTAACCCTCAGTTTGCTGTCTATAGTTAAAAGTCTGTTTTATGGTTTGCATCTCTCTTTTCCCCCCATGTTAATCTGTTTCATTTCTTAAATTCCACATATGGGTGAAATCATATGGTGTTCGTCTTATGCACCTTATTTTAAATTTCTGAAAATGTTTCTGATTGCCATTCATGGTACTATTTGTTTAAATACACACACACACGCACGCATGTGCACACACACACCTGCAGTAATTCATTGTCCTGTCTCTCATGCCATATTCCTTTCATTATAAGAATTGTAGGATCCTTTAGGGTAGGAATTCTACCCTAGGTAGCATGGTGCTGGACAAATATTAATTATAATTTATACTTATTAATTGATTTGTCTTCTGAATCTCCTTTTATTAAGGCTCTCAGAAATGCTCCCTTGATACAACTAAGGATATGGAGATTGCTTTTATTCTAGACAATGCTTATCTGATAAAATAAAGATAATAAAAATAATTTTATACATATGGCAGGGATAAGGAGGACGGGGATATGCAATTATGATAGGGTATAGGGAAGAAGAGATGATCATAGTTATTCCTTTCCATTTAGCTCTGGAATGGTGCTAATGATTGATATTGGTGGCATCTTCCAATAAAAAAGTTTTTTTTATTTGGCAACATCAAAATAACCATCGTGTTAAGGTATTCTATAAGCCTGAATTTGAAGGGAAGGGAAAAAGAAGGAAAGGAAGAAGTTGTAATTAATGGGAAATCTTGAATTCAGAATTCTGGAAATTTAATCTAGAAAGTTGTAATCATACACATTGGTACACACATGAGGCAGAGATTGAAGAGAGAAGAGAGTGGGGACCTCGGGACCTTAAGCATCCAAAGACTATGTCTCCAAAAGACAATTTATTGGTACCCTAGAATGGTTGCTACTATTCTGTAGAAAGAAATAGCAGGATTTTAAACATATGGTGATGAACAAAAAGTGCAATGGGTCCTGTAAAAAGTCAAAAATATTGAGTCTGAGGCAGTAAGTCCATTACGAACAGATTAGGAAGAGACAAGGTCATTTAGGTACATGAGAGGGATCAGGAGAGGAAAAGAGCTTCCTGGATCATTGACTCAAAAAGAAACCAGAAGGTCTAACTTTCAGTGGGATAGGTAAGAATAAGAGAGCATATAGGTACAGGAGAAGCTCTCTGACAAACAGGAGACGAATCAAGTACAATTCCCAAGGAATAGAAAAGACAGCAATATCAAAGAGATTAAAGTTGACAATAATAAAGATGAACATATGAAAGCCAGGAACATATCAAATGAAAGACAGTGCTCCCCTTGCCTAATTGCTTTCTTCAGGAATAAATTTATTGGCCAAATGTAGGTCAATGAAATAACAGTAGGAGATTTTGAAGGTTTGCACACAGGAATTTCAGAGGAACATAACTTATCCTGAGAGACATTCATGAAAGAAGACTCAAATGTTAGTATGAATAAATTCATTTTTTCTTCTGCTGGAATTTGAGTAAAAGTGGTGAAAGGTGATGAGGAACAGTGATATCACGTAAGGTTTAAAAGAAAAAAAGAATCGGTGCTTCCGTTTGTGGCAATACGGTAAACCAGGCGATCCGAAAGCTTGCTTGCAACTAACAACTAGGAATATGGGATGAAATATACAAATTATGTGAAATGTAGAGCTGAACTGCAATGGGACCATATGGTATGGGAGACAAAAAGGAACAGTGAAATGAAAACCACTGTGGTAAGCGTGTAAGCCAAGACCCTCAAAGGGCTACATGTGCACTGAACGGGCATCTTGGGGAGTTTCTGCACACCAGTTGGGAAAGATGACAATGACGATTGTGTGTCTCAGCCTGGATTCTGAGAATTGATAAATACAGACATAGTCCTACCTTAATTTGGGGACTGAACTTACATCTTCAGAATTACCTGGGAATTCTTAAATTGAGAAATTAACATGAAATGGTTCTGGGCTAGTGATAGCCCTGAGGCTCCTCGCAGGAAGAAAAAAAAAAATCACTAGAAATACTTTTATAACCCAGACCATAAGAAGTTTTACTGACGGAGGCCCCATCTGCCAAATAATGAGCGCACAATCCAGTATTTCAAAACTCAAGATCCAACAGTCCCCGATGGGAGAAAACCAGCGTATAAAGTAAACAAGAATGTTAAACATCAAAAACTTGAGATAATAAGGTTGTAACATATAATATGAAATATAAAGCAAATATATTTGGTGGGTATAAAGGATAGTCCTTTTAGAAAAGGGAACTAATACATTTTCACGAAATTAAAAACACAATCTTTTTACTTTAAGTAAAAAGTCTAGTAGACAGGTTAAATAGCTGGACATAGACTTAGCGAAGTAAAAGATATATTTGAAGGAACGGTGCAATGTTCAGTGCAAAGAGATAAAAAGATGGAAATATGAGGAGCAGTTAAGAGATATGGAGATCAGAATGACAAATTTCAACGCATGAAATAGCAGATGCAGAAAAACAGACTAGTGAGACTAGGGGAAAGGTAATACTCAACGGTACCACATGAAAGAGTTACCAGACTTTTTTAGATTCAAGGAGCACAATGAATCCATGGCAGAATAAAGGAAGTTTCAGATCTAGAAAAACAATAACACCAAAAGAGAATACTTCCAAATTAACAGCAACTAAGTTGTCTGCACACTTTCCAATCACAACAAAAGCAAGCAGAAAACAAAGTACTAAGATTTCAAAGAGGTTTGAGAAATAATCTTCAACTATAGTTCTATACCCAGCTCAATTATGATTTAGGAATGAGGGTTAGATAAAGACATTTTTGGACAAAAAAAGATCGGGAAAATCTACCACTCATGGAACAAAATTGAAAGAATTACCAAAGGACGAAGTATGGAAAGAATTGCATGCTCCCTCTTGTGTGGGATACAAGAAGCGGTGATAAACCCGCAAAATGTAAACATGTGGGAAACCAATGATGATGATGATGGTAATTGATTTAGTAGGGTATAAACAGAGTTTAACTAAAAATACAGAGCAACAGTAGCATGTAAGATCCAAGGGCTACGATTAGTGTAAATCTTCTGCTAGAGTGAGAGTGTAGATAAACTAACTTTAGACTTTGTTATGTTTATTTATTTAATACATTTTATTGTGAATATTAAAACATTAAGAACTAATAATAGAAAAGAAACAGATGTGTGTGTATATATTTGCATAAAGTAATCATTTTTTTTCCCTAAAGAACTGTAAGTTACTCTTGTAGCAAAACAGACTGATATGACAGAAATTTAAGACATGATGGATATCTTGCATTTCATTTATACAGTCATCATTTTATTATTTTTTATACTTCTTAAAAAGTGGTAACATTTCTCTATATATCCAAATAACATTATCTCACATGGTAATGATTCCTTAATATCTCTTGATACTCATTCTGCTTACTTGTTACAAAAAGTCCTTTAGAGTTGTTTTTTACTTTTCCCTTATAGAATCTGATGTTTTTCTTTGTGACTGTCTCATGTTCCTTTGGTATCAAAAAACAAAACAAAACAAAAAAACAAACGTTCTATTTCCCGCCAAACATTGACTTAATGTTAACAACAATCGATAATCTTGTTTTGAATAAATTAAAGTTGTAAAGGGATGAATTCCTAATTCCATCATTTCTTCTAAATATATTATCTGGCATTCTTCTACCAAAGAGTGTTTTTCGCTTCCTCACCTGAGACTATTTGGTTATCCTAAAGTTCTTGCTTGAAAGGCAGAGTAATGCTTAACTTCTTCCCTTTATTTAACACTTTTGAAAACAAGGAGCTGCTTGAAGAGGGATCTCAATGGGTAACAAATGGTTTTTTTTCTTTTCTCTTTTTTTAGAGTTATTTTAGATACATGGATTTTCATAGATGCTAAGTGCTTCAATCAACCACAGTCATTATTCTTTTTGATGCTCCAATTGACATAATTCTGGCCACTGAACAGCCCCTTCAAGTTGGCTCCTGTGTCCTTCTGACAGACCCCATTAATCTTGAAAATGCTTTTGCTTTTTGGAAGAACAAGATATTCTAGGCTCACATTGTACCTTCTTTACTCTGGCTTGCGCTCAGCCATTTCCTCAAGGGTCCTTGTTTCTCTTAGTCATGAATTATATTCAAGATGAGAATCCTTATATTAAAGGAAACTCATTACTGCTGGGGCAACCATCCTTCTAGGTCCTCTGAGTGGACCATAGGAGGCAGTCAGCAAACTTATTTTACCTCTTCACCTTTCCCCCCGTTGTCCTCCTATTCCCCCCCTTCATTCTGCTACTTCTACATTGTTCTATAAAATCTATGTTCCTTAGCCACCCGTATCCCTTACTGTATCAGCAGTCTTCAGTAAGTGTACACAGACAAAACGTGCCAGTTAGAACATAGAGATTCTCTCAAAAAGTCACAGATATGCTGCTTACAAGCAGCATATTTAAGATGTCACTACAAAGAATGAGAGTGAAAGGAAATTAGAAAATACATGCAGGGAAACACTAAGAAGAATAAAGGTAGAGTGACTAGGTTAATATCAGAACAATACAGACTTTAAGGCAAAAACTTTATCAGGAATAATGATGAGTGTTCCAGAACGGTAAGAGGGAAATTCTTGTACAAAATATATAACGATCCTGCAATTGTACGTAGCTGGCCACACAGCCTCCAATTTTATGATGTAAAATTGTCAGAAGTTCCAGAGGGACATATCCATAATCATACTGGAATGAATGCATCAGAGGTGTTTTAATGCGTGAGGCAAAAACTTAATAAGGCCATAGAACTTGAAACAGAACGAATGGACAAGCTACATGTAACGGATGTGTGTAGAACCTTAGGCATCTTACGGTTACAGAATATACCCCCAAACATACATGAAACGTGTAAAACCATCACTCATCGGACCACATGACAGCATCATCCAATACTAAAGAATCAGTATCATGTGGGCCATATTCTCTGATCAAGTTGGAACTCAAAAAGGCTAGATAGTAAAACGTGCCCTTCTAAATAACTAAAATAAACAAACAAACAACACCCCTCCCAAAAAAACACTAAAAAATTAATGGAAATGCCACATATCAAAACTTGTGGAATACAAGTCAATCAGCTCTCAGAAGGAAATGTACAAGTTCCAAATAGGACTCTTAGAAAGACTGAATATTAAAGGGCCAAGCAGGAAACCCAAAAAGTCCGATAAAGGAACAGCAGGGCACGTGCAGAGAAAGCAGAAGGAAAAAAAAAGTATGACATTTGCAATTAATAAAAGGGAAAAAAGGCAAATAGATAGCATTGATGGAACTAAAAACTGTTCCTTTTAAAAGACTAACAACATAGAAAAAACCTTGGCAAGGAAGATCAAGAGAAAAGAAAGAGAAGACGAAAAGCAAAACCAGAGAGTATTTGGAATGACGAGATGTGTGTAGGAATAGCTTCGGTAGAAGACCAACTTCGTGAATCTTGCTCAGGGCTGTGTTTTCGATGAGCAGCAAGATCCCTGGCAGAATGGACGCTATAGTGACATTTCTCGAAAAACTGCATGAACCGGGCAAACGTCCTTGACGGTTGTGACAGAGTAATAACTAACATATGGAACAAATGAATTTATTAGATAATTTTTTCCGTGACGAGAGAGAGCTGAGAGAGAGAGGAATTTTCTCAGGAATAAGGTGGTAGTTTTGGGGGGACAGGACAAGAATAAGGGGTGATGACATAAAAAGTCTAATTTAGGCACTGCATGCGTTATTTATGAGGATGCACATGTTTTGGGGGGGTTCCCACCACAAAATGGAATGATGGTAAAGAGTTTCCAGGGGTTTCAACCATGCATTTAAGGCAGTAGGTGCACAGCGTTCTTTAAAAAAAACAATGAACAATTCACAAGACAGAAGGATATTTTAAATGATAGGGCGATACACAAACATAGAGATCTATCTCTGCAGCTTTGAGCACTGTGTCCTGCAGAGGTTTGAAGAAGGGAAGCCAAGGGCACCTGGGTGGCTCAGTCGGTTGAGCGAATGACTCACGATCTCATGGTCCGTGAGTTCGAGCCCCGCGTCAGGATCTGTGCTGACAGCTCAGAGCCTGGAGCCTGCTTCAGATTCTGTGTCTCCCTCTCTCTGACCCTCCCCCGTTCATGCTCTGTCTCTCTCTGTCTCAAAGATAAATAAACGTTAAAAAAGTTTTTTTTTTAAAAAGAAGGGAAGCCATGTCACGTGAATTGCATGTGCCTCAAACAAAATAGTATTGAAGGATATTCCCTAAAGAGATTTTTTTTTCTTTCCCTAATTGTTTGAAGTGTTGCCAAGCTCGGGCAAAAGCAACAAGCAAGAGAAATACCAGATAATGCATAGAGTATACATATTTATAACACTTCCAGATATGTACACACTCATTTTGGGCTCCGACAAATTAACACTCAATGCCTCCTTTTAATGTTTATTGCTGGGAACAAATGTGATATTAAAGAGTATCGATTTGGCTATGATCTTACTGTCCATCGTGGATTTTATATCTGAAAGTCAAACCATCTTGGATTGTACTCTGCGGAGGCTGATCCTTATCTGGATTTGATTAAGACAAATCTGGTTACGTGGCTTTTGCCAAGTGGTCCTAAAGGTAAACCTTATGTGGAAAATACCCTGCTTTATTTCTTAGGTCCCAGAGATAACATAGAACAGGAAAAAGTATGCCTGTCACAGACTAGTCAAAAAAAAAAAAAAAAAAAAGCCTTCCGACATAAAAAAAACATTTATTCTCCGATGTCCTGACGTCAGCTGTCAAGTGATTAGCTCCTGGTGTTACCCGCAGAAGGACCGAGGTAAGTAAGTCAAAAGTCATCGCTGTGCTAAACTCTCTCAAAAGATGTAATTGGAGGTGGGATTTTGTGGTGCGAAGACCACAAGCAAAGCCCAACAATTAAAATTTCACAGAGTTTCTTCCAGTTAAATAAAATTTGCATCGTGCACAAATTAATTGGAATTTTATAACAGATGGAGCCGGATCTAGGGTCAGCAGAAAGAAAGTTTCAGTTGATTGATGAGACTTGGTGAAAATTTCCGGCTCCTTTATATAATAAAAGAACTTCACAAAGATAACTCGGGTGTACCCGTGCAGTTCTGGCCTTCACAATGGGCACAGGCATCGAGGTAAAAATGTATGAGGGCCATGTCAATGGCTTTTCTGAATCAGCACATCTGACACTTCTCTCCCTGGAAGGTGTTTTTCTCTCAATTGTGTTGGCTAAGTGACAACACAATGGAGGTGAATTTCTCTCAGTGTCTCACTAAGCATCGCTGATGCATTGTACCATTTAAGGACACTTATTTCAGCTTTGTGAAAGGAGAATCTCGGAGTGGCATCTGTGAATAGACTTCCTTGATTTGTATTGAAAAACATCACACCCAACCAACCACCGCATTAGGTAGCATAAAAATCTTGTCTCTGTCTGTCATCTGAATGAGTTAAATTTGTATAAAGTTTTACTAGAAATGTCTTCGGCAATCTAGATACTCCTTTTTAAAAGAGGCAGGATTTTTTTTTTTGGGGTATAAGGCTTAGAAATAAAACAACTTTACATGCTTCTGGAAGATTGAAAAGATTGAAGGTAAGGCAATTGCAGATGCCTATGGAGATATTTTTCTGAACATTTCTCTGACATACCTACTCAGTTTGTTGTCCTTTGGTGACCTGCATTGAGGGCTGCTGCTCACAGCAGTGGTTGAATATACATTTGTCATTGAAGGGACTAAAAATCCCCAAAGTGTTACTGGCCTGGGTGTAATAAAACAGACAGCTGAACTCGAACTGATTGAAATGCAGTCTAGCTTACAGCTACAGGCAACGTTAAGACACAGGCATGGCGGTGCTTATAAATTGACTTAGGTTTTAACACTGGCTGCATGCAGGGTCTACTATCCTTGTATGGCTGTGGCTTGCTGAACTTGAGGTTATCCTGAGAATGATAGTCACCAGGAAGGGCTTAACAACCAAAAGGATCATCAAAATTAAGTATGCATTTATATATGTTCTAGGTACGTGTGTGTGTGTGTGTGTGTGTGTGTGTGTGTATGTGCATACACACACGGACATGATGACCTCGGAAAATGGACATCCAAGGGCAAACACGAAAAATAACAACAGTTATTTTAATTGTCTCGTTGAACACAAGCTTTATCAAGTTCTGGTGCATGGGAAGCATATATAATGTGGGATAAGGGTTAGGTTTCTCTATTTGCATCTGAGATTAGAAATTAGGCTTTGCCAAGAATACATCAGACACCTTCAATTTCTCATCTGCAGAAGTGCATTGGGTGTGCTAACAGTCTCTCCAATGCCATCTCTTCTGACTCCCTTCTTGGAGGGCACTGCCCTGAGAGACAGGCAAAGGAGTTGCTTTTATTACAATAGGAGATTTCCAAGGTTTGACCACAGTACCTGGAGCTTGTTTCCCAGGGGCATTTGTAGATGTGGCCATGGAGTAATGCAATCAGATACCAGTTTGATTTCAGAAAGCATCGTCTCATCATAGATCTGCCTCCAACGCCATATGGACAATGCTCCACGATTCCAAGTCTCTTGCATTTATGTTCACATAAAAGATGCACTAACAATTAAATAAGGGATGCATATGGATATGTATTCCAGACTGGGTACCGTTCCTACCTGTCCTGGCTTGGAAAAAGGGGGAAGGCTCCTTCGGAAGCAGATAGATCAGGAAAGATAAATGAGCAAATAACTGAGTGGAGTGCTCAGCTGGTTAATTTCAGGCAGTTTTCATGGTACCTTATCGGATGGCTCACAAGTTGTCCTTGTCCTTGTCCAAGAGCATCGCGTAAGGTCTGAGACCGTGCCTAATGTCAAAGGGGAGACACGGGACCGGCAGCTCAGGTGGAGGAAAAGAGAAGATCTCAAACTCATAAGATACAGTGTTTTGCCTGTGGCCATACTTTTCAGAGTGTGTGTTCAAGGCTAAAATAAGGTTTCTAGCACATTTCATAAACCTGAATGATAATTGATGCAGAGAATTAGAAACTGGATAAAAGTCATATGTGATTCTATCTTGAAATACAGTTTCTGAAGATGTTTTCAAATAAGAATATGTTTTTAACCTTGCGCCGCTGGCTATTTTCTCGTTATCTTTTCCTTAAATCAGAGGAAGGGGCGAGTAGAGATTTTTCACAACATTAAGCATTGTTTACTTCTATAGTTACCTTTCTAATTAGACATTAGCACAGTTTACATGCAAATAAAGCAACTATACAGGTTTATGTGTGAACCTGCTTGCACTTGTCCCCGTAAGTGATTACAGCTAATTTTGGTAAATAATTTATATTGCACTTGGAGGCATAAAATGAATTTACAAATGAGAAAAAATTAGAACAATTGTTTCACACCCTCTGACATTTCTTCACGTCTTGAATCTGAAGGTTTTTATCTCCCTGGTTGGCCTTAATTATCCTTGCATTACAGTAATTCTCTTAGAAGCGATTATCAGAAAATCATCTTAATTTTTTTCATCATATTGATGACACCAAAAATATTTTTTACTAATATGCTTTTAGGCTACATTATAAAAGTTGCTTTTGAAAATGTCCTATTATTACACATGCAACTTGGTAATTGAATTTATCATTAGCAAGTATAATTTAGCCATTTGCATTGATTTTGAAGATATAAGTGACCAAATACTTCTCTGTTCATCTCAATTACCCCACGTGAACTGCAAGTCTTTTAGAATATGTAGGGTATCTTTTCTGGGATTCTTAACAGAGATCCAAACACAGGCTTTACTTACGACAACTGATTGATTAATTAGTGATTTAACAAATATTTAGAGAGTGCCTAACATTTACTAAGTCTAAACGAGTTCTTAGCGATAGGCATATGGGTAAGAGCCCATACTTTTCGGGACCTCAAATTCTAGAGGAAAAACCAGCATGTAAACAAATACTTAATGTATGATTAGATTCCCGCTATAGTAGAGATCATCACAAGAGGCATTGCCAGTGGAGTAGAAAAATAAGTAAGCATACAGCTAAGCACACAGGCTAAGAACAAGGACTCCAGAGCCAGTCTGCTGGGCTTTGAATCTCAGCTCAACCATTTACCTATAATGGTACCATTTGCCTACCATTTACCCTATAAATGAGGCACAAAATATAGCACATAGCTTGTAGAGTGGTTGTTGTAAGGAAAAAGTGAGATAGTATTTGAAAAGCACTTCAGACAGAAATCGTAAGACGTTGGTGATCGTAGATGCATTTAAAGTGTCTGTTTAATTAATTCTGCAGGAGTTGGGGGTTAGGTAGGGAAATCTTCACAGAGGTGATGTGTTAATTGAATCTTGAAGGATGGGTGGAGATTTGTCATTGCACATAAGGGGGTTGATCAGATGGGTAGCTTTCGAGGGTGCCACTCTATATGGGGTGCTAAAACATCACTTGACAATTAAAAGATGGTGAGATTGTATTTATTAGAGCTCCTCCCAGGGAGAACACTGATTGTGGTTGTAAGAAACGCTATGAAAGCTGATTGGAGTGGAGGAGAGGGACTCCCAAGGGTGATGCTCATGTAACAACAGATGGTCACTAAGTGGCTTCCTAGGAGAATGTCTGCGTAACGGCTAGACGGTTATTAGGATGAGCTCTTACTCCACAAAACTTTCAATCTTTTCTCCAGATTAATATCAATTTGACACAGTGCTAATTGCTTGCTTGCCTTGAAGCCAGCTTATGTGGTTATCCTAGGCAGTGAGGAGCCTGGGTATAGCCAGGAAGCACAAGCCAGTGAGTTTGAGGAGATAAAACCAGGAGGAGGTGATAATGGAAAGACTGACAGAGCCATGCGGGAAGGGCTTCAGACACATGTTGGAGAGTCTTGGCTTAATCCTTTAGGCGAGGGATGGCCATTGGTGGAATACAAGCTCAGGATGACGTAAATAGATTAAGGGGACTGGAGGCAAGGAAGTTCTATAGCAGCCTTTTGAAATAGCTGGGGAGCTGGAAGATGAGAATCTGAAATGTGTCAGTGGCTGGGGAGTCAGAAGGCTTGGACCCAGGGATGGAGAGAGGGCAGCAGTTCTAGAACTTGGTGACCAACTAGATGCAAGAGGTGTTTATCACATGATTGTTATTATTTATGTGCGATAAAAGAGTAAAAACTCCTAAGCGCGGCATGAGGCCCTGCTAAATCAGATTTGAGTCTGTGAATTGGCACCAGGAGGAGCTTCAGCAGCATCAGAATGGTCTCGGCACTTGGGAGTCCTAAGGGATGCAGGGCTCCTGAAAGAGTTCCAATCAAATAATCGACTATTGCCATTCAGAAATGTAATGATTCATAGCTTCTCAAACCTAAACAGCACTACTATGAAGTGATATCTGTGTGCACTTTTCAAGAAGAAATACTCAATGCGGCTTCCTTCAGCACAAAAAATAAGTCAATGTGCAAACACAGAAGAATATTATACAGAATCCTATTTTTTTTCTTTTTTTCTTTCTCTTTCTTTTTTTCTTTTCTTGCTTCCGTTGTATGAAGTTTTCCTTCAGAACTTTATTTAAGTCTGTCACTCTCTAGGAGCTCCAGAAGGTTCTTTTGTCCCCTTCTCTGAAAGGAATTTGACAGAAGTCTACATATCCTTTGAACTTTAAAACCCTTGGCTTTCCACTAGCTTAATTAAAGATTCTTTAGCTTAACTAGATTGTATATATATCTTTGTTCCATCCTAATTGGGCTGTGAGCCAGGTCTCAGAGCATTACTTGACTAACTTTTCTGACGTATTTTTTATCGCCATTTCACTATAACTCCTCCCAGCCTTCCTTTCCACCCTCAAAGAAGAATGAGCTCTGCTTTAGACAGATTTCCTGTCGGAAAGCCCAGAACTTCTTTATCACTTACATAAATTACATAATCCCATATGCAACGAGCATTTCATTAAACTCAGAACAATTGCACATGTAGAATGCTGCGATTGGAACATTGAAATAATGTCAGGCCTAAAACCCTGTGTGGGAAGAGGGCCCTCCTTGATACAAGCTTTTTAGATGCTTAGGGAACCAGGATCCACAATCTCAGCTGGCTCAGGCTGGGAGTGAAGAGGCCATATCAAAGAAGCTTCTCTCTTTTTAACTTGCTGCTCCTTGAGAGGGAATCTCACAGGGCAGACTCGCAAAGGTGGAAATACTGTCTCAAGCAGCTGCTGTGTTTCAGTATTTCCTGGGGGAAAGAGATGTCCTCTCTCAGACTGAACACAACAAATTTCATCAACAAAAGAAAGATAAAGGGATAAGGCAAATAATGCTTATTGAGGAGCACCTGCTGTGTGTGATGCACTTTACATACATGATAATATATCATTGCCATGGCAAACTCATAAGGGGGATGTTATTCTTCCCATTTTACAGTTGAGGGAACTGAGATTCCCAGGGCGTCAATGTGGGAATTTCTGGAAATGCTGGTAAACAGTGGAATTAGGGTTCAAAACTTTTGGCCTGCTGCAAAAACTCATGTTCTTTCTACCGGCCGATACTGTCTTATCGATTTTCTTTTGCTTTGATTTTTAGGGATTTAATATGTATATTTGATTTTCAAAATGTGATCATGGTAACAGAAATGCCCACTTTTTTTTTTTTTTTTTTTTAGACGGGGTGGGGGGATGGTCAGAGCAGGGGAAGGGGCAGGGAGAAAGGGAGAGAGAATCTTAAGCCGGATCCTTGCCCATCATGGAGCCTGATTCAGGGCTCGATCCCACTACCCTGGGATCATGATTTGAGCCGAAATCAAGAGTCGAACGCTCAACTGACTGAGCCACCCAGGCACCCCAGGGAATATACACGCTTTAATGTCTTTTCCCTTCCTAAGAATTTATTTATACGTTGATTGTATGGAACTAAAAACAGGTTTTGCATCGTTAATGTGAGACAAAAATAAGGTTAGTTTCCAAAGCTGATCTCTAGTTTGGGATCCTGCAGTCCAGGGACCAGTTGGGAGAATGCAGTGTAGGTGGGGAGAAGGAAGACAGTCATTGAGGTCCCTTCTCATTTCCTGGGGTTGAGCTTACTTAGCTCGATGCAAAGTGTTGCCATTGGTGAAGGTTTTTGCTGGCATTTTTATTTTCTTCTTTTACCACTGGCCATTCTCCTAGGGTCTTGTCTCAAAAGCCCTTTGTATCAGTCTGGGTCCAGCCAGGAGACAGAAACCAACAACAGTAATTTAAAGAGTGAAAATTCAATACAAAATATTATGAAGTTACAATAGGAAGGTAACGACAAAGGTGTAGAGAGAAACTTAAAATTAAAAAAAGAATTTTTACATGCTTATCTACTTTTGAGAGAGAGAAAGAGAGAGAGTACAAGCCGAGGAGGGACAGAAAAGAGGGAGACACAGAATCCACAGCAGGCTCCGGGCTCTGAGCTGTCAGCACAGAGCCCGACACGGGGCTCGAACTCGGGAACCGCAAGATCATGAGCTGAGGTAATTGGAGCGAGGCCAAGGTTGTGAGGCCACCGAGCGACCGTGAGCTCTGGGGCAGAGCCAGCACCGTCTGGCTCACACATACCCACAACGCTGTGAGAACAACAACAATAATAATAGTAAACACAGTGCACAGAATTAACAGGGATCCTGGTCTTCAATATCCCTCCAGTGGCATCTACTCACAAAGCTTAACATCATGCTCGCTCTGAAGGAGTAATGTTTATAGAGTCTATCCCATGACCACAGTGCAGGGTAGTGCAGGGTGATTTGGAGCGAAGAAGCAGGAAATTGATAACTACCCACTTCTCATCAGGGTAGAAAATCACGTTCCCAAACCACCGATTTTCCTCTTCATCCACACCTACAGGAGTCTTTTTCTTTGGGGAAAATAATTTCATGTGAATGCCAGCAAAGTGAAAGCAAATCAGTTTCAATAATTTTTACTAATTGTGAATGGCTGCTCACATACCATCATCCCCAAATGTGTCTGGGTGGTTTTTTTGGGGGGGTGGGAGGGGACTATATTGCCAGTTATTAGCATAGCACCTGGCATGTAGTAGATTTCAATCAATATTCATTGAATGAATAAATCCCAGAAACATTTACATTTATAATAAAGAGGTATTAACTAACACTAATCATCTGTAAGTGGCAGCATTTTAGAAAGTGAAAGTAAGTGAAACAGGAAAAGACATAGAACAAGGCATACGGCATAGGTAGGAAGAGGATTCTGGACAAGTAGATAAATAATCTGTTTCACGGGTGGGTGGAGGATGGATGTTGGTACTGTGATCTTGACTCTGCTTTCATACTTTCTCTTCTTCTCTTTTGAAATTACAGATTCACTAGACCCTCCAAATAGTTGCACTAAGTGCTTCTGAATAGCGAGAGGAATTGAATGGATCCTCAGGGCTTGGGGTTATAAGCAGGAGCGGTAGGGACTGTTTTCTTGATTAAGATTAATTTTGATCGGGGAATTGTCCTCATTAGCGGAAATTAACGAGCGTCTTATTGAAAATACATGAAAAGATGGTTCCCATCTACATTTTTTTTGCTTTCTTTGTTTGTCACCTCAATATGATTTAAATTGCGTTATTGTCAGGGGAATCGGCAAGCCTCAGATTTAAAATCTATTTGTGTGTCTATTTATTAATTTATTTATGATACCCCACCTTTTCCAAAAAGTGGTTAAAAGCAAACATAATTAAACCACATAAAAGATTAATAAGAAGGCCAGGAAGAAGGATTAGGAACACATAAAAGGCGAGGGAAAGATCTATACCCCAAATTAAAATACTATGGTTACTGTGGAAAGTGAAATTATTGAATGCCATATGTTGGTTACCTAAAATATTTATTTGGTTGGAAAAATAATTGATTTGAGATCTAAATATCAAAAGTCAGGCTCCCACTGTGCCTTACACTAGCTGTGTGGCCTTGGCAACCAGCGTTCGAGAGTCTCAATTTTCTCATCTGCAAAGTAGAGGTATAAATTAATATGTCACTATGAGGATTAAAAAAACTTTTATATGTGTACATGTTCTATAAAGACAGTGTACATATTTGAGATGTTACTATGAGGGAAACAATATCCATAATGCTAGTCATATTAAATATGTGGGTCATAAAATTGACATTTAATTATGAAGAGATTAACTCATATTTTCCCTCAATAATAGTGATAAGCCAATTGCTTCTAGGCAGACTCTAGGGGTGCCTATGCTCAAATGTTCTAAAAAATAATTCCTGGTTCAATATTTGACTGAAACTCCAAAACTCAGTGCTATCGGACATAAAAGAGCCAAAGTGGCCCAGACATTTGTAGGACAAGATTTTGCCAGTAGATCCCATCAGCTGCAAAGAATCCACTACAGAACAGTTAATTTTTAAAAATACCATCTCCTCATAAATTAGCTGCAAAACATACCTTGAAGTACATTACAAATTTTTGTCTACAGTAGAGGTGCTTTATTATTCGGAATGATCTGGAAGGATATCTGTCCCAAACAGAGCTTTTGATTTAGGATTGACTGTGTGATTAACCTCCAGCTTCAAAAATGGAACTCGAGGGCAACACTCTGGAGGTTCCTCTTCTTTTTAGGGGTCCTGAGCATATCCCTTAGGGCCTTGTATGGTGTCTGGAACGAAAGCAGGTGTTGAATGAATGCATTTACTAATCCCACTTACTGGGAAACCCTGGGAAAGTCATCTGAGGAAGCCAGTGAGTCTTGTTCTGAGAGAACCATTATCCATCCTGTTGCTCTTCTTGTCCAGAACACAGCAGGCATATTTAAGTACTAGCCCTTTGAGTTCCCATATCTTCTTGCCCATCATGGCCTCCTGTGTGACTGCATCCATTCTGTTGGCATCAGTCATGGACTCTATACTCAAGACTCTGGGCCTCTCTCTGGAGTTCCTGCCAACTGGCCGCCATATATCCAATTAAGACAGTATCACCTGCATGTCTTAGAGGCATCTCAAATTCAAATTTCTCAAACTCTTTTCTCCCCCAAACTTCTCCTCCAACAAAACAGACTTTCATCATAAAATCGAGAAGACCGAGGCTTATTCTTGATTGCTCCTGCTTCCTCAGTAGTCCTGAATTTCCCGCCAGTCATCAAGTTCTATTTATTGTACTCTCTCCCCTGAACATATCTCAGTTCAAGCCCCTCTCCCCATTCTCACGCTGCCACGGTCATTGAAGTCACCAACATTTTTCTTAATTCTACTTAGTAGGTCGGCCAGCTGTCAATCCTGGTTTCCTCATTTCTGTCCACTCTTCAGCCTGGAGGATTATTCTAAAACACAGATCTGATTATGCCCTTCCTCTAAGAAGCAATAATTTTGTCCATGCTTTAGTCTCAGTCCCTTACTTTGAGAAGACCTGTCTGATTCTCTGTGGGTTAGATATGAAAGGTGTGAATTATACATGGAAAGAGGGTTTTTTTTAAACATGAAAATACGGATCGTACATAAGAGGAATGCAATGCTAAAGCCCTTTATATGTCCGACTTGTTCAATAAACAAATGGAACTCATCTCAGAGTTACTAAAAGTTGTTGAACATCTTACAGAATAAACACCCCTGGAACCACATGGCAATCAAGACATCTTTGCTAGCATTGCATTCAAATTCCATCTCCACCTTTTTAAGCCCATTTGCTTTCACTGTTTCCACTCAAAACCATCAAATCATTTGCCACTGTCACCATAGCAAATCCCTTGACCGCTGATAAACTATTACTGGATTATTCTATTTCCGTCCTTGCTTGCTTTCAGAGTCCAGATTTTGGAGCTATTTTGCACTGTACGATAAATCCCTATTTCAAGCCTGCTGCCTTGATTACATCTCCCTGTTTTTCCCAACTCTGTCAGAGAGTCCTACTGTCTTCTGAATCAACTACAGTCTTCTAATAAGAGCCTCAAAAGTTTTCCATCAAGGCTTCTTCTCCAGACCAGCTCTCATAGTGTTGTAAATCAGGTATGACTGTCTACATCTCCCTGGTTCTCCTTCTCTTCTTAGCAAGTCCCCAATGTACCAAAGACAGCCTCAGATTAGCAGTGCTAGAATTCATCTGTTTCAGAATCATTTATGGACTTACCTACTCAAAGAAACTTTCTCCTATTAAACATCTTTCTTTTGCAACCTACAGCAATATTCCCTGACACCCCAATGCTCTTCTTAACCGATTTTAAAATTATGTTATTTATTTGAACACACTATTCCTATCGATCATATATTTTCCTGCCTTCTAAAATCCTTTAGGGCAGAAACAATTTCTCTATTTCTATACACTGTGTGATCCTAAGCGCTTAGAAATGAGAGTGCTTCTCCATGGGTCTACAGTAAATATTTGCTGATTTAGTGATTAATCTGTGTGTTTGCAACTGTATTGGGGATTCCACATGGGAAAAGTGAGGAGTCTGGATTCTGTCCTATGTGCCAATTATTGTTTCGGCCTCGAATGCAGATGTAATTGAACTCATGTTACAAAGATTTTGAATATACTAAAACTCTTAGAAACTACATTTCATAAAACCTGATGAAAAGCAAATTTAGATAGAAGGTAGTATCTGAGAAATAGGTAGAGTTATGTTTGAACAT
Organism: Acinonyx jubatus; assembly: GCF_027475565.1. NCBI lineage: Eukaryota > Metazoa > Chordata > Mammalia > Carnivora > Felidae > Acinonyx > Acinonyx jubatus. Next base: position 12,111,483 of record NC_069385.1, on the reverse strand, counting down.
TTCCATTCCACATCTTTAAGGAGTATCTTATGTATTAGAAATATAAAGAAATATTTGGAACTTTTCATCACTGGTCACACCAATTTTTGATACAGCTGAGGACTTTAATTTGTGACACTGGTCTCATGACGATCTTTGAAAATTATAAACCATTTTTTGCCACTTCTGATTATGATTCATAAAATAATCACCCTGAGTTACTCATGATGCTTTGTAGAAATTTATTGGCTTTTATCGTTCTAATTTTTGAAAATTTTCTGGTCACTCCTGAAGACACATTGTGTAGAATTCTGAAGATGTTCCCCCAAGATTCCTTTCTCTGGCTACTCAGTCAAACATTAAACAGGTGATGTTATGAAGGCCCTCTGCAGGTGGAATTAAGGTCATTAACTTGATGACCTTAAGATAGAGGATCCTGGATTCTTCAGATGGACCCAATGTAATCATATGAAACTTTAAAAGTGGAAAAGGAAGGCAGAAGGGAGATAAAGCTGGAGAGACAAAGCAGAAAAGAAAACCAGGAGGATTCGAAGCATGAGGAGGATTCTGCTTGCTGTTTCTGCTTCTGAGAAGTACAGGGAAATGTGCTACAGAGACCTCTAGAAGTTAAGAGTGACTCCCTGCTGATAGCCTGGGAACTTCAGTCCTACAGCCCAAGAAACTGGATTCTGCCTACCGTCTGGATCAGTGTGGAAGCGGATTCTTTCCAGAGTATCCTAATAAGAGCCCGGCCAGCTGACACCTTGATTTGATCTTATGAAATCAGGAGTAGACAGCAAACTGAATGTCTGAGTACAGAACTATGAGATAATAAATGGGTGTTGTTTTCAGCTGCTCAATTTGTGATAACTTGTTATAGCGACAATAGAATGCCAATACACATGTCACAGACAAACAAGGGTTGTTTTATTCTTTCCTTTCTGTAGGGGAAACTTGAACTCATTTCAGGCTGGACCCTTCCAGGCACCGTCCTGGAACTTATGGTGCTCTGTGGATGACTAATCCAAGCTTTGCCTTAATACACTTTGTTATAGAGAAAATTTGGTTTTCTAATGCAAGTAGACTTTCAATGCTATTTAGAAAGACTTCTGAACTAAACCTTAGTTCATGATAAAACCTTATCATGATAGAAGTCTCACCTGTACTCCACTGTTTGGGCAACGACACTTTAGGTGGTGGCTTGAGAGACTACCTCAGTAGTAATACGACCGTTAGGTAAAATATTTACGTAGTACGATCTGAGAAAGGTCCCATGGAATTTGTCTCTTCATGGAAAAACATTTCTTTCATTAGCCTGCCTGAAAATTTCACCTTGAGAGACAAGATATTAAATAGAGTTGTTGAAATGTTACCTTGAGGAAGAAGTAACAATCATAATGCCTGTGGAGGTTGTCATAGTTTACAAAGCATTTTTACATACGTTACCTAATTCTCTTATCACAGTGATTCTGTGAGGTAGATGGGGTGAGTAGGGTGAAATTTTTTTTTTCTTCACGGCATTTTTTGTTCTCTATCTTGTTATCAGCACTTTTATTTCCTTGTGGGAAATTGCCCTCTTCCCTGTGGGATTCTGCTGGTTGGGACCCTGAGTCAGGTGCATTGGCCATTGCTAGGCACATAGACATGTCTCACCTCTAGGCTAGCTGTGTTGCCTCCCTCTGTGGGGTGTGCTGACCAAAGGTAGCTGGCACACCTGGTGATGCAGGCCAAGACCCGTCACTCTGTTGGTGCCCTGAGATGCAGCTGGAGTTCTCACCTCCAACACCCAGGGGCTTCCTTCACTTTCTGATTTTCCAGCTTGGATCCTCGGCCTTCCTGTCCATTCTGTGAAGTCTTAGGACCCCTCTGATAATTCTCTTTGCTCAAATTATCCAGAGGTGGTCAAAGAAATTACTCTTTTCTTCCATGTCATGCTTTGACCCTTTTAAAATGATTTTGGAGGTTGGGGCGCCTGGGTGGCGCAGTAGGTTAAGCGTCCGACTTCAGCCAGGTCACGATCTCGTGGTCTGTGAGTTCGAGCCCCGCGTCAGGCTCTGGGCTGATGGCTCAGAGCCTGGAGCCTGTTTCTGATTCTGTGTCTCCCTCTCTCTCTGCCCCTCCCCCGTTCATGCTCTGTCTCTCTCTGTCCCAAAAATAAAATAAACGTTGAAAAAAAAAATTAAAAAAAAAATAAAATGATTTTGGAGGCAATTCAGTATAAAGAGCACTAGGTTGGAAGTTAGAAGATCCAGATTCTAGCCTTGGCTTACCATTTAACTAGCTATCAACGAGGCCTTTTCTAGCGGGGGAGTAACCCCAAAAGACGTGAAAAATCAGACTAAATATACCTTCCCAGTTTCTTACAGGCTAGGATAATCAGGCTGTTGGGAGCACTAAAAGCAAGGAAAAGAAATTGCGCTAAATTAAACCCAACAAACATTTATTTAACACCAATTTAAAAAACATTTAGAGAGAGGAGATTAGAAATGGGAGAGTGGAAGGAAACACGATATGTTGTTTTATAAATGAGGTTCAGCTCTACAAATTTAGTGTGACAAGTCTTCTCAGTATTCCTTTCACCCCCATTTTCTTTGGGGAAATTTTAAGTAGTTTAGGTAATTAAGTTTATACTAAAATAGATATAATTTTCACAGTACAAAATGTGAGTGAATTTTAAGATGAAACATAAGATTCCAAGATATTTTTTATTGTGGCAAAATCTTAGAAAAAATCTTACTCTTAGTCTCTCGGGGACGCCTGGTGTCTGGACACTTTGGCGGAAGTTTGAAAATTATTATATATGGAGAACAAAGGGGAAAGCTCATTATCAAACGTATATGGGCACAGCTGACGCAGTATCAATTATTTAGCTCTGATTTTCAAAACTGCGTGAAAGCATATACCATAAATATATATCGCTGATCTTACAATCAAGGTCACATACTTCTTTTTTTTTTTTTTTGCTTCTTCTGCTCTGGACTTCTTAGTTTTCATTTTTGACATCACTGAGTCCCTTCTTTTTAAATTAAAAATTCAGGTTTTTTTTGTAGTAGTAAAAAACACATACTCAGTGAACAATATTCAATCAATAGGAAGTGTCGAAAGTAGCTATTCCACCCCCCTCCCCTCCCCTCCCCTCCCCCTCCCCCCACCTCCCCCCTCCCCCCCACCTCCCCCCTCCCCCCACCTCCCCCCTCCTCCCCCCTCCCCCCCACCTCCCCCCTCCCCCCACCTCCCCCCCTCCACCCCACCTCCCCACCTCTCCAATTTTACCCCTTTGTGAGAAGGAGATGTGTATTTTGCCATGTGGATTTTCAGTTGCCTATATTTCTGCATGCTTTTTAAATTTTTTTTTAACGTTTACTTATTATTGAGAGACAGAGAGACACAGAGCATGAGCAGGGGAGGGGTAGAGAGAGGGGGAGACACAGAATCTGAAGCAGGCTCCAGGCTCCTAGCTGTCAGCACAGAGTCGAGGCGGGGCTTGAACTCACAAACTGCGAGATCATGACCTGAGCCAAAGTCAGTCGCCTAACCAACTGAGCCACGCAGGCGCCCCTATATTTCTGAATGTTTTTATTCTAATTGTTTAACAAGTTGACTTGATAGGATTTTCATATCATTGTCAAATCGTGACATTTGTTCTTTTTTTTTTTTTTTTCAGTTATGCCTTAGGGTTTTTTTACTTGCAAAAACTTCAATATACAGCTAAACAGTAGCAATGGCTGGGCACTTTAGTCTTGTCTTTGATTTAATTGGAGTTTTAATGTTTTATGATGCAGCACATTTATGGTAAGAAAGCTATTGATTTGGGAAATTGTATGTGTCTTCGCTTTAAGAGAGGTTGTATGAGACGGGGAATTTCTGATTCTTGAAAATTTGTTAGAATTCTACCATATCCATGCCTAATAGCTCTAGGGGTTATGTATTTATCTATGGCTTTAATTTTTTCAATAGAAATGGTCTACCCAAGATTTAATTCTTGAGCCATTTTTGAAGAACTGGTTAAATTGTTTACAAATTTATTAATATACATTTGTCTTTATAGTTTTCAAAGTATTCCTTATCTATTTCTGTTTTTCACTCTTAAATTGTTTTCTTTGTGCTTTTGAAAAAAAAAAAAGATCTTCATTGTGCTTACTAGTTTTTCCAAAAGCAGTTTTATATAATTTTTTTAATTGGGAAAAAATTTCAAACATATATAAATGTAGAGTGAACAGTTAATAAATCCAATGTATCCATTATTCAGCTTCAACAATTATCAAATGGACTGTCTTGTTTAATTCGTATGCCTACCCAGGTCCCCTTGCCATACTCCCCAGGTTATTTTAAGCAAATTCTAGACATCCTATCATTTCAAATATAAATATTTAATGTAAATATTTTAGTTTATATTTCTAAACAGTAGTTACATTAAAAAATAAATAGCCGCCATACTATCACTATCTAAATGGTGGTAAGAAGAATTCATTGCTAGCAAATATTAACAGCGTTCATATATTTTAGATCACTTCACACACACATGCACACACACATACACTCAGTTTGAATTAGAATCCAAATAAATCCATCACTGCAATTGCTTGACATGTTTCTTAAATCCTATTTAATCTACAGATTCTTTCCTTCCCTCCCTTCCTCTGCAATTTGTCCATTACACAGCCTACCATGATTTGTCCTATACGGTTTCTCACATTTTGGATTTTGCTGATTACTTTCGCATTTACCATTTCTCTGTCCCTTTTATGTCTTGTAAATAGTAGCGAGATCTAGGAGCTTGAACAGACGGAAGCTGGTTTTCTCCCCCTCCTCCCCTTTTTGGTTTCTTCCTTTTTCAGTTTTGGCAAGCCTACTTCAGATCAGCGTGTTCTCCCATGAGCACTGGCTCTTGTCTTTATGTGATGTTACCAGCCGCTGATAATGAGTGGTGATCCCATGTAACTGTCCTTAGGTTAGGTCACATAGGAAAAGCAAGATATACATTTGATGTGTTTTCTTTATTTGGCAGTTTTCCAAGTAATGAGTTTGTGAATATGAACAATGTGTCTAAAAATATCATTGTAAGTCTATAGATTTAAACCTATCTGTGTTTCAGTGGATTGTAGTTATTGTCATTATCGATGCTCTAATTGTCCTCTCTTTAGCCGGAGCGAGCTCATGCAGGTTGAAGTCTAAATCCTCTTGACGTGACCCTTGTGGCCTTTGATAACTTTCTTCTTTCCAGTATGACGAGAATCACTTATCTTGTACATTTCCTGCCCCCGACCTGGAATCAGCCTTTTGTCCAGAGAACCCTGGGTTTTGTTTTTGTTTAGTTTTTATCGAGAAATAATTATAGAGATCTGTTTTGGTGTTAGGGATGTTCTTTGCTACTGAGTTGGTGATTATTTCCAGGCCTTTTCAGTGAAAAAAAGCTAGAAAATTAAAAAAAAATAAATCTTTCATAAATTTGTAATGATACTTTCAAGTACCTGTTTTTAAAATCAGAAATAAATAATAGCTATATTAAAAGAAGTAGAGCCAGTCTGCACTAAACTATATTCTTCATAAACATTATTTAGCCTTAGTTCTACAGATAGATGTCATCAAAAGTCTGACATCTTTTCATGTAACTGATGCGGCTTTTTGCCAAGATGCCCCGAAGGCTGCTTTTGTTTTTTGGGTTTTGTTTTTGTTTTTGTTTGTTTAATATAATAGTTTCATTGGAACATATCTTGATATTGGCCATTCTAGTCCAGTCTTCAAAGACATATGGTGGCTCTTTAATGTATCATTTCGAGTCATATTGTATTCAGGAAACTTTTCTTGAATTCATTTTAGTGTGAGTTTTAGTCTCTGGGGATTCTTATTATATGTGTGCTAGTTTTTCTTTACCCATAGTCCAAATCTATTCATTTCTTTTAACTCCTATTTGTTTCTTTCATCATAGAATTTCTTTCTTTCCATCTATTTTCTCTTAAGACATTATCTGCTATGTTCACTAGCTCTTATGTTCTTTCTAGTTTATTCTTCACTTTGGATATACTAACTTGAAATTAAAAAAAATTCTTTCATGAATTATGTCACCTCTTTGAAACCCTATTGTTCTAAAATGTCTTATTGCTGAGATTTTCGGAACTTGGATCTGTAATATTCTTTCATAGTTTATGATGTAGGTTGTGTTAAAATATGAGGTTATGGTTTTATCTGTAGGGCTTGCCTTTCTGACATGTTTATATTGCTTATAAAGATGTTACCCTGTGTGCTTTCCTTTTTTTTTTTTTTTTTTTTTTTTGCTTATAGTAACTTCCTTTGGCATGTGACTGATTCTTTTCTGTTCCTTGCTTATTACATAACATAAGTATTCTTTTCTTTATAGAAGGGAAATGGAGAAGTAAGTCAGGGTAGGGTTCATTTTTTCATTTGTCTGGTTTTTGTTTGTTTTAGTTTTGCAGCTCTGAAAATCTGTTGTCTTCTAAAAATGGTGATGGGGGAAAAAAAAGCTCACACTTTCTGGGATCTGCTTTCACTGCTTGCCTCCCCAACCTTTATGTGGACTTTCACTTTCTTTTGTTTCTATTATCTTTGTGCTGTTCAATTTGGATATCGCTCCCAGCCATTTCTCTTCAACAGAAGGCTTTGTCTTGGAATGGAGCTCTGATTTGCTAGTTTTAAGGTCCAAATGGTCCTGACATCATTAGACCTGTTGCAGAATGGTCCCTTGCTTGTACCTGTGACCTGGACCTACCGATTACCTAGTTTCCACAGCTGTTCTCAGGTTGCCACGTGGAACTTTACAGGGAGTGTCTCTCAGCTTTGGAGGCCTGCGAGAAGGCCAGTTACCTCCCCACTGCTTCCTTTAACACAAATTTGTGGTCTTGTGGCTTTTAGTGTTTTATCTTTATCACTTGAATTTGGGGGCTCTGTGGGGTAACTTGCCACCTAGCCTTGGGCATCTTTGGTTTTGCTCTGTTTTCATGGTGGTTTGGGGAGATCAAAGAAGAAACCTATGCTAAAAACCATATCTTTCATCCAGATTTGGGCTTTATTGAACAATTTTTGTTTTGTGCTATGTCATAACTTTTTATATTTAATTCTATCTTCACATACGATTAATACCTCGTCTGACGTAGATTTCTAGTTCCTAAGTTATTTTTCCCTCAGAGTCTGAAGATGTTTTACTATTTTCCTACATTGCTGATGAGACGACATTGTCAGTCTGATTTAAAAAACTTTTTGTTTTTCTTAAAACATTTTGATTTTCTCTTCATTTGTAATAACCTGAAATTCGATGGTGATGTGTCTAGGGGAATGTGCATGCGTGTGTGTGTGTGTGCTTAAATTCTACTCAAGATCAGATGAATTGTTTTGATCTGAGGATTTATTTTTTACTTCAATACTGGGAATTTTCTTCACCATTTCTTAGAATATTTACTCTCCTTTCTTTCTATCCTTGCCTTTCAGAAATCCTATAAGTTATGTATTTAAGCCTTCTGGGCCATTTTCCATGTCTCTTGCCTCTCACTTTATAATTTTATTTTTTTGTTATTTATTTTATTAAAAAATTTATTTTTTGAGAGACAGAGAGAGACAGAGCATGGGTGGGGGAGGGGCAGAGAGAGAGGGAGACACAGAATGTGAAGCAGGCTCCAGGCTCTGTGTTGTCAGTACAGAGCCTGACACGGGGCTCAAATGCACAAACCATCTCACTGTATAATTTTAATCTCTTAATCCTTTCATTTGACATTCTGAAACAATCTGTTGTCCCAGTCTTCCAGCTCAGTACTTTTCTTTTCAACTGATCATTTAACTACTTAGCCCAAATGAACTTTATCTCTTCGCAATTGAATTTTAACTTTCATTCAATTTACTTGAGCTTTAAGAAATAGTCTCGCAAATATGAGGCTCTTCGGTATATCCGTTCTAAAGGCTTGTTCTGTTTGCCTTACGAAATGTTTTCTTGGCCGTACGTTTTCATTTTCTTGTAATGGAGCTGGTTTTTTATAAATTGTTTGGTGATTCTTGCTACTTGCTCCTTTTTTAGTTGGAGTGTCCCTGCCAGACCTTTGCTTTATCTGTTTTCACACACTGCTGGGCAGACAAGGCAGTCTATTTGAGGCTCACTGAAACACCTTCAAAAGGAGGGAGAAAGAAATACCTTGCCGGAGGTTTTAATGACTCGTCTCCTGGACATGGGTGGTCTCTGTTTCTTTCAGATATCTCCACCGCTGAGGACACTAATTGTCTCTCCAGCTTTAGCTCCTGGATCAGAGGTGAAGGACTTATTATTCACAGCACAGCAAAGAGTATGAACTTCCTATTCGCAGCTGTTCAACCTTCCTCCCCTCGTGCAGGGAAGACCTGGAGTGGCCAGGAGGGATGCTGCACACAGTGGGTTTGCATCACAGCTGAGCAAGCTTGAGCTTTTATAATGAGCAGCAAACAAACCTGCCTGACCTTTGCTCTGGAGAAAGATGTTATTTTGATTTTACTGGACAGTAAGCCAACCTGCTTTCTGTTTCGGAGAGAGATACCATCTCTGTCTTCCAAAGCTGTTTGCTAGTCACCCATCCTTGAAAAGATAGCCTAGAACGAAAGCTGTCAGTGCCTCAGTTTGCAAGACAGGCAGAAACACGAGACCTGTGAAGACCTGTCTCCCGCTGCCCCCTTATTAACTGTATCATCAATATTAATAGACGTTGAGTCGTGTAGATTTTCTAGATACAATCATACCTGCAAATAAGGATGATTTCTGTCCTCTAGCTATGTTTACAGGGATTTTGTTTCTTCATCTTACTGAATTAGCTAGCACCAGGACGTCAATGTTAAATAATAATGTCGGTTAATGGGTATCCCTGTTCTCATTTCTCATTTCACAGTAATGTACTTATTTTAATACATTTGCTATTAGTTTCTGGAAAAAAATGTTTTAATGTATATTTATTTATTTTGAGAGAGGCGGGCAGAGAGAGGGAGAGAATCCCACAGGGCTCCAACTCACGAAACCATGAGGTCATGACGTGAGTTGAGATGAAGTGTCAGTTGCTTAACCAACTAAGCCACCCAAGCGCTCCTGGGAAATATATTTTCTTGTGTTTAGAAAATATTCCTCAACATTTAGTTTACTTGTTTTTTATTGAGAAAACAAAAATGACTAAATTTAATCTGACACATTGTCTTCGCATACTAATTATACTAGCTTTTCTTTTACAGTTTTAAAATGCAATAAACAGCATTAAATACTGGTGTTGAATCATCTTGGAATAAATCCTTTCTAGTTCTAGTACATTATTACTATACGGTTCTAGATTTGATTTGTTAATATTTTTATTTCACATGTGTATCTATTAATAAGTGAAATTTTCCTTTCGAAGTTTTGTTATCAGGGTGAATTAGAAAGCTAACTGTGTTTGAAAGACTTCAAATTAAAAAAAAATAAAGAAAGTTTTGTCCCAAGTAAGTTATATATGACTCACTCATAAAACGTTCTACCAAAACTCTCTCTTTCAAAAAAATTGGTTTTAAACTTTCCATCTTGTATTTTTATGTCCTGATTATAATATTAACATGTTTTAAACATCGAACAATACCAATAACCAAAAGCAATAGGTTTTTTTTTACACAATTTTAAAGCATGTTCCCTAAGGCAACTTCTTTCAATTTTTATGTCTTTTATGTTAATATTTCAAAATAGTATAACTAAACTGCCATCTTTACTCATTAATTTAGTTACTACCAATGGGTAGATGAGGATTTAACTCTCATACTTATTACATTGCTTACCTTGCCAATGTAGTTATATCTTCTTTTTAAACACTGTTCAATATTTATATTATGACTATTTCAATGTTTTTCACTCCTAATCCAGTTGTATAGTATGATATTTTCCTCTTTTTCTTCTTAGGTTCTTCTCAGGAGGGAAGGAGATTATGTGGATTGCCTCATTGACATGATTTTATTTTTTTGCTTAGTTTTCTGTTTACCTACTGCCCATTATTCTCCAATGCTCCATGATCAACACATCAAAAAAATTACTTCTTCAATTTCCTTTCTCTGGCTACTTCTCTTATCCTTCTGCTCCAACCAGGACTGTAGCATAGCCTGGACCTGCAACATAGGTATCATCTTATCACTTTATTTTTCTTTCATTTTGAGAAATCCTTTAACACTCTCCTACATTGATCCTGTTTCTTGGATCCTGAGTCTTTCTCTTCTTTGGTTCATTACTTTATTTTTGTGATGCACATCCTCCTGAATTTTTCTAAGTGAGGATACATAGGAAGTACTCTTTGAGGCTTTCCCTATTTTATATTGATAGTTTTGATGGGTATAGAATTCTAACTTGCAACTTGCTTTCCCTCAGGATTTTGAATACATTAGTTCATCTTCTTGTTTTCAGTGATGCTGTCAAGAAGTTCAAGGGAATTCTTATTTTTTTTTTTTGTTATTTTAAAAGCAAAGCTTATTGAGGTATATTCTATATCCAGTACACTTAAATGTAGAACTTGATGGGTTTTTACATATAGCAGGAGCCACCTACAAAGATCAAGTATACACAGAACATTTCTAGCCTCAGCCCCAGAAAGTTCCCTGTGTTTTTATTAGTAAATCATTCTTGACCCCTAAACTCAACTGCTATTTTGACTTTGCCTGTTTGTATATCATATGAATGAAATCATATAGTATACAGTTTTCTGTATTTGGCATACTATGCTCAACATTATGCCTCTAAGATCCATCTATGTTGCATGTAGCATTCACTCGATTTTTTTATTTGCCAGAATTAATAATGCCCATGGACAAAATGGGCATTTAGACTATTTCTAGTTTCTCCACTTTTCTGAGTAAAGATGTTATAAACATTTTTGTGCATATTTAAAATTCTTGATTCACTGGGTCTTTGTTTCACTCTCTGGAAAATTTTAGGATATTTGCTTTTCCCTTCAATGTTATAAAATCTTATTAAGTGTCTTTAGTGTGGGCCTCTTAGTTTTCTTGATATTGGGCAGTTGTTTCTTTTAATTGTGTGGTCCTGTGAAACTTTCTGGTATTTTTTCCTTTAACAATTTCTTCCCTTGCATTTACTCTACTGTTTACTTTTAGAATTTCTACCAACCAAATTTCTTACTCTTTGGTCTAATCCTCCAGTAGTTAGCTATTCTATCCTATTGTCTACACATGTCTTTATGGTAGATTTTCAAAGCTTTACTTTTTTCTCTTATTATCAAACTGATTTTCGATATATTTTCATTTCCAAGTGCTCTTTCTTATTATTTCCTGGAGCAGTATGGGAGACAAGGATTACATTTATACTACCTCATGTTTAGAATTTTACTTAGTCCTCCTATTTTGCTGTCCACTCCTCATTGCTGTTTTTTTGTTTGTTTCCTTTTCTTTGTTTGTTTCTTTTTACTGTGCCTGGTATACAGGCATCTGGTTCCCTCATATTTATTTCTACATCAGATTCAATTTTAGTTTCCTCTGTTCCTATGTGCATGTGGAGAGCAGGGGCCATACTTGGTTTTTAGGATAAGGGGACACTTGGGGGTCTAACTATTCCACATATACACTTTTCATGAATGCCCTTGTTTTCATAAACAGGCATCATCTTTACCTTTTACAATTCCTGGTTCTTCTACACCCTAATATTTTTATTATTAATATAATAATATTATACCAGATATCCTGGTCCATTTCCCATTGATATTTTATTCTGTAAGCTTCTAGGTTATAGATTCCTAGATTTTACTGAGTCACCTGCTTTACATCTTCCAATGGTTGTTTTATTTACTGTTCTGCCTTTTCTTGTTCGCTTGGTTCTTGTAGTTTTATACCTTTTTTATGCCCTTTGCTGCCATTTTATTGAGTTTCTGTGAGGAAGAAGAGATAAAAGTATGTGATCCCAGACATTATTCCAAAATGTGGGGTTTACTTTTCTAGTTATCTGATCATTTGCGTTGACATCATCAGTCAGTTTTTATCTCTATGTTCTCTCTATTTTCAAGTTTATTTTTGTTAATTTGGTTATAGTTTCTTGTAATTTTTTGGTTGGCAGTTATATATAGGCAAGACTTTACATTAAAAGTAAGTAAAGAGATTAAATATGAGAACCTAGCAAGAAAATAGTGATCTCTAATAACCAGCATGCACATACTGAATGCAACTTCTATCAAACCATTTCATTGCTTTTTTTTTGGATAGGTCTATACTTATGTCACATTTTTCTATTTCTGTTAAGATTGTATTGCTCCTTTTATTAAAAATCTTGAAACTAAGAATTGGGGACTCCTTAATTTTAACTTTGAATTTTATGCATTTACCATAAAAAACTGTTTTTATTTATTTTTTTTCAACGTTTATTTATTTTTGGGACAGAGAGAGACAGAGCATGAACGGGGGAGGGGCAGAGAGAGAGGGAGACACAGAATCGGAAACAGGCTCCAGGCTCTGAGCCATCAGCCCAGAGCCTGACGCGGGGCTTGAACTCACGGACCGCGAGATCGTGACCTGGCTGAAGTCGCACGCTTAACCGACTGCGCCACCCAGGCGCCCCAAAAACTGTTTTTAATTAGATGAATAGAACGGGTTTTGCTACTGCAGAAAAACAATTCTTGCATATGAAATGTTCATACTTCATCAACACAAATGGTTCAGGACCCATCTATGTAAGAGCCCCAGACTTTGCAATAAATGTGTTCCAACAGAGTTCAAGTTTGTTATCATTAATTTGATGGAGGAAAATCTCAATGGAAGACAATAGGTGTGGCATTCATTGAAACAGCTCAGTAATATGTCTTCTTAAGAATTCATACCATGGCTGAGAGTTTTTTCTTTTTCTTTTTCTTTTTTTTATTCTGTGTAAGTGTACTCTTGTTGTTTGAGACTTATGGTTAAGTCTCCAGAAATTTCAAAGAAAATGTTGAAAAACTTCTGAATGAATGGTGAACCAAATACCTAGTGAAGTTCTTCAGAACAAAACCAAATTTGAACATCACGGAATTTTCTGATGTAGAGATGATAGAGCTATTTAATACTATTAACACAATAAACTTACCTCTTAGTTCAGTAGTATTTTTCTAACTGAATTGTGTTATTAAATATGCTTTAAAACACCTTTGTTCTATGTTTATTTTACAAACATATCAATGTTAGTAACAGAGGTTTACAAAGACCAGGTTGTATGTGTATCTTTTAAATTATTATTTTTCCAAAATAAATGAAAATAATGTGCCCAGCCTCCAGTCCCTTCCGAGACAATTTGGGAGAAAATTCTAGTTACATTGGTATTTTGAGGTTTTTAAAACTTTAATGTATTAGCTATTTTAATAACGCCTAACTCTTTACACAGATAGACGTAGGTTATACTATTAGAATATGGAAGTGGATACTCTAAATCTCAACCTTGGGGTCTTATCTGAAAAATTGGAAGGTATGAGGTTGACATGAAATAGTATAAACAGATTATTTAGCTCTGGAACTAAAACCCAGTGATGTTATTATTTTTCTAATTATAACTTTATAAGACTCAATAAAACTTGAAAATATATATTACTAATAATAGAATGTGAATAATACTCGGCTCCTAATAAAATGAGAAGTAGTATTTAGAGGTACAGAATGATGGAATCAGAGTACTTTGGGAATTTTGGGAATTCTTACTCAATTTTAGAAGTAAAATAGGTTAAGACAAACTTCATGTCCTTATACAGGTTTTCTTAGCTAGCAATACACAGAATATTATAAGGTTGCCAATGTAAAATGCTTTTTATACCATTTGTTACTTACTTTTTTAGGGACATTAAAAAACGTAGTATACGTTTTTTACTTATACGTAGTGATAAGTATCTTACACTTTTGTTATTTCATGGATACTTAAATAGATTAACAAATTATGTCCTGATAGATAACATGAGAAAATTGCTTGAAAAAAATTGTTTTAGGAATCATAAAATTTTCAGTGTAGAATATATTAAGCAAGTGTATTTTCACCAGTTCTTACACATATCTTTCTTCAGGTACCTGATTCAGTTATGTTGTCTTTGGCTGCAAATAACGGGAAACCTGAATGAAAGTGAAAAACAAAGAAATTCTTCTCTCACGTAACAAAGTCCTTGGTAGAGTATTTCTAGGATGGGTGAATTTTTCAAGTTTACGGCTGTCAAAGTCCAGACTATATTGAGGCAAGAAGGGGAAAGTCCTGCATTCAGCTTCTTTTTTTTCTTTTTCTCTTTCTTTCTTTCTTTCTTTCTTTCTTTCTTTCTTTCTTTCTATGTTGATTTACTTTTTAGAGAGAGGGAGAGACAGAGAGTGAGCAGGGGAGGGGCAGAGAGAGACGGAGACACAGAATCCGAAGCAGGCTCCGGGCTCCAAGCTGTCAGTACAGAGCCCGGTGTAGGGCTCGAACCCCAAGCCATGAGATCATGACCTGAGCCCAAGTTAGAGCTTAACCAACTGGGCCACCCAGGCGCCCCAGCTTTTTTTTTTTTTAAGAGCACTACGTTTTCAGGGGCCATGGCTTTGGCACCTGTCGATGCCTAAATTAGTCAGGAACAAGAAACATAATTATAATGACTGGCTTAGACTGATCAACATTTCCTGCATGAGCCTCGGAGTGGCCCATGGAATGCAGGGCTACTGGATATGAGAACAAAATGGGGCTCTGTTGGGAAGAGAAGAGAACACCCTGGAGTTAGCCATGAATTCCTGAGTACTTAGTACTGAACCCTGGGCATCTGATTCTTAAAATCTCTCCAGTTCCCATACCAGAGTTTTCTTCTTAGTCTCTTCTTTTCTTGCAGTGCACACAGCCTCCCTTCCCTCCGCATTGATTCTTGTCTCTTCCTCTTCCTTTCTCTACTTCTGCCCTCCCATTCCTTCCCAGAAGCAAAAATAACCTCTTTTCATGTGAAGTAGTTTCCCTACAATGGCTTGTTGCCTAGCTCTTTTCCTATAGGGTCTCCCTATCTACCTCTGGAGATTCATCAAGATGTTTTCCCAAACAAAAACATAAGGTTTCCTGAAAGTGCACTCAGTGTGAACTGGTACAGTAATTGACTTTTCGCCTTCTATACACAGTGGGTTAACATAGAAACAGAATGAGAAATTGCATTGGAAAATTTCATTAGAAACCTTTGTGGCTGTAGGAGTCAGGGCTCTTCATACAACCAGGACTATCTGTATATATATGGAATTGGCTTCCATGATTACGGAGGCGAGAAAGTTCCACGATCTGCAGGGTGAGCCGGCAAGTTGGCAGGCCAGGAGGACAATGATGTAGGCTCCAGTCCAAAGGCCCAGCTGGCTCGAGACTCAGTAAGAGCTCATGTTTCAGTTCGAACCTAAAAGTTTGATGGCTGACATGAAGAATTCTCTGACTTGGGGAGGGTCAGCCTTTTTTGTTATATTCAGCCCTTTATTTAAGTGAGGCGCACCCATGTCAGGGAAGGCAATCTGTTTTACTGAGCCCACTGATTTCAATGTTAGTCTCATCCCAAATACCATTCTAGAAATACCCAGAATCATGTTTGACCAAATATCTGAGTGGGGCACGGCCCAGCCAAGTTGACACATAACACTGATCGTCAAAATAGCCTACCGGTTTTAAGCTTTCAGAGACTTGCAATTAAAAATGAAGGAAGGTTCTAATCTTTTTACCTTAAATGTTACTGTCAAAGGACCAATTATTCCCTGAGTCATGGTTAAGGTCTCTGGGAATGTGAGAAGCCAGCCAGCCTACCTGGATTCCACCTTCCTTCAGCCTCTACCTGGTGATCTGCTTTTCCTAAAAGTCATCCTCTCTCAGGGGTACCTTCCTTGACTTTCTGGATGAGATGAATATCCTGATTATTTTAATGGCATCACATAGCATAACCTCTATTGTATGCATCACAGTTATAAACTTTCATTTGTTTTTAAACTCTTTCCAGACGTTTAATCAAACAATCACAAAGAGATCATGGAAAAGACCATACCTGGTATTTTTAACATTGTAACTCAATGCTGGGAACACCTGTGCATGATAAACACTGTTATCTGCTGAATAAATGAATGAACAAAGCAAATTGTCGAAAGTAGCTGAGCGTGTAAAGGTGGTGTCTGTCTAGGAAACTACCGGCGAACAAAAGCTGGCCTCTCTACTGGTTGGGGAAAAGAAATCAACCATGGAACTACAAGATTAAACAGAAGTATTGGCAAAGCCTGTGTTCACTGAGGTATGGATGCTTTCATAACTTTGAGGGTTGGTAGAATATTTACATGGAGACAGGCGTGCAGCCAGCAGCTGATAATGAGGAATTTGAATTCTAGAAGGCAGAGGTACAGATCTGGGAAAGCTTGTCGTCATCTGGAAGGGACTGCAAGAAGGTAAGTATAAAAGGCAGAAAGAAATGTCTGTGTTGAAAGAATCAAATAAAGATGTGTCAGTAGGAGTGGGTGAGAAAGTATAATCGGAGACCTACTGAGAGAACCAGGAATTTCTGAAACCAAAGGCAAGGGGAAGAAGGTAAGAGGAGTAGAGTGACTGTGTAAAATGCTCTAAAGTCGAGGCGAGGGTGTCCTGAGAGACGGCTGATGGGAAGGGCGGTTATCTTTGAGGCTGCCAAGATTAGAGTCTTAGCAAAGGTTTGATCGCAAAGGATGAAGGAAGAATTAGGCGTGGATCAAGCAAGTGTGGCCGTCTCATTTGGAAATGGCGATGGACAAAGCAAAAGCCCGTGTGATGAACCAAGGGAATCTCGTTGAAGAGGGAAGATATTTTTAGGATAGAGAAGATGAAGACGGCTATGTGTACCAGGGGAGGAGGCAGTATACGGAGAGAAGCTAAAGACACCTCTCATAAATAAAAGCAGGTTTATGTACTAAAACTGCTTTTTCAAAACCTTATTTGTGTATAAGAAATGCACGCAAAAAACATGAACAATTCTCATTTTTCTCTCCGCATTGGTTCAGCTTCTAAAATGTTTTCCGCTCTTGCCCGGAAGTGATGACCTTGAAATAGTTTCAGCTGATATTTTCTTGAACCTCTTGTTATTTATATTAGGACCCTCCAGTGTTCATTCTCACGCTAATTTCTTCTCTCCTAAATTCTGGGACCTAAAATGTAAGGCACACTAGGTGACATCACGAGTCACTGTGCTCAGAAGGGGAGATTCCCCACAGCTGGTAGCATTTTTCAGATTTCCTCTCATTCCATTTGGCCCACTCTATGCCTATGCACACAGCCCTCTATGTAGAGTGTGCACACTTGCACACTCTATGCAAGTGACATCCCTCCATCCCACTGTCCTCTCCAGTCTTCTAACCCACTTCAAAGTGACTATTATGGTAACCAAACCAGATCTTTGATCAAGAGAGACACTAGTTGTTGCCTTAACATATTACAAGTTATTTTACACTCAAGAAATCTGTGGAAAAGCAGAGGATTTTAGAAAGTGTTGTGCCTTTTATCTCAACATGTAAATTCAGCAAATTCTAATCCGTGTGGCGCCCTGGGTTCTCTAACCTCTTTTCCAGAAACAAGGGGGGGGGGTGGTGGTGGTGATTGCTTTCTTTCCCCTTTTCTTCTTTCAACATGTTTTCCATTGTAAATAAAATTCTTTTTGCCTTTCTTTCTGAACCACTGATTCAAGTCTTTCTCACAACCTCAAGTTAGAACCATCCTTGGGGTATTTTGTGAATAGCCTTTGATGTAGTTTGGTAATACCATGTTTTGTGGAAGTAGAGTTTATTCAAATAAAAATGGTTCGCTCCTCTTTTATTGTGCTTCTGAAAAAGTTATTAGACTTAAAATGTGATGGGTCCATGCAATCGCCTGCCTAAGGCCTGAATTTTCTTCACTTGGTCTTTCCTAAAGTGAATTACAGGAATAAGTTGGCTGTCAGCCTCTTCTTTGGTTTGCGGGTAGGTAAAGCAGTTATTTGGGCTATTTTGATTTTCATTATAGGTTAAGATAAAGACAAAATAAAGCTTTCTGGGGAGTGTTAAATATTTCAAATATGGACATTTGAGCCATAAACTATCATGAGACTCTGAACAGATTGCAGGAAAGATAATCTCCTGGAGAAGAAAGTTGGCTCTAAAGTTATTGGTGAAAGCAAGAGAGAATGAGTAAACGAATATATGTGCTTATTCTCCAGAAACTCCTTTTTCCCCATTTCCTTACAATGTATATTGGATATGACACCTGACATGGGTATAAGAGTTACCCAATACCACTTAACATTGTGGCCTCCTTGAGTTTGAGCGCTTATATTGAGTCATATTTTATCCATTCTTTTCTTTACTTTTATTCTTGTGACAGGAAATAATTTCATTAGGATTGTGCACATTTGATACTATTTTTATATAGAAATTGCTAGCTGTATAACATTTTTCTATAACAGATATGAAAGACATACTAATTATTGCTATAAAACTTCTTCCTGAAGTATTTCTTAGAGCCTTATTATAATTCTTTGAGACTGGAATGACCAGTAAATGGCTGGTCCACACCACCGAGAGGCTTATAGCATTATATATATCTGTAGACTGAAGAGAAAGCTATGGCTATATATCAATGTGCAGAGTAAATCACTGCCAAATAGTGACTTTGGTAGGTGGGCAACCAGTTTAAGATTTTCTCTAGTATAACAATAACCAGGGAAGAATATGATAGGTTTCATTTCTGGTATCTCTTTTTTGCTGATTTGTAGAATTAGGAAATCAGCTATTTGTATTAGTTTTATGGGTGAAATTGTGTCCCCCAGAAAAGAAAGGTTGGCGTCCTAACCCCTACTATCTCAGAACATGACCGCATTTGGAGATAGGGTGTTGACAGAGGTAATCAAGTCAAAATGAGGTCATGAGAGTGGCCTCTACCCCGATATGATCGGTGTCGTTATAAAAGGGGAAACTTTGGATACAGACAAACAGTCTTCATATGGCGCTGTGGGGCTAGGAGTTAGGTGAAGATTGAAATGATCCTGCCACAAGCCAAGAACTACCAGAAGCTGGGAGATGTGTCTGAACAGATCCTTCCCTAGAGCCTTCAGAGGGAACAAGGCCCTGCTAGTGCCTTGACCTTGGACTTCCAGCCCCCAGCACTGTAAGAAAATTGTAAAGCCACTCAGATGCTTTGTTATAGCAGCCCCAGAAAACTAATGCAATGAGTTAAAGCAGGTAAAGTCATATGATATAAGAAACAAGCCTCCAAATCTCAGTGCATAAACACAATGAAAAGTTTCTTGCTCACACAGAGTGCAGTGACTTTGGTAGATAGCCTTCCCCATGGTTTTCCAGACACCCAGATTGCTTCTTTATTCAGATCGTTCCCATCTTATGGCTTCCCCAATCCAGAGGGCCTTGAGTCTTTTGCTGGGTCCTTTGTATCCACGTGGCTGTGGCTGGGATGGAGGTAGGGTGGAAAGGAGGAGAGTTACATTTGATTGAGGGAAAAATTGTATTCTAGGAGCTTAATTGTTCCCTGGAAGCTGAGAAATGTACTGGTAATTCAATATTATTATCAGCAAATGATGTTGAGACATTTTTAAACACTTTATACTAGACATTTCTAGAGGGCTTTATAGGTAAGTTTGTCTTTTTTAGTTAATAGCTGGTACTGTTATTAACCTCACTTACAATGAGGCGACCAAGGATCAGAGAGGGTAAGTACCTTGCCCCAAATCACACAGATGTGCATGATAGAGCCGTGATTCAAACCAAGCCAGAATGACTACAGAATCTATACATTTAATTCTGATGTCACTTCTATAACATATACAAATGTATTTATGAGAATTTACGATAGCCCACGGTCATTTTTACCTGTGGTTGTCATTGGTGTAAATTCAATGCATACAACCTCATGAGAGAGATGTTTAAAGCACCCTTAGGAGAGACGGAAGGGGCATAACCAGACACTGGTTCATAGCTACTCCTTGTCTGAACGTAACTTAAGAGCCCAGAAACTTGTCTTGAGAATTTTTACCTTTCCTTTTCTATTCTTCCTTTTCTCTTCTTGTCATTCCCAATTTTTATTAGAGTCCTTCTTTCTCCTGCCCTCTTCCAGCCCAAAGAGTAAAAGTATCAAGTGTTATTTTCTGACACTTATTCCTGACGGTCTCTTAACTCATTCGAGTACTTTGTGCTTGTGGGTTTTTTGTTTTTGTTTTTTTCAGATTTAGGATTAGATTTCGCTGCAAATAAGAGCAATCCCCCAAATAAAGGAAGATTTGAACAATCTTAAACAAGATAGGAGTTTATCGAGAGACAGAGAGAGAGAGAGAGAGAATCTTAAGCAGACCACACCCAGTGCAGAGCCCAACATCATAACTATGAGATCATGACCTGAGCCAAAATCAAGAGCTGCTTGACCGACTGAGCCACCCAGACACCCCAATGTGTCTTTTGCTGTAAAGACTAGACATAGGCATGTGGGGGTGCTTCAGTGGCTTTGCTCCATGAAAGCCTCAGGCACCCAGTTTCCTTTTTTCTCGTTCTGCTGCTGTGCGTGGCCATTCCCAAGGGCATGTTCTGTGTAACACAGCTGTTTCATGTCCAGCCGTCCACATGTGCATTCCGGCCAGAGGGACAGAAGACAGGGGAAGAGAAGAATATACTTCTGTCTTCTGGGAGCTTCCTGTAAGTTACACGCATTTCACATCTATCCCAGAAGTTAGTCCAATGGACACGCCTAACTATAAGGGAGGCTCCCCACTTAAAACCAGGGACTCTATTATAGTAGAAGACAAGGAAAGCCAGATATCAGGAGATAATTAGGAGTCTCTGAACCACGCATTGAAATTCTAACTGCGGAATAAAAACAATGCTCCAGCTAAAGGAATTCCAGATATCCAGCACTTTGGAAGAATGCATTTTCTCTAAGTTGCCTTATTCTTGGCTCTGAATCATTTCAATGCTAAAGCTGGATTTTAAGATTGATCTTCTCAGGCTGTTTAGGGCTGGGGGTTTGGCTCAGTTAATAGGACCAAGTGTTTTTTCTTCTGTGAACTTTGGTGTTAGTCTTATATCTGTGCGAAGATTCTCCAGTTTGGAGGGTGTAGGCTTTTTCATATTTTGTTTTCTACATACCTGTGCCACCAGCTTAGGCTCGCAAATTGCACCTGCTGTCACGGTGTAGCAAGTCTGTTGCTTTTATGCCGTTCTCACCATCCCTATAACACGCTGTCTACTCAAATCACAAAGTCAGCTGAAAGCATCTCAGAGCCTATTCTGGGAGGTCCATGGTGATTATTGGTAGATGACATTAGAGGTAGGAAAGCAGCCAGCTGATAGCTTGAGATGCCCAAGATGCATTCTACTACGTCAAGCTCACGGTCACAATAGTTTTGTTATGTTTATTCTCAACCTTTAAGCTTTTTCTGTCCTCTTCATTCATAAGATTTATATATCACACTAGGTGTGAGTAATATGCACTAAAGACCTAATTAGCATATCAATATAAAGTAATTTGTTTGTCTGACCAGTGAATACTGAATCTTCACTGATATGGAAATGAGAAAATCTTTTTTCTGTCTTTTCCAGAGAATACAAATTAAAACAAATTTTAAGTTGCTTGATCCTTGGCCACTGTTTTCTCAGGAGGCCCTTTGTCTTCATTAATACGGGTTAAAATATTTTTGTATGCGTGTATTTTGTTTATATAAACAATTCTGTATCAGTGAGGCAAAAAGAAAAAATTAAAAATTCCTAAAAAAAAAAAAAAAAAAACAAAACCACCCAAAGGGAACCGGCATCCACCACTATAATTTTTATTTTATTACAGGTTTTTAATCCACTTAATTGTCTGATTGCGTGTCAGATAGGTCATTTATTAGGGCTGAAGTATTGCTCACACAATGCATAGAGGGAGGAGAATGTTTCCAGTTTAATGAAGTTAACATCTGTACAATAAATAGAAGTGTCGTTTTTGTCGCAGATCTGTTTCCTGCCAGAGAATGATGTCGAGCCCTGTGGTTCCACTACTGTCACACTGAGGATCCCGACAGCAGAACGAGTCACAGTTTGTAGTGTTCCCATCCGAAATATAAACAGCATGGACCTTCTGTATGAACACTGAGCCCAAACAGTAAAACCACTGATGTGAGCGTTTCAGCCCCGCGGCTTTATTTTGTCTGTGTAGCTGAGCAACGTCAGAATACCTCCTGTTTACAATGATTTGTTTTGGTTGTGTTCCTCAGGCTCTTTAATATATATTTTTGTTAATCTTGGTTACACCGGATCATTACTTGTCCAGGACCGGCTAGCTTACAGGTGTTTCCCAATTTAATCAAAGGATAATTTACCTGCAATGAACTTCACATATTTAAATTATGCCAGTTCCAGTGGCTCCCCAGGCCCGCCTTTGCTTTGTGTCTTCAGGCTTCCCAGATTTTGGCAATATCACGTTTTGATTTTAATTCAAATTTCCCCATGTGACCGATGATTTTAAATATCTTTTCATGTTTTTCTTGGCCCCTCTTCTATTGTCTTTTGAGAAAGTGTCTTCAAATCTTTTGCTTTTTTTTTTTTTCCCCAAACTGGGTTAAACTGTTTGATTTACTATTGAACGCGAGCATTTTTTATGCAGTGTTCTAAACAGAAGTCTTTTGTCTCAGGTGCATTTTCTAAGTATTTTCTCCAAAACTGTGGCTTGCCCTTTTGTTTGCTTGATAGTATCAGTCATTTGAAGATCTAAAGATTTTTCATTTTGATGAGGTCAAAATTTTCAAAAATTTTTATGGATTGTGGAATTTGTGACCCAACAAATCTTCACATATTCCAAGGTCACAAAGACCTTCTTCCATGGTTTTTGTAGAAGTTTCATATTATTAGGTTTTACATTTGAGTCTATGATCCATTTTCAGTGGGTTTTTATGCATTGTGGAAAGTAAAGTTCAATGCTCATTTTTAAAAAAATGGATTATCCAGCTGTTCCGACAACATTTAATAAAAAGACTCCTTGCTTCATTGAATTGCCTTGGTTTTACCACAAATTAATTGACAGTATATACGTGGATGTACTTATGCCCTTAGTTGTATTTTATTATGTCTACATTTATCTGTTTGCTAATTCCAAACTGTCTTGATTATTGCAGCTTTATAAGAAAGCTTTTTTTATCATATTGAGTAAGTCCTCCAATTGTGTTCTTCCTTTAAATAATTTCCTAGGCTATTCTATGTTCTTTTATTTCCACATGCATTTTAAAATTAGCTTGACAATTTCTAGAAAAATACAGGGTTGATTGATATTGTATTAAATTCATAGATGATTTTAGCTATCACAGATAGCTTAGTGATATTGAGTTTTCTAATCCATGAACATGTTATATCTTTCCACTTAGGTTTGTAAGTGTTTTGTAGATCCCTTGGGATTTTTGAAAATAGGAACAGATTTACTTCTTCCTTTCTGATTGGTATGACTTATATTTGTTTTTTGCCTAACTGCAATGACTTAAACCTCAATTATGATATTTAATAGAAGTGGTAAAAATGATTGTCTGTGCTTTATTAGTGATTTTAGGGGAAATGTTCAATATTTTTGCCATTAAGTATGATATTAGCTGTGTCTATTTTTTTTTTTAATCAGATTGACAGTGTACCTTTCTATTCCCAGTTTGCTAAAAATTTTAACTGTGTTGAATTCTGTTGGTTGTTTTTCCTGCATCTACTGGACTGATAATATGAATTTTCCCCTTTGTTATTTAGTAGAGTAGGTTACATTTTAAAAAATATTCAACCAGCCTTGAATTCCTGGATAAACCTACTTGTAATAATGTATTATATTTTTGATATATTATTGGTTTCTATTTGCTTATATTTTGCAGGGGATTTTTGTGTCTATGTTCATGAGAGATACTGGCCCGTAATATTTTAGGTTAATAGCCCCAGAAAATGAGTTTGTCAGTGTTTCTTCCTTTTGTGTTTTGAAAACATATAAGATGGGTCTTATTTTTCTTCCTCAATGTTTGATAGGATTCACCAGTAAAATTATTTTTGTCTATTTTTTTCGTCGTTGAAATTTTTATAATGAATTCAGTTACTTTAATTGATATCGGGATATTCAGGTTTTCTGTTTTGTTTTTTGTGATTTTTATAAATGTCATATTATAAATGTCATTTTATACATACTTGTATTTTCCAAGCCATTGTCCATTTCATCTAAGTTGTCAAATTTATTGACATTTAAATAATTCTTTTTAAGGGCACCTGGGTGGCTCGGTCAGTTAAGTGTCTGACTCTTGGTTTCAGCTCAGGTCCTGGTCTTGTGTTTCATAGGTTCAAGCCCCTCATCCGGCTCTGTGCTGACAGTGCAGAACCTGCTTGGGATTCTCTCCCTCTCCTTCTCTCTCTGCCCCTCCCCTACTTGCTTTTCTGTCCGTCTTGAAATGAATAAATATACTTAAAAAAAATGAAAAATTCTTTTCAATATCTGCAAGATCTGAATTGATAACTCATTTTTTTATTCCTGATATTAGCGATTTGTTTTCTTTCTCTTGATCAATCTGAGTTTGTTAATTTTGTTAATTTTTTTCAGAAATTAGTTTTGTTTCCCTTCCTTTGCCCATTTTCTGTTGTGCTGCCTTTAATATCATCTTCATTATTTTATCCTTTCTACTTATTTTGTCTGCTTAAAAAATGTTTTTTATTTTTATTTTTTTGAGAGAGAGAGAGAAAACAATTGCAAGCGGGGAGGGGCAGAGAGAGAGGGAGACAGAGGATCCCAAGCAGGCTCTGAGATGTCACTGATGCTGATGATGTGACACAGCAGGGCTCACATTCGCCAACCCCGAGCTCATGACCTGAGCTAACGTCTAGAGTAGGACGCTTAACCGATTGAGCCATCCGGGCGCCCCTACATATTTTGTCTTTTGTTCCCGTTATTTTTTTCTAAACTGCTTTGTTAGAATCTTAGGTCATTGATTTGGGTCTTTTTGCTTTTCAAATATGAACATTTACAGCGATATATTTCCTTCTCAATATTACTATCCCCATCTTTGTTCTATCCCCCATATTTTGGTCTGCTGTATCTTTGTTATTCAGTTCAACGTATGTTTGGATTTCGTGATTTCCTTATTAATCCGTGAATTATTTAGGAGCATGATTTCCGCAGGGCACCTGGCTGGCCCAGTCAGTAGAGCCTGCGATTCTTGATGTCGGGGGTGGGGGGGGGGGGTGTGAGTTCAAGCCCCATGCTGGGTGTAGAGATTACTTAAAGAAAATTTAAGCAAATGGAGTATGATTTTTGTTTTCTGAATATCTGGAGATTTTCCTGGGTATTTTATTATTATTGATTTCTAATTTAATTCCTTTCTGTGCTGAAAACCTCAGCTTTAGTATTTCAATCTAGAAATAGTGTTCTGTAAGTGTCAATTAGGTGAATGTGGTTGATACGGTTGTTCAAACCTTCTATGATGTAGACAGGCATAATTTTCTTTGAAGTTTCTTTTTGGGGGGATTTTTTAAAGTTTCTTAAATATATCAATTTAGAACATTCACGCACCTTGGGAGTTGTTTGGCTAAGTTAAAACTTGTTTCCTGCCCCATTGTTTCTCTCTTCTCTTCTTTTGAAATAGAGCTGGCATGTAAAGCTACTCTCCTCCACTGTTCCTGGTAAGCAGAATGGGCCATTCAAATGAATTTCTCTGGCTGCAGAGTGGGGCCTAGAGAGGGTTTTATTCTTCCATCCTGCGGTGATCAGATCTTCACATTTTCCAAACACAAGTTCCAGAAATGAAGAACACCCTGGAAAACTTGAAGAGAATTTAGACTAACCAGTGACAGCTGGAAAGTTAGAAAAAGAAAGTGCTCCTCATAAGTGACAAGCAGGGGGCATAATTAGCCTGGAGTCCCCAGGGAAGCAAAAAAATACTGACTGGCCTAGGGGATGGGCTCCAGGTGTGTGCTCAGGCAACTAAAGTGTCTATTAGAAGGATTTTCTCATGACATGTGCATTCATCCTTGGACTAGATGGTGAAAGGAGATTGTGTCTACCATCTCCTTGCTAAGATTTGAAAAAAAATGATAGTTTCCCTGGGTCTGGAATAGTTTACACACGGTCCCTATAGAGGATGGGTATGCTGACTCCGTTGATCTCTCAAGGTCCCTTTCAACCCTATCATTCTATGATTCTATAATTAATTAGTGATTGAGAGGATCATTTAATTAATGTTACAATGAAATCTGCCTGAGGTATGCTTATATCCTTGGCATTTCTGAGAAAGCCATAGATGTGGTTTCCTTGAAAAGACCCTTTTGGGAAGCAGTTAGAGGTAGTCTTGCTGAGTTATCAAAGCATTGTCTGCCTTTTGGCATCATCGAAGGATCATTTTGTTTGTCATAGGACAGTGCTTGATAGAAAATTAGTAATCATACACAGTAGCATGGCAAGAGATCAACTGCTTCGCTTTTGGCAAGAGCTAATGATTTTTTTTTTTGCAAGAGTAGCATAATGCATCATTTTCCCTTCTATTGCTCACAAAATAAAAAAAATTGCATATACTTCTGCAAGAGTGAGCCACAGTATTGAAGAAAACTAAGATTCATCTGAAACAATAGTTTAACATAAATACAAAAGATTGGCTGTAACATAGTAGCAACAGAAAATAATATCAGACCTGCCTCACTGCACTGAAATTCTGCAGAGCATAAAACTTTTCTCAGAAAGCAAAACAGTGGAAATAATAAATGGATACTATAAATTAAAACTGGTGCAATTACAAGGGACATCCCTCAAATAATTCTTCTATGTACAGGGCATTCCAGTTGTATTGGACGTTCTCTTTTTTGTTTTGCAAAACAAATTTCGCTCTGTAAATTAAGTAAAATAATTTCGATGTGCATGATTATAACAGGCTGGCGAATTAAGATTCTAAATCTTTTGCAAAACAGAGAATCTGAATAGTCCTAATACGACACAATCTAATACAATAAAACTGAACTTCTCTTATTATACACCGTTCTCTTTTTCTCCACTCAAATGATTTCCCAGTGATACACTTAAGCGCAGACTCATTATAACATTTATACTATTCCTGTTGTGCTTAGAAAGTATAGGTGGATTTCATAGAAGGAAAGGATATAATTGTCACATGCGTTGTTCAGAAGAAGTCAGAGGAGTGTGAAACATCTGTTTTAGTTATCTAAAGAAACAAGTATCAGTTCATTTCATCTAAGTATATTTGAGTGACTCTTGGCCGTTAATTTAAACCCATGTTTGCTCAATTTTTGTGGATGACTAATGTGACATATATTGCTTCAATAATGAAAACTTATCTTTTCTGAACTTTTCTGCCAGATAATTCACCCACAGGGGACTTTGCTTATGTAGTGTTAGAATCTCTCTTGGGAAACAAACAAACAAACAAACAAACAAACTTTTGCAATCTCTTTTTTTTTTTTTTTAACGGAGCGAGAAGCATATTGATAGTTCGTGCCAGTTTCTACTTTCCAATCCAAATTTGTTTTTGACTCTGCTGGGATGTGATTGCAAAAACACCTGCCTTCTACTTCCATAGAAATTATCTGGGAAATGTGGCAGGTGATTAAATGGTGACTTCCATCTTTTATCTATAGTTGAATGTTGGCTGTAAAGTCTTTTCTTTTTTTGGGCCAGGATGTTATGTACCCACTGAAACAGATGATTCGTTGGTGCTGGGCCAGCAGCCCCATCCCATGTATTTTCTGGATCATCAGCTACCACTTGGCTTCTTTCCTTTATTGGTTTAACAAAATTGTTAGGATTGTCACTGGCTCAAAAAGAGAAACCAGGAAGAAAATAGGAGTACATAAGAAAATCATTTCAACATCTATCTTTGTTAAGTATTCCTTTCAAACCTAGTCTGTATCACTGACTTCTACATGGTGATAGTTTTCCTGGTAATATTTTATATTTGGAAGAACTAGCTAAAATAATTCTGAATTCTGTTATATATGTGGAGCAATACCTCAGCTACTTGGAAATTCAACAAATTTCCATGGTACTTAGTGGATTTTTTTTTTTTTTTTTAGGAAAAAAAGGTAGGAAAAGCCTGTAAATGTATTTATAAAAACATTGTGTTGTGGGGAAAGTGGGATCTGGACATCCACTTCCTCGTTGTCCAAGTGATTTTCACCACCTTGTCAAGCCCTGACATACAGCCAATGGTTGTAACTTGATCATTCCACACCTGGAAGAAGGTGTGGTGTCAATACCTTCATGGTCAATACATTCATGGTTTGCATAAGAGGGAAATATGTAATCTATGAGCCCTGGGACAAAAACGAACTAGCTCTTCTTTGGAAAATGTTGGGAACTGTGCCTTACATTCTCTACAAGGAGCTGTAATAAAATGATGACTGTGCGATACTGTAAGATGGCTGTTTCACTTTTTCACTTCACAAGGGAATGTTCCCCCTTTTAAAGCAGAATATAAAGACACTTAGATGTTGTATTAGTTTGGGTTTCAACAAAAGCAGACCTCGAAGGAAAGATGTGGGAGTCGAGTGGATAGTTTGGAAGGTGATCCCAACAGTGCTGTGTTGGAGTGAAGGGAGGCAGGAATGGACAATGAGCACATTACCACAGGGGGAAGTTGGAGTGTAAGTCCAATGGGACTTTTATAAAAACTGAGGAACACACCTCAGAATTATCCTGTGGCAGGCGAGGAAGCTGGGGAACTATCTATCAAATTCCAACTCTATTTGTTTGAGAGTTACTCCTGTGGTGTTAACTTCCAAACGCTTCTGCCTTCCCCCATTTGTGATCCAAGCATACTCCTGTGGCCAAAGAAACCATTCTGGTAAACAGATGCATGGAACCATAGTACACAAGAGCAGTGTGCAAGTTATCGTTGGCGTAAGGTGAAGGGATATGGGTAGGATACCTACTGCTATGTGTTAGAGGGAGAGAATACCTATGAACTAATAATCATGTAAATCTATTGCATAGGTTAGTTCTCAATCAGGAAGACAGACCATTATGCGTTACGTAGAATAGGGAATGTTGGAAAAGAATATGGAAGATGCTATTGTGGAGAACCTGAGTTGGCTGTAGATTCGCAGGGACAGTAGGCAGGAAGCAAATCTAGACATAAAGTGGGAGTGAGAGAGGGCAAGTCGAAACCTTCAAGGAAACTTTGGAACCCATGGGGACAAACCAGAACCTGTGCTCCTTATCACATCCAACCTTGATGACAAAGAGCCCTCTTTGTCCCAAAGCAGCACACATATCTGGCCCCAGACCAGATAACCTAAAGGAGGCAATAGAGCAAAAGTCCAGGGACCTGTGGCATGACCGCAGGATTTTGCCATTGAGGTGAGGCAGAAGGCCAGTGACAATGTGGGTAAAATGCAGACCAGCACCCTTCAGAATAATGGCTGTGCTTGTCTTCTGACTTCCAAATCTCATGAAAATCTCTCTACGGTCACTCCTTACCCCAAGCGATGAAGAGAAGGATCTGTTGTTAATTTCACTAAATTTAAATGGCCAAAGCCACGATGTCCATGTTGTGTTGATTAAATTCTATTTTCCGAGAAGCACTAGTGAAAAGTACATATACATTTATAAAATCTAGGAGATAAACTTGATAGTTCCTGAAAATTTTTTTAGCTCTACAACTTAAAAGCTTTTAGAAATTTAGGGACATTTGAGTAAAATAATCTTTACTTTAACAAAAAATTGTTTAAGTTCTCCTGCTGTTGAATAATCAAGGTTTTATTTGATGAGGCATAGTGCGTGTCTCTACACACAGACAAGGAGACAAGGAGATGTTTATCTGTGTGATTCATCAAGGCACAGACTTCATATTTCCCCTGAATTTCCATCCACTGACCCCCTAAATCGAATTCATGGTGTGGGCTTGAACTCGTCACCACAGAGAGAAAGTGGAGGAGCTTTATAAACCATGTTGGTCCTTTTAAGGGACTTACTTATTATTTAGTACATGAGTATACTTGTACTTTTAATGGTTGACATTTGCGGGTTTAACATAGCTTTAAAGAATGGTTTAAAGATGTTTTTGTTGGTGGAAAGACATTTGGAATTTTGCCATCAGAATGTCAAAGGGCCCAGAGCAAATGCGTAGCTTTCTTTTAACTCAAGGTGGAAAACATCATGGAATTCTTGTGCCCACAAAAACCTGTGGGTCAGCCATAGTTATTTTGGTTCCATTAATCTCAGACTTACAGAGGACCCAAGGGTGTGGCGAAGGCCCCTGAAGGTAGGATGCGAATCACAGTGTAAAGGTGGGTACAATACTCACAAGAGGACAGAGGGAAAGCTCAGGATAAATACAGTGGATACCGGAACTGACTTGAAATTGCTCACATGAGCTCATTGTGGGCAACTTTCCCCAACTACCAGTTCAGTGCTATCACATTGGTAACTTGAAAACATCCATGATGGGAGTGTTTACACTAGAGAACGTGGATGACACTGCAAATCAGAGCCTCTTCCACCCTACCCTCCCACTCCCCAACCAGTGCAAGAGCTATTGCAACAGCACACCCTGGGTAAGTATGTTTGAAGTTACCTAGTTGCTTCTCTTCTTTCAGGTTTTGGGCAGACCTTTCTATGCACAGGATACCGAATGGTGGTTGATGAATGTATGACTCATTATTGCTTTTTAAAAGCCATTTGTAACTGCCCTCCCGAGATGTGAAATCAGACAGCTGCAGACCTTTGTCTAGCACTGATATTCATTTCACATTTACTGCACACCCACAACGTGCCAGACACTGTGCTAGGTGCCAGGGATACAATAGCGATTATGGTCAACACGACTCTTGTTTTCATAGGGTTTCATCTCCAGAGGTTCTCAACCTTGGCACCATTGACATTTTGGCCTGATGATTCTGTTATGGGATGTTTCGCCGCATTCCTGGCCTCTATCCACTAGATGTCAGTAGCAACTCCCCCCAGTTGTGAAAATCAAAAATGTCTCCAGACGGAGCGAAATGTCCCTTGTGGAACAAAACTGCCCTAGTTGAGAACTCCCGTTATAAACACCTGTTATGTAAGAGAAGCTAGTTGTATGAGAGAAATCGACACTTAAGTAGGTACAATTTTTATCTCTTTTACAGATGAAGAAACTGAGGCACTCAGTAAAAAAAAATGCTCAGGTAGATACCTTTTATGTAGTCAAAGTAGGATCATGACTTATGTCTTCTTGGCTTTACAGACAATTCTAAAATTGGACAAAAAGGAAAAAACCAAGTTAGAAATGGTATAAACATTGGGAGAAAAAATTGGTGATAGCCAAGAACAACATTGGTCACAGGTTGTTGGAAATCAATTTTAAATATTGGTTAGAAATATGGATATTACTTTATGGCCAAAGATCATATAAGAGAAAAGAAAACTCTGCTTTTCTATAAATGAAATCGTAACAACACAATCACAAAGGATCCTGTTGAAAAAGGACAAGGGATTGTCTACATGACTTTTCATGTGACCATGACTGTCCAGGAGCCATCTGATGAGCTATGTTGGAAAAAGGACACCCACAAGATGGAAAGGCATTGAACCTGAATAATGAATGGTGCAGACTTAGAAAAACGATTTCTTGAGGGTGATGCCCAGAATAAGCTGAGGTTTGCAAAAAATGCCAAAGACAACAAAAAGACCCTTTAAAGCTATGTTTGGAGCAAGAAAGAAACAGAGAGGCCCTCTGCTTGGAGCAGATGGTACGATGCTAACAGATGACAGAAGGAAGCACGGCTCTTCAGTTTCAATTCTGCTAAGGCTTCTCCGGCAAGGAAAATTGTGTTCCAAAGGGAAAGATATTTTAGAGCAAATATTTTGAAAGAAATCAAAGTATAAGAAATTGAAGAAGCCATAAAGCACCTGCTTTAAAATGGTTTTATCTACATGTTCATTCATCAAATATTTTTTAATGTGTTTTTTTAGAGTTTATTTATTTTTGGGGGGGAGGGGAGAGAGAGAGAGAGAGAGAGTTAATGAGCAGGGAAAGGGCAGAGAGAGACGGGGAGAGAGAATCCCAAGCAGTTTCCATGCTATCAGCACGGACCCTGACATGGGGCTCGAACTCATGAACCATGAGATCATGACCTGAGCCAAAACCAAAAGTCAGATGCTTAACAGACTGAGCCACCCAGGCGCCCCTCATTCATTAAATATTAACTGTAAACCTAACACTGGCCACACCCTAGGCCAAACAAGGGAGAAATGGTTATTCTCAGTTCTTGCATTCAAGGCCTTCATCCTTTAGTGGAAATAAATGAAATTCAATGGACAACTTTGTACATCTAGTATTCCATGTACCGTGTTAGTGGGAACATAACTTGCTGCGAAGAAGCCAGGGTGTGGGGGGCTTAGGATACAGACTTCTCAGAGTCCTGAAAAATGAGGAGGTTTTAACAGGTGGAAAAACGAAGAGTAGGGTTGGGGAAGTAGGAAAATGCATGCTCAAGGGCCAAAACCTCAAGGGCTCCTGAAGGGGGTCTGTCTGTGTGGCCATATTCCCACTCTGGGCAGTCTTTGAGAAACCATGGTGAATGAAAGTGGTTCCAGGAATGTTATGTTTAGGTGCAGAGATAGTGGGCTGGTGGAACAATTTAGAATAATGTTTATGAATGCATAACCACTTCCAGGCAGGAGGTTTTTCATGAAGTTAAGCAGGCCTCCTGGTTCTGTCCCCAGCAGCATTACTTTGGCATTGAAACGCAGTGACCAAAGTTACAGATGATAAATACGTAGGAGACATAGCTTGTAAGTTGGATGGAAGAATCAAAATTAAACAATTGCCACTTTGTAACGAAAGACCAAAAGAAAGAATGTGAAATTTATCACAGATTAAATGTAAAGCTCTGAATTTTGTTGGGGAAAAAAGAAATCGATGTTACGAGTACAGGTTGAAGGAGACAAAACGATTTATGTAAAAGAAGGCTTGTAGAGTTTAATTAATCATGAGCTCAATATAAACCAGTAATGTGAGGTGGCTGGTGAGAAAACGAAGGTGATCTTTCTTTTCTCTTGAAATTTTCCTCCCTGATGCTCTTCAAAGGACAAAACCAAAAAATGCTTGTTTTAAAAAAGTGAAACCAAACTAAACTTTTTAAAAGGGTGTAGAAAGGAAATACGGAGCCTTTCTTGTTTTTGGCCCTCTGTCAACACAAAGAGTTATCCAGCCAAAATGTCAACAGTCACGAGGTTAAGAACACCCTGCATCATATTTACATATTCAACATACTTCTCTGCATACCATGCGTCCTGGAAATTGCCAAGTAAATTTCTCATGCCAGAGTTTCCCCCCTTGATAAAATGGGAATAGCGATGGCACCTACCTGGAGAGTTGTTATGAAAATGAGATTAAATAAAACATGTAAAGCACTTAGGCCAGTGCGGAAGCAAATCAAGTAGAGTACTGTGAAGGGTTGAGCCTTTATTCCAAATGCTACGTCAAAAGGAGACGCTGAAGGAATGCTCTGCCTTGGGAAGGGGGGCAGGATTTTTACAGAGCAAACAGAGGTCAGCTGTGAGTTCAGCCAGTTCCTGGACGGAAGGGTTGCTTGTTTTTTGGATGAGCCCTGTTGGCTGGGCATTTCAGGAGCTGCTGGGTGAGCTCCCCTGAGGGCCAGGATAGAAATTGCCCAGCTCTTTTTTTTTTTTTTTAATTTTTTTAACGTTTATTTATTTTTGAGACAGAGAGAGACAGAGCATGAATGGGGGAGGGTCAGAGAGAGAGGGAGACACAGAATCCGAAACAGGGTTCAGGCTCTGAGCTGTCAGCACAGAGCCCGATGCGGGGCTCGAACTCACGGACCGCGAGATCATGACCTGAGCCAAATTCAGACATCCAACCGACTGAACCACCCAGGCGCCCCATAGAAATTGCCCAGCTCTTTAGAGGCTCCTTCACTGGCATGTAGAATGTGCCGAATAAACGCCTGTTGTTGAAGTTATTCCGTTCTCCTCCCACTCCATCCTGGGCAGACTGTCTATACAGCTTCCTACTTCCGGGAACCCACAGGAAGAGAAAAGGCAGAGGTCTTCCACGGTCTGGGATCCCATGAACTGACCTAGAAATTCGGCCGCACCCCTTGGGCACCCTGGCTCCTTTGTGTGGAGATAAATGGGGACCAGGCAAATGAGACCAACAAAGGCTATTTATTCAGAGCTTGCATCCAGGAAAGTCAGCCACCACCACTTACGTTTGGCAAGACTCCAAGGCAGGTAGAAGGGGTGGAAGGCTTTGGGTAGGCTCTAATGGAGGCTGTTGGCATGGGAAGCTGTACGTGGCTAACTAGAAGTCGGCACCCATTAGGTACGTTAGGGGTACATATTTGCCTTTCTCTGGTTGGTCATAAGCTGGAAGTGGGGACAAAAATGAGAGAAGCTTGGGGCGCCTGGGTGGCTCAATTGGTTAAACATCTGCCTTCAGCTCAGGTCATGATCTCCCACTTAGTGAATTTGAGCCCCGAATGGGGCTTTGTGCTGACAGCTCAGAGCCTGGAGCCTGCTTCAGATTCTGTGTCTCCCTCTCTCTCTGCCCCTCCCCCACTCTTACTCTATCTTTTCTCTCTCTCTCTCTCTCTCAAAAATAAATAAACATTTACAAAAAATGAGAGAAGCTGTCAGATATTTATGAAGTCCTAGACATTTGGGGCCAACATTATAGACATTTTTGTTTAGCTTCCTGGATTGTTCCCAAGGATAGCAATATGGCTCTCTGGAAATCTGGCTTGGATCAGGCTTGCTTCTTGGGGAGTTTATTGTAGATAAGGGGTTCATCTCCTGAGCAGGAAGCTGCAGGTTGCAGATCAAGGTTTACTTTTATCTCTGGTCCAGCCGTTGTCCATTTACATCTTCAGGTTTTGTCTCTCGTTTTGCTTTCCTTATGGTCATCTCTTCCTTTCTAAGCTCTGGTCATTTTATCTGGTCTGGGGACAGAAAAACTCTGACTTTAATTGATGATGTATTCATTTAAGTTTATTGATTCTGACATAAGTTTTATAATGTAACGAGCTAAAGACATTGACACTCAGCTTCTTGAATCTTAAAATTCAAAAGCTAAAGACCAAATGCTTCTGTTCCCCTTATTCTGTCTCTCTAGAAGCAACCACAAGGAATCAGGAGAGGGATACATAAAAACACTAAACAGCCCATAGCACATATTACGTAAGACTTCTGATATTTGCATTATGCCATATTGAGTTGCTCTCTCCGGAACTCCCCAACAAGCCTAGAATGGTGGTTTGGAAAGATTGTGGAAAAACAAGCTTTTAGAGACAGGATTGGGGGCAGAGTCTACCATGAGGTCCGGTGATAAATGGGGTCAGGCGAAGATTGTCTTTTGTCTCTTTTTTTAATGCTATATGTTAATTGCTGACTTCACTTAGTTTTGTATCTTTTTCTCTCCAGGTATACTTGTCAGGATATACAGGTCAGTTTGCCAATAGCTGTGGTATTTGTTATAGATCTTTGAGGGTGTACATTAATTAAGGCTGATATCTGTATCCTAAAACTGAAAAATAGTTGGAATTAATTTACTTGAATGTCGCCACATGCACCCTCTGTAATTTCTCATCAGGGTGATTAGTCTGAAGTTAATTTCTACTTGCAATTCTCACAGGGCTCTGGCATTTTTATTTTAGCATCAGGTTCACTTTTTGTAATGAATCTGCCTGAGCATGGTTATAGCATATTTCCTTGATCTTCCCGTGTTAAGATTATGACTAAATAAAATACAGATTACTAGATAAAATACAGTTCCAATAAGTTGGAACTTTAGTCATATTTATTCCATTTGACTTTAAATTAAGCTGTATTTCCTAAAATATTTATCAACTAACTTTTGGATGATCAAATGAAAACATTTCAAGGTAAGGCTATTAATATTACAGAACTACAAGATAAACATAAGACTCAGAGAGTAGCTTTTCAAATATCCCTAGCTTGCCAGCACTAATGAGATATTTTTGCAGTAAATACATTTTGGATGTGACATTTAAAGCAGTTGATTAAAGAAAAGGAAAGATGGAAAGTTAGCAGGAAAAAGGATAAGATTTTCATTGGGAACTTTCTCTCTTTTCTCTTTATGATGGCATTAGGGAACTAGGGATGGAGAGTGGTCCATGAAGCCTTGTCTGTAACCTGCTGGGATACTCACAGTTAAAAGATTGCTGAGTTCCGTTTCCTTGGTCCTAATGTCTTTTCCTTGCAATGCTTGGGCTATATGAGAGGTGTTTTTATTGGTTTGTACGAGCGCAGTTGCTTTCAGACGACTTATAATTTGACTAAAGGGGGTATCTGTGAAAAAGACATGGTCAGGTATGTCCTACCTCACTGAATACTAATATACCTTCAGTAGAAGCACATTATGCTTTTATTTCTGACTGTACATTGAATTATTTACACCTTCAAGGCAGCTGATTGAACTGTAGCTTCAATTAGCAAATCAAAAATTTATATGATTCCAATTTAGCATGGAGTCCTTCTCTCTCTCTTTTTTTTTTCTTTTTAGATTTTCACCCTGACAGTGACAAATTACTCCTCTGCTGGCTGAGATTGGAAATTAAAAGCATTTAGAGTTGCTCATGCATTTATGCTAATGAGAACTTCTGATATGATTTGCATGCAAAAGAGGACAATCTGAAAGCTCATCAGTTTTTCATGCTTCCGCATTTTGATGTAGCAGAATTTTTTTTCTGTTTTTCTGCGGAGCAAAATTTCTTCTCCAGGAAACAATACCAAATGTGAACAAAAAAGAGTTCTTTTAAGTCAGAAAGTTCGTTTTTTTACCCTCCAGATCCTTGTCAAATTCGTTTGCTGGCTCCTTTAGAACTGCAGCCCACATTCATTAGCATTTTAGATGTTTATCAAAGGAGGGATCCAGTCTCTGCCACACAAAATTAGAGTTCAGCTTCATTTTCAAATCAGCAAGGGGGGAGAAAAAAAAAAGACCTGGGGACAGACAGGAAGAGGGATGTGCACCCTCACAATTTTTTTCATACATACACCCGAATTAATCCCATTTAGAGCAAATTCGATTAATCACCAAGGGTGGCAGTTTTAACTTTCAAGATGGCAAATTTTAGGCAGAGTCTCCGTGTAAAAGTCCTCCCCTGGCATTTGTATAAAAAAGAGCAACGCTGAAAATGAATACAGAACACTTGAGGGAAAATCCCAATGAGGAAGAAATGTACTGTCCACAATTTTTGAAGGGGGTTCAATGATTTCTATAAATATGCATTTATTAAACCATTAAGCTGGCAAAGGGGGAATTGTGAGGAGGGGAAATGTTTCATTTAAAAAAATTTTTTTTATTTTTCTTAGAAATTAGCCCCTCTCTTGGGATTCTTCTAATGTGGTGAGTTAAATGTTCTATTATAAAAATGTGGTTGGTGCTGTGGAGCTTTTATTTTGCCAGAGTAAATCTGCTTTGTTACTGCTTTCAACTGCCGTCATTGGGGGGGGGGGGGGGGGAGGTCTTTATTTCCATTTAGTGTAGGGCAGAACTATTTTGCACCAACTTTGGGAAGAGCAACATTCACCCCGTGAATGTGCTGTCCCTTCAAACAGAAAAGTCAGGAGTTTTTTTCTGCTTGGAATGCTCATGATCTTGTTTGCTGAAGATGTTTTAAGTTTGATTCCATAGAAATGCCTTTCAGTAAGGGAGTTTAAGGAGGTCAGACCCAATGACTATTGGTTAGTTTTCTGTTTCGTGTCAGGGGAGTACTATGGACCGAATCCTGTCTTCCCTCCAACAAATTCATATACTGAAGCCCTAATCTCCCATGTGACTGTGTTTGGAGATAGTGTCTACAAGGAGCTGATTAAATGTGGTCATAAGGGCAGGGCCCTGATCCAATGGTATTAGTATACTTACAAGAAGAGACACCAGACTGAGATGTCTCTCTCTTTCTCTTTCTCTTTGTCTCTTTCTTTTTCTCTGTCACCTATTTCCCTGTCCCCACCCTTCTCCATGTGAGGACACAGCAAGAAGGCGGCCCTCTGCAAGCCAGGAAGAAGGTTGTCACCGGTAACCAAATAGGCTGGTACCTTAATCTTAGACTATTCAGCTTCTAGAACTGGGAGAAAATAAATTTCTGTTGTTCAAACCACCCATTGTATGATATTTTATCATGCAGCCTGAACAGACCAATGAAAGAGAGAGAGAGAGAGAGAGAGGAAATAAATATATTGTTTCTAGACTTAGAACTTAATAATTTGTTGTGGTCTGTGTTATGCTTCCTGAACATGCTCCGACATGATTTTCTTATGATGAAATCTTTTGATCTGCTATCCTCTGAATTTAATGTATCATCTTTGTATGGAACTGTATAAATAACTTTTCAGGGACCGGAATTTCTGTTCACTGTGGATGGTGTTACGTGCAATATAGAAAGTCGTCACTTAGCAGGATTCTGGCAGTAAGGTTAACTCCTGGAATCCATTAGGCATCTATCAACCCCTCACACCTATTCAGCACATACAGAGAAAAGTCCTTCCTACACAGAGAGAGTAAACCTACTTGTTGTCTCGGGGGATAGTTACACAATCTTAAACTCAGAACTTGTAGGTCCCGATTTGGTGGCTAGAAGGCAAGAACAAGCCAGAAACAGAGCTGTAGATTCCACAGCTAGGGAAGTTGCTAAGAATGCTCTAGAGTTAGAATGTCAGGCCTGCTATGAAAATTACGTTGAAATTTTTCTGAAAGCGTTCCTGCTTTTCTTCGTCAGGCTATGCATGTAAAGAAAAGGATTGACATCTTTTTATTTACCCCAAAGTGTATGGGGTAAATACAACTTTACAACTTTACAACTTTCAAACTTTCTAAGAAAAAGCAAAATTACATTTTGGTGTTGCCATTTTGATCCTGGGTGATCAATGGGTCTTTTGATATCGAGAGGTGTTAACAGCGAGGCACCATGAGGTTGCAATTGCTGTGCTGGAGTAGGAGAGACAATGGTCAAGAGTGGCTGAGACACGCATCTTGCCTTAGAGAGGGACAGGGGACCGAATAACTTAACCCACTTTGCTTTGCCCTTGCTGGCAGATACCAACTTTTTACGATTTTGCCGGTATAATTCTTTCTTCCTCTGCCTTATAAGATATTTATTCTTTTCTTTTTATTGTATATTTGTGTTTCATTACAAATAACCTCCAATTCTTTCCAGGGATGTCAATACATGTAATAATCGCTGACATTTATCGGAAGCATACTAAGTGCTAAATGTTTAAGTGCTAAATATCGATGTACGTTACAGTCATATGAGGCAGAGAGCATTTTACAGATGAGAGAATGTAGACTTTGAAAGGATACAGAGCTTGCCCAAGGCCCAGAGAGCCTATAAGTAACAGAGCCAGGACTAACATCTGGATTCATCTGTCACCAGAGTTGACAGCACTGTGACGTTAGTGGCAGAGGGCTGTTATCTGGAACTTCCTCAGCTATTGTCTCCTGGGGTATTCATCGAAAATATTCAACCCCAAAAAGAGATCACATCCTATCTCTTTGGAAACAGATCATCTTTCTGGATTGTATCAAGTGCATGGGAAAGCACAGAGCAGAGTTTACTTCAGCATGTTGGGTTACTGTTCTTTGGTTGCTCTTTTATGGTGGCTATTACAAAGAAAAGGTTCAAATTAGTGATGCAGATCAAGTTCCTTGACCCTTGCTTTATCAGTGCCTATTCCCATCCGGAGTTAAGACAGTTCTCTCGCGTCTGCATGAATGATACTTCATGGAAGGCGTCTCTTGCATTAGCAAAAGCCCCATCCATTTTCAGTTCTAATGGATCCTCCTGCTATACAACAGCCTAAGCTCATATTTACCCCCAAATCATTATCTGTGTCCAGCTGATCATTCATTTATTGGAGGCTGTTGAATGTGCTTATGCTACAGAGGGCAGGCAGACAATGCTCCCTGTTTCTTTAGAACACGTGCTTTTGTGGCACAATCCTTACTTTGACAAATTACAATGATGGTTTTGCCAGCTGGAATATAGACTCCCCAAGGAAATGCGAGGGCTGCTAAGGACTCTGCAAAGGCAGCAGAACTTGTTCCACTTGGAACTGGAGGTGATAGTGAGAAGTCAAATAGAGGTTGTACCAACAGCCATTTACACGTATAAAGCCCCCTTCACAAAGGAGTCCCAAGGCACAGTGCATTTAGACTTTTTAAAATGTCAGTGGTTAAGGACAACAGAGAGCAGCAGCAAACATAACCTTTAGTGTAGCCCTGAATACTGGCAGAGTAAGAGGTTGCGTGCTTTTTATAGGAAGTGCATTCTGCTCTCCACATTGTCTTGAATCCACCATTGTTCCAAACGTGAGACTTCTATCGGATGCCAATGGAGTCTTGTGTTGCTGTGTGAAGGCAGGATCTGATCTTAACTCAGCTGGCACTTCTAAGCTTTTCACTACATGAAATAAAAATGCTACAAGGCGACTCTGCTTTGTAAAGACTAAGAATTATGACTGATCACTGCTCTTTCAAAATAAGATGCAGCATAGGTAGTCTATATTCATACTGCAGGGATCTTTCTAAAATAGGAGCCTGCTTTCCTATTTTAATTCTTTGTCAGACAGGTTGTTGTTCTCTTTTATTCCAAGCTGATGACACAGATAATTAACGACGCCCGTGTGGGTCTCAAGGGGCTTTGCTGCGCTGTGTATGTGTGAAACTTTGTCTATCTTTTACAGACACAGGAGTACAGGACACTGAAGATCAGTGTTGTTACAACTCCAAAAATTCGGATTCAAAATCTACTTTATTATTTCCTTAAGGAAAAAAAAGCAACCATTTTTAAAACAGTGCAACTCATAAAATTTGACAGTTTATTGAACGAAATCTATACTTTTATATGACATTTTTATTCACTTGACTAGATCTACTAAGTCGCTGTAGGATACAAATGTTTTCTCTGTATCCTTTCCTAATCTCCCAAAGACTGAGTTGCAGAAGCAGTCGGGCAAACAGTGGTCAGCAGGCAGTTCTAAGTAAGATATTCATTGCTTCATATTATCAATTGCGTTACAAATATTATCCACCTCCCTTTGTATGTGTGCGTGTGTGTGTGGTAATTATAAGATGAAAGAAGAATGCAAAGATAATTTGGGGGGGGTGATTTTATCCTCCGCTTTCACATTTTATCTTAGAGGATTTCCTTTGACTTTTTCATTATAATGCATTTTTCAGTTTCCGAAAGAATTATGAAAGTGGATGAATCTTATCGCTAAATACAAATCAGACCTAACTGACAATAGTTGCTAGATTATTCCAAATCCATCATGAATCTGACTCTTGAAACATGAACATTCTTTTAATGGATTATAGATCTTTACATTTTATCATAAAACACATAAAATTTAACAATGGGAGGGGTATGCTAAATTATATATACGTCAAGTCCTGATATGCCACATGTGATTTTTGTGCCTAGGAAGCTAAAATAGGAGAAGTTCATGTTTTCCTTCCTTCCCCTCAGTTGGCTGGGGGACTCTGCCGCAGACTGTTGGTCTGCAAGTCAGCTAGGGAAACGTCATGCTCTCAGTCTGGTTTGGGTATGCTTTGCCTTGCAGCTCAGTTGGAAAGAATATTGACTACCTGGTGGGTGTTTCCATAGAAGCAGCAGAGGCCAAACAGAGGAAGTTGGTATGTATCATCATATTCTAAGTCTCTGCTTCTGTCAGCTCCCCAAGTTCTTACTTACCAAAGCAAATCAAATGGCTAAGGCCAAAGTCATGGTGTAGGCAAGTATATGCTGCCTTAATGAGGCTCAGAGTACAATTGTCACCACTTTACAAAGGAAGATACTAATGCAAAGAGAGAATTAGTAACTTGCTGAAGATCACATAGCTAATAAATGGCAGAACTTGGCTTCAAACCATGTAGTTTCACACCAGAGTCCTGATTAAACTCCTGTGTGGGTAGGAGAGCTTGACATGCCAATTTCTGTCGTGGGTATTATACAAAAGCCAAGAAATAATAATAATAATAATAATTATTATTATTATTATTATAATACACGCTTCTGTAAATTTCACCTCCACTAAAGCTAAGAGGTAGAATAGTATTATGTTGTATCTTATTATTTTATATTATTCTAAAATATATTGAAATGCACAAGGATTGCCAAAAGTAACCAAAATTAGGACAGAAATCACCGGAAGTTGAAGTGCTTCTAAAATCACATTGGAAGAAGTAAAATGTGAGATCCTATAATGGTGGCAGACCTCAAAAGACCGAAAAGCACCAGTCACAAAAAATGTATTTCCTGTAAGTGAGAAGAAGCCTGGCTCTAACACCCTAAGCCAATATCATTTGCATTGAACAAAAGCAGCACAACCTGGAAAGAGTCACACAGAGATGGAGCAGAAGGTGCACGGGGGAAGGAAGTTCACCATATAACAAGATGGCAGGTCTAAGAACATACTGGCATAAAGCTGGGCCAAGGTTTCTAAAAAGGAGTAGTCACAGCACTGATCCACAGGCACTGTAGGGAAGCAGGTGGAAAAGGCCAACGCAACTTATCACCAAGGAACACTCACTAGAAAGTATCGCCATGGGCCAGATTAAAATAGTGAGATTTTACTATCTAAGAAACAAAAACAAAAACAAAAACAAAAACCTTACAAAAGGACTGAAAAAAAAAAACACCACCAAGAAGAAACACAATAACTGAAAGAAAAGATGGTGAAAAAATAGAAAGAATTGAAACGTGATCTGGCAGAACTTCAGGGAAAAAAAAACAAAACAGTAGGATAAAAATAATCCCTGGAGATACAGACAGGAAATAGTAAGGAAGCCTAAAGAAAGCACACATTGTAGGTAAGTACAGAGAGATACCTACGTAGCTAAAGCCTCCAAAATAAAATAGAAATTTAAAAAAAGATTGGGGAAAAAATTCTAAATATAATATAAAGCAAAGGAGGTGCAACATATATATAATTGGAGTCTGAAAAAGAAAAGAAAGAATGATAGAGTGAAGCAAATATTTAAAAATATAATTCAAACAGATTTTCAAAAAAGTTATATATTCTATCTATCTATCTATCTATCTATCATCTATCTATCCACTACCTACCTGCCAGACATACCCATGCCAAAGAAAAGAACACCAGAATTGTCAATACTGAGATACAGCTAAAGTTGTTGATCCATAAGGAAGAGAAAAGAAAC
The DNA here is from genome assembly GCF_027475565.1 of Acinonyx jubatus. NCBI lineage: Eukaryota > Metazoa > Chordata > Mammalia > Carnivora > Felidae > Acinonyx > Acinonyx jubatus. Next base: position 12,068,425 of record NC_069385.1, on the reverse strand, counting down.
ATCTATGCAATCAGATTATACGGGAAAGTATCACTCTGGTTTCAGATTTTTCCATAGGAACATTTGATTCTAGACCTGAGTAGCTGTCCAAAAGCATAAAAAATGCATTACAATGCCTCTGTAATTAAAAAATATACAACAGAAAGAAGAATACACATCTAGACATAGACACCAAATACATAGAGAATGTAGGAAGTCACACAGAATGACATCACAGACCAGTGGGTGCACAGATTTTTCAACATAAAGACTTGTGACCACTGAGTGATCATCTGGGGGGAAACATGAAATTGAATCCATGCTTCAGACTTTTCATCAGGATAATTTTAAAATCAATTCAATAACTAAATATGAAAAATAAATTATGAAAATTCCAGAAGAAAACATGGAATAGTTTCTTGAAAATGGGGTGAGAAAATCCCAACCATAACTCAAAATTCAGAAGCTATAACAGAAAAGATTGATAAACTTCCATATAAAGAAAAGACATATAGCTTTTATAGCTAAAGAAAGAATATAAGTAAAGTCAAAAGACAAATGACTAACAGGGAAAATCTATTTTCAACTTATATAACAAAGGTCATACATAGAAAGCTCTCACGAATCAATAGAAAAACATATATATAGGAGCAGTTTACAAAGAAGGTTTGTCAACATATGACAAGATGTCAATCTTAACCTTAATAAGGAAATATGAATCAAACTACACTAAAGGGTTTTTTCCCCTTTTAGAGCAATTTAAATATCGAAGTCTGATAATAAATTCTACTACTGAGTCTATAAGGAGCAGATATCTCATTTATTGCTGGTTAGAGCACAAATTTCTACTCCTGCCGGAGTCTTTTCTATCATTTTAACAATACTTACAGTTTTTTCCCCTTCTTTAGACTTCATTTCCAAGTGTGGGTTTAATTCTTATATGTCATAAGCAAGTGTTAAGTTTTATCAAATATTTTTTCGGCTTCATGAAGGTTGTCGTGACTTACTCCTACAGTCAGTTAGCAAATAAGTTAGATTAATAGAGATCATCCGATTCAACTTCCTTTTTGTTCCAATGAGGCTAGAATTGGGAAAATGGATACCATGTTCTTTTACCTTCTATATTCAAATGGTGCACAAGTAATACTGGTTACAAATACTTTTTCTCCTAAAAGACTTTCCTTTTCACTGGTTATCATTTACAAATTCAAGATTTTAATTTCAGTGAAGTCCTATTTAACACATCGGTCTTCATTAGATATACTTTTATGTCTTCCTTAAGAAATCATTTCCTGGGGCGCCTGGGTGGCTGAGTCGGTTGGGCGTCCGACTTCGGCTCAGGTCATGATCTCACGGTCCGTGAGTTCAAGCCCTGCGTCGGGCTCTGTGCTGACAGCTCAGAGCCTGGAGCCCGCTTCGGATTCTGTGTCTCCCTCTCTCTCTGGCCCTCCCCTGTTCATGCTCTGTCTCTCTGTCTCAAAAATAAATAAACGTTAAAAAAAAAATTAAAAAAAAAAAAAGAAATCATTTCCTACCGTAATACCATAAAGTTATGGTAAATGTTTGATAGCTTTGCTTTCTAGGAGAAGCATTTGTTAATAAAGTACGTACTTACTAAAAACACAATGCATTCTTAGATCTTAATTCTTCCGAAATAAATTTCTGTGTATGGTGTGAGGTAGAGATTAAATTTTGTCCTTTTCTGTATGAACAATCAATTGTCTCTGACAATTATTGGATAATTGGTACTTTCTCCATTGCTTTATAATGCCATAAACATCTCATTTATATATAGATTGGTTACTGCCCGGTATTTTCTGTACCAATGGAATATTTGTTTATCCTTGCACTAATTTCTCCTGTTCCAATGACTATGGCTTTATGGTAGGTCTTGATACAGAGTATAGAACATGTTCTCTTTTTGTTCTTGAAAATTGTCCTGGATGTTCTTTGCTTTTTATTCTTTCATATAAATTTTAGGATCAGTGTATCAATTTTCATGAAAGACATTTTTAGAGTTTTGATTGGCATTCATCTAATGTATAGATTAATCTGGAAAAATTTTACATTATTGATTCTTCCCACATCTTTTTACTTACGTTTTCTATTGTGACTTTCACAACTTTCACCATGAAAGTCTTGTTCATCTTTTGTTTTATTTATTTGTAAATATTTTATTACTGTTGTTGTTCCTGGACATATCTGTTAGTAAATTCCCATATTTAACTATCAACTGAGGGAAAGAGAAGAGAAAAGCATGCCAGTGTGGGAGGAAATGCAGAGTGAGTAGATCAAGCTGTCACCAGGTAGATCTCAAGATCTGACCTTTAAAGCCCACCTGCATTGTGCCCACTGGCCTTTGTCCAACATTTTCTTAAACATTTCTTTCTAGCTTATGTTTTCCCAGGCATGACACCCCGTGATGGAAACCAAAACTACCCTTCAAGAGATAATGACCTTCCAGATGCAGAGCTCCAGCTGGCCCAGACCAACCACCCAGACCAGTTTGAGCTCAACCCTCAACTCACATCCTTGCAGATGGACCACGGAGTGACTGACAGTTATCTTTACCTCATTGTAATGCTAAAATCTCTGCTCAAGGAGGAGCGGAAGCCTCATTTACATAACAGACAATGTATGTATAAGCTTGTTTCCTTAAGGTGCATGAGTGACTTTATGCCAGCCTCTCCCTACATACAATGACAAGGCTCCCCTTTCTAAATATTCATCCTTACCCTAAATAAAAGGAACCAGTTCACCCTTACTCCAGAAATCACTGCTTTGATATGCCCTGGAATCTCCTTATTTGCTGCAAATGAAGTTTCCTTGGCGTGACATCTCCACCTGGTGTAGCTTCTATCTATAATTCACCAAGCAGTGAACTCATAATAGTTCAGTTACAAAACCTTCTCAAGTAAAGTGGCTACTGAGCTGTTGCAGTGTCTAAATCAGGGGAGGGAAGATAAGATATGCTGGCCAACATATATTTGACTCCAGACTACCAGCACCTAATTAGAGACCGGGTAGAAGTCACACATGTTCAGAAGGGGAGGAGGTATTTGTCACTTCATCTGAAAACCTTGCTGGCTTGAGTGTTTAGAGCACTAGCAATGGCTCAAATGAGGAACATAGTGACCAACCCATCGCAGGTGGAGTAACGCTGACATTTATCATGCAATTGCAATGGCTCCCATTTTCTAAGGTCCTTAGAGATCAACTTTTATGTGTACCATACATAGGGGCTTAGATGTCAAATCAAAATCCAAGTTCCATACTAAAATACTAAACTCCTACAGAAAGTAAGGCAGTTTGGTGGTAGGGTTTTGGGAAGAGAGGACAGAATTTCGACATTCTTGACATAACACATTTCATTGTCTCTCAGATGCATAAACCACCTGAGCTGCTGTAGTTTAAAGGAATTTTACAAATTTGCTTTCATGACTCTTTCTTCCAATTTAAAGTAAAATCCCTATGTTTTGCATTGTCAACTCAGGGTTTATTGATATTCTTTGTGATGCAAAATTATTCCACTAGAGCATACCTACAAAATTATGACACTGAAAGTGTGTGCAAGTAACTCCAGCACAATTGACTATGAAATGAAGGAAACTTTGATAACCAACAATTTAAACTCATTCACACACACACACACACACACACCTTTTCCCATACACATTCATATCAGCCTTTCTTCTGAAAAATGCTCATATCAAGGTTTTAATATTCTGTTAGAGAGTCCTTTAGAAACCTACTTTATGAATATTAAGGGAAATATTTGCCAGGTTACCTAGTATTCCCTTTAGATTGCCAGTTCCCTGAGGGCCCCAAATCCGTCTTTCCTACAGTATGTAAACCCACATCATGCCTAATGTAGGTAATGCATGAAATAGATTCCTAATGCCCCTTGAGGCTCAAAGACCATAATCAGTAGAGGAAGTTCCAGTGTTTATAAAAGCTTTAGATATCAATACTTTTATGCTGCATTCTTGTTGTTCCACATCAGGCAACAGGCAGAATGAGATAGAGAATTGGGACGAACTCATTGCTGATCTTGCAAAAATTCAACCACAAATGTTAGACAAAAAGCAAAATTTCAGAGAAATTCAGTTTCCTCCTCTGTAATGAAAGGTCTACATAATTTCAATTTCCCTTCCTTTAGCTAATGCCACCGTAATGTTTGTGATATAGATTTCTTTTTTCCTCTAAAGAAGCGTTTCAGGAACTCTGTAATGCGAACAAGACCCAATGATTGAGAAGGTAAGCATCAAAGTCTAAAGCAAGCAATGGGCTGAGGAAGATATCTTAAGCAAAAACATAATGAATAAGCAGTTATGCAGAGCAAGGAGGCAAAGGAAGAGAATGGCAGAAGCAGTGTCATCACCCAGTAACAGTTCAATAAACAGACACTGATTGAGAGAAGGTGGTATAGAAAGGCAACAAGGAACAGACTTCAGAAGATGCTTTGAAAGGGGATGACTATGTATATTCAAATGTTAGATCGATTCTCTCAGTTTCTAAATTTAATTTACTTTAAATTTACATACAGTGAAATTCATTCTTCATGATATCCTTCTCCTAAATTTTGATATATGTCAATAGCGACTGCAGATAACCGTAGTCACCTGTCTAAATAAAGTCAGCAGTGAACGAACACACACACACACACACACACACACACACACATTCGGCAACCTTCACAAAATGTCATGGGATTTTCTGGCCCCTACACACAAAAGACCAGAACATTCATTGAAAGAGGACAATAGTGATCTTGTTAACATTCTAGAGATCTCCAAGGGCATAGTAAGATTGTCCTGCCCCAGGGACCTTTCTTATTGTCCCAGTGACAGCAATTTATGTGCAAGCAGTGTGAAAACTCGGCACCTGGCCTCATTTGAATCATTGTTTTGAGGACTTACACTTAAAGGTTTGCTGGGACTACGAGTCATTAAGATTTGTACCGCTGAGATAAATATTAGTGAGCTAAAATTCTCTACCTTTTTCATTAACTCCCTTATCACAAAAGAATATCCTACAAATCTGGAAAGGGGTTATCTCCAAGAGTCTTTGGAGGGGGTTTTTGTAATGGTATTCGATTGAAAGATTACATCGTATCATTATTTTTTTATATAACCCTGTGCAGTCATAAGCAAATATATTGTGATGATCTCATCAGAAATTCCACAGTTAAGTTATTTCCAGATAAATAATGTAAATGATGGCGTATTCCTTTCTCATCTATGAGAATATGATCTTCTTAGAGACGGAATTAAAAGACTTTGGAAGATATAGGGGAAAATTCTATCAATTTATACTCAGAATAAGGCTCTTAGGCATCCTATAATGTACAAGAGATAGAAGAGAAAAAGATGTCCCATTGGTATTCATCCATTTGTTCCAAACAAAATGAGAATTGAAAATGACATATATATGACTTGAAATGGCGTATATATTGGTATTTTATTCCCTTTCTAATGCCCAGAAACAAAGTGGAGGGGTGTGGGACTTCTTGTAGCAATGAATACAGAAATTGAGTTTTTAATAGAAGATTGGTAAGGATGCCACTCTTTTATCTACACAGCATTGAAGACACTGTGGCCGGGTCAATATATATTAAGTAATTTCAACAACACCATTTGACTTTGAGATGTGGTGTTATTTTACTAAGTGCTGGCCCAGAGATTCTTTTTTTTTTTGAAGAGACGTAGTATTTGTTTTTATTTTCCAAATAATGTTCTGTTTTAATTTGGCTTATTAATGTATAGAATAAGATTTCTTACTCTACCCTTCTTGACCAGCACATCTTCCTAAAATTTGGCTGGGATTACCCAACGGGATGAGGTTGTCCCCCAGCTGTTTATACCTTACAGGGAGCAGAGGAATCACTTACGGCAACATCTCCAGGAATGTTTTTGTCGTGTGAAACTCTTCGGGTTTTCTTGGTGAAGGATCCTGTCTCTATCCCCCTGTAATACTACCAACACCCTACATTTGCATGGCAAGAAGCTGATTTTCCCTGTATTGGGAAAAAGAGGCTCACACAGTCTGGATTCACCAGCTGTTAAACATACAGATTAGAATTACACCTGAGTGAGGATTCTTGTGCAAGCCAACATTTTTCATACAGCTCTAATGAGCCCCGATTGTATTGGTAAGCCTTGACCTCTAAAACTCTCAAGTTTGCTCCAGTGTGGGAGACATCCAGGAAATTGTGAATTCAGGTTAATTCTCCTGTAAACACAAGTGAACTATAGGAGCAGCCCCAGCTAAATCTAGGAAAGTGACAAGGGAATTGTGTGGTTTTAAGTACCGTCTTATGTCAGAGACTATCTCAGAGATAGCTTCTGGGACTGCATGTTATCAACCTTTTATCCCCTCTGATATGAATGGGGCCTCTGCTATATGTCAGAATGAAATTTTGATTGTAAAAATCTTTGCGGAGGGGGGAGCACAATACAGTTATGTTATACTTTCTATGTGGCAATACGTGGTAAATGTTATACCAAAGCAATTGAACGCATGATTAATAACTCATAAATGTCCACTTAACACAGGGTGGTAGTTTTCAATGAAATGTCTATTGTCCATTGAGAATTGAATTTGGGTCAGACATCACTGACCACAACCAGGAGACTTTATTTTTCTATAGCAAAGAGAAAACATAATGCAGTCTTTATTAATGAATGCTTGACAACAAGCTTATTCCAAATTTCCTTTGCTTCTTTAGAAATTTCATCTTCATCCACATGAAAATGTTTGCCAATGACTGACAGGGTGGTCTACATTTTAACTTCAGTTCTTTATATCTTGCAGACAGAATGCCATTGACATCACTGGAGAGATCATTAGAGTGCCTGGTATCATCACCAAAAGCCTGATGAGTGAATGAATGAATAAATTAACAGTGCTGAATTTCCTTATAAATACTATCAGATCCCAAGCTACAGCTACTTTTGCTGATATGAATATCTGATGCCAGTAGGGGGAGAAGTTCAATGTCACTTGCTCAGAGCCACTGAAAGTAAACAAAGCCAAGTGATGCCCAGGTTACGGACGCGGCTTGTCGGATGTTTTTGTTTTCTGAAATAAACATTTGGGATTAAGACATGGGGTTGGGAAGGAAGTGCGAGATCCTGCTTCTGTTTCTCTCTTCTACTCTCTTTCAAAGAAAGATCATCAATTAAATTATTTCAAAATCCAGTTTGGAATCACAAGTTAGGTTGAAGGGTCTGCACAGGCGGACTCCACACAGATGTAGCAACCTCATAATCATAGCAGTAAACATGTAGGAAGGTGAAACGTCATTTGATTTGGTTTAATATAGACAGCTGGAAAAGATCATAGCCAAATGAAAAAGGTGCAACTAACTATTGATATGTCAACAGACCTTGGAGAAAATCCTGACCCTACCAGAATACTTCACAAAGTACTACTTTTAAAGGCTTTTACATTTTTTTTCTTTTTATCCAGTCCAATTAACAGATTAGCTAGCAACCCCACTCCCTGAAAACGTAAAAATTAATGGACTTTTATAAAGATGCCACCCTGAATGGAGAGTTATTGAAGATCATACCTGGGGGTTTGGCAGCAGATTCCTTCCTGAAACATCCTAAAGGCAGCTAAGAAAAAATTTAAAATGCCACCTGCATTTTTTTAAAGGCAAGGTGCACTACTGAGTAAAAACACCCCAGCAGGGCGTATGTGCCTAAGGTTGACATTAGATTTCACATTCAAATCTACAGACAGAAGGCTGGGGACAGCAAAACCCCAAACGGGAAGTTAATATTAAAACCATTGTTTATTTAGGCCTAAGAATTAATGGTTTGAAGAACAACAAAAATATATGGCTGGAAATAACTGATTAACAAGAAAATCATTACAAGGGCACCAGATGGAGAGTCCAGAGACGTGGATGATACTCACGCTTAACCCAAGAAAGCCACTGTCTGCTGGGGCTGAAAGTGTGTGCTTGTCTTAAATTCTATGATTCAGTGGAACAGCTGAGAGAAAAATAAACTTGTGTAGACATTTTCAGTGGAAATGGTAGAGGGCCACATTGGGAGATTGAGGGTGACAGTTGGGTTTCTCCAGAGAAACAGAACCAATTTTTATATCTATATCTGCATCTTATATAGTGATATCCAATATATATAATATATAATATGTGTATTATATACATATATATACATATTATGTATGTATATATAATATTTATAACATTTTGTATTATATATAATGTATACATACAGATATGTATTAGAGAGTATCAGTTTAAGGAATTGGCTTATGCAATGATAGGAGCTGGTAAGTCTGAAATATGTACGGGAGCTTGCAGGCTGGAATGTTGGGTAAGAGTTGATATTGCAGTCTCGAAGCCAAATTCTTCCTTCTTCAGAAAACCTTGGTCTTTGCTCTTAAAGACTTCAACCGGTCAGATGAAGCCCACCCACTCACTATCTCATCAAAGATAATCTGCTTTACTCAAAGTCTACTGACTTAAATGTTAACCGCCTCTAAGAAATACCTTTCTAGCCATGTGTCGACTGGTATTTGACCAAACATCTGGGCATCATAGCCTAGCTAAGTTGACAGATAAAATTAACCATCATTGTAAGCCTCTAGTTTACCAGAAGACTATTTCAAGGGACAATCTTGGTGAATTGAATCTCAGGCTCTGGCCTCATCTTCATCCCGTAAGGTTTAGAAACCTGATCTTCTCAACCCCTTGAGAGGGGTCTGCCTTTCAAAATAAGACCCACAGTAATAAATCTTATAGGACTGATAGTTAAATGGGAATGCCAAAGTTTGTGGACTTGAAATATACCTATCATGGAAATTAAAATCCTGGCATTGGCATGTCCAGCACATTCTTTTTTGTGTAGATACATCTACCTAAGAAGCCAAAGTATAATTAAATTTTGCTTAGCGAACCACAAATCAAGCCAAGGGATTAGACAATTCAAATGTTTAATAGCACAAGGTTAAAGCAGGTTAACATTCTTTTCCACAACAGGAATATTATTGCCGGTGGTGCTGGGATGAGGCTAGATGTTTGTTTCGGTCAAGCACTCCCCTTCCTGGATAGGATTCAGGATACCTGAATCCTAAAAAGCATTTCTTTTCTAGACTTGCAATGCAGATACCTCCCCTTTGACTGATACATTTTTTAATATGTTAATATATGTAATTTTGTTAAATTAAGTTTTTACAAGTTTGGTGATTCATTCTATTTCTTTGAGATGATCATACATACCTATTTTTCCTGATTTTTTTTTAAGTCTTCAGAATTCAATATTGTTCTTAAATTATTCTGACTTTGGTGCTGGCATCATTTACCAATGACGCTTAATATTTACCAAAGAAGAGAGGAAATGGAGGAAATAGACAAATGAAAACCATTCCAACTCTAAACTTAAAGTCGAAGCTACACTCTAGAGGGAAGACGATTAACATTGGCACTGGGCAGTGTTAGGTTCACATCTTTGTTGCAAACTTCCTTATCTGTACAATGAAGGTAACGGACTTAATCCACTGGATTATTTTGATGAATGAAATGAGCTAACAGAGGCAAAACTGCTAGTAAATATTTATTGACAGAGAAGAGGTGGTTAGTAACCAATAATTGTCTGAATTTGCTTCTTCATCCTCTCCCCTGCCCTCAAATTTGAAGGTGGAGAACGACACATTTGTCTTTTATCTAGAGTCAGCATGCGAATCTTCAGCAGAGTTAGAGCCATAGTGCGTAGCAGAAGTCATGAGACCTCCACTTCAGTTCTTGTAAATTCTAGACAAATGGGCAATGAGCAAATAATTGACAGTCTTATCACGCGATGATGTGAGGCATATCCCAGCAGTTGATGACTACAGCGGAGTAGGCCTGTGTCTGATGTGGATGACTGGTCTAGTGAAGAATGTTGAGGCAGATGGTCAAGGATGAAGGATGGTGTAGAAGGAAGTACTCACTCTTAACGTAGTATAGGACATGAGAGTTATAGCTTCCGAGAGCTTGCTCTGATCTTTGCCTTCCATGGTTTAGGCTATGAACTATTAATAAAGCTGCTAGGAGATGAATACATATTTAAAAGTAATTTCTAAAAATGGCACAGTATGACATGAGCTAGGAAGCCCAGGTTGGAGGGTCTGGCGATTTTGATTTACGTTCTGATGTAGGCCCATGTTAGCTATCCAACCTTAGGCACTTTATTTGAGTGTCCTGCACTTCAGTTTCCTTATGTTAATAACTACCTTCAGGACTGTATTGAGGATTAAATGAGAAAGGTCTTTTGCATGGTGCTATTCATGTGTTCATCATTCAGATCTGCAAGTATCAGTTATTTTCATAACTGCAAAACTTTATAATTGAAAATGTTTGTGTACAATATTCTTTACATTTTTGTAATACCTAGCACTTGGGACCATAAACACCTCATGAATTTTAATAGTGTATGCATTATATATACAATATACTTAAACATTGATTTTCAAATATACCTGGTTACACTAAACGTAAGTTATCTTAATTTGAGAAGTGTCATCCTATCTCATATTTAAATGTACATACAAATATTTTTACATGAGTTTAATAGTTATACATTTAGCATATTTAGATGATTTTATTTTATTAAAATTTTTTTTAAATGTTTACTTTTTTGAGAGAGAGAGAGAGAGAACACAAGCAGGGGAGGGGAAGAGAGAGAGAGACCAGAGTAGGCTTCAGGCTCTGAGCTGTCAGCACAGAGCCTGATGTGGGCCTCAAACCCATGAACTGTGAGATTATGAACCCAGCTGAAGTCGGATGCTTAAACTGACTGAGCCACCCAGGTGCCCCTAGACGATTTTAGATCCAAAATCACGAAGAGCAAGATTTTACTGAAAACAAAGGGACAAAGAAAAGCTAGCATGCCATCGATTTATTTTGCTAACTTGCCTGGAAACTGTTCCAAATTCTCTGGGAGGCATCCTTCTGCTCCTTGCTTTGCAACCAACCTAACAGGAACTAAGGGGCCAGAAGCAGAATCTTGGTCTTCTGCCCATGCTGGGGATCCTTCCAGGCTTACCTGCTGCCTTCCCTTTCACTGGCTGCCACCACTCACTGGAATCCTTCTGAGGAAGAGGGTGCCTCTGGGTCTTTCCCTCTCCTCTCCCCTTTCTGGAGAAAGTGCTTTCTGGAGTGGACCTTCGTGGGCCTCCACCTAGATCCCTTCACCAGTGGCCTTTGGCTTCTAACGGCTCCTTGTGAATGAATGCTCTTTTTCTCCCAATAGTCTGGGGCTGCTGTAACAGCTCTGCCCTGAAAGGGAAGGTCAGAACTACCAGGGAGTTAAAGCCTTTGGAGGGAGACTGACGGCACCCTCCCCTCATGTCGGGATAAATAAATCTTCACATTCCAGAGCTCCTCTGAGGGATCAGCAGCATTCATCCTGTGCAGAGACTGCCTGGGATGTCCCTTTTTACTCTGTGCCCTATATCCTCTACCCTGTCACTGTTGTTGTTTTTCCGGGAGCATTTCCTTAATGAATCTCTTGCTCAGAAGTCCTCCTCTGAGGAACTGACATTCTGCACCCCTAGACCTGAAACATCTAACCCCCAACTCCTGTCCCATCTAGTGCGCTGTGTTTAACACAGCAGGTCGAAAAATGTATACGGTTGCCTGTGGACCAACCTAATAGCAGATAAGCAATATACTGACGCATGTTGTCACTGACCTAACCATGGAGCGGTCTTCCATTAATTTATTATTCCACTGTATTCATAAAAATAAGCATGGCTTCTCCTTCCTCAGTTACAAGCGGCTGATTCTATGTTTCACCTAAAGGTATTTGTCACGTCGGAGTTGGTTTTCCCCTATAATACAGATTGTAAAAATATGTTAGATTCCTCAGAGCCACCAGGACTGACTAGTACGTTTAATTAACATGTGATTTTTACAGTTAATCTGCAAAGATACGGCATATAATATTTTAAACTTTAAATAGCAATGTCTCTTTCTGTAGGAGTTGGACGCTTAGGATTGTCAAGAAAAAATGGTTCATTTGGCTACCCATTTGAAAAAAATACAGAATTCCGATTGAAGGATTCATTTGAAATTAAGTACTCTAGATGGATGAAGGGAGGCCCCGGGATACTGGAAGGGGCAGTCTTCGGTATACTTATTTACTTTTTCCAAGAAACCTCATTCCTTGTTGGAATAGAAACACACACGCATGCACACAGGCAGGCATGCTCATACACACCGCAGCGTGTTTTTCCAGCTGTAAATGGTACATGCCTAAATGTCTACAAAGCGGGTCTCCCTAACCCTTTCTTCAGCCTCCTCGGCCAGATGTGAGCTTTCTTTCTTCCCAATTTGTCCACCCATGACTCTCTTGTGGCAGGAGGTGTATTTAGCCTGGACCTGTGTGAGTTCTCAGCCAGCCTCATCCTTAAACTCAGCCTGTGGGCTGCCTGAGACAGTCGGAAACACATTCGTGTCCCTCACCACATATTTCAAAGCCCTTTGCACGTCGGAATCACTCATCAACCTTTAAACTCAGTAAAGTAACTTTTTCCGATTATAAAAGTAATACCTGCTCTTGTAGAAAAAGAAATTACAGACATTTTAAATGAATGATAATAAAATTGTTCAAGATCCAACCACTCAGAGAGAACTACCGTTAATATTTTATGACAGCTATTTCCTTTCGCAAGTTTTCCTATATATATTAAATATAAACAAACACATTTAACTCTTGGGGAATTAGTTTTTTAACTGTATATTGTAAAGCTCATTGGTATCTGACTTTTCTAATTTAATGTATCATTAGAATTTCCTCTTTATTCTGCAAAGTCATGACTTTTATGTGTTATTTGTTATTCCAACATATTGCTGTATCATAATTTATTTAATCTTCCTTATATATTCTGGAGTTTTACGTGGTTTCCAATATTTTACTCTTAGAAATGTCATAAATAATGCCGTATGAATAATAATAAACACTCTTGAATATATGAATATAATCTAGAAGTAAGTGAATATAACCATAGAAATATATTATTTTTGGAAAGTTTGTACCAATTTGTTTTCTCATGAATAGTGAGAGAAAGTATTACACAATCCCCTTAACAACCATAGGCAGTGTCATTAACAAAACCAAAGAAAACTTCAATTTCACAGATGAAAAATGCTACCTGGTTATTTGTTTTAATTTGCATTTTAGAAGAGTAGTATAGATTAATTATTTTCACCTTTTTCTAATGGTAATTTAGAATTTTTCTTAATGACTTGCATGGTTCAAGATGATGAAGATATTGACAATTTGTTATATACATTACAAATGGTTTTGTTATGTATATTATACTTTAAAACAGTACATACATATATAGATATGTATGTGTGTGTGTGTGTGTGTGTGTGTGTGTGTATATATATATATATATATGCAGCTTAACGAAAAATAATGCAATGAACACCCATGATTCCCAAACTCAATCTTAAAAAATCAAAAGTGACCAGTACTTTAAGGCCCTGTTTATGGTTCCTTATCACTTTCCCCTCCTCCTGACCCCACAGGTAGCTATTAACTTGAAATTTATATAAATTGTTTCCTTGCTTTTTTATAACTTAAAAATATTTACATGCTAAGCATCATGTTATTTAATTTTGCTTGCATTTGTGATTTATACGCATGAGATAATACTGTATGTACTATGGCTCATTATTAATTTAGTTTACATGATCTTTTTTTTTTTTTAAGATTCATCCATGCTGATACATGAGGCTGAGGTTCATTTATTTCCACTGCTTTTTATAATTTCATTGATGCACATTTGGAATATTTACATTGTTATGTTCTTATAAACAGTGCTGTCAACACATGCCATCCCTGCGTTTTTCATCTGGTGTATACACCAAGCATTTTTCTAGAGATGTAACAAAACATGGGTTTGCTGGGGCTTTCGTATATATGTTCATGTACAGCTTTATTCAATAACACCAAAGTGCTTTTCAAGTGAATTGTACCAATTTAGATCCCTTCCAGCAATGTATAAGAATTTAAGTTGTTCTATATTTTTGCTACATCTACATCGTTATCGTTCACCTATTTAATATTTGCCCAGGTAATGGCTTTGAAATGGTATTTTATTGGGATTTCAGTCTGTATACGTTGGATATTCATGTTTCCTCTTCTGTAATCATGTCCTTTGAATATCTTTCTAGTGTATGTATTTTCTCATTGATTCATATAAGATTTTTATAGACTCTGAATAATAACTATTTTTTTAATGTTTTGTAAATATCTTCTTCCGTTTAAGGCTTTTTACTTTTTCTATGTGTCTTTTTTGTCTTTACGTGCCTTTCTGAACAGAAAATCTTAATTTTAATATAGCTGAATCTCTCTGTCTTTGCTTGGTACAGTTATGGTTCATGCCGGTTGTGTTTGGCTTAAAAATCTTCTTTGTTCCAGGAGTGTCACTATTTTCTTCCTATATCATCTTCTGAAAATATTATACTTTTGGTCTTCACAGTTAAGTCTTTAGCCCACCTAGAACTTATTTTTGGGTGTGGTTTGAAGAAGGGATCCATTTAAAAAATTTCCACGTGATGAACGTTTACACCAACACAATTGACTGAGTAGCCTCTCTGACGATTGAAATTTCTGCCATATTGTCCAGCATATTTTGGATTTCTATATGTATATATTTAACATCTACTTCTGGGCACTGTGTTCTGATTCTTCTGTCGATTTGTCCACACTTCCTCCAATTCCACATGGTTAACCAGTCTCGCTATTTGGTAGGACATCTTGCATTTTCTTGCCTTTTTTACCTTTGAAAGTAAAGATGATTTATAAAACATCCTGTCAGATTAAAAAAAAAACCCAAAAAACAAAAAGCAAAACACCCGAACCTCTAGGAATTTTATTTGAATTGCTGAGCTTTTAAGTCAATTCAGGAAAAATGGACTGTGACTCTTTCTATCAGCGAACAATGTATTTATTTAATCTCCACTCATTTTTGTTTAAGTTCCTTATTTTATGCATCGCTTGGTCAGGTTTATTCCTAGGTGGCTTATTTTATTTTGTTGCCACTATAAATCTCTTTACCAAAGTTTCTTGTTAATTCCATTATCTAGGCTATTTGGGGACTTTTTCGTAGGTGATCATGCTATCTACACATCACATTTTCAATTTTTTGGAATTACTTTTAAATGTAATTATGATTTTATAATTGTTTAAGACATATACATGGGTCCAAGTGCAATCTCCAAAACAAGGAATATTTGGAGAAATCTATGTCCTTCTTCGGTCCGCATATACACCTTTCAGTTTATCTTTCTATTTTTAAAAATTCCTCATATGCTTAGCTAAATGATAACATACTATACTCACTTTTCCACACCTTGCTCTTTTTTCTTAACAAAACCTGGAGACCATTCTATAGGAGCACATGGAGATGTTCCTTTTTCTTTTAAGCAGCTATACAACATCCCACTGTGTGTGTGTATCATAATTTATTTAACTAGTCTCCTATGGATGGGTATTTGAATTCTTTGTTGTCTATTAATTTTTTAAGTTATTTTTAGAGAGAGAGAGCATGCAAGCAAGGGAAAGAGACAGAGGGAGAAAAAGGAAGAGAGAGAATCTCAAGCAGGCTCCACACTCAGCACGGAGACCTACCAAGGGCTTGATCTCACAATCCTGGGCTCATGGCCTGAGCCAAAATCAGGAGTTGGACATGCACACAACTGAGTCACCCAGCACCCCTGTAAATTAATTTTTTTAATGAATAGCTTTGTGTAAAACCTTTTAATATTTTGCAAGTATATCTTTGAGGACTGTCTCTTACCGTTGCATGGCTAGATGAAAGAACGTGCATTTATAATTTTCTCTGGTATGGCCAAATTCCCTCCAGAGGGTTTACATTATTTTGCATCTTACCAGCAACATATGAGAAGGTCTGTCTCTCCACAGCTTCCCCAACAGAATGCTTCTTCAAACATTTGAGTTTTGCTAACCTGATGGTAAGAAATAGTATCTCAAGGTAATTGTAATTTGAATTGTCTTGGCGTGAGTAATGGTTTAATATTTTCCCCTTTGTGTTTGGAGTTCTGTGGTTTTCATGAAAATATTTCTAGGGGTGGCTTTTCTGTTACTCATTTTATTTCTGAATTTCACAGACGTCTTTGACCCATGCCAGAATATTCTTGACCACATGCATTGTTGAATTTTGAATTTTTATTATTTTTCCCTCTGGGAAAGAACAAAGGTTTTTGACTTCCTTAATCTCTCCATAGTCCCTAAGCTCTTTCTTTTATGTTTTCTGACACTTTGACTCTGTGGCGCATTCTAGATATTTCTCCCTCTTCCAGCTCATCAATTCTTTCATCAGCTGAGTCTAATGTGCTATTTACTTCATTCGTTGGTTTTCTGATTTCAGTAATAATTTTATGACCGAATGTTCTATTTGTTTCTTTATAATATCTTCCTGGTCAAGTTTGATCAAGCCCCTTCTTCCTTAACTGTCTGTCAAGTCTCTTTTTTATTTGTTTAGACATGTTAATCTACTTGTGTTATGTTTCTGATAATTCCAGTATCTTTTATCTGTGTGGCTCCTGTAGGATGCTTTTCTGCAGATTTTTAATCATGGTGACTTGTTTTGTCATTTATTCACCTTCTTGTGGTGAGATTATGGTCTTTGGGACCTTACCTGTAGAATTTTCTGAACACTAAATTCTAACAAGTGTTGCACTAGAAATGATTTATTTACATTTGCTCCGTCCAGTGCTTTGAGAGTACTCTAAAATCAGTTTTTTGATTTGGATTTTTCTGGCCCCAAGTTGTGTGAATTCTAGTCTTAAACACAGCTCATAGTTCGGAATTCTTAGGAGACAGTGTCCCTCTCTTTGCCTTTATCCTGAGCTAAGGGTGAAATCGGCAAGCTTACTTGCAGGACTGGTTTTTTTCCTACTTCATCCACTGAAGGTAGATCACTTTTCAGGGTGCTGGATTTATATAGTTTCTGATCCAGACCTCACTCCGTACTCTGGCCCCAGGCTTATTCTTTTCCCCCTTGCTAATGCGACCTTTTAAAACCCCGGCTCTAGGCCACCAGGAATTGGCAGATTCCTTAGGGCATCTCTGGGTTCTGAGGGAATTTTTCTTATTCATTTCTGACTTCCAGTTGTTTACTTTATCACAGCTCAACTTGTTTCAAAGAGTCATCTTTAAAGATTCCTTTTTGTATCTTTTTATTGAAGAATACTATATACACAAGAAAGGGAGCAAGTTGTAAGTGTGCAGCAGGTTATAATTCTACAAACCGAACACATCTCTGTCAGCACTGGGTAGACAGACAGTTCATTATCAGCTCTCCGGATGCTCCCCCTGTACCTCCTTCCAGTCACCAGGGGATATGACACAGCAATAAGCTTTAGTGACTGCAACCGGCCACGGCACCACGGATGATGTCACAGATAGAACGCTGAACGCAAGAGGCCTCGCATGGGGGAGCGTATGATGCGTGCGTCATTCCATTTATGCAAAACTCCAAAGCAGACAAGCCAAAAGAGTTCCTTCCGGAAACAGACTCTTGGAGTTATGTTTTGAGATACAAAAGTTTTAAATTGTCCATAGCAAAATCTACTGATTTTTCTGTGTTATCTATCCTCTTTTCTTTTGAGCAAGATCAGATAGCTGCGTTCCTATAATGTCTTCTAGGTTTTTAGTACAAATAAACATTCTGAGGTTTATTTTGGCTGAGTTCATGTACTGTGATTTTCAGTTAATCAGTTGTTCCAGAATAATTTATTGATATGGTCTTTCTGGGTTGTATTATCATTTCCAGTTGTTTGTTCAAGCATCAATACATTACTCTGTCTATTCTTATCCTGTTTTGATTATCACGTCTTTATATTATATACTTTTTAATACATGTTGAGGCACACTCCACCTTATTATTCCCTGTTTTTCTTTCTTTCTTCAGTTCTTCCTGACATTCAAATTTTTTAGGGGAACATTGGGACTACAGACCGTCCCGCAATATGCCATGAAGATGTTAATTAGAAGTGCATAATTTCTACGAGTATATTTGAATGGATTTAAAACATTCAGCAATCCAATAAAAGGATACGGATCATTTCCCCATTTATTTGTACATTTTCTTATGTCTATCAGTAATGTGGACACACCTCATTGCAGTATATGCTTACTGTTTATTTACTGTAACAAATGGGCTCTATTTCAACATTACATTTTCTAACGTGTTAACATGCTAACATATAGGACAATTATTGATTTTTTAAGCATATTTATTTTGTTCTCTGCTGCCCGGCTTTCATTTTATGTTGGTTATATGTTTTCATTTGATTCTTGCATATTTTCTAAGCCAAATATATATATTTACATGTATAAAATAAATAATTGATATACGCTTTATATTCTAGATTTATGTACTTTTTCTGGTGGGATATCTCTTATTTCTATGCTATGTGCAATTGCGTTGTCTACAGACATGAGACATAAGCATAATGCTAGAATACGTCTTTGTCTTTCTTCTCATTTTAGTGGGAATGTGTCTAGACTTCCCACCATTACATATAATGTTGGCTGTTGGTTAAAATAGTATTTTTTACCATGTTAAGATTCTGAGAAGTATATATTTGTGTTAGTTTGATCTAAAGTCATTTGAAGATGATCACTCTTTTTTTATGATCCCTTTAAAAAAATTTTTTAATGTTTATTCATCTTTCATCTTTGAGACAGAGACAGAGACAGAGACAGAGAGAGAGAGAGACAGAGAGAGAACACAAGTGAGGGAGGGGCAGAGAGAGAGAGGGAGACACAGAATCTGAAGCAGGCTCCAGGCTCTGAACTGTCAGCACAGAGCCCGACATGGGGCTCGAACACACGAACTGCGCGATCATGACCTGAGCTGAAGTTGGACACTTAACCAACTGAGCCACTCGGGAGCCCTTATGATCTCTTTTTTTTAAAAAAAATCATTTCATTTAGGGGCACCTGGATGGCTTAGTCAGTTGAGCATTTGATTCTTGATTTTGGCCCAGGTAGTGGTCCCGGGGCTGTGGAACCAAGATTTGTGTCAGGCTCCACACTGAGTGTGGTGCGGGCTGCTTAAGATTCTCTGTTTCCCTTTCCCTCTCCCTCTCTCCCTAGCTTGTGTACGCGCTCTTTCTAAATAAATAAATAAATAAAATAAAATAACTTTATTTATTAAATGTGGCTAACTATACTATGTTCTAACTAGAAAATAAGCTGTGAACTGTGGATATCCCCAGATTGGTGGCTTTTAAAAATCTATCATCTATTTTGTCTATCTAATCTATCTATATGTGTCTATAGTATATAAAGATATTTTTCAAGAGGAAAGGTAATCTTTGAATTCATTGTATTGTTTCAGAACTTTATGTAGTTTCTCTCTGCTCCTCTGTGGTGCATTATGTAATTTATATTTGTGAGTATTAAAAATAATTTAATATTTTATTATATAATCAGTGAACTTAAATTATATTTGTATAATCTATATTTCTAAAAATTTGATTCAAATAGCTTGATGAGGAGAGCCTGACTGGCTCAGTCAGTAATGCACGTGACTCTTGATCTCAGGGTTGTGAGTTCCGGCACTGGGTGTAGAGATTACCTAAAAATAAAATCTTAAAAAAAACCCAAAAAACAAATAGCTTGATTAAATGGTATACGGTACCTATATATTTAGTATCATATCTTCATTATATATTTCATATTTGTCAATATGAGATTATCTTTTACACACCTGTCATTTTTTAAACTTTGAATTTCATTTAGTATGAAAACAAAAATGTCGAGCCCTCTTATCTCATATTTGCATTTCTCTTACAAATATTTACACAATCGTAGTTTTAATCTGATGTGTTTTCCTACTTTTAGAGTTTCCCTCATATAGAAAATATTGTTGGATTCTGTTTTATAGCCTAATCGAAGTCTTTGCTACTTAATGGGGAGCTTAAATCATTTATCATATCAACACTCGTATTTTAAGTCATCTGTCATTTTGTGTTCCGCTTTCTGTTTTTTATGCCTCCTAATGTTAGCTTTGTTTTCTATATTTTGATGTATGGCCTTTTATTTTTATGCTTTTACCCTTTTCAGTTTTTAATTCTACTGGGAATTACCTTCTTACTTTATTTACTTCCTAATATTTTTCTCTACAAAATTCGGGAATAAATGGATGTCTTTGGAGTCCCTTTCCTGCATAGGAATTTTGCACACGTTCAGAAGCTCCTATAGATTCCATCTCTCAAATTTTTGCATTTTTTACTTCATATATAAACCCAGCTTTACAAATGTATATTTTTACTAAGTCATTTATCCTCAAGTATAATTATTGTCGTGTGAATTCAATTTTATAACCTAATTTGCTACAATTTCCTAGACATCAACCTATATTTAACTGGTTACCAACTTCTTTCCAACAGTCTTTATATAGCACAACTTTCCCTCTGTTGTACATTGAATATTGGTCAGATGGAAAACATTTTTAAGTATTTTTTTAGAGGGATAAATGAATGGCATGTTTTATGAGCCATGCATATCTGAAATGAATTTCTATTGCTTTCACATATGAACACACACACAAAACAAAAAAACCTTGACTGGGCACAACATTCTTGAATTTTCACATTTTTCTTTCAAAATTCTAGAATTCTTCCATTTTTTTTCTAAAATATAGTATTGTAGGGGCGCCTGGGTGGCTCAGTTGGTTAAGCATCTGACTCTTGATTTCGGTTCAGGTCATGATCTTGCAGTTCATGAGTTCAAGCCCTGAATCGGGCTGTGTGCTGACAGTGTAGAGCCTGCTTGGGACTCTCTCTCTCTCCCTCTCTCTCTCTGCACCGCACTCACTCTTGCTCGCAGGCTCTCTCTTTCTCTCTAAGAATAAGTAAACTTAAAAAAATATATAGTAATGTAGAAATGGTTGAAAAATGCCTAATTTTAGATAATCCATGCATAACATATAGCCTTTCTAAATTTCACTTGTTGGCTGAATATCAGTAGGATATGTTTCCACCTCATCCTTTTAACAAAAAAGTTTTTCCAGTCTGCCTTCTAGACTGGGATTCTTTGGTTCTGTCTTAAGTATGGCAAATGCTTTCAATCCGTATGCTAATTGTTTATTGGGTTAATAAAATAATTATGTGAGATATATCTTTGACTTTCTCTTCAGTTCTGTTTTGTATTCCTCAGGAACAACTATAGGTCGAACTTACTTTTGAACCTATGCCATTTTGTCTGATAATTTTTCTCTCCTTGGTCCTATCTCTTTGTTCTTTTCCTCCATTTCAAATCTGGGAGTTTTAGAACGTATTCGATGTCATGAATTCAGTTTTCTGTAGATTGTTCTTCCTATTTACTATTTCTAATTTGAATATAAACGCTATAGACCCCACAGCAATTTGCTCCATGAAATGCTAATTTTTGTCTAACAGCTGACTTTCCCTCCGTATAGCCAAATTTTCAGGCAGGAATAGAAGTTCTTACCTTCTTGGGATGACAGGAAAGCAAGCCGAACAGAAAAATTTGAGGCTGCCTGGGCAGCACGGAGGAAGAGAGATGGTTCTCTGTTTTCAGGATTATCTCAGCTTCATTTTGCTGGATTGGACAGATCACCCGCCCAGGAGGTTCCTGGAATTGCTGCCACCGTCTTGGCAATCAGCCAGCTACAGGATCCAGAATTGTCCCTGTCGATGTCTAAGCGGAGTGGATAGCCCTCTTCAGGGAGTACTGAATAGTACCCAAGAGCAGAATCGATTTGGATTGTGCATCTTGACCCCCTTGTAATAACACAGCTCTGCATCTTATGACATTGAGTTTGGGCGTTGACTGTGTGGTTCCCCCACATTAGTTTCGCTGAAATGTCTCCGTTCATCCTCCTTTTCATCATGATCTTTTCTCTCTTGACGGTGTTTTGTTCCCGTGCCTCAGTTGTGTCCTTCCACAGCTCAGCATTTCTCTAGACTCTCCTGAGCTGAATAAATCCATGTGAAAGCCACCATCCTGCATATTCTTCTCACAGGGCTCTTTCTGGTTCCATATTCCCCTGCCACTTAGCCAATCCATATATTTTGGGGTCTATGTATCTCAAGAAACAGTAACTCATCATTAACTCCTCTCCATCACCCCCACTTACCAGCTTACTGGGAGTAGCCGAAGGATATAGATGTTTACGTTTGGGTGGGAAGGAGGTCTCAGTAAAAGTACCAAAGCCTATGAGGCGGCCTTATACAGTTGATTTAGGGGTGCCCTTTTTATTGATACTTGTGGATCATGATGGAGTATTTGGCCAGGAATAATAATAGTTTCGTGAAAACTGCACAAATATTCAGTGCCATGGACGTCCTGGTAAGTATGGCTACTGTCTGCCCTGAGATTTCTGAATGAGTCTGTATCATGAATGCTTCTAAAGAGGGGTCAACAGGTCATGGTCCACACTAACCAAGAACCCACTCTGTGCCAGGTACTGGCTGCGCATTCATTGTTCTATTTAATTTTCACACTCATACGATGAGAAAAACACTGATATTACCTTCATTCAACATATCAGAAGGATCAGATGCATGAGAAGATTGGGGAAGATATTTCACTTCTCCAACATCACACAGCTTGTAAGTGGCACAACTGAACCTCAAACCCAGCTCTGCCTGGAATTCATGTCCATGGTCTTTAAACTTCCCTGTATTCCCCCGAGACCACCTCCAGCCTTGCTAGATCCTTAGGAGTGGGGTTAATCTGTGGAAGATGTCTAGCCACAATACCAGAATATTTTTTTTTAATTATGCAGTTGGAATGACATTCCTGAGCCTCATTTGTGATAGCGTTGATTGAGAACACAGTCAAATATATACTAATGAACTTCCATGTTTAAACGAAATAAAATATCTTTATTCATGTTCCATCTGCCTATATTGTAGAAGATCATATTTTCTACAGACCTCTATCTTAAGTTGAGCAACTTCTTCCCTCTTCTTCTTTTTTTTTTTAATTGGAAAGAAGGAGAGAGGAAGATAAAGAATTTGATACAGCATTAGAAATGCATTGTACTGTTTTGCTCAACCATACCATTACTTCCCACAATTTCCTGAGTTTGCGGCTGTAGAGGCAGTGACATTCTCTTTCTACCCAATCTCTTTGACTAGCGCCAAATAATATCTTTGTCAGGTTTAATATCAGAAAAAGAAAGAACAAGACAGTTAAGGTATAGAGTTTCATGTGATATTCTTTTCAAATGAGAAAACGTATGTCCTAAAAATTCGCTTATATATGTTTTTTTATAATCTCATGAACATGTATTATTATTCGTTTAAGAGCTTCAGTTTATGTGCTTTCAAAATTAATGATCAAATCTATAGTATATTACATTTAAATAATTAAACCTAATAGGAATTTAGAGGATTCACGGAAAGGCTGTGTGGGAAGTGAGGAGTGAATTTCACAGCTTTCTTAGAAATATTAAGCGTATCGCTGAGGTGTATATCTTGCCTTGTGGTAAAGCACTACAAGTAGAAACCAAATTAAACACCCTGCTCCTTGCCCTCTCTCCCTTGAACTTCCACCCAGGAACTTTCCAGAAGATCCTTAATATATTAGAAGCTTGGGAGAGAGGAGAGAAAATGTGTGAACCGATTTAGCAAGAAGAGAAAGAACTCAAAGATCTGCTTAGGCAAGCAGGTTCAAACTCTACATTGCTTCCGTTAAAAAGCCCCGGGGCCTCCCACCTTGTTTGTCTGAAATCCTAGTGACACCAGCACACCTACCTTTCTTGGAGGTGAAGTGGGCAGTTGTAGAGCCAGAACCCGGTGGGGGGGTGTGGGTGAGAACTGAGACAACTTACAGCTCCCCCTAGAGGACAGCACGTGACTAACACACAAACCCAGCCATGGGGATTTGAATCATCAACAGCACAGCACAGGGGACAGACTGTATTTTGTTCTTCCTTTGTGGTCTGCTTCCTTTCTTGTGGTGAAGGTAGGTCACTGAATGATTTTCCTAATCCAGCCCCGTTGACCTTGCTGCCATTGGACATTCCTCTCAGATTCTGATGACAGGTTTTCCTCTGGGTTTGATGCTCTGAGATACCGTGACATCATGAAATTTTAGCTATTTTAGGTTGAGGTTAGAGAAAGTTGTCAGGCAGATGATTTTTTTTTTTTTCCACATCAAAGAGTACTGTAGATGGTAAATAAACGAACCAGAAATTCTTAAGAAAACACTTCTAACTTCTTTACCTAAAGTCCATCTCTAATAGGATATATTTAACTCATAGTATCCAATGAGAATGGTAAGTGCTTGACTTAAATTACACTAGATTATCTGTGTTCCTTAAAACAAATACACTGTATTAGATACATTATGTAGAAGTAGAAATGTCAAGGGGTGTGTGTGTGAGAGAGAGAGAGAGAGAGAGAGAGACCCCGTGTGCACACGTGCGTCAACCCTGGGAGCCTCTGACTCCAAGGGCTCATAATAAACGATTCTCTTCTCTTTCCATAATTTGGTCAGTTCAGTAGTTTTGGCCTCTCTCTACAATATTTTTTGCTGATAATTTTCTTTTCTTTTCTTTTTTTTTTTTCAGTGTCTTATTACTCTACAGATTTCAACTCCTGAAATTTTATACCTGAAGCCTTGCCATGAAATATTCAGAAGATGCTATATTTCATACTGCTGAATAAGCAGTTTGTTTACGCTCCCCTGGCAAGTATGCAGCATAACATTGTTTCTAGGAAAGGGGTTTATGCGGGGTGATTAAGAATTCCATTTTCATAACTTGTCTCTGATAGACTGCCCATCCAGCCCTCGATATTTGTAGAAAACTATTCGATTGTAGATTACAACCAAACACTTCAGCCAGTGCCTTTCATTTCTGTTTTGCTCAGATGAAGACTTTGAGCCATAAACTTCTCCGTTGTCCTTCAAAATGACTCCTTTTATACATCTGCCCTTTGCTCCTTTCTCTATTTTTTTCACAGGGAAAGAACAAATATTTCTACTTTCCGTGCTGTGACTCTGGGACCGGCGTTCCCTCTCTTCTGCGCTCTCATGCCCTGGCAAGCGCATTTCCTCCCCAGTGGTTTTACTCTCTTTTGTCACTGCCCATTTCTTCTCTTCCTTCCCATATACACTGGCCCCCATCTAGAAAAAAAATTCACTTGACTCTTCTGATTATTCCAATCCAAATAAGCTGTCTTAGCTTTTTCTGAACCATCAGATTCCGACTTTAAGCAAATACAAGTCAATACAATTTAGTCTAAACTTTCTGTTTTTCAAAGCTTTCTTTTGTTACTGTTTATGTATTTATTTATTTAGAGAGGGCGAGGGTGAGGGGTGGAGAGAGAGAGAGAGAAAAGGAAAGAGAGAGAGAGAGAGAGAGAGAGAGAGAGAGAGAGAACCCCAAGAAGGCCCCACACAGCACAGAGCCTGTGGTGGGGCTCAGTGTCATGAACTTTGAGATCATGACCTGAGCCGAAGTCAAGAGTCCATTGCTTAACCGACTGAGCCATCCAGGTTTCCCTTTTTAAAAATTTTCTGATAATATTGAATATGCAGCCAAGTTTACCAACAACCTCCAATTGCCAACTGCCTAATTGCCTAATTCTGATATTTTTCTCATTCCTTTTTTTCTTTGCCATTGGCAACTACTGACTACTCCTTCTTATTCTTCACCTTTGAATTCCACGTTGCTTTACATCGATTTTCCTCTTAGTCTGTGTATTTTCTTTTTCCTCTTCCTAGTCGGAGCCCTATAGGTGGCCACTTACACTATGAATTTCTTAATTCTAGCACCTTGGCCTTTTCTCCCTCTTCTTTTAAATTCTTTACCTTAACGATTTCCCACATTTCCAGGTTTTCGTTTTTTTAAGGAATTCACCAACCATTCTGGGTATGAATTATAAATTATTATATATACTTTTATAATATCCCCTGACCTTCGTCCTGAATTTGCTTCTTTATGTTGAGTTATATTACCTGGAGGGCCTGTTTTCAGTCCAAAAAGCAAAATAAAAATAAAAACAAACAGAAAGCAAACAAACCAAAACAAACAAGCAAACAAAACCCAAGGCAGAGCAAAATAAAATCAAACAAGACAACCCCCCAAACCCTCCACAGAATTTATGACCCTTCCTTCCAAATGAGTCTCTCCGGGTGAACGTATTTGTGATATTGTTGCTGATAATTCCCTCAGCCTCTCAGGCTTAATGTGGTAGTTATTTCTGGTTCCTCCCTGCCACTTCTTCCCTTTGGTCAAGCAGCCTCTGAAGCCACAGGAGAAGACACAAAAAATGGACTAGATGTCTGCCTCTCTGGGTAGAGTTCTAATAACGAAGACTTTGCCTATGACTGCGACCAGACCAGTAATCAGAAACAGCGAGGTAATTGCTGGGATCCAGTGCAGAATGAAAATGCAGGGCCCCTTGTTCCAAAGTTCTTAAGAATTTTAAAGGTGGCTGGGGCGTCTGGGGTGGCTCCGTCAGTTAGGCCTCTGCCTTCAGCTCAGGTCATGGTCTCGCAGTTCATGAGTTCGAGCCCTGCATCGGGCTCTGTGCTGATGGCTTGGAGCCTGGAGCCTGCTTCAGATACTGTGTTTCCCCTGCTCACGCTCTGCTCTCTCTCGCTCTCTCAAAAATAATAAAGAAAGAAAGAATTTTAAGGTGGCAACAGCAGAGCATTAAACCAAATGTGGGGGGACTTTTAAGAACGGGGCCCTGCGTAGCTTCACAAGTCACAAGCCCCTGGCGTCTGTCTTGCTATTTATCTTCCTGGACCACAGTTTCTCCACCAGTGAAATGAAGAGGTTGACCTAAGTGGTATCTAAGGTAACATCCCATTTTTCTCTAAAATCGAGTAATTCTAAGCTTTCTTTTTCTGCATCACTGCCTTTATTCCTTTCCTACCTTTCTGGTTTAGTGATGCCTAAATACTAGATGGTAGTTTTTTTTTTTTTTGTTTTCCCATTGCCTATTTCCAATCTAATCTCAGTCCATCCTGCTTAGGTTATTCTCTCAAAATATTAGTTGTGAACTAAAGGCTCGAGTTCAAACTTTATTTATGCAGCAACCTTGCCTTCCAACCTTTAGTTCACTGTATTAGTTGGGTACGCCTACCATAACCGAATACTACCTGCTTAAAGAACAGAAATGTATCATCTCATGATTCCAGAGGCTGGACGTTCCAGGTCAAGGTGTTGGCACGGCTGGGTGGTTTCTTGAGTCCTCTCTGCTTGGTTTGCAGATGGCTGCTTCCTCACTGTGTGCTCACATGGTGTCTTCTCTGTGCACACACGTCCCTGTTGTCTCTCCCTCTACTTGTAAACAGACCAGTCGTATTGGAGTAGGTCCCCACCCTTCTGTCCCCATTTAGCCTTAATTACCTCTTTCAGGGCCCCGTGGCTCCATATGGTCACCCTGGGGTTTAGAGCATCAACATGAGTTTTGGGGGAGTGCTATTCAGTCTCTAACTCATTAGTCCTTTACAAGAGTCTACGTGTATTGAGGAAAAGCTCGGTGGAGGCTCAGACATTAAAAACATTATAGGGGCGCCCGGGTGGCCCAGTCGGTTAAGCGTCTGACCTCGGCTCAGGTCATGATCTTGTGGTTTGTGAGTTCGAGCCCCATGTTGGGCTTTGTGCTGACAGCCCACAGTCTGGAAATTGCTTCGGATTCTGTGTCTCCCTCTGTCTCTCTGCCCCTCCCCCACTCACGCTCTGTCTCTCTCTGTCTCTCAAAAACTGAATAAACATTTAAAAAAAAAAGAAAATTAAAAACAAAGCATTATAGGCACCCTGAAATGGTAACGGATGAGGGCATGCCTTCTTTATATCAAACTCACAGCTCCCCAGACAGGGCTCACTGCTCCCTTCTGTGCCTTTGCTACTGTTGCACACTGCACATAAAGGCAGCTCTCTTTTCTCTGGGAATGTTCTCTCCTATTTACCTCTGGCCTGCCAAATGTTCCCCGTTTTAAGCTTCCACAGGAAGGCTCACCTCTGTAGGCGTTGGCGACACCTTGTCCTTGACTGTGATCGCTCTTTCCTCTGAATCTCAAAAACGTGTAGTCTCTACCACCCATTCAAGGTTGTGTACATACAGTTTTGCATCAGGCTCTACCTTGATCCTTACATATCCTGCCCCTTGCCATCCCAATGAGTCTCTGAGCTCCTGCAGGGAAGACACGGAATCCTAGATCAGTGCTTCTCAGATTCTAATGTGTCCAAGCTTCCTCCGGGGCTCTTGTTAAATCCGAATTTTGAATCAGTTGCTCCGAATCAGAGGTAGGACCTGAGGTCCCGCATTTCTAACGATCTCTCAGGTGCTGCCCTATGTCGTTCTTCCACGGACTTAGTTTTAGTAACAAGGTGCTAGACTTCCTGGTTGAGAGTATCCCCTTCTCTTCCTCACCTTTTCCTTACAAACAAGAAGCATGCAGATATTTTCATAATGGATTATACTCTATTGATTCACCTCCTCTTAACCTTCATGTATTAATTCACCCTGGACCCAGGATGCTGGGCAAAGTGGAAAACTGATCTCTGGAGCTCAAGTCTGGGCAGGTAACATTTACTTAGACATTTATGTAGCTATGTATTCTTTGTTAGGGGACCACAGGGTAAAGTGTATAATAAAGCAGCAATTCCAATCAGTTAAAGTTCAATTTTCCTTCCCAACATAAAACTTTGCGGGGCTATATGTCTAAGAGGAGGCTAAACACACACTGCTGTGGGTTGGAAGGAGCCAGAACGGAACACGTTGTGTTTATTCTTTGAACATGCAGTGCACTTACTTCATGTGAAATTATTTATCTCTTAGAATTTACTTTATTCTGGAAGAAAAATATAAATGTCTTTAGGGGATTTCGTTTCATGCAGCCTATTCTTTTACTCTTGTCTTTCTCACTTTAGACATAAAATAACTTTTGAGGCATTAAATTCTAATGAATAAGAACACATTTTAAAGCCCTTTCTTTGTATTTTATTCAGTAGCTGACTTTCGTTTCCTACAAAATGCTTTCTAAATTCAGTTTCTTATCATGGGCTCCATCCAGAATAAAATATATACTGCCCTTGGAGCACACAAGCTGTTTATGTGCCAGGCCAATATATCTCAGGGAGAGGTCTGCATGATGCATAGGCTGTAATTTAAAAAAAATAAAACTAAAAACCCAACTCCACATCAAGTATTTAGAGCTGCTCAGTGGGAAGAAAAGGCAGAGAAAGTGAAAAGAAGGCAGCTTATTAATTAGCTCCTTTTTCTTTGAACTATGCATTTCTATGCTGTTTTCAAGCCGTAGATTCTCACATAGTATACTTCAGAGCACATTCCAGCTCATGTTTGAAAGTCAAGTAGAAGAAAGAGAGGGTCGGAAAGATGGCGTAATTTTTTTGGAACTAAATTCTCTTACAGCATTTTTCAGTAACAGGTTCTCGGAGGCGAAGAAGAGGCTGTCTCTACCTTACTACCTTTCCAAAGAAGGCATAGAAGGTGGAATTGTGCAGGGCAATTTGCAAGCCTTTATTTGGAAAGTGGGCCTCTTTCTAGGGCGCTTCCTTCAGGGCATTCTCGTAGGGGAAGCTTTCATCCTGCCTTTAGCAAAGCACTGATAATGTGCTAGGTACTAGCCAAGTAGCAGCTCAGGATTGCTGAGCCATCTTGACAGCCATCTAGGTCCCAGACGCTGTGAGTCCAAAGACAAAGGGTTTAGACCCTGCTTAGGGATTCCCACTGAGCAGCTTCAAGGCACCTGTGACAGAGCCGAGTGTGATATGCCTGACAGACCTAGGTATCAATGCCACCACGAAGACAAGACTTAACCACCAGACTAGCTCTTTCTTGAACTTGAGGTTGTCACGCTCTTTCTGCCAGACTCTTGAAGGACACAGTAGGCTTCTTTATCCACTTCTCGACCTTGCCAATCGCTGGAAACTCAACTCTGCCAATTATTGGCAGGAATGGAGGCCGGTGACAGCTTCCCCACTCTTCTTGCCGATGAAGACAGCTCAGTTTACAGGGCCTTGATAGTACATGATGATATAAGCCTTCAGGTTTATCATTGCTCCCTTGTACTACATTTTGACTAATTTCAGGGGTCCTGAGGGCTCAGTGCTCAGCAGACAAGAAGTCCTTGTGTAAAAGCCTGGTGATTGATTGATTGCTTCATGCACGCGTCTTCCCGTCCATTCGTCCACCCATCCATCAAATGTCTATGAATACTTACTCTCTGGTACCATCATGCATGCAGTACTTGAACTCTAGGGGCTCACAGTTGAGAGGGAAGATGGACCGGTAAGGTGAAGACGACAATACAGTGTGATGAGTGGAGGGAGAAAGTAACGAACAATGAGCTGGAGACCCCTGAGGAGAGATTCCTACGTCAGGGTGCAAGAGCGGCCAGGGGCCACCCTGCCCACCTTCAGGGAGCACCGTTCACATTGCATAGGAAGTGACTGACACTTCCTGAAGATGTTTAGTGCACAGTGTGCTCAGCCCGCAGAGAGATAAGGGAGACTTGGTTTGTAAGGTAAGTTGATGTTGGCCAAGCTCCCAAAGACTTTAGTATCGTGTTAGGAAGATTGCATCTGTGAGCTCTAGATGGGGGCTAGGAGGGGTAATGGTGGGAGAAAAGCTTGATTAGTAAGGTTAATAGGGACCAGATCCCATGGCATTTTTCCTGCCTTGCCGACAGAGTTTAGACTTCAATTTCAGTGGAAAGATAACTGAAGGATTTTCAACAAGAGAGAGCTCTGTTTACTGGTGTGGCCCAGAGGTAGAGTGGCAAAGCAGTGTGACCCTAAGGTCATCTGAAGGACAGCTCAACCCCTCCCCCCACAAACGGTATCGCCTACTCCCAGCTCCATGCGAGCACAGGATAGGGCTGGAGTAAACCCAGAGAGGGAAATGCTGACCCCCCCATCCCCCAGGCACCTCACGGTTTTATTGTAGTTAATCCCGATCAGAAGCTTGAGCGGCTTTTAATGATGTTCATAGCCGGTGAAGCTGGAACTTTCTCAAAGTAGTCAGAGTTTTCTCACTAGCTACCGGGGCTCTTGTGTCCTTAAGCAGAGCTATATAAAGCTCTGACCTAACCAGCCCTACCATCGGAGAGTAGCTTTGTTCAATTTCTCTGGGAATCTAACCTTGCTTAATAGCTTCAAGGGTCCAAACTACCGACAATATGAAGTGATACTGAAGGACTGATGAATACAAGAATGAGGTCTTCTTGCTTTTCTTGTGCTCCCACTATATGTGAAATGCAGTCAAGTTGTAGCGAGGGTCTCGTAGCACTGTAGAAAGAGCTTGCTTTGTAAATTATCCCAACTCAGGCAATCCCGGTCTTGTGACAGCCTGAGCACTTGCTCCGGAATGGATCATCTCCAGCGAATGGGAAGTCTCACTTAGGATCCACGCTCCCTTCATTGCCGATTTTCAAACCATGGTCAGACCCACTGCTTCGGAATTACCAAGGGAGGCCCTTTAAAATACAGCTTCATAGGTATTGACCCTACCTGCTGGATTCAAATATCTACTGGGAGGCCTAGGGATCTGTATTTTAAAACTTTTTTTTTTTAATGTTTATTTCCTTTTGAGAGAGACAGCAGGGGAGGGGCAAAGAGAGAGGAGGACAAAGGATCTGAAGTGGGCTCTGTGCTGACAGCCGACAGCCTGATGCAGGACTGGAACTCACGAACCGGGAGATCATGTCCTGAGTCTAAGTCACCTGCTTAACCGACTGAGCCACCCAGGTGCCCCAGGAATCTGTATTTTAACAAACTCTGTTGCCTCAGTGATTTTCATGGTCAAAAAATTCCGAGAACCACTGCACAACTATTCCTACTGATGTTGACGTGTAGTTTAGCCATTAAAATATCTTGCTGATGTATTTCCTGAAGTTCTTTGTCCACTAGGATTTCAGGTTGGGGCATGGTCATTAAAATCTTGTATCATGCTGGGACGCCTGAGTGGCCCAGTCGGTTAAGAGTCCAACTTCGGCTCAGGTCATGATCTCATGGTTCATGGGGTTGAGCCCCACATCGGGGTCTGTGCTGACAGCTCAGAGCCTGCAGCCTGCTTTCGATTCTGTGTCTCCTTTGGATTCTGCGTCTCCCTCTCTCCTTGCCCCTTTCCTGCTCACACTCTGTCTCTCTTTGTCTCTCAAAAATAAATAAACATTGAAAAAAAATGTTTTTTAATTTTATATCATGTCAAAAGTTACTATGTGTAAAAATAATTATACATCTTTTCTTTTCCAATTAATTGATTCATTAATTGTTGGAATCCATTCCCGGACATAATCGCGTGTCTTTGATTGACAACTCTGCTATCGAGGTATATGTGATTATGCAATTGCTCGATTCAAACTTGAGAACCACTAAGTATGTATAGAATAAGAAATTGAGGGTTCTTTTAAACTGATGTATTAGGTGGGGTTCTATTAAGCTTCAGTGATGAAAGACCCAGCATGACGATGTGGTGATCACCTAAGGAAGGCCAGTGGCCACAAGAAGCTGGGTGAGGCAAGAAGGGATTCCCCCTAGAGATGCCCGAGAGAACAAGACTCTGCCAACACCGTGTTTTCAGTCCAGAGAAAACGAGCTGGGACTTCTTCCTCCCAACAATGAGAACAGTGAGAGAATACGTTTTTGTTGTTTTAAGTCGCCGGTTCTGTGGGAATTTGCTACAGCAGGCCACAGGAAGCTAATCCACTGGGAACCTCATCATTTCCTGACTACCCACGTCTGGGGAAGATGTCTTCATCAAAGGAGGACGGACATACACAGATACGTTTGTAAAAACTTCATAATGCGGTATGACCACCTCAGAGACACAGAGAAGATGGCAGTCTCTTGAAGTTCTAACTGAGGGAATAAAACAGTATTTTAATTGAGAGTTAACCCTTATGTCCATATGAGGGAACATTTAAAGTAGACCCTGAAGGAGCCACCTTTGGCCACAGCGACCACCCACATTGCCGCCCCAATGATACCCAGGCCGATGACGGTCTGTTTGAAGCGGGGCTCAGAGAAGGCCAGAACTTACCAGAGCTACAACTATTTTATAAGTAAGTATAAACCACACAATGATAGACTTTACAGGAAACTTCTATACTTGATAGGTGAAAACAATAAATGTAAATTCAGAGACAAAATTCCGCTTACTCAGTGTTGGGAAATCATTCTCCGTGGGTGTCTCGTGGCCGGCATGCCATGAGAGCGGCGTGTGAGGAGGCAGTGGCTACTTCTGTTCTCGGCGGCCTTTTCAAAGATGTTTGTGCAGTGAACAGTCTCAGAAGATACAGCCAGTGTCTCTGTCGAGAGCCAGGCAGATCTGTTTACAGCCTTGGAAGATAGAGTATTTCTCTCGCAATCAAGTGCAAGCATGCTTAGTGTCCATCAGAAAATACTTGGGAGGGCGGTTGTGCTTGGGTGGCTCAGTCGGTTAAGCATCCGACTTCCGCTCAGGTCATGATCTCTCGTTTCGTGACTTCGAGCCCCATGTCCGGCTGTGTTGACAGCTCGGAGCCTGGAGGCTGCTTCGGATTCTGTGTCTCCCTCTCTCTCTGCCCCTCCAGCGCTTGTGCTCTCTCTCTCTCTGTGTGTCTCGAAAATAAACATTTAAAAAATGGAAAGAAAATATTTGGGTTTTTCCGTCATGCAATCCCGGGTTCTCCTGTAACACAGCCCATGGTGTGTGCAGGCATCCACCTGACTTTTTCACATCACCTTCTGGGAATTAGGCGGTAGGAACTGATACAAAGGCTGACCCGCTGGCTACTACCATTTGCTGTGAAAAATACAGTCATTTGCTTGTGACCCAGGAGATTTTTGTCTTCTTGCTAGCATTCACGAGACTTTTTAGCTTGGAAATAGGATAAAATCCCAGACCCTTTAGAGTTCTTGATAGTATGGCTTGAGAAAGGGAAATTTTGAAGACATACATCCCATTCATGATTGCTAGAGCTCTTCTCTTGACTTTATACTTAAGCAGTGCTCATTTCATTTACACAACCCAGAGTTCTATCTTGCTGGGGACCAAGGAATAACCCTTCTAACAACAGACATCTGTTTATCTACTTTAAAAAAGATATGATAGAAACCTTTCCATTTCTTAAAGTCACAGGCAGCAGTACTAAAAAATGACTGTAATTTTCAGCCACAGTCCTCTGACGATTGACTCTGTGTAGAATACTTTGTTCGCCAAAAGGGTAATCCTCCAGCTTTCCTCAGACCTAACAGTTTATTGTTAGCTGTGCTTCTGATCAAGAATTCAGCCTCAAATGGGGCGCCTGGGTGGCTCAGTCGGCTAAGCGTCCGACTTCAGCTCAGGTCACAAGCTCACGGTCCGTGAGTTCGAGCCCCGCGTTGGGCTCTGGGCTGATGGCTCAGAGCCTGGAGCCTGCTTCCAATTCTGTGTCTCCCTCTCTCTCTGTCCCTCCTCCGTTCATGCTCTGTCTCTCTCTGTCTCAAAAATAAATAAACATTAAAAAAAGATAAAAAAAAAAAGAATTCAGCCTCAAATAAATTGTAGAAATTTGTTTTAAAAAATGAGTCAATACGTAACAACTAGGGACCTCAATTTATTTGCAATTATTAGCAAAACTACTCTCCAAGTCCTATAAGGTGGCATACGTACACTATCCCCACTGAATATACAGAAACTCAGCTTAGTAAGAAATGCAAATATAGCATATACTGCATCCTGAATCACATTTGCAAAGTGCCTTTTCACAGGTTGTGGGGATTAGGTCATGGAAAACTCTCTGGGGTCATCATTTTGCCCAACAGTCTCCCCATTCACACTACTCCAAAGATTCACATCTATACCAAATGCAAAATACGTTTATGCCACCCCAGAGTTCCTGAAAATCTCAACCCATTATAAAATAATCAACCCAAGTCCAAAATCTCATCTAAGTGTCATCCGTTTAAAAATGTCTAAATCTAAATCCTCTAAGTTCAGTGTAGCTGAGACGTGGGTGAAATCCGCTCTGCACACAATTCCTCTCCATCTATGGACCCGTGGAACCCAAGAATAAAATTTGTCTGCTTCGAAAATACAATGCTGGGACAGGCATGGGATAAGGGATAATAATTATAGACATTGTGGTTCAATAAAGAAGAGAACGGAAGGAAAAGGGAAGTCACCAGTCTCCAGCAATTTAGAAATGCAGCTGGGCAAACTCCATGAGGTTTCAAAGCTTGGGGACAGTCCTCTGCTCTCGAGTCATCAACCTTCTGGGTTTTCAGTGATCTCCTCAGAGATAGCCGTGTTGGTTACCTCCCATCTATTTGTGTATTTCCCAAAATTCACTTTGGTATTTATTTCTAATGTCATTCCAGTGTGATGGGAAAATATACAGACAGGCATTTATTCTTACTTTCTTTGTGTTAATCAGATATTTTCCCGTGTATCATTTTAATGTCATGTTTTCACACTATACTGTCTTTCGCTATATTGTCTGGAGTGGTTTTCTAAGTTGTTATTCAAGAGGTCAAAATTAACCTCTTATTTTAAAACAATTTAATTTGGATACACAGAAGCTCCGTTTCCATAGCATACGGAAAGTTTGTTGCCATATATTTCTGTTCCTTCCCCACTTCTTTGTGTTATTTTCATACAAATTACATCTTTGTACATTGTGTACCCATTAACACACTGTATAGATTATTGCTTTATCCAATTAATTGTCTTTTGAATTAGGTAGATGAAAAGAGTTACAAACAAAAAGACATGTTTACTGTCTTTATAATCATCTATGTAGTTACCTTTTGGTGATTTCCATTTCTTTGTGTAGATTCTAGTGTTTTGTTTTTTGTTGGTTCATTCATTTTAGCTTGAAGCATTCTGTTTAGTATTTCCCGTGGTGCAGGTCAGCCAGTGATGCGTTCTCTTAGTTTTTGTTTGCTCGGGAAGTTGTAAATTTCTCCTTCATTTTTTGAAATGGTTAACAGTCAGCACTTTGGATTTTTCATCCCCACTGCCTTCTGGCCACCATTATTCTGATGAGAAGTCTTTTGTATGTAAAGGATTTTTGTTTACTTGCTGCTTTCAAGATTCTTGTCTTGTGACAACTTGACTATGAGATATAGAGTATGGATGCCTTTGAGTTTTTCCTACTTAAAATATATTGAGATTTTTAAATGGCCAGACTAATGTTTCCCAAATGTGGGGAGTTATTGGTTGTTCTTTCTTCAAATATTCTTTTCTTTTTTAAAATTTTTTATTAAATATTTTTTAATGTTTATTTATTTTTAAGAGAGAGAGAGACAGAGTATGAGCGGGGAAGGAGGCAGAGAGAGAGAGGGAGACACAGAATCTGAAGCAGGCTCCAGGCTCTGAGCTGTCAGCACAGAGCCCCACGCAGGGCTCGAACTCATGAACTGTGAGATCATAACCTGAGCCGAAGTCAGACGCTTAACTGACTGAGCCACCCAGGTGAGCCTCAAATAGTCTTTTCTTTTACCTCTCCTTATGGGATTCCCATTATAAATGGGTTGGCGTATTTGATATTGTCTCACAACTTTCTGAGGCTCTTTTCATTTTTCTTCATTCTTTTTCCTTTATGTTCTTCCAGCTGTATAATTTCAATTGAAATGTAGTCAAGTTGGCTACTTTTTTCTTTTGCCACTTCAAATCTGTGAACATCTTTAATGAACTTTTTCAGTTACTATAATCTTCAACTCCAGAAGTTTAATTTGGTTATTTTCATACTTTCTATCTGTTTAATGATATCCTCTATTTGGTGAGACAGAATTTTTATGCTTTCCTTCAATTGTTTTTTCACATGGATTACTTTTGTTCTTTAATCATACTTTGAACAGCTGATTTAAAGTCTTTGTTTACTAAGCCCCAAATCTGGACTTCCTCGGGAGCATTTTTTATTGACTTCCTCCCTCTACCCCCAGTTTATGTGTCATAAGTTCCTGTGTCTTTGCACAACTCGTAATTTTTCTGTTGAAAATAGGATATTTTAAATAACGTAATCTGGCAAGTCTGAAAATCTGCTTTCTCTCTGTCCTTCGTTCCATGGGGTCTTTTGTTTGCTTGCTTAGTTGGTTTAGTTTGCTTGTTCAGTGACTTCCCTGGACTAATTCTTTATAATCTGAATTCTTGGTTATTGGCAGCCACTGCTGTCTCTGCTTTCTTAGCCTGGTGGTCAGCTAATGAACAGAACCTGCAAATCTCCTGGCTCGGCAGAGGGCATCTCCGTGCTTGTTGGGGCACACCTTCGATGCTCCTGTAGGTAGCTGACACCTTCCCCTTAGCTTTCGCAGGACCGGATGGTCAGTTAGAGATGAGACATCAGGACATCCTGAGGTATTTCCCGGCTCCATGTACAGTGGTGCATATATGCCTGGTTTTCTAGATTTTTCGGAATATGTTAGTGGTTTGAAAAGCCCCCTGTGACCATTTTGTTCTTGTTTTTTTCTTTTCTTTCTTTTTTTTTCTCTGTGCGTGTGTGTCAACTTGTTGCCATTATTTTTCTAACCAATTTATTTATTTATTTTTTTAATTTACATCCGAGTTAGTTAGCTTGTAGTGCAACAATGATTTCAGGAGTAGATTCCTTAATGCCCCTTACGCATTTAGCCCATCTCCCCTCCCAACACCCCCCCAGCAGCACTCTGTTTATTCTCTGTATTTAAGAGTCTTGGGGCGCCTGGGTGGCGCAGTCGGTTAAGCGTCCGACTTCAGCCAGGTCACGATCTCGTGGTCCGTGGGTTCGAGCCCCGCGTCGGGCTCTGGGCTGATGGCTCAGAGCCTGGAGCCTGTTTCCGATTCTGTGTCTCCCTCTCTCTCTGCCCCTCCCCCATTCATGCTGTGTCTCTCTCTGTCCCAAAAATAAATAAACGTTGAAAAAAAATTTTTTTTAATTAAAAAATAAATAAAAAAATAAAAATAAAAAAAAAAAAAAAGAGTCTTTCATGTGTTGTGCCCCTCCCTGTTTTTATATTATTTTTGCTTCCTTCCCTTATGCTCATCTGTTTTGTCTCTTAAAGTCCTCATATGAGTGAAGTCATCTGATTTTTGTCTTTCTCTGACTAATTTCGCTTAGCATAATACCCTCCAGTTCCATCCACGTAGGTGCGCATGGCAAGATTTCATTCTTTTTGATTGCTGAGTAATACTCCGTTCTATATCTATCTATCTATCTATCATCTATCTACCACATCTTCTTTATCCATTCATCCATCGATGGACATTTGGGCTCTTTCCGTACTTTGGCTATTGTTGATAGTGCTGTTATAAACATGGGGCTGCATGTGCCCCTTTGAAACAGCACACCTGTATCCCTTGGATAAATGCCTAGTAGTGCAATTGCTGGATCGTAGGGTAGTCCTATTTTTAGTTTTTTTGAGTTTTCCAGAGTGGCTGCACCAGCTTGCATTGCCACCAACAACACAAAAGAGATCTTCTTTCTCTGCATCCTCGCCAACATCTGTTGTTGCCTGAGTTATTAACGTTAGCCATTCTGACAGGTGTAAGGTGGTATCTCATTGTGGTTTTGACTTGTATTTGCCTGCTGATGAATGATGTGGAGCATTTCTTCATGTGTCGGTTGGCCATCTGGGTGTCTTCTTTGGAGAAGTGTCCGCCCGTGTCTTTTGCCCATGTCTTCACCAGATTCTTTGTTTTTTGGGTGCCTGGCTTTTTCTCTTAAATGTTTTGGTCAGCTTCTTGTTAGCTCCAACTGGACCCACTGGCTCGGACAGCTGTGATGTTAAACAGTTGCTGAAGATTATTTTCTACAAACGTTTATGCAAAGTGCCTCCAAGCTGTGAACCCACTCTGTCCTACCCCGTGGCTGCTAGGTTACCACAGCCATAGTGGTTGTGAGGCTGTTGTTTTTCAAGGCTGCCCCAGAGCTGGGGGACAGGGGTGTGGGCATGCCCAGTTAAAACACCACAACACCTGTTACTCTCACCAAGAGCCAGCTGCTTTACCTGTATAGTGTTCTTCAGGTTGTTGCAAGTTTTTGGTTGATTTCCAAAGTTGTGAAAAAGTGAGTTTTGGCCACTTTTACGAGTGTTCCTGTTGATTTAATGGAGGGCTGGATTTTCAGAGTTCCTTACTCCACCATTCCAGAAGTTCTTCTTCTCCTGTCTTTCTAAGTTTTACTCACCATTTCAGGACACAGGTTAGATGTCAGTCCTACTAGGATTCTCTTGATTTGTGTCTCTCTAGATATGTATCCCAGAGCAGCTGTACTCTTCCCATGTGTTTCTCAATGGATTGTTTCTCATTTATCTCTTCTGTAAACTTCTGGATGCACAGATCATGCCCTGCTTGCTCTTTGCCCTCCAGTGTCTAAGAAATTGCCAGGCATATTGGACCCTACTGACAATTGTTGAATGAATGAATCTCTCCCCCTTATTTTAAAAATGCAGTGGCCCAAATAACCAATTAAATATTCAACTGATATAATTCTGCTTGTATTAAAATTTCTTTAGGGCTTTAAGTCTATAGGGTCACTCTTTTTGGGTCTAGTTTATATTTTTACAGACTGAAAATGTCCTTGACAGCAGGGATATCGGCCTGTCTTTGCAGACTTGGTAGAAAATGCACCTGACCCTGAAGAACTTCCATTTTTTTCTTTCCTCTCCTCTCTGCCGTATGTCTGTCCTGATGAGAGAACTGCCAAGATCAGACATAATAAGAGGAAGCCACATAAGGATAGTCTTGGCAGTGTGCGTGGATGATCATCCTTTCTCCCTTGGTGATGAAGGGCTCGTGTTTATAGGCTGATTACATGAATACGAGTTTCATGATTTTTTTTTTAACTCTAGCACCAACAGCAGGGTTCCTTCAGCACAAATCCTTGATTGAGGAGCTAAAGGCAATGAGATACAAGTGTAGCTGGTAATTAGACACCTCGAAGGAGCAGAGTGGGAATACGAGCCATATAGAACAGCAGGGACTTGCCAATACCTTTTGATATCCAACAATCCCAATTTGAAGGCTGTAGGGCAATAGGCATACCATTACTCTCTCTGGACAGTTTTGATTTGGGAATCTCATCAAGCCAATGAAAATATTGGGTAAATCAAGTCAGAAATGAATCACCATTGCAATGCCGCATTCTTTCTTGTGCTTTCCAAAAGCTATTGACAAAATACCTGGGACGTGGAGTCTGATATGTGGGCTGTACTCCACTATATTATATGTAACAAATTCATAAAGAGAGTGGTATTGACATTTTAATTAGCTGCTTTCTTTTTTCCTTCATGCTGTTTTTTGTCACTGAAACGGTAGCCGACTATTAACAGCCTAAGAGCACAATAACATATTCTGGAACAGCATAATACAATCACTTAGAATGCAGCGTGTGGCTGATCTGGTGATCTTTGTTCCGTATTGCTCTGCCACAACCTCAGCAGAACTGCATTTGTACCCGGTGCGCTTAAACTTCTCTGGTTTGTAACATTGTCTCAGCGCAAGAACGTTAATCATCAGTCAAACATTAAAAGGCGAAAGTACATGTATATTCTCTTCTGCCAGTCCTTGATCCAGAAAATAAACTTGTGTGCCTTGAAAAGGAGCATGAAGCACATGAAATAAAGCCAGAAACAAAGGGTTCGAGTACAGGGTGTCAAACATATGGCAAGATGAAAAGTGCAGTCATGTATTCAGATTGTTATTTTTATTCTTAATAAATCTGCTGGATGAACACTCAGATACTTTTACCGTTTTCTTTTGTGTTTGTCTGTTTTGGGTGTGTGGTCAGAACCTTTAGGATATTGGTTCCATTGGCAGAATCTTAAGAATGGTAGACTTCTGGGGAGCCTGGGTGGCTCAGTCGGCTAGGCATCCGACTTCGGCTCAGGTCATGATCTCAACGGTCCGTGAGTTCGAGCCCCACGTCGGGCTCTGTGCTGACAGCTCAGAGCCTGGAGCCTGTTTCAGATTCTGTGTCTCCCTCTCTCTCTGACCCTCCCCCAATCATGCTCTGTCTCTCTCTGTCTCAAAAATAAATAAAATGTTAAAAAAAAAAATTAAAAAGGGGGGGGGCGCCTGGGTGGCTCAGTCCGTTAAGTGTCCGACTTGGGTTCAGGTCATGATCTCGCGGTCTGTGAGTTTGAGCCCCGCGTCCGGCTCTGTGCTGATAGCTCAGAGCCTGGAGCCTGTTTCGGATTCTGTGTCTCCCTCTCTCTCTCTGACCCTCCCCCATTCATGCTCTGTCTCTCTCTGTCTCAAAAGTAAATAAACGTTAAAAAAAAATTAAAAAAAAAAAAGAATGGTAGATTTCTTTTAATTCACTATGCAAATTAAAAATAATAGTAATTAGAACTTAACTTTCTCTTATAAAGTGCCTCTGATTTGTATGGTTTTATTTTCAGGTCAATTTATAGAATCACATCAGGGAGCTTCTTATCCTCCCCCCCCCCCCTTATTATTGGTTGACAAGTTTGCTCTGAGAAATGTATTTGCTCATTTAGGAACACATCCATTCTTGGTCTGGCAACGCCATTGTTCACACTTGGTCGAGAATTTGTGATAGGTCCAGATACATTTCCTGAAAAAAACTGAAAAACGCAATTTTAGTTGTGAACCTTTCCATGTGTTGCATACGAGGGACAGCAAATTATTATCTCAAGTACATTTTCAGGTCAATTTTCAATCTAGTGGAACAATGTCCATGATGTTCCAACAATGACTTGCTATCCATATTGGCTGAGCAAAAGCAAAAGCAAAATCTGGGGAGGGAAATTCTACTGCTCTGTTTGCAAAGGACAAATGAAGAAGGCTTTGCCTCCATATGTTTTACCTCGGCTATCACGTTTAAGAGCATGTGCGTTGACTATTTGCCAAAGATAGTAAGCCGTAGCCAAAGCAAGACAATCTATGGGAGCACACCATTGAAAGAGGCTTCTGGTTGTATATGCTCTACCTTCTGTGGGAATGTGCCTGTCCTCCAGAGTCCTGCACTGCTCTCCCAATAGTATTGGCTTCTCAGGAGCACTGACTGCAGCATGGCATAGGAAGTGGCGTTGATGAGTGCTGATCTAGAAGTCAGTAAATGCTGATCCAGGTGCAAACTGAGAGACACGTGTGACTTTCAAAAGATCTGTTCTTTTAAGTCATGAAGCGAAACCGCGAAGGCTAATTAAACTCTTCTTGAGCTCTCTGGTGGAGATATTGATTCCAATCAGAAGTTAGCTACTTCTTATTAAAAGGTGATCCAGGATCTGAGGAAATTTCCCTTCTCTTCTGTTCTACAAGATAAGCTGAAAACGCTTTCCAGGCAGTGACACGTCATTCGTAAAGACGACTTTCAAACCTCAGGTCATGGCAACACACACCTAACCCAAAGGCATCCCTTGGAAATGGCGTCCTACATGGGCTACATGGCATCCTAAAATAAAAAACTTTCCAGAAAGAGAATCCATGACTCAGAATTTAATTCACTTTCTATAATATGGATTCCAATTTTCACAGCACGTTGTTGCCTACTTAATAAAAATTGGGGCATGTGTATTCCCTTCATTAAATTGTTAAAGAATTAAAGTTTCAGTGGTTTATTTATTAGTATCTTAAAAAGTTGCAAGAATTAATTTTGTATTGTGCAGTTTCTAATTTTAGTCATGGATTTATTAAATAAAAGGCTTATAAAAGTAAATTACTCAATTTGCATCACCCTCAATTACTTTATGTGATCAAAA
Organism: Acinonyx jubatus; assembly: GCF_027475565.1. NCBI lineage: Eukaryota > Metazoa > Chordata > Mammalia > Carnivora > Felidae > Acinonyx > Acinonyx jubatus. The sequence goes on along the minus strand of NC_069385.1, from coordinate 12,025,768 downwards.
CTTCTGATCTTATAAACAAACTGTGACTATGAAAACCTTTTAACCCTTGATTATTTCCTTTAAAAACACTGAAATTTAGACTATGAGGCTTTATAATTTCAAAATAAGGACATGGATTCTTAAATGCCTAGAGGAATGTATATGTTTCCCCTTAGCAACTTGATTCCGGGGTAGTGCATAAGCTCTGGAGGATAAAAAGAATTTGTTTGTGTTTAAAAAGATAGTGATAAGATGGACAACTCATCCACCCCCCACCCCTCCAGCTAGTCTAAGACAAACAATAGCTTCAGACAAAGAATGCTTCACCTAGAAATTTTGAAATCCTGGGGAACGGGGAAGCATTTTTCAAGGAAGAAATGAACATGAAATTAAATAGAGTAAGAAATCTGACAGAACTGGAGGGCCCTAGGGACTTTGGTGGATGGGGCATAATGGGGAGAAACTCATTTCCTGTCCTACGCTCATGTCTTTACTCACCTATCCCCCCGCCCTCCTCACTGTTTTCTCCCTGCCTTCTCTCACTCTCTCCCCCTTTCTCTCTTGACCATTCCATGGCTTTGCTGCAGGGAGAGTAGAGTGTCAAATATATAATGAGTACATGTTGACTACTCAGTGGATGGGATGGAAACTGGACTTGAAATAAGAAGGGTATTTAGGGGGCACCTGGGTGGCTCAGTCGGTCAAACATCCAACTTCAGCTCAGGTCATGATCTCACGGTTCGTGGGGTTGAGCCCCGTGTCAGATTCTATGCTGATTGCTTGAGATTCTCTCTCTCTCTCTCTCTCTCTCTCTCTCTTCCCCTCCCTTGTTCTCTCCCTCTCTCTGAAAAATAAATAAACATTAAAAAAAAAAAAAGAAAAAAGATTAATGGTATTTACTCCCAGCTCTTTGGCTTACAAACAGTGTGACCTTGGAAAGATCTCTCAACCTCTCTGAGCTTCAGTTTTCCCAGATGTGGAATCTACTGGGCAGGGTTGTTGTGAGGCACAAATAAAATGATATATGTCAGAGTGTTTCAGAAACTATAAATGGGCATAATCCAAATGCAACTATAACTACATTTTATGTTTGAGTTTTGCTTGCCTGATAACTGCTTCAGTAATTTTCATATCCCTCTGATCAGAATGTCCCGATTCCTTTGGGGTAATGACTGTTTCTTATTTATCACAACAAACAAACAAACAAACAACAGAAAACCAAGACCACTTAGCACTACGGTTTGTGTAGAGTCGAGTCACGACTTTCTAAATTGAAATACTATATTAAATAATAATAAGACAAATTCATGTGAAGACCCTTGTATAATCAAATTTTAGTTCGGAGAGGAGGCCAAAGCATTTCGAGGGGCAGTTCTGGAAGTCCCAGCTTTAGGATTTGGTCATATGCCCAGCTTTGTGCTCCCGTAGGATTCCCCCTAAACAGTCAGCCAATGTTGTAAGCCCCTTCCGTCTTAGAACATCCCACATGGTCCCAAAGTGCTGACATTCCTGGTGTATCCCTATCTGGGTCCTTTCCTAGCAAAGGATGCCTTGCTAGACTTATACAATACTGTGCATGCAATAATACTGATTTCCGTTCTTTTTAAAGTTCTAAATGTTATACTCTGCTCATGACAGTTTCAGGAAGATCTATGATGCCGTTTCTGACATTTCTGACTTCTTTGGAAATATATCCCCTTTTATTTTTGTTCCGTGAAACAAAATATATGCTTTGTATTTCTTGTTACTAATTTACTGACTTGTTTTATCTCTTCACAGGCATTCTGACTTTCAAAATTGGAATTTCCACGAACAGTTTCAAAGACAGAAAATAGAGTGAAGAAAATCTGTGCTTTCGGCCGGGTGACCGTAACGGAATGAATATATGCTACGGGGCCTTCAAACACCTCAGCTTTCAACTTCCATAAAATTCCAATCTCACAGGGCGGTGCAGGTCGCATGCGCCGAGCAGTCAAGGGGTTAAGCAAGCTTTCTATTTTATGGGGCCTTAAATCCTAAGTGATGTTCTGTGTTGCACATTACGAGGACAGACATGAAAGGATATATATAACTTTTTTTTTTTTAATTCTTCACATCACCTGAGTGAGATTTTGAAAGCTTGGTAACATCCCAAGAGCAAGGAAAGCATAAAAGCATTCACTAGGCACAGAAAGTACAGTAGATGCATTAAGATTAGTCACCACTTTGGAAAATATATGTGCATGCACACACACACGCACACACGTGCACACACAAAGGAAACTATTTCAGAAAGGTTTCAGTTTAGCTTTTATAAAAAAAAAAAAGTGAGCCCTAGAACACTTGAAAGAATTTTTTAAAATGTCAAGGTGTCTCTATGACATGGGGACATTATCAAACACAGAAATACCTATTTAAGTTGTGCTTCTAAAAATACAGCATCGTCATTGTTTCTTGGTTCGTATTACTTTTTATGGATACGAAATGTCCTTATGGTTTTGCTTCAAAATAAAGTCTTAAATTTCAAACCTAGGTAAATTCCTCAAGATCTTATATCCTCTAAGCTTTATGGATGTTAGTTTTATTACTTATCCCTTGTAATTCATATTAATATATCATTGTTGAAGTAATAATCTATGTGACATACTTTTATATTCTGCATTTGAAAGCATTCACTTTATGGACTGAAAGATTATAATAGGAGGATACAAGTGCAGGGAGATGAAATTCATACATGCATTTGTGCATAACTCAAGGGTCTCCTTTTTTGTTTTGTAAAAAGAAATCAGCAGCCTGCTGTGCAGAAATACTTAAAGTATAACCAAAATAGCAAAAGACCTCCATCTTTTAAGTGTAAGACACACACATACATGACAAACATATATGTTCACTTTCTTCATAATTAGAAACAGTTTTAAATGGGATCTATCACCAGTGAAGAAAACCTTACTGTTGGTGACTCTATAACGTAAAACTGAAGCAAACTACTTTAATCGATTCAAATTATTCTCCGTTGTTGCCAGGGTGGGAAGGTACAAGAACAATATTGTTTCAAACTCAAGCTTGTGAAAGTCGAGTACAAAATTAAATGGGGCTGTAAAATACCCATCATAATAGTGCATAGCTTTTAGGATTGTCATGAGGAAACAAATAATAGTTGCAAATTAAGTAGCACAAAATAAGTGGTTAATAAAATTGGCTATTTTAATTATTATTGATTTAGTTGTTGATAAAGTGAGGATAATATCTATCTTTGGTTTTAGAAATATTAGTCCCATAAGTAATATGCATTTCCTGCATTTATTTGATTATTTTTTTTTCACCTTCTACCTGTTAATGTGATGTGTTACATTAATCAATGGATTTGCTCATGGTAATCCAACCCGCATTCCTGATATAAAGTCAGTTTGGGTATGCTGAATTATCTTTTCATACGTTAGTAGATTTAGCTTACCTGGGTTTTGTTTAGAATCTTTGTACCTATATTTATGAACGAATTTAGACTTTAGGTTTTCTTTCTCACACTGTATGTTTGGTTCTGGATTTACTAATTTAAAACATATTGGGGGAGGGGCGCCTGGGTGGCGCAGTTGGTTAAGCGTCCGACTTCAGCCAGGTCACGATCTCACGGTCCGGGAGTTCGAGCCCCGCGTCGGGCTCTGGGCTGATGGCTCAGAGCCTGGAGCCTGTTTCCGATTCTGTGTCTCCCTCTCTCTCTGCCCCTCCCCCGTTCATGCTCTGTCTCTCTCTGTCCCAAAAATAAATAAACGTTGAAAAAAAAATAAAACATATTGGGGGAGTTTTCTATTTTTGTCTATTATATGGAAGAGTTCACTTAAAATTGGAATGACTTGTTTCTTAGTTGTATGATAAATGAATTTTAACTAATTACTCAACTCATTGGTTATTTAACTTTCTAGAGACAGTTTTGCTACTTATGGTTTTCTAAAATTATACTAATTTTGTCTCTGTTTTAAAAAGTACTGGCATAAATCTATATATACTAGAAGATGGGTGTAATAAAATCCCTACCTCAAGGAGTTGCCACAAAGATTAGATGAAGTGATAAATATATAAAGCACTTAGAGCAAGCCTGACGTTCATCAGATATTCAATACATGTTACTAATTAGCACTATTATTATTATTATCTTTTAAATACCTGACCTATTTCTGGTTATATCTCATTCTTCATTCCTTTTTTAAAAAATGTTTATTTATTTATTCATTTTTGAGAGAGAGAGAGAGAGAGAGGGAAAGAGAGGGAGAGAACACACGCAAGCAGGGCAGGGGCAGAGAGAGGGGAAGACACGGAATCCAAAGCGGGCTCCAGGCTCTGAATTTCCAGCACAGAGCCCGACGCGGGGCTCGAACCCACAAACTGTGAGATCATGACCTGAGCTGACTGAGCCACCCAGGTGCCCCTCTATTTTTCATTCCTAACATTGATTTATCCCATCCTTCTTTTTCTTGTTCAAACTTGCCAGGACTCTGTTGATTTTATCCATCTTCTACAAGAAACATCTTTTAAAAAAACCTTTGATTCTCTCTCCTCTATTGTATTTTCCTGTAATTTTTGCTTTGATTTATTTTTAATATTCTTTTGTCTACTTTTCTTTTCTCCCTCTGCTTTTTTTCTGTCCTCTGATGTAATATACTTAGCTCATTTGCCTTTGTCTTTTCTAAACATAACGTTTTTGAGTGTTTTAGGTATATAAATAGTGAATAAAATGCACTGATCTTAGGCATGCATTTAGAAGAACTTCTACGTTTATACACCTGTGATTACACCCAGATCAAGGTATGAAACATTTCAGGCACTCAGAAGGCCTCTCCTCTCTCACCCCAGGCAGTAACACCCCACCCTTAGATAACCCGTTATACTGACCTCTACTGTTGGGGATTCGTTTTGCTTTCTTTACTTTCTTATGGAATAATGCAATGCATTCTCTTTTGTGTCTGGTTTCTTTGGTCCCAAACAATGTGGTGATATTAATCCTTATTGTATATATCACAGACTTAGCATTTTTTACCTGTATGAGTATCGCATACTTCACCATTTCTAATGTTAATGGGTATTTGTTTTTTTTTCCAGGGTTTGTCTATCATAAATAAAACTGGTAAGAAATTCTTGTCCGTGTCATTTTGATAGACAGATGCCCCCCACGATTTTGCTATGTGTGCATTTCCATCTTGGTTGTCTGTGCCTCAATATCTTGGTTAATTCCTTCAGATCTATCTTGACGTTCACTAATGATCTCTTCAGCAGGGTCTAGCATAGTTTAACAATGAGTGGATTTTTAATTTCAATTTTTATATTCATATAACATAGATTATACATTTCATTATGGTCCCTTACTTTTATGTTGTATTTTCATTTGTATTATAATATTTCTGCTTTATTATATTATTTTCACTTGTATTTCTTTTTTTCAGTTTAAAAAAATTTTTGGTTATTTTTCACATCTCATAGGTTAAGTTTATAGTCTCTTGTCCTGTTTTAAATTCTGTATTATATTTCTTAAAACATACGATTTTTGCATTTTATGTTTTATGTCTCATAATTCTAATATTTGATGTCTCCTCAGGTTTAATTCTGCTCTTGGGTTGTTTCTCCTAACTCTTGGTTAAGTACCTTTGTTTTTCATGTGTGTTGTGGTTTTTTAATAATAAACTGTTTTCATTAGAACATTATTCATGGGAATTAGTTGAGGGTTGGCTGGAGAGAGCGATCCTCCCTAGAAGCTTTGTTATTTGTTTGTGTAAGGTCCCTGGGCAGCAGCAGCCCTTGGCCATCCTAAACTACCTTTAGACTCTAGATCTTTTTCATCTCTTTAACCAGTTCAGGTTGGTCAACACATTCTAGAGGTCAGGAAACCAAATTGGCAGTAAAGAAGATTGGAGGAGGAGACTTTTGGAGCTTTATCAAAACCCTAGCTAGGCCTGCCCCAAATAATTCGCAAAAAGCATTGAGATTTCAAATATTTTTTATGCAGTGGTTGTGATGCCATCCAGAAATTCCCCATCTTTATCTTCTTTAATGCGTTCTTTCCACTCCCAACATTAATCGGCACCCTAAGAGAAGATAACGTTAGGATTTTGTAGAAAAACATCTAACAAGATATTTAGGGCTACTTTTCTCTATGCATACACTTGTGGGGAATCTCCTTTCTTTATAATCAAACTCTAAGGTTCTATAGTGAGGGACCATGTCTTTATAGTTCTATATGCTTTATCATCTTTACAATATGCTAGATAAAGTAAGCATTTAGGGAAAATTTGTTGTTTGATTGGTGGTCCATCTCTGCCCAATCTTGGATCATGCTGTGAACACACATCTACACTTACCTTACGTCACATAGCTCTTATTACGTTTGGCCTACTCACTTGGTCTATCTTTCCGTAGGCTGCCTCTGCCTCTTTCCTGATTCCAAATCCTACTCTTCTGACCCTCATCTACTGTATCTTCAACTTCATCCTTTTGAAAACAACACTCTTTTGGGGCAGCAAGTATTTCAGTAACAAATATTTATGAAATTTAAACTAGGGGCGCCTGGGTGGCGCAGTCAGTTAAGCGTCCGACTTCAGCCAGGTCACGATCTCGCGGTCCGTGAGTTCGAGCCCCGCATCAGGCTCTGGGCTGATGGCTCAGAGCCTGGAGCCTGTTTCCGATTCTGTGTCTCCCTCTTTCTCTGCCCCTCCCCCGTTCATGCTCTGTCTCTCTCTGTCCCAAAAATAAATAAACGTTGAAAAAAAAATTTTTTTAAACTAAAAGCAGCTTAAATGTCTTCTATTTCAAATGTCTGGCTTTCATCACTCTTGACTTTGTTCCTTGGGATCACACACGTGAACTAATGCTTCTCTTCTAGTAGAAAATCGTTAAAGGAAAAGAGGAAGAGCCTTCATAAAGCCAGGTACCAACCTGTAATGCTAATAACTTGATTTTCTACTGCTGGTATCATTTCACTCCCAACTACATGCATTATACTTTGCCACATCCAAGGATTAATCCTGGCCCTAAGTGTGAACATATACAGAGCTCTCATCCGTAATCCACTGGCGTAAAGAACACCTTTGTACCCCGTCCTTTGTATGTATTGCTTTGTCTCTGAATTTTAGCAACTTAAGTATTTCTTTCTTTCCTTTTTTCTCATGCCTGTGTCCCTGACTTAACCCACAGATGGCTTGGAAGCCCTAATTTTTTCTAGCTTGCGTCTTATCTGTGCAGGGACCTGTTGCCGATTCTCCCCAATGTCACCTGTCTTCTTTGCTTTCCCTTTTTTGCTAGGAGTTTGGATCTCCTCTGATTGCTTGCTCGACACCTGAATATCTGCCTGTTGTCTGAGTTTACTTGTTTTGGTGATTCCCGGAGTATCCATATAGACTGCTGTGTATTGAAGACCACTTATCCCCAAGCTTGTTACTAAAGCTTCCAGATAGTCATGGAAAGAAAATAAAGTTGAACAGTTAACAATAATTGGAGGCAGATAACTTTCACCTCTACTTCTAAATCTCGAGTTGATAGAGTCAATATTCTTATGCTTTGGGCAACAGATATGAATGCATTTGAAAATGGGTGATATGACTGTGTTACAGGTATGGCATAACTAGAAATATAAATTTTTAGGAACTATATATTGTAGACACATAATAGTGTCATTGAACAGAAATATTAAATAACGCCCGACATTTCCATAGCCTAATGTATCTTTACTGTGCTGTTAACTCATTTTATTTGCCTAAGTTGTTTGCAGAATGCAATAAATTGCACAGTGTAAGAAAATTGGTAATAATGCCACTAAAATTGGTTTTCATGTAGTGTCATGGTTGGCCAATAAGTCATCAAAATCACATTTTAATTCTCAGATCTCTAAAGAAAGCCGTGCAACCCAGTTTCCGTCTTAGGGATTTCTGAAAAACCATCTCTGAATTCTTACTGTTTAACAGGATGGGGTCAGTGCAGAGGGAACAAACATTGATAGAAACATACTTTCTGCAGACAATATTTGGCAGGAATGGAACGCAATCAATACGAAACCTCTAGTTCAATACCACTGCACATAAAAACACAATACCAAACTTTTTAGCAGCAAAAAAACATATTAAAATCAATATTAAGTACAAGTATGTATCAGTCCAAAGAAATTGTCAGATGAAAAACCTGTGGAGATCAATATAAGGGACCAAAACTTTCACGTATTTTCTTTTTGAGATTGATGCCAAGTGAAGAAATCCGCATCAGTGACAGTGACAGTGTGCAAGGTTCTCTCATTAAAGAAAATCCAGCTTAATAAGCACCTGTTAGAGGGCTGAATTTGTTGCCAACTGGCATTTGCTCATGCAGGAGATTGTGTGACACGTGGGGAGTATGGCTTGGTATTAGTTTCAGTCTGGGTGTGGGAACAGTAAAAGTTAAGGGTTAGCGGTGGTGCAGTCTTGAGAGAGAGAGAGAGAGGGTGGGAGGCTTGGGGATATGTATGACATGCTAGTGTATTGTTGGGGGAAACGAACATTGAGAAACATAATTTTATCCTATAGGATTTCTATCCCCCCTGAATAATAGAGTTAATGCTCTGTCTCTAAGTAGCTTTTAGAAATGTCACTAGTCTTCTCATCTCCTAGCCAGAAGTAGCCTTGCATCCCTGAAAACAAACGCTAAGTTACATAACAAATGTAGTAATGTAGTAAGCGGGGCACCTGGGCAACTCAGTTGAGCCTCCGACTTCAGTTCAGGTCATGATCTCACGGTTCATGGGTTCAAGACCTGTGTCGGGCTCTGTGCTGACAGCTCGGGGCCTGGAGCCTGCTTCGGATTCTGTGTCTCCCTCTCTCTCTGCCCCTCCCCCCACTCACGGTCTGTCTCTCTCAAAAATGAATAAACATTAAAAAAATGAAAAAACAAACAAATGTAGTTTGAGTGTATTTATTTTGGGCTGAGTCTCCATCAGAGAGCAATTTTGCATTGAGATGTTTGCGAATTTCAGTAAAGTTTTATGTTATCACTACACGGTGTCTCTCTCAACACCTCTTTGCACTATGATGATTAGGCTCATGAAGGAAGCATTCCCTAAGATCAGGGACCTCTTTGTTCCTTGTTTTGTTGCTTTGCGCAAACATTAATGTCAATTGTTAATATCCTGTTGATAACTCCTTTATGTAATTCATCGGTACCATACATTGGCCACAAGATCAAGACAGGCCCCTCAACCTCTATGGCTGTATTTCCTCATTTGTAATATGTATGTAATATTTCTGCTGCATGCTTCCTGTGCTGTAACATTCAAATAAACTGAGAGGTGCAAATATGCTTTTGAAAATTGCAAGGGGTCGTACAAATGTGAGGTGTCGTTCGATACGGGACCTGCAGATGTGAAACCCCATGAGTTTAACTATGATGCCCGTGGCCAAGGTGACGGAGAATCTCACGTCCTATTTAGGGGCTGGAAAGCAGCACTGAGGTTTAAGCCTCAGTACAGGTAGCCAGGCAGAGTGCGTTGTATCAGTGCTAGACCTGCCTGCCTTGGCCTTTCAGTGTATTTGTGAGTCCTCGACCTCATGTACCTGGAAACTTCCCTTGTTGGAAAGTGGTTAAAAAAAGATTCAGCGGTCCTTTGACTCTCAGAACTGTCTGACGAATGACTCCAGAACAGCCACCTTATCCATCAAGACACAAATGTGATATTATTTAAATATGCAAAATTAAAAAAAAATTGTTAAACACATTTTCTAACCATGTTGAAAGAGATTCATAATTTGACAAGGATGTGTGAATCTAGGTTCTGACGTTCAGAAGTATAAATAAAGCAATTTGCAGCCCACACTGTAGAAACTAGCGCTTTGCATCCGCCATTAGAAAACTGTCCTTTGTCTCTCCCCATCACCATAATTAACTAGATGCTATTCATTAAACGATGAAACAGACAATTAAATAGTAATAATAGTACGTTAATTATGAAGGTATTGTTATCTGCATAGAATGTGGAAAGAGACATCGCTTGAGCCTCATGTAAAACGTTTGCTTGTCTGCTTTTTAAACACTGAAGAAGCAAGTGTTCATATGTTCAGAGCCTCTAACAGGAAAAAGGATAGAACCTATATCCTCATAAGGCCATTTCTGATGAACAGGAGTCTCATTTATTGATGGAGTAAGCATTGATTAAGACGCGTGAATTCTTAATAAGCATCCTCAGTCTTTTTTCAAGAGGCATCTCTAACAGTTCTAAGAATCATCAGCAAGTATTTTTAGACACAAGGATGCATGCTTAAGATGAAAGTCCTGTGCGTGATGACTTTCAGAGTGTGGTAAGCAGCACAATACCGAGCTTAAATTCAATTTAGACTGCTCACTAACTTGCTTTCTCTTTTTCCCTTTGGGCTGAATGTGATTTTAAGAGTGCTGTTATTTTATATTTTGATACAGCTGAATAAATGATCCTATTTCCAGTTATACAAAACCCAGCTGAATCTCCAAAATATGTGTTGTCCCCAAATTTGTAACAATCCCCTACACTGGAGTGGGGAGGGCGTCTGGGTGGCTCAGTCAGTTAAGCATCTGACTCTTGACCTTGGATCAGGTCATGATCTCCCTGTTCGTGAGTTTGTGCCTTGTATGGGGCCCTGCACACACAGTGTGGAGCCTACTTGAGATTCTCGGTCATCTTCTCTCTCTGTCTCCCCCCTGCTCACTCGCTCTCTTTCTCAAAATAAATAAATAAACATTAAAACAAAACAATTCCCCACACTGGGGTTTCTATTACTCAGGAAAGAGCTTCAGCTAGAAACAGTGTTCTCATTAGTCACCTTTCACCCAGTAAAATCTTAGGACATGGACAGCTTTGTCTGAGTTCCTTTGTATTTCATAATTAAATACAAACCTAGTGTTTAATAAATGTGGCATATTCATGGAAAACAAGGTAACATTATGGTCATTTTATCTAGATTTAAATCTATGCTTTGCCATGTAGGAAGCTCTGTGACGTTGGGGAAATAGCTCTTCTGAACCCCTGTTTCTTCATCTGTAAAATGGGGCTACATTGTAAGCTGAGGATTAAATGATCATTATATGCAAAACGCTTAGCACGGAGCCAGGCTTAGTGAGTGTTTAATAACCTCACTTGCTATTATTATAGCACATTTCTTAGGCCTTTATCTCCTCTAAAGTTGGCATGGTCCTGCGTATAGGGAATGACTGAAACCTCCTCAAAGATGCAAAAAAATCAGTCATTTTTTTAAAGTTTATTTATTTTGAGAGACAGAAAGAGAGAAAGAGAGAGAGAGGGAGAGAGAAAGTGTGAACCTGCATGTGGGAGGGGCAGAGAAAGAGGGAACAAGAGAATCCCAAGGAGCCTGGCACAGGGCTCTATCCCATGAACCTGGGCCAAAAATCCAGAGTTGGACATTTAACAAACTGAGCCACCAAGGCGCCCTAGAAATCAGTTATTCGTATTTAAGAAACAAAACAAATGAACAAAGGAGAGAGAGAAAGAGAGAGAAAGAATTCAAGAAACAGACTCTTAACTATAGGGAACAAACTGATGGTTACCAGAGGGGAGGTGGGTGGGGGGATGGGGAAATAGATGTTGGGGTTTAGGAGCACACCTGTCGTGATGAGCACCAGGTGATATGTGGAATTATTGACTTACTGTATTGTACACTTGAAACTAATACCACACTGTACGTGAACTATACTGGAATTAAAATAAAAGCTTAATTTAAAAAATCAGTTATTCTGACATGTATGCGGTGATATCTCATTGTAGTTTTGACTCGTATTTCCCCGATGATGAGCAAATTTGAGCATCTTTTCACGTGTCTGTTGGCCATCTGGATGTCTTCTTTGGAAACATGTCTATTCATGTTTTCTGCCAGTTTTTTTAAGCTGGATTATTTGTTTTTTTGGGGTGTTGAATTTTATTAGTTCTTTATAGATTTTGGACACCACTCCCTTATCAGCTATGTCATTTGAAAATATCTTCTCCCGGGGCGCCTGGGTGGCGCAGTCGGTTAAGCGTCCAACTTCAGCTCAGGTCACGATCTCCCAGTCTGTGAGTTCGAGCCCTGCGTCGGGCTCTGGGCTGATGGCTCAGAGCCTGGAGCCTGTTTCCGATTCTGTGTCTCCCTCTCTCTCTGCCCCTCCCCCGTTCATGCTCTGTCTCTCTCTGTCTCAAAAATAAATAAACGTTAAAAAAAAAAAAAGAAAATATCTTCTCCCATTCTGTAGGTTGCATTTTAGTTTTGTTGATTGTTTCCTTCACTGTATGGAAGCTTTTTATTTTGATGAGGTCTCAATAGTTTATTTTTGCTTTTGTTTTCCTTCCCTCAGGAGGCATACCTAGTATGAAGTTGGTGTAGCTGATGTTTAAGGGTTTCCTGTCTCACATTTAGGTCTTTCATCCATTTTGAATTTATTTTTGTGTATGGTGTGAGAAAGTGGTCCGTCCTCATTATTTTGCCTATTGCTGTCCACTTTCCCAACACTATTTGCTGAAGAGACTCTCTTTCTCCCATTGGATATTCCTTCCTGCTTTGTCAAAGATTAATGAACCATGTAGTTGTGGATTCATTTCTGGGTTTTCGATTCTGTCCTATTGATCTTTGTGTCTGTTTTTGTGCCTGTACCACACTGTCTTGATCACTACAGCTTTGTGATATAGTGTGAAGTCCAGAATTGTGATGCCTCCAGCTTTGCTTTTCTTCTTCAAAATTGACTTGGCTATTCTGGGTCTTTTGTGGCTCCACACAAATTTTAGGGTTGTTTGCTTTGATCCGTGGACAATGCTGTTGTTATACTAGAATCCAGGAATTTCACTATTAGGTATTTACCTAAAGGATACACAAATACTAATTCAAAAGTATACATGCACCTTGATGTTTATAGCAGCAGTATCAATAATAGCCAAGTTATGGAAAAAGCCCAGTGTCCATCGACTGATAAATGTGGTATAGATATACAATGGAATATTACTCAGCCATAAAAAAGAGTGAAATCTTGACATTTGCAATGACATGGATGGAGCTAGAGAGTATTATGCTAAGTGAAACAAGTCAGTCAGAGAAAGATCCCATATGACTTCACTTTATGTAAAATTTAAGAGACAAAACAAACAACCACAGGGGAGGGAAAGAGAGGCAAAACAAGGATAGAGAACAAACTGATGGTTACCAGAGGCGAGGTTGGTGGGGGTACGGGTTAAATAGGTGATGGGGATTAAGGAGTATACTTGTGATAAGCGTTGGGTGTTGTATGTAAGTGTTGAATCACTGAATTCTATACCTGAAACTAGTTTTAAAAAACCAGTTATTGTGTTTTCTCTTTTCCTTGATCAGGTGCACTTTAGCTTTTGAATATCCCTGAAAATAATGACCTTTTCTCTCACATGATCTAAGGTGTCTCCACAGGACTGAGGAATTTACCTGCCGTCATCCGTTTCATCCATCTGAGTTGGACCTACCATCCAGGTGGCCTGACTCAGCTCTTGCTAGTTCCAAAATACAGTACCCTTACCTCTCCTTTTCTAAGCTGAAAGACATTTACTTTTACCCCTTAGACATTAAAAGATCATTTGAGGCTTAACAGTTTAAGCAACCGTAGATTGCTTTGGAAGTTTACGTCCATATTGGATTTTTCCACAGATAATAATGCCATTCCCTTCAGGCACCTTAGTCTTTCCTGATCAACAGTGAACTGTTGGCAGGATACTAGCTGGCAAGTAGTTAAAAACCTGAACCATGGGAGAGTCACTGTAAACCCAAATATCAGAACATTCTAACTTGGATGTGTGAAGGTTTCACTTACAAGGTCAACTACAAGAAAGGTACAATCGCACAGATGAATGTATACTTAGAACTCGGGATTCCAGTTTTTGCTCTTTGACTGACCAATGCATGAGTCTTTAGACAGCCCCTTAGGCTAGTGTTGGATGTGAGGCTTTTATGCCACCCTAAGTAAATAAATAATTCTCTGTCTTTTTAATTAAAAATCAACGCTTCTTAATAAGTCTGGGTCAAGTTATACAATCAATCTCACATTCTCTGGCAGGTAGGAGACTAAACCAAAGGAAACACACGAGACGTGACCCCAGCATTGTGTGAGAAAACCCTTCCGGCTGAGGAATGAGGCACTTTGTGCCCGACTGTGTCTGTCAAAACTCCCCATTGGATCCAAGACATTTACAGATCTTTCAAGTGCCATGTGATCATTTGAAACTCAACAATCTACTTGTGGCTCTTGCCTAAGTCTGACCAAGGAAGGATTATTTTGATCAATTTAATAGTCAATTTTTTGCCAAGGTCATATTGTATTTCGTTAATTTACTGTCTAGTAACTTCCTTTGTTAATTAGCGAGCTCATGAAATCAGAAAGAATTAATATCCTTACCTTTATGCACGCAAGACTCCTGAGTGATTTTCAATGTTGCAGTCTACAGCTATTCAATTTTATTTTTTAACCTATGCTGCAGAGTTTGTACAAACACTATTTTGTATTTGATTGTAGCCTCAGTATTATTTCAGTTGATTAGCACAAATGCTTTTTGAGTATCTACTTTAAGGGCATTTTCAGGGAAGATTCCACCATGAATATAAAACACAGGCCTGCCCTCGACTCCTTGATTCTTCACTCAGTGAGGTAGAGACATATTACATTTTAAGTGGGGCCGAATACAAAAACAATGAAAAAGGTAAAATATAAAAACAGCCATATGGCAGATTCTGTGGCAAGTGCCTTGTATACATGGTCTCGTTTAATCCCCCTACTGTCTATGTGCGAGGCTCAACTATCCCCATTTCATGGGTAAGGAAATCAGCTGAGGATGTTAAATAACTTGCCTGGGGTCACACAGCCAGGGAGTATCAGGAATGAGATTGAAGCCACTCTGACTTATAGTAAAGATTGCCCCTTTCTGTACATAAAACGTGCAGACACAAGATTATAATCCAAGAAAAAAGATAATAAATGTCATAAGAGAAGAGAAGATCAATAACCATGGGAAAGTCAGAGGAGGGAAAGGTTACTTGTGACTCCAACTCATCAGGGAAATTTCAGTGAAGTGGTGATGTTTGATCAGAATTTTAAAGGACAGGTAAGTTTGAGCCACTTTGGAATAAAGGGCATTCTACGTGGATGGGATAGCTTATGTGGGGAAAAGGCAGTGGCAGAAGGGAACGGCACGTCCTGGAAAAGTGAATGGTCAAGTTTGGCTGGAGTATGGTTATGAAGGAGAGTAGGAGGTGTGTTTGAAAAAGTAGATCCGGGTGAAATTGGTGACCTTTGGCACCTGGCTAAGGGATTTGTACTTAATCTGAGACACAATAGAGAGCTCTAGAATGTTTCAAGGTGTTTCAAGTAGGAGAGTGATGTGGTGTCAGCCCTGCTTTTGCCACATGCATCTAAGGTTGGGGTCATGGACTGCAGGGACCAGCATGTCATGAGTCTATTGGTGAATTCAGAGAAGCAGAGCTGGAAGGACAAGGGCAGACATGCAATAGAACAAAGGAAAGAGGAGAGACATGTATCTTCCAGATTCTAGAATCCAAATGACTGTAAGAATTTTGTGACAAAAAAGCAATGCCTCGGTAGGACAAAATGTTGACTTTTTATGTTTATTTAGTTTTGGAGAATATGTTTATTTGCTTTGGTAGAAGGTGAAGTTGGGATGGCCACAGGACATTGCCTTAGTCCATTCTGGGCTGCTACAACAAGATATCCTGGACTGGGTGCCTTATGAAAAGCACATTGATCTCTCACAGTTCCGGAGGCTGGAAGTCCAAGATCAAGACATCAGCAGATTTGGTGATTTGGTGTCTGGTGGGGGCCCGCTTCCTTTTTCATAGGTAGCCATCTTCTCGCTGTGTACTCATATGGCAGAAGGAGCCAGAAAGCTCTCTGGGGTCTTGTTTATCAGGGCACTAATCCAGTTCACGAAGGCTCCACATTTCCCAAGGGCCCTACCCGCGAATACCACTACATTGGGCATTAATCCTTAACATAAGAGTGGGGTTGAGGATACGTTCAGTCTATAGCAGACATCCAGGCGGACACATCCTGGAAGCAGTGGGGAAAATTCCAACCGGAACTAAGAAAAGTGTACTAAAATGAAGATGTACCTCTTCTCTGGGGCAGATGATTTCTACGTCTACGTTTTAGAGAGGTACAATGGAGAGAAATGGCGGGGACCTGTAAGGAGCAATCCCAGAGGGTAGCACCACGATCGAAGTTCAAGGGATATGTAGTTTTATGAGCGTGAAGAAGAAAATCACCTGGAGAAAAAGGGTGAAAGGAAAAAGTGCTGAATGCCTTGGTGAGGACCACTGTGGACCAGCGCCTGGGCTGCAGGTCTTATGTGTGAGAGACACAGCAAGCCTGCAAAGTGGGTATGTATTATCACACTCGTGTGCACACAAAGACACCGAGGCACAGAGAATTTGGTTGGCCCAAGATCTGACAACAGAGGGTAGGCGTGGAGCTGGGAATGTGATCTGATGCTCCTGATTCTGAATCCTGTGCTTTTTTCTAGGTCGGGGGTTGCCCAAGTTTCTGTAAAGGGCCAGATAGGAAGTACTCTAGGCTTTGTGGGCCACATGGTCTCTGTCACCATTACTTGATTCTGTTGTTGTGATGCAAAAGCAATCACGGTGGTAAATGGGTGTGGCTGGGTTCCAATAAAACAAATTCATGGACACTGACATTTGCAATGTCATATAATTTTCATGAGTCACAGAGCAGCATTCTCGTTTTGAGTTTTTCTCAACCGTTTGCAAATACAAAAACCATTCTTCAAGCACGGGGAGCGCAAAAAGAGGTGGCAGTGAGCCATGAGCTGGAGCACTTCAGCAGAGGTGGGGAGGGAGAGACGTCAGAAACATGTCAGACCACAGAAGTTGACAAAACTGTAGCAGGACTATTGACTCCAGTCTTTCTCTGATAATTTTTACTGACACAGATTTTGTTTGATGTCTTCTCCTGGAGCCTCTCACAGCAAATTAGCTTAATTGCAAAGTTACTTCTTAGCTTAACGATTCTTCTGGAACGGGGGAGTCTCCTCAGGCATAACACGATCAGCTCTATTTTCTCACTTCACTCAGCGGATTTTTCTTTCCTCTTTGTAATTCTGTAGCGAAATCTGACCCTCCACTTCAAGCCTTTTCTCCAGGTGCATGAGCTCCATTTTAACTCTGGCTCGCGACTCAGAACAATCCTGCTCGTTAAAGATGGCACCATCTACCGTCTTCCATAGTAATGAACTTCCAGCATGAGAAGCAAAACCAAGATCGTCACTCTCTGCTCACTCTTCATTCAAAATCACTACTTCCGGTGCCAGTTCTTGTTTCAGAATCAAACCTGGGGATTTTTGTACCTTCTGCCCCTCACCTTCTAGCCACTTCTTCATGTAATTACACTTTTGTTTGAATGTCAGTTCTTGTGACCTATGTTCCTCTCTGATACACACATACATGGGCCCAAAGCAACTCTTGGTTTCTGCAAATGTGTACTTTCTTTGCTTATTGTTGTTTCCTCAGTGCTATTTTCCTTTTCCTCCCCGTTCCTGGCAATGCAATTGTACCTAACTTTACTAATTTGGGGGAGATTACGATTACTAAAAGAAGACATGATGGAGAGAAAATGATTTTCCTAGTTCTCCAGGATTCCGTAGAGTGGGCCATACATTGTGAAAAGTTCGACTTCAAGGGTAGGGTTGGCCAGGAACCACGTGAGAAATTGGACCTCTCTTTTCAGGCATAGTCTCTCCTCTTGAGTCATTTTCCCAGAGATATCTTTTCTTTGTTCCATTCCTTGCTGATGGCAGGGCACTGACACCCCAGCTGTAGAGGCAGATAGATGCTAGGTGGTAGATGGGGACCGAGTTGGCATCACCTTTGCCTGCAACTAGAATGGCTCTGGATGACTTCCTGGCCACCAGGCTTACACATTTCCCAAATTACCTGTTTCGTTTGCTTGACTTAAGAAAAGGGGGCCATATCCATTTCCTTCTTTGTTGATAAATAGCATCAAGCAATGATATGATGCTGATCGGGGCCACTTGGAAATCAAAGAAACCCGAGGAATAGCTTCTGATTGAACTTAGTCTCAAATCATTGCTTTGGAAAGAGAATGATGTGAATAGCTGTTTCCATGTCACAAGCACTAATTATGGACCAGGCCCTGCACTGGTCCTTCACATACATTGTTTCATGTAATCCCTACTCTTTACCTGGATGACTATTGTCTTTCCATTGCAGGTGAAGAAACTGAGACCCAGGGAGGTGATTTACCTTGCCAGGACTTAAACCTGGGTGTGATAGGTTCCCAAATATTGCATGAGGCTACAAGGACCATTTATACAAGGTAACCTTTACTTCATATTGCATTTGGTTGTTGTTGTTTTTGTTTGTTTTGTTTTTTTGAGCTCTGTGACATCTGTCAGCCTTTAGGCAATCTTAACTGGGAGCAAAAGGCAGCTTTTGTCCATGGTGTGCAAAATGAAGCCAGGGGATGGCCTTAATACCGAGCCCTTTCCCAGTTTGAATGGCTGCCTGGGCCAGAACTGCAGGATCGGGTTGTCCCTGGATGAAATGGATTCGGGTCCGTGGGACTGCACAAGGGGCTTTCTGGTTGCCTAGGAAAGAGTTAACTCTTATAACTAAGGAGCATTTACACGTGAGAGGAATAGATTCCAACATTTAATGGGATCTTAGATGACATCTTTGTATAAAATTTCCAAAGTGGGATTCTCACATACATAATTTATCTGTGTAATTAAAAAGCCCAATTTAAAAAATAATACAGATGCAACACATAATGATGTGATTTCTTGTCACAAAACAAATTATTATCTTGATAATGCAATATTGTAATTTACATTGCTACAAAATACAGTACTTTTACGAATTGCATGATAAATGTTGTCTAATTATGTCTCTCCTGATCGTCTCCTTCTTCATTTGTTTTGCTTATTAGATGATAAGGAGTTCAGTCAGCATTGGTGGGTTGGGACCTCTCGATCAGCATCTGTGGGGCGAGGAAAAAATTCAGGAGGTTCTCTTGGCTTGGCCCCATTGGATAAGCAAGGCAGGCGCCATCTCACGCCTTAGCATTATTAAAAATGAGACAACAGTCCCAAAATGGAGTCACTTGTGCTAAGCCCACGTCACCAAACCGAGCCTTAATGCCGAAGATACTTGCAGGGTCAGCCTCTCTCACACATGGAATCTCAGTCAGTCTGGAATTTCCCGGTCAACACCAGTGAGGTAATCTGCCTGATAGATCCCTACCTGTGCCGAAGAAAGGTGACCTTGCCTGAAACGATCTGCACTTTGCTAGTTCCTGCCCCCTCCCCTCCTGCCTACAAAAGGCTCCCACTTTGTACAGCTCCTGGGAGCTCCTTTCTATCTGCTGGATGGGATGCTGCCCAACTCATGAGTCGTTGAATACAGCCAATAAGATCTTTAAAATGTACTCAGTTGAGTTTTGTTTTTTCACAATACGGATGGGCATGTCACAGAAAGTCTCTGGGGCGGGGGGGACTGTGTTTTGTGTGTGTACGTGTTTCATTGCAAATTCCTCAAGTATGCTGCAGATGAAAGCTAGGGGCCCACTGTTATGGAGATACTTTAGCCATAAATGACCATTATATTTCTGAGCAGCCCCTTCAATTCCCCTCGCTTTCTTCCTGGTTACAGAACCATAATTCTTGGCCGGGAAGGGAGTGTAAATAGCTCTCCCACCGCTGAAGCCACTTAGCTGGCTGCAAATTGATGTGGATGGCTCTTTAGCTTTGGAGACTGTGCGGTTCACCTTCACAGCGCGTTCGGCTTTCATTGGCCTGGGGCTTCGGAGCCTGAGATAAATCCTTAACTAGAGCTTGGCTCTCTCCGCATTGCAACACATCAGAACGAGTGGATGGAAATTTCAAACATTTTGGAAATTTACACCTTGTCACTCTCTGAGGGCGATGATTTTAAGAAATGATGCCACCTCCGCCCACCTTTGCATACTAAGTCGAAAAACCCAGAGCCATTTCTAACTCCAGCTGAAGTGCTGAAGGTCAGAGAGGTCAAGAGGGGCCAAAGCTTTGTGCGTGTTTCCCATTATTATGCTAATCATATGCATGGTCTTTCTGCACTTACACATCCATTTTCATGGCCAAAAAAAAAATACATCGGTGTTTTAAAGAATCTAATATTTGAAACAGTGACAAATGACTGAAAATTTCAAGTAGAGACTTGCGTTTTGCCCTTGGCTCGTGACGTTTGGGAGAAGGAAGTAAAGACAAGACCGAAAGGGTGGTTTCTAAATTCTGTTAACTCTTTCTTTGGCTTTGTTTTCTTTGTTTCCTGACTGATGTTCAGACCATAACATTTCTAACAATTTCTTTTTCCACTGTGAGCTTTCTTATGATTTTGGTGGATGGTTGAAAATAAACTTTTAAGATATCTATCAACATATTTTCCATGAAACCATCTCGGGCCTTTGAGTGACATTATTTATGAAGAATTTGCTGTTTTTGTGAGAAATTTCAAACCGATCATGATTTTCCATTCAACATTCTGGAAACAGTTATTAGTAAATTGGTTAGCCTTCTCTCCTCTGGATGAAAGCATTCCAACTCATTTAACCCCTTCTCACCCTTTTGAATGAGTGTCACGTTGATCATTTTTAGTTTCCTTTGTTAAACTCCAAAGATTACTTTAGCCAAACAACTTTTTATTAAGTCCACTGCTGTCCTAGGCATTCAGTGAATGAAAAGTGCAAGAAATCCGGAGTCATACAGATAACAAATGGTAATAGCATGCATTGAGTGCTATGTTCCTGAGAGAAAAAAAAATCATACTAAAATAATATTCTCAAGCACAGTTTGGCTACATTGAAGGAGAGGTGATCGAAAAGCTTCCCAGAGAAGGGCTCGTGACCATGGGTGTGGAAGCTGAGTGAAATCCCCCTGGAGGAGTATGGAGAAGGGCTCTCCGGGCAGAAGGAAAAGCAGGAACCAAGTCATGGGTGATCCAGTGGGGATCAGGGATGATTCAGGTGGGGACTGGAGAGTGTGTAGAAACCTGAGGGGTTGAGGCAAGCCTGCATTATAGGGTATTTTAAGAAATGAGGTTTAGTAAGGGAGGGTCGGGGACTACTTAAGAAAGGCTTTGGATGATCAGCTCTGAATTTTAGAAACATAAATTGTGTATCATCACTGACATTATTTTCTAACTGTCCTAAAATACTATAGTCCTCGTTATCCATATCAGTAACATTGTCACTTAAACTGTCTCATCCCTTTACTGTGTCTAACATATCACAAAATGAAGAGGAGATCCCATACTTTATATGTCCTTTCTATTCTCCTCTTAAACTTGGCATCATGCTGACAATATACTCTTCATTCAACACATGGCAATTTAAAAGAATTGATCCTGAGGTGTCCTTGTCTCTAGAGTACTGGATGCAGCCACAGGCCCTTTGCATATGCTGTCTCGGCAGTCTCTTATGGTCAATACGCTGAGTCCCCATCTGTCCTCAGGTTTGCTACATTAAGAAAATTTACCACTTCTGGAATCACAGTTCTGAGTTAAAGCACTGTTTTTAGAAATCTACAGAGAAAATATCCTCACTAGTGTAGCCAGCCTGAACATTGGATCCCTTAGGATGAAATTCTGTCAGGTGAACTGGTTGTCTCTGAATGTCGACCGCAGAACCTGTTGGGTTATGGCTTTGTGGTCCAGCATGTGGGACCCTAAGACACTAAGAGGCAGTGAGAGCACGGAGGCAGCATGAGACGAGGAGCAAGGATGGTCTGAGCACCTCAGTGTGGTAAGCTAGGCATCTGGGAGCTGGCCTTGCCCTTCCTTCCAGCCCCCTCCATCCTTGCTGCCCTGTTGCACAAGCTCCTTTCTGTCCATACCACTGTCCCTGTGTTTCCTTGGGCACACCACAAGGTTTCACTCAACTTCTCATGCTTTGCTCATTCTCGCCCATCTGCCACACTGGCATCCCATGTATACACTGGACTAACCCCTACTCACCCTCTAACAGTCCCCAGAGTTATCGGCTCCTTGAGTCCTGATGGGCCAGGCACTCAGCACCTGTAGTGTCTCCCCAGAAGAATATTTAATTTTATTTCATTCACTGTCTGCATTTGTTGCATTCCCAAACTTCGCTCTGAAAGTCTCATGGGCTGGTCCAGGCCTGGGGTGAGGCAAGGGAGGCAATGTCCTCGGGCACAACATCTACAAGGCATCAAAATCCCTCTGTAATAAAAAAAAATATATATGTTAATGCAATATTTTTTAAAAAATAATGCAAAAAATCCATCATGAACGAAACATTAACTTTTATTTTATTATTTTATTTTATTTTATTTTATTTTATTTTATTTTATTTTTGAGAGAGAGAGAGAGAGAGAGAGAGAGGGAATCTTAAGCAGGTTCCATGTCCAGTGAGGGAGTTTGAGGCAGGGCTAAATCTCATGACTGTGAGATCATGACCTGAGCTGAAATCAAGAGTCGGAAACAAGTGACTGAGCCACCCAGGTGCCCAAAGACATCAACACTTTAAAATAAACACAAGGGGGAGCCTGGGTGGCTCAGTTGGTTAATCATCTGACTTTGGCTCTCGTCATGATCTCCCGGCTCATGAGTTCGAGCCTCGTGTTGGGCTCTGTGCTGGCAGCTCAGAGCCTGGAGCCTGCTTCAGATTCTGAGTCTCCCTCTCTCTTTCTGCCCCTCCCCTGTTCGCACTCTGTCTCTCTTTCTCTGTCTCTCTGTCTTTCAAAAATAAAGAAACATTAAAAAATTAAAGAAAAAAAAAACCAAAATATCCACTACTGATTTTTATTTTTGCTGCAGGCCCCACTATGGCTTGATACAAACCTGTAACTGATCTTCTCTTTATTTAAAATGTTGATATTTTGTTAATAATTGATTTTAACATTAATTTCTTTTTTTAAAAATATTGCATTAAACACTTACTTATCATGATTATAGGGGATTTTTTGGTATCCCTCCTAAATTTGGTTGCCTTTCTTGACTCACGAGGACAAAGTATTATTCTTTGTTCGTACCTGAAGCTTGGCACAAAGCCTTACCTGGGATAGGTGCTCACCAAATTCCACTTTATGTATTTGCAGATTCAGTTTAGAATGATCTCTAGAATGTAGACACGTGAAGTTTACCCTAAGCTTCAGACTTGCTATCAATACTGCTAATTTCAATGTTTTCCACCAATATAATCCCAGTCATTGAGAAAACTGTTCATTATCTAAAACAAAAAATGGAACCCCTCAGCCAGCTCTTCAGGCTGGTCCTGAGTAACCTGACTCATCCATCTCTGTTCAGGTGTGGTCTAAGTACCTACAGCGTGCCAGGGTCTTCCCTGAGCATCATCCCTATTCCGATGGAGCTTCTTAAAGTCCTAAAGGGGAGAAAATGCATGAATTGATGCTTCATGAAATCATATACATACGTGTGAGATAAAGAAGTAATCCAGATGAGTGAGTGATCATAGTGTAAATACAACTCTCTCCAGCTTGCTTTCTAGTCCAATGGCTAAAGATCATAAAATAAGGATACGTTTTCTTTCTACCGGACCATCGAAAATTGTCACTTACACTGGGCGCAAAGATCTTTGCTGGGCTGCTTTTATGACATACAGCTACTTTCACCTGGAGTCAAAGCATTTCAAAGATCAATTTTCACAGCAGCAGCAGAAGACAAGGGATATATATCTGTTAGTTGCCCTGAATTTCCCTTCTGACAGTGATTGAAATGGCCAAGACCACCTCTGCCCCAAAACATTCCCACTCAACATCAGTTACCTGAAAAATGACTGTAGATTATCAAACAAAATGCAGCTTCCAGGAATACCAAAGGCTAGTCATTTGGCATCTGCCTCACTGGGATGAGGTTTGGACCATATTTTGTTAACATATGCATGAGACTGTCATAAAGGAGAAAAGGAAAAGCTGTACTGAGAATTAAACACGTAATAACTTTTTCATCTTTCATAAATGCATATCTTGCTCTTTGCTTGAGCCTAGAGACTTGGTTTTCCATTTAGTTCGAGAAATGTTTATTAAACACATACTATGACCTAGCACTGTTCCATAGGTGTTAGAAATAGAAAGATATATTAGACGTGATGTCTGCTCAAAAGGAGTTTATAGTAATACAGAGGGAGAGCGTGAAGAGTAGAGCCACGTAATCATAGAGAGCCAATATGCATGCAGCGATGTGTTTTGTGCAGCTTGACCATTAACAGGATGGGCTCTGGGGTCGGGCTGCCTATGTGGCTCTGGGCGAGTAACTTAAACTCTTCAGGCCTCCATTTCCTTTTCTTGAAACTGAGAATGATATTTCCTTAAATGAGTAAACATATGTAAAGTACTTAGAATAGTGCCTAACACATAATAAACCCTTGACGAATATTAGCTGTCATTATTAATACAATATCATAATGACAGGATTACATGTGGACTTCTGTGGGAGCACAATGTAGGGTCCCTTTTTCCAAAATGGATGGAGTGTCTGGAGAGGACAACTTGAATCGAGTCTTGAAGAATTCACTGGCATTGTCCAGAGGAAGAGGAAGGGAGGTGACTCAGAGGCCACAGCATGCACCAAGTGGAAGAAGGTGGGGAGGAGGGGACCTCTGGGCTGTGCTTTACTGGAATTTAGTAAATGAGCAAAATTGTGGGATGAAATTAGACAGCTGGGTGGAGGGAGGTCACACAGAGCTCTGTTGGTCAAGGATTTGGAAGGATTTAGAATTCTCAAGAAGCCATTGAGGACTTTCGAGCAAGAACGTGACACAGTCCCGTTTACGTTTTGAAAAGAGAACCCTGGTTACACATGCAGAATGGAGAGGGAGGCAGAGGAATTGTTGGGAGAGTGAGAAGAAAGTTATTTTATCAATGTAATGAGTCAATGGTGGCTTCGAATGGGGTGACAGCAGCGGTGGAATTCGGCGGCTGGCTGGATGTGAGGGGGATGATGAGGAACAGACTGGTTCCACGGATGTCCATATTTTCTTGCTCCTACAGCCTGGGTAGATGTTGATGTTTTTATCCGTCCAAAGAAAAACACCAGAGGAGAAGTAGGTCAGAGAAGTTACAAACTAGGATTGGTTTTGGCTGGGAATAACAGAAAACCCCCCGCTAGTGTAGTTTAGCAAGAAATAAGTTTGTTTATCCCTCACATTCAAATCATTTGCAGGCTGATGTGGGCTGGTGTGGCCCTCCACAGGGTAAGGAATCCACAGTTTTTTCTATCTTGTTATATCATATGTGTGGCTTTTGTTCCCAGGGTCACCTCACGGACTACTTGGATGCTGGGACTGTGATATAAACATCCAGCCTCTGGTCAGCAGGAAGGAAAAAGTGAGGGAAAGAAAAGAGCATCCTTCCCTTTTAGTACACTTGCTAGAAGTTGTACATACAACTTCTGCTTATATCCCTGTGATAGTTAATTTTATGTCGACTTCACTAGGGCATAATACACAGATGTTTAGCCAAACACTCATCTACATGTTTCTAGGAAGGTATTTTTTTAGATTAGATGAACATGTAAGTCAGTAGACTTTCAGCAAAGCAGATCACATTCCATGATGTGGATGGACCCCATCCAATCAATTGAAGGCCTTAATTTTAAAAAGACTAATGTCCCCCGAGGATGAGGAAATTCTGCCTACAGACTACTTTTCATTTCTTCCTAGGGTTTTGAACCTGTCAGATTTTAGTTATCGGTCTCTACAATCACGTCAACTAATTCCTTAAAATCAATCTCTCTTTCATCTATCTATCTATCTATCTATCATCTATCTTCTTACTGATTTATCATCTATCTATCCACACACACACACACACACACACACACACACCTGTTTCATGACGAACCCTGACTAACATGGTCCCATTGGACCCGAGTTAGGCACATGACTATGCATGACTGTGGGAACGGGTGAGAAATGTGGTGTTAATTCTGCTGGTCAACTAGCCAGCTATGGTTCTAGGGGGTTATTATTGTGGGCGAGCAGAAGGAGATGTGGGGCACTGTAGAACGACTGGCAGTCTTAGCCATAGCTGTGTTAAACTGAGCTTGAACAAGTTGTACTGGAAATGCTCGTAAAACTTCCACATGTAGAGTCAGGTGGTCAGTTCAGAAAGTCGACCTTGAAATATTAAAGAGAGGAGGGGGATGAGGAAATAAATTTGGCTATCTCCAAGTCATGTATAAATTTACAGTTGTAGACTGGGGTAAGATTCTCCAGGAAGAGAGTATCGCACGAAATAAAGCCCAACTCTGAGTTTGTACAACTTCAACATTTAAACCGATAACTAAAATGTGCGGGGGGGGGGGGGGTGGAGGGAGAAGGGGATTATAATTTGAGATATATTTAAAAGGTACATTAGTTACAGTTGGAGATTAGTTAATTAACTTTAGAGTTGAATGTGAGGTAGAGAGAACGGTGAGATTAAGATGATGCCATAGTTTTGGTTTCGGGGGAGACAAGGTTATTAGGGGATGATGACAAGAGAGGGGAAAGAGTGTGGGTTGAACCACGAGACTGGATCTGGCAGGACAGCCAAATATTGGGGTCCAAGAAGTGATGCAGGCATCAGAAGCTCTGGGAGGTAGCATGTCCGGGGTAGGTACTGAGGGGTCATCATCTTATACAGGCAAAAATCAAAGTCATGTGATGAGGGTGTGTGAGTAGGGAGAAGACAAGATGAAAGACAATGCTGGGAAGAGGAAATGCCAAAGATGAGCGGGCAGAGGGATGTCTCAGAGGCAAAAGGAATAGTTAACATGTGTTATCAGGGTTCATAACACAAAGGCTATGTTAGTGGCCAATTCGAAGGACAGTAGTGGGAGGCACCTGGGTGGTTCAGTTGATTAAGCATCTGACTCTCGATTTCTGCTCAGGTCATGATCTCACCTGATCTCACATGATCTCATGGAGCCCTGAGTCGGGCTCTGCACTGGCAGTGTGGAGCCTGCTTGGGATTCTCTCTCTCTTTTACTCTCTGCCCCCTCCCCACTCTCTCTCTCTCAAAAACAAATAAATAAACATTAAAAAATAAAGGGCAGTAAGGGAATTTGTCACAGTGGTCCAGTGAAGTAAGAATAGAAGCCATGTTCTCCTTGACGAAACGAAGGGATGAAGAAGGAGAAGGAGGGGGAAGGGACGGTGAGGAGGAGAGGGGGAGGGAGAGCCCTGGAGGCCCACTGAGGGCTTGGTCGGTTGGTCGGTTTTTGTGTTTGTGGGAGCTACTTCATCATGTTGATGGACAGAAACAGAAGAAGCAAAGTGAGCAATAAATGAGAGGGCTGCGTGGCTGGCTGGCACAGGGGATGGAGTTAGCTGGGCCAAGGAAGTCAGAGAGGTCCCGGTGACAGGCGTTGAATCCTGCATAGGCCTGAGGGTGTCACCTGGGAAGGCAGGAGGACTTTCAGAGTTGGAAAAAGTAATCTCTGCACACTCACAGCACTTAAAACAGTGCCTTGCGCTTAATAAATATCTCATTAGTTGATTTGTCAATCTGTTGATTATTGTTTTTGCGTCATTTATCAGGTCTGTCACTTTCACACAGAGGAAATGTCGGCTCCATTGAAGTTTTCACGCAATTGTTCATCTGGGACAAGTTCTCCTACGATTCCCCTATTTAATTCCTAATTTATTCCCGTTCCACGACTCCACAGCTTTGTTATTGAAATGATTATCTTGGGACACAGCCAATTCAGTTCTTCTAAGAAAAATCCTTTCTAGAAATTTATTAGGAGATTTCATTAAAAAAAGAAAGTAAGGTAAACTTCCTCATCCAAAGGGAGGCTGAAGCAGGGCCAATAGAGCTCTGTTTGGTGGGTGATGTCAGGGGCCAGGGCGGGGGTCCATGGGCTGGACAACCACATTCATTTCTTTTCCAGATGAAATGCACCTTTGGTATTTTCCTATTGCGTTCATCAAACTCATTCAGGACACCCTTTCTACAAATTGCTACCATAGTCCCAAATTAGATAGGTTTCAATCAGCTTTCTCTTTCTGTCCATAATGTCTCAGCAACACCAAATTTGGGGATAGCAGTTTAATTACGCCATCATTATTAAGGCAGCAGGTGGCTTTTAATGAGATCGTCTTGAAACAGAACTGTTTCCTCTATATCCTATCAAAATCCACACTTTGCTGCATTGACAGAAAACACTGAGCTGTTTTTCTTGGTTTGGGGGAAATGAATCAATGAAGATTGTGATTATTCTAAAGACCGAAGTTTCTGATTGAACCTGTTTTCGTATTTTACGTGATGAGGAAATACTATTTTTTGGAAATGAACAATAACTACCCTGGCCCCCAATAAAAAGAAATGTATGCAAATTAACCCAGGCCTAGTGTGAACAATTAATTCCGAACTACAACTAAGAAGCTCTATTTTTCAATTCTCAAACACTTTTATTGAAAGCAACCTGAAAATCTGTGAAAATGCATGTACTTATTCAGCATGAAAGAGACTTCTAGCAATAAGGACTTATAACAGTTTGGCTGAGCAAAAAGCTGCTATTACCTTTTAAAACCCAGGGAGATGTGTCAGATTTTGTTTTGTTTTTGTTTTTGCATATAGCTCAGAAAGCTCAGTAAAATTTCTCCAAAATGACATTTTTTTTCTAGTTTTGAAAAGCTTGTTGATTTAGAAGAAAATAGAAATCAGGTCCTCTACCAGAGGATTTTAAACTATTGTTTTCAAGTTCACCATCGAGACCTCTGTAGGTATGGGTGTAGAGTAAACACGATGACCATTTATCGCAAATGGAGTTCTCCCTATACTTGCCAAACGATGAAGACCTTTGCTTGGCGGATCCCGTATTTCGCCTCTATTATTTCCCACATACTCGTTTGCATACAGATAGAATCAAAAGATGTACAGAATGAGATAATCTAGATAACTCTGTGCTTCCCAGCTTGTCCCATAAATGAGCTTTAATCTCTTTCACATGAAGGATCTTACCCTGTCCACTCCCTTAGCCCCCACAACACCTAACACTGTCGCTCAACTGCTGATTTAACTCGGTATATAAAGAAAATGCCAAAAAAAATGACATGCTGCTCCCACCAGCAAGTCACGTTAATTTAGGTTCTAGCATTGAAGAGAATTAGTAGCACCTCGTTGAGTACCCAGCAGTGAAGTTTTACAGTCCTCACATCTGTGCCAACAAGGTACTACCAAATGAATGACTGAACAGGAGGAAATCAATGAGGATGGTCTTATGCACAGACTCCTTGAGTCCAGAGAGTTTGACTGTTGCTTTTACCTGTCTTGTCACAGCATTCGCTTGACCAATTCCCATCCCATAAAAGTCAACAAGGGAAACACTGACAGGAGCCTAGAACAGCAGAAATTCTATTAAAATAAACTGGCACAGCGCCTGGGTGGCTCAGTCGGTTAAGTGTCCGACTCTTGATTTCAGCTCAGGTCATGATCTCACAGTTCCATGGGTTCAAGCCCCATGTTGGGTTCTGCACTTGGGATTCTCTCTCTCTTCGTCTCTCTGTCCCTCCCCTGCTCTCTCTCTTTCTCAACAATAAATAAACTTAAAAACATTAATTGGCCATAAGTACCTCACTTATTAAGATGCAAATTTTCTGCCTGATACTGTACATTCTAAATATTTCCACCACACCTTACTTGTTGGGCAGTGATTTGAGCATTGTCAGTGCCTTATAAAATGTAGGCACTGGATCATCTATACTCTTAAACTCGGGTATCACCATCAAGATGAGGAAAGGACTTAAGACCTTTTGGCAATGAGAAAATGTAAAGATTTTTAAAGCTGTGCTTTTTCATAAGAAAAAATTTAATAACAGCAAGACCAATAAATGCCAGGTTTCATTTTACTATCATTATTAAAAAAAGAAAGAAAAAAGATTAGCTCCCTTTATGTGAATGTGATGGGAAAACATAGTTCCTAATATTGCGAGTGATATTAACATTTTCAACAAAAGTTATAGGCCTTCTTTTAAACATATTACTATTATAAGTCTGTTTCATTTTTAACACATCCAGGGATCAATATTATAAGCTGACAATTTTCTCTGATTTCATAACGAAAGAAACTTAGAAGACAGGGTTCACATAAATTTGCTTTGCCGAAAAGGTATTGGAATTGCCTCTGTGCTTACCGTTGTGACTGTGATTGTCATTATCTGATTTGTGTTTGACCGCAATAGAAGGAAATAAGGGTTGTTATGTCTCCTCTACAACTGTTCATCCGTTCATTCTTTCCCCAGTTCATTCATTCAGAAAATATTTATTGAGTATCTACTATATGTGGATAATAGATACTGTCTATTGTGTGTGGACATTTCTAGCTACTAGCTACTATGAGTATCTTTCATATGTGGACATTTCTCGCTGACTCATATCCATTCCCCCTTTTTAAGAGCCCCCTGATCTCCTCCTGGGACATTGACATCCCTCCTCTGTTTGGAACCTTGGCTGGATGGTAAATCAGAGTCTCTGTACCACTATAGAAGCCTAAGGGCTCCACGGGGGATCTTCCTTTTCACCATCCTAGAGTATGCAACATGTTGACATAGAACCTACAGATAGCCAGTTGGACATTCTCTCCTGGAGTGATAAGCTTTGAGAAGAGGAACGTCCTGACTCAAAATTGGTAAGAACTGGTCCCTTCGTTCCAGTGTTGGTGGCAGAGAGGAAAGGGGGGACAGTCTTTGAGTATGTCCTGTCTCTGAAACCTTCTGGTGTCTCCTGATTCCTGGTTGTTGGAAACCTGCTCTTTCTGCCTTCTGTTTTGGCCTCTCTGTAAGTACCTTCTTATTCTTCCACTGACTTCTCTTTTCCCCTTCTCGTTTCCCGCTCATTCCCCGGAGTTCGTTTCTAATGCTTGCAGTCAAAGAATCCAAGCTAATAAAGACATAAACCTGAATCTGAGGGTCTAGTGAGCACATAATAGATCCTTAGATCAGACTATGTTTGAGTGACAGGGATATCATGTCGCTATCAGCACTTTATTTTTCAGGCCACCAGCATTCCATACTTGTCAAATACCAGGAGGACACACAGTCTCCATTTACACGACACAGTAGGAACCCAGCAGTGGATTTCTGAGTCGCGCTGTTCCTTCAGGAGAGTGGACGTGTAACTGGAAAACCATGAGGCAGGTATGGTTTCGCCCGCATAGCAATGGCCAGAGCTGATATTAAAAATAACTTTCAATCTCCTCTAGCTCTAAGTAATTGATGGCAGATGTAATCTGCTACCACAAAGACCAAATCTAACCACTCAACAAGTTAATGTGCAGAGCAATTTAATTTTCTTACCAAAAAAGCCTACTCTACATTATTTTTGGCATTTGATTACATTAGAAAAGATTTAAATCAAAGGAAACAAAGCATCCAATATAATTTAATGAGAAATAAATCTATTAGAGTATATAGTTTCATTGCTTTGAAAAGATAAGCAAGAGTGAGTTTGACTTTTTTTTTTTTTTTTTTTTTCTAAATGGATATTACTCGACCACTTTCTCAGGCAGTCTCTGTGCTGGAGTTGAAAGAGATTTTTGCACAAATGCCAATAATGGTTTTAAACAATATAAATACTTGCTTGAAGATGGATACTAATGCCCTCTTTGGAACTATTGTGGTCTATCAGGTCAATACTACTCATTTAAAAAACTTTGCAAAAGTGTTTTCATACAATAACTCCTGAAGATAATGAAAGGGCCATTACGGTCTCCTGAGTCAATAGTCTATGTTTTTAATACATATCCAACATTCACTTCCTCTTCTATGTCCGGGTCTGTGTGAACTATTTCAATTAATTATTGTTAAGAGGAAGAATTGTAATGGGTTTGAACTTTATCTTTAACTGTTATTCATCAAACAGTTCTCATCGCAGCTACCTTCTCCTGATATGTTAAACTGGATTATCATCCATTGCTTAGAGTGATGGATAACGGGAAATCATGTCTTAGAAAGAAGCAAGAGGAAACATTTGTGGGGGCAAAAAAGGACCTTCTATAACAATACCTTGGAATTGTCAAGCAAAAGCAAGTTTGTGTGCTCGATTGGCCAGGTTATTGCTGATATTTCAAATTGACTGGATATTGTTTTAAGCTTAGTTTTATAAAATAGGGGTGCCTGGGGGCTCAGTCAGTTGAGCATCCGACTCCTGATTTCAGGTCCGGTCACGCTCTCACGGTTGGTGAGTTCAAGCCCGGTGAAAGTCTCTGCACCGGCAGCACAGGGCCTGCCTGGGCTTCTCTCTCTCCCTCCCTTTCTGCTCCTTCCCCACTTACGTTCTCTCTGTCTCTCATAATAAATAAATAAACTTTAAATACTGGAAAATAAAATGAAACTCAGTTTTATAAAATAGTGATAGCAGAGATGTTAAATCTGGCCAAGCAACACGAGCATAGCCAATAGGCTTAAAATAGCTTGTTTTGAGTTGTAACGTCACATTTATTTGATTTGTGAGAGTAAGAAGTGGTGTAACGTTTAAAATACAGTTGGTCCCGACTTACGATGGTTCCACTTATGATCTTTTGACTTTATGATGGTGTGTAAGTGATATGCATTCAGTAGAAACTGTACTTGGAATTTGGAATTTAGATCTTGTCCCGGGCTGGCTTTATGATGTGGTATACGATCCTTTCTTGTGACGCTGGGCAGAGGCAGCTCCCTGTCAGCCGGCGACCACGGGGGTAAGTGACTGACAGCCATTCTGCGTCGGTTTGTCACTTTCAGTACAGTATTCAATAAGTTACATGAGATAGTCAATGCTTTATTGCACAATGGGCTCTGTGTGAGATGATTTTGCCCAAATGCAGGCTAATGTCAGTGTTCTGAACACGTTTAAGGTGGATCTGGTTAAGCCGTGATGTTTGGGAGGCGAGGTGTGTGTATTCAATGCATTTTCCACTTAGGATGTTGTCCACTTGGGATGGGTTTATAGGGATACAACCCCGTCGTAAGTTGATGAAGAGCTTTGTAGGCGTGTTAAATATAGCTTATATATTTAGTATCTGAAATTGAGACTAAAATTGCTTATACTTTTATAGAAACTCTACCAAGGTTTTAAGGACTAAATTGTTAAATTTATTCTGGAGGGAAGCACTGACGATTTGAAATAAGGTTACATTTATTTTTTAAACATCTTGTTTGTATGTATGTATGCATGATTTAAAGTGTTGGTATTCTGTAATTTAACTGTATGATTTTATGCCTACTGCACATTGGATGCTCATGAAAATGAGGTGCCTGTTCTCCGCGCTCCTCTGCTGAGCAATATTTCAATAAATATTTTCTTTCCCTTCCTCTCTATTGTGGTTTTATAAAAAAATAAATAAATAAATAAAAACCTTTTAGCTTAATTACTTAACCTCGGCTTATTTTGCTGGGTGGAAAGAGGCTAGCATTTCTGCCTTGCTCTGTTATTTGAATTTGACAAGGTTCACAATTTCAATTAAGCTGGATTTTCTAATCTGCTGATCTTCCCCTGCTGGCTGCAGTGAGATCCTCAAAATAGGGCGGCACACTGGCGATGTAAGAGCTCACACAGCTGCGTAGACAGAAAGGGTAAGGTGGCCCCTGGGGTGACCTGTGGCACGCGGGGAAGTGATGTGGCCGCAGGGGGTTCTGGGATTAGAGTCAGGAGTGGAAATGAAGCCAGACCGCATGTGGCCGTGGTGTGGATTTTGAAAGAGAGGACAGTCTCACCTCGGTGGGCACAGAAGACCGTGAGGTGTGGCTAGTTCGGGGCCTGTCGTGTACAAGGACAAGCCACGCGAGGAAAACGAAGGCCGTGCGCCCTTCAAGCCCAGGGCAAATTCCGACACCATAACCCCCATGCCCTGGTTGGCAACACTCCGTTTCTGTTACAAGCTCCGGGTCTGAGTGACCAAGATTGATGGCTGGAAGTGGAGACTTTTATAGCGTTCATTCACTGAGATGTATTGACGACTGACCGTCTGCCAGAGGCTCACAGTTCGGGAAAAAATGGTGAGCCAAGACTAGGCCCCACACCCTACCTTCATGAAGCTTCCTGAGAAACATGTTTATCAAAGTGTTACAGACAGAGATATCAAATTAGAACCATTGTGAGGGGAGCTAGAAGCTAAGAAGAGCTGAGCCGGTCAGTGAAGGCTGCCCAAGAAAATAAGGGTTCGAGTGAGAGATGAAAAATTGCTAAAAATTAAAAATGAGGGTAGTACTAATGTTAATTTTTCTGATGTCACAGGCAACACTTACTCAGCTTTTCTTACATGCCTTGGGCACCGTTTAAATGTAATAATTTATTTAATCTTCACAGCAACTCTGAAATACTGTCGTTGGTGTCGTTTGACACAAGGGGAAACGGAGGCACTTCCTCAGAGAGTTCAAGTAACCTCCCCAAGGTCACACAGCTCACAAGGGAGGAAGTAGAATTTGGATCAGCAGAGCTGTGGGGTTCTTATTGTTTTTTTTCTTTACATTTTTTAAAATCTTTATTCATTTTTGAGACACACACACACACACACACACACACGGAGTGAGAGCGGGGGAGGAACAGATAGAGAGGGAGACACAGAATCCAAAGCAGGCTCCAGGCTCTGAGCGGTCAGCACAGAGCCCCACATGGGGCTTGAACTCTCAAACCCGGAGATCATGACTTGAGGGGAAGTCAGAAGCTTAACCCACCCAGGCGCCCCCGCTGAGTTCTTACTGTTAAGCATTATGTGAACTTTCTAAGCAAATACAATCTGGAATATAGGTCCTTTGCCACCAGAAAACAATGATAACCGTGAATACTTAACAAAGTATTTTCTGTTTGCCAGACAGAAAATACTGTTCTACAGCTTTGATTACGTTAACTTACTTACTCCTCAAAACAATACTTGGAGATGGGTTCTCTTATTACCCTATTGTGCCATCGAGGAGATTGCACACGGCTTCCAGAGTTTTGCTCTGAATCACTTGGCTCCTCAGCTTTGCACTAAATAGGTGACAGGCAGAAGTGCAGGATCTTTCTCACTACACCATGGGAACGTGTTGGCAGCCTGCTTGGGTCAAAGGATGCTGTTTAAAAGCAGCTGGAAAGATCCACTGCTACAGGAGAGGCATTCGTGATAAGGAAGAGGCTATGGAAGATAGCCATGGATTCAAAATGTTAACTCCACGGACCAGCCTTTTGAGTAGATGAGTGAGAAGTAAACATACACCAATGAAATCAATGGGGATAAATGGACTCTGCTAATCTAATATCTCTGAATCTGGGCAAAGTCTTTTGCGATAATTCTCTGAAAAGTCAAATAATCTTTTCTGATATTTGGCTTTTTGACGATCTCAAGACATTTACAGAAAAATTTAGCTTGTAGGCGTGACAGTGCCTTATTAATCAAAAGCATTAGTTACAGGCGTAATGGGCATTTGGTTTTCAAAAAAATTAAATTAGGGATGTGTTATCTGAAATTTTAGAAAGCAAAACAGAAATATTTTTTTAGTTGACATTTGTGTTTACAATTTCAGATTGCTGCACAGTTTCAAAACAAGCCACCGGAGACAATACGCACATCGTATTTTCTTCTATTATTAGATTCATATGCTTTTTAAAAAAAGTTTAATATTAAAAAGAAGACACTGCTGTCTGTCATGTTAATGCTTCGTTCATTATTTTTGAAGTGATATTCGTAGAGTACATGATGATCATATCAGGTCATTCCATGACATCAGTGGGGTCAGCCTAAGTGAGAAAAACTGGCTTATCACCGAGAGATGAAGGGAATCTCATTTGCCACAGTTAGTCTATATTGGTCTTCACACACCTAAGAACAAGAAGTTCCAGTTCCAGTGACTTAAGATTCATTATTCATAACCTAATAGGCTAACTCTTTTAGCAAGAGCTGGTTCTTATCTACTGTCAGGCCAAATGGAGTCATGAAATAGAAAATTGTTTTCGGTAAATCCAAACTTTGGGTTGATATAAATCCATTTATAGGTGTTCCCATCAGGTAGGAAGGAAATTCACCTCTCTCTCTCTCTCTCTCTCTCTCGTTCTCTCTGTCTCATAACCTGTGACAGAGCTGGGGCTGGGAGCACACAGGAACTAAGCCCCAGGCCCACAAATTTGACTCTGGTTGAGCCTACCTCCCCAAGCATCCATGAGGTGCGCAGAGGGGCGCGTTTCCTCTCATGGCAAAGAAGATTCAGCTCCAACTGTATAAATTCAAATTTAGAATTTCGAGGATGAAAGTCTTTACTAGGGTGATTTTTAATTTCTTAGGCTTCCATTTTTCAGTTTCCAAAAGGGTCCAGATTCAAATCAAGAAGTTAAGAAAGTCTGAGTTACAGATTCACATACGCGTATGGGGTCCCCTGAGGCACATAGATTCCAGTCTCTTTATGTTAAGTGTGGAAATGTGTTAGCATACGGTTGATGGACATATTGTGAAGAGACTGTTAATAACTCTCTGAGATATTTGGGAGAATTTCAGTCCCTCTGTTATAGGAAAGTCGTAATCCCAGACCCGGTCTCCTTGTCACTTGTTCCTGGTCTCTCACAGATCACAGGGAGCTCTTGGCACGCATTTGAGGAACTCCTGCAAATATCTCTGGACGTGACAACTGTGAGTCTTCCCAGAGAGAAACGAAGGCTCATAGAGATTAAAACAACTCATGGGGAAAGGTGATTTTTTTAAAACATGTATGTTAATGGAAAGCCTCATCAATAGTTTCTCCATGAAGAGCATATAAATGGACTTTCCCCTCATGATTAGATTTTTCCAGCTTTTCAAAAAGTCATTTAAAAATCATTTTAAAACCAACTGCAAAAAAGTTGTAAAGACCTGTCTTCTTTTCATTTTATCAGCTAGAATTTATGAAACGATCTTCTTCTCTTAAGTGACTGATCTCAGAAATTCACAGACCTTGACTTAAACCATGTGAAAATAAAAACCAGGCACAGTATTTCTATCAAGAGAGACATCTTCTTTTCTATTTTTTTTTTTTTACTATACTTGATCACGGACAATGAGAAATATAGATGTATAGAGACGTGTACATTTGCCTTTCCATGGATAAAATTCTCACTAATATTTGTCCATAATTCATCCTGACTATTTTGGTTTTCTCCTGGTTGATTTTCCTTATCTCATTTCTCCTCTCCTGTCTACTCTGAAGGTTTTTTCCCAAACTACCAATTTTTTTCTTCAATCTTCTTTTTTTTTTTTTTTAATCAGTTCTGACAAAAGGCTATGCATTTCTATAGAGCTAGCTGGCCTTTTTTTTTAAGGGAGTATTTCTTCTTCACTGAAGATAGCCCATTTATAATTTTGGGTATGAAGGGATAATTTTTCTTCAATAGAATTGCCTCCTCCATTAAGAGAAGAAAAACAGCTACTTCTCTTCCCACTCAAATTTTAATATAGAAGAATTTTAACATGGATCTATTGATAGACAGCTGAATCCAATGTAAGCCATATATTTGCCAAAAGAATTCATGAGATTTACTGAGTCAGTAATTCCTATTTTACTCAATATTCTAAAAAGTAAGAATTGGAACCAGAGCCTTGAGCTTTGTTTTATAATAATGATACTGGGGTTGTTTATGAGGGTCATGTTTGAATTACATATTCTTTCATGCTTATAAATCAGAGGGGAATGGTAGTTACTGTCGACTCATCAACTTTTTTAATTCTGTGAAGCAAATCTCTCTGGAAAAATGAATATTAATAATTAGACAATATCCAATTAGGGGCCATAGGCCAGAGCTAATCCCTCAACTCAAAAACCCACAAAGCGCATGTAATAGTAGAAACTTAAGTTAACAAACCCTATTAACATAAAATTAATGATAATAGTGTAGTGTGAGGGATTTCAGCCCCCTCCAAATAAGAGCCTATTGACATATTTCTTTTCTTTTCCTCAGGAATTCATTTCTAGCACAAGACTTTAGTACTGCCCTTTGAAACAAACATAAAATCTTCTTTTGACATCGGTTTAAGAACCTGTATTTAGATCAATTCTTAAATAGAAACACTTCTTCCTCTCAAGTTGAGAATACATTTACGTCTGCATTCTCCTTCATTTGAACAGGGAAATTTCTGTGTTTCCAACAAACTAAATGAGGACGTGCTCCACTTCTGACTGATGTACAGGGGCCAGACAGATGTCTCATAACGATTAACTTTCATTAGTGTATCGATTTGCTAAAGACTTGTATGTCCCTGATCGCAGCCATCTTTAAATGGTAGTTATGAACTCCATGTTACAGAGAAGGAAATGGTGGCTCTGATACGTTAAATGAGTTGCCCAAGGTCACCAATTTAGGAATCAGTGGAAGGAATTCCTGGTGGCAGTTTGAGTCTTGGGATGACATGGTATCTTCCCTGCTCGTCCCCTCCACGATGACTTCACCTTTCACTGGTTACCCAGGGACCGGATGAGACTGTGGCCTTGACCCTAATCCTGACCTTGACTCAGCCAAGTGGAAGGAAAACACAAGAGGCAGGCGAAGTCATGGAAATAAAGTCAGTTTCCTTCAGTCCATGCCTATGTTCCCTTTGGATCCATTTTAGAGATTTTGACTCTGATGATAAAATAATATACTTTTATATCACTCTCCTTCATCTTGCTGGAACTGTGTGGAGTATTAGAAACAGATCTGAAAAAATATTCACGTGTTATTTCTTACGGACACAAAACTGGAACCTAACCTCCCGTATTTCAGTTTTCACATATAAATAAAATCGAACAAATGTTACTTGGGAGGAAGGTATTCATTCAGCTTCTGAACAATAAAAGAAAAAGGACTCCAAATATATTAAGGCCTAAATTATACAGCATACACAAGTAGACACAGGCAAGAATAATCTACAAACTGTTCCCTTTATGTATAATTCAGTTCACAGATGCTTTTTATCTCACTAAATCAGAATTCAATAAGAAGTGTTAAAGCTCCATTATTAACCAAATGCACCTCTCCCCCCAATTAAATGCTGATGCTACTTTTTTCAGCTCCACGATTCGGAAATTATTTTCCTGGATACACTCTGAGTATGCTTGATATTTTGTCTTAAAAGTTTCTTGAAGACAAATTTCTGTGTTCCGCTTTTAAGTCTGGTCCTTTCTTTTCAAAATGAGAATATCTGTTCCTCTGGTTGTCAACAGTCCCCAGCTCTTCCGAACTAAAGACAAGGAGAGGGGAGAAATCATTTTATCTTGTATTTCTTTCACCCATATCCCCACCAAGTTTCACGCAATGTGTATTTGAGCCAATACAAAACTTTAACCTCAACGGTTTTCAAAACGCAGATTTAAAACAACGAAGAAACACGAGCTGTAGCCCACTGAATTGGCAAAGCTTAGAAAGAACGATAATGCTCTGTGTCGACTAGGCTATGGCGAAACGGGCATAACTGCACACAGCTGGCAGGATTTGTGAATTGGGACACCACGTCTGTAGAGCGATTTAGCAACATCTGTCAAAATATATCAAAAGGCACCTAGCTTCTGACCCAGAAACTCCACTTCTAGGAATTCCCAAGAAAAGTATCAGGGATGTGTGCAGAGACATTTGGCCAGAGATTTTTTCTTGTGTGGTTAGCTGCAATAGGAAAACTTACAAAAAATACCCAACAACAGCAGGTTAGTTAAGCAAACCGCGGAACATCCCTGTTACGTAAACATCGTATTGTGCCAGAGGGTCGGAGATGAGAAAGTGTTCACTCTTCTTATGTATCTTTTTTAAATGAAAAAAGGAGTCCACAGAACAGTACACAGTGTTATGCTGTCCAACTCTATTAAGATCTATTTCTGGGAAGCAAAATGTGCTGAAATGTTATCAGTAGTGTAATGTGGGTAGCAGATGTCAGAAGGGTTCTTTCTCTTTCTTTCCTTCTTTTCTCTCTTTCTTCATCCCTTCTTTCCTCTCTCCCTTGTCTTCTTTCTTTCTAATCTTTATTCTGAGGAAATGAAATAAACAAAAAAGATTACGAGGTATCTCCAGTGGACAACTCTGCATGGTCTAGAGCACTATTTTCCATGATATCTGATTTTAGCCTTTCGTTGCCTTTGAGTTATTTTAGGGCTCTGCAAATTGTAGGTAACGGAGAGCAATGCAAAAAATGTGTTGTTGTTTTTTTAGATAACTTTTTGTTCTTTTTGTTTGAGAGAGAAAGCACATGGGCATGTGCACACGTGCCCGTGGTTCAAGAAGAGGCTGAGAGAGAGAGAAAGAGAGAGAGAGAGAGAGAGAGAGAGAGAGAGAGAGAGAGAGAGAATCTTAACCAGGGTCCACACTCAGCACAGAGCCTGAGGCAGGGCTTGATTCCATGACCCTGGGACCATGACCTGAGCTATAATCAGGAGTCAGATGCTTAACTGACTGAGCCAGTCAGGCACCCCCCAAATGTATTGTCTTCAGACATGCACATTAATGCTTCTGTCCAGTGGATCTTGAATTGTCATTCTTTAATTCTGTTGGCAAAACCAGTTTGGTGCCCATTTGTAAATTCATTGCAACATTCCTTTATTTCATATAAATTTGTGCTTCTTTAACTTCTCCTTTGAACTGGTTGTAACATCTTCCCTGGTTCTCCCATTTAATTAATAGATTACATGAACTATCTGACAAGTATTCACTTTATATCTGTGTGAAAGCTACGATCTTGCCTTTTTGGAAAATAACCCTTTAATGCAGGTTTCCTATTCTGACAAATTGAGCAGGTATTACTTTTTTATTATTAAGATGAAATATCAGCAAATGTGATTTTAAAAGAGTAGATTGTACTACAGTCCAGTATTACAATATTGACCTAATACTTTCATAAAACATGTCACATCAAATTTTCTTAACATTGCTATAAGTGAATTTAATAAATACATAAGGAGCGCATACAATTTTCAGGTCAATAGGCTAAATTGGAGAGCGTATAAAGAGGGATAAGATTATGGCCGTAATGTTCAACATCTTGTAATATCTACTATTTTTATGCTAAATATCAAAAGTATCTACTGTTTCATTATTAAATATCTTAAAATGTCAACTATTTCAATATCAACGCTTTCAATATCTACTTACTCGAAATGGCTCTGGCCATTTGGGCTTAGTCTCTGCGTGACAAAAACAATGTGATGCTGAGAAGCCGAGGTTTGCTTAGGCAGAGAGTTTTTGATTTACTGAATAGGCAACAGCAGGTTCCTGTAGTCTTAACATATTCACAAAGTGCTATTTGCCTTCGGAATTCAGCCATTAACATGGAGTCCATAATAGAGCAAAGAGTTAGATATGGTGGTAATAAAAAAGAATTAGACACATGGATTTGGGCAGAGGAAGCAATTCAGCTGTGA
Source organism: Acinonyx jubatus (assembly GCF_027475565.1). Lineage (NCBI taxonomy): Eukaryota > Metazoa > Chordata > Mammalia > Carnivora > Felidae > Acinonyx > Acinonyx jubatus. Next base: position 11,984,488 of record NC_069385.1, on the reverse strand, counting down.
TTATGCATAAAATATAATACACACTAGGTTGGAAAAAACACTGGCTCTGGTCATCCCAGAATTTGTTTCAATAATAAATGATCTTTTATGTGTACTAAGTGAATCTTTTTTTCCCCCTTGGGCAAAATGCATACCACCGCATGACAATATGGAGTGAAATGTTTTTGCTAGGTGTTTGGGAGACCTGCTCCTTCCTGTTCCCTTGGTTTTCGTGAGAAGTTTGCCCTACATTCTCCTTGCTTCTTGCTCCTTTCTTGGAGATGGGGAGGAGGCAAGCGTGGACTGGTCAGAAACATTAGGCTGGTGGCTTTTCCTGCTTAGAAAGGAAACATCAAAAGAGGATGAAACGCTCTTTTGCTTGGTCAGGATGGCTGTTGGAGCACTAGTTCTGGGAGCCGTTTGTTCTAGAAACTCTGCTTCCTGGGGAAAGTGCTGCTCTTCTGCCTGAGTCGTAGGTGTGTGGGTGCAGATTGCTGCCATCTGACTTCCAGGTATCATGCATTCCATCTTCTAAGGGCAAAAGCAAGGGTCCAGCGTAGGCATCACGGCATGCTAACAGTTAATAGAACACATCTTCCCCAAACTCTCATGGCATCCTAGAAAGGGAACGAGCCAACATCAAGCAAAGGTAGGGTCATAATATTTGTATATCATTAGGTTAGTTAATGTCAACGGCTTCACTCTTTCTACAGCCCTGAAGTTAAGTATCTCGGATTTACTCCACAAGATCTAAAATATATATAATTGACACAGTGGTATTCACAATACTGTATTTGATTTCTCAGGTGCAGTTTCTGATCAGGCTGGTTTGAAGCATAGACTCTATGAAGAATCTACCCCTCTATTCGAATCACTTTGATTTTGATGGCGTATCATGTTGGAGGTCTTACTCTTCCATAATATTGGGGAAGAATAAATTTCTCACAATTTCCCAAGCTCTAGAAGCAAGCATTTTAACCACTGAGGTCCCCAAAATAAATGTAAAGTGTATTTCACAGCAGGCAGAAAGCCACCATCAAGACCTCCAGAAATTCCTTTTCAGGGCTTTTTGAACACCTTGCAATCCTCTCCCATGAGATGTGAATGCATTTGTTAGCCTCCCGTTAACATTTGTGGTCAACACCTTCTACTTCACCTTTCTTTTTTGTTGACCCATTGAACTCTTTATTTCACATTTCCTGTTGAATCAGGATTATGGCATTTTCACTACTTCCCATTATTTCTGTGTGTTTTTAAGATGTTTTCTAAAATTTTCAAGTTAAAATCTTATTTTATAACTGTAACTTTTAATTGATGTTTAAAATTTGATTTTTATAGTTTTTCCTATTTAAAAAGTCCTATTTTTAAACTATAGAAAACCTGGAAGAAAATCCTGGCAAGTAGTGGGAGAGGGGAAGAAGGGAGAAGTCATCTGCATTTAACTACTATTAACATTTTTACTCATATTCTCATGAGCTTTCCCCCCAAACTTACAATATTTTAAAAAATATGTTCTCTAATAGCGCTGTGAATAGATTTGTGTTATAAAAATAAGGTGGAGGTGCCTGGGTGGCTCAGTGGGTTGGGTGGCCGACTGCAGCTTGGGTCATGATCTTGCGGTCTGTGAGTTTGAGCCCCGCACCGGGGCTCTGTGCTGACAGCTCAGAGTCTGAATCCTGCATCAGATTCTGTGTCTCCTTCTCTCTCTGTCCCTCCCCCACTCATGCTCCGTCTCTGTCTTTCCTCCTCTCTCGAAAATAAATAAACATTTAAAAAAATTAAAGGAAAAGTAAGGTGTGCTTGGGTGGCTCAGTTGCTTGAGACTCCAACTCTTGATTTGGGCGCAAGTCATGATCTCATGGTCACGGTATTGAGTCTTGTGATGGGCTCCAAGCTGAGTGTGGAGCCTCCCTGAGATACTGTCTCTCTCCCTCTCTCTCTCATGCTTTCTCTCTGCCCCTCCCCCACTGGCTCTTTCTCTCCCTCTCTAGAATTAAAAAAAAAAAAAAAACCATAAATAAAACTACAAGGACCAAATTTGCTGCTTATTCACCAGTCCTTCCACTTCTGTGATTCTTCCACTAGGAATCCATTAAAGACCCGTGAAAGAAAAAGGACACCAAAAAAAAAAAAAAAGCAAGTAACTTTTCAAGTTTATCCACGGGGAGGGAGTTTTTGTTATGTGCGTGTGTTAGTTTTTTGTTTTTTGTTTTTTTGTTTTTCCTGGCCCCAGGGAAGGGGGGTGTTGAGAGCGGACTATTCCTTTCAAGGTGCCACACATCTAGAATTCCAAGTGATCTGAACTTTTATCAAAAATATATTTTTTCTTGGGGCGCCTGGGAGGCTCAGTGGGTTAAACATCCGACTTCGGCTCAGGTCGTGATCTCGCGGTCCGTGAGTTCGAGCCCCGCGTGGGGCTCCGCGCCGACAGCTCAGAGCCTGGAGCCTGTTTCGGATTCTGTGTCTCCCTCTCTCTCTGACCCTCCCCTGTTCATGCTCTGTCTCTCTCTGTCTCAAAAATAAATAAACTTTAAAAATATATATACATATTTTTTTCTTATTTATTTATTTATTTATTTATTGAAGGAAAGAAAGAAAGAAAGTCAGCCCGCCACATGTAGCACCTCATTTGCACGTGTGTGGAGTCTTGGAGGCCGGACTTCTCTATGCTCTTCTACAAACGGGCCTTGAAAGCTTGTTTGGAGATTCTAGCAGGGGACAGCAGCCACTTGAATACCCGTGATGCAAGAAAGGTCCTCCTGTAACGGGGAAGGTCGTCCTCCTAATCCGAGCAGGCGTGTGCAGCTTCGCGCATGGACCGCGTGAGGCGGGAGGGGACACCTGCCTAGCCTGCCAGATCAGCTGAGTCAACACTGGCAATCAATGGGGTGATAGATGTCACGGCCGGATCACCCTCACGTCCCTTTCTTCTTATTTTCAAAAGAAATAATACACCTTGCTGGAAAATAAAAAGCACAGAGAAAGCGGGAAGACAGCTAAACGCCAAACAAGATATCATCTCACTCGTTTACTCGGAAACAATCAATGCCATCCTCTTGTTCATTCCAGAAGTGTTCATTAAAATGTGTCCCCTATGCCAGACTGTCTTCTAAACATGGTAGTAAATACGAGAAAAATTCCCTGTTCATGACGAGTTTATATTCTTGTAGAGCAAAAGACTTTAAACTGAAAACAGATTATGAGCAAAATAATTCTACCCTGTAAGTAGGTTGCTGTGAAGGTGATGATCAGAATATATATATATATATATATATATATATATATATATATACACACACACATATACACACACACACACACACACACACACACACACACACATATATATATATATATATATATATATATATATATATATATATATAAAGAGGTTATCTACCTACCTACTGACCTGTATCTGGGAATATACGGTTTCCGAGTCATAGCTACTATGAAATGCTTCTTCTCCCAGTGAGGGATGTGGAATTGTATTTCTTTCCAGGGGAAAAGTAGGGCCATTTTCAGAGCTATTTTAAAACGGATGGGTGATATCCATCAAATCAGTTTTCATCTTACTTGTCTGTTCAGAAGGCACACAAGGTCGTCTTCTCTTAATCTCTGATCCACGGGAATATCTGATGAATCTGTGTACCTCCTAAAATAGTGCGCCAACCTTTATTTGCAGTGTCGCGGAGGATGGTCTAGATACCCTTTCACTCCAACATCCAATGACCTCTTTGCCGCAGGGGCATCCTGACAATATCAGGACGCGTCAATATCGATGCTCACATCACATCTGGTACATTTGGATCATTTTAGGTTTGGGGCGGTATTTTGGAGTTTCAAGTAAATTTTGCTTCTAGTTTTCTCTTCAAATATGCATTTCTTTTCTGTTTTGGGCTCCTCGAATCTCTGCAGATTTTCAGTTCTGCTCTCGCAGAGTGGCTTCCCCGTGTACAGTTGCTGTGCCTATGAATAAAGAATCACATACACACATACTTAGTCTAAGTTTTGATGAATTCAAAAAACAGAACTAAAAATGGCTGCACAATCATACGCTATAGTCTGGAAGATAATAATTTTAATTACGGATTGTAAAACAAATAAAGTATGTGTATGTGGAAGGCGATGAAATGAGAAGCAGCTGCCTTAAATGCTCCCTAGAAGAGTCAGAGTATGTGTAAACAAACAAACAACAAACAAACAAGGATGACGGTAGCCTTGTCTTCCGGGGAGCCCAACAGACCCTTTTTGATTCCTTGATGTACACAGTTTTCATTCTGAAAAAGAAGTGAAACCCTCTCCTTGTAACTTATTCTTCCCAGTGGAAAATGTCATCGATGGTAACTATATTTATTTATGCAGAATTTTATACCTCATTGACATTCTCAAAATGAGGTTTCCAACATCCAGACGGAACCCTCTCGAATACGTGTCAAAGAATTTAAAGTACCTTCCTACTGACATGTATTTTCCTCTGAAACCAACACTGTGTGTCTTCACTGACGTTTCAGGCATGCCCACTCATTCGTTTTCCTAATAGTGAGTGTTGCCATCAATTCCCCTTTCCTCAAGTTACAAAGAAGAGAGTTCCGGATTTCAGGTTAAAAGAAGAAAATGCATAGATGCGTGGGTTTAGTGACGAAGAAAAGCCCTCAAGAGCTGTTACCAGATGGAAGTCTGCCTACTAATTACACCCTTCATCCCATTATGGTGTTAAGTATTATTCCTTGCACGGACAGGTACAACTCACCTTAGGATCTCTGTGAATATCAAATTTCTATGTGTTGATTCATGTTTAAAACCCACTTTAAATGTTTTCTGTTCAAACTCTACAAGGGCAAGTACCTGGTCTCCTCTGTTTGATCCAAGTCTCGTTGGATTCCAAGTATTAGCACAGTGCCTGGCCTCTGCGAAGCCCTGAAGAGTAATTATTTGGATGAATAAGTAAATGAGTTAATTAATGAAGATACTAGGAGATATTTCCAGTTAGACTTCCAATGACTTCTTTGATTTCTATGTTGCACGTATGTATATTTTCATGATGGCAAGTTCTCAAAACTCACTTACATACTCTTAGTATTCTGTTAGTAGAGAGCCCCCTTTTCTCTCCTTAGTTTTGTCAATAGCCATGGTCAACAAAGGCTTTTGTGCAATATCTCTATAAAACCTCATTTTTAAAAATTTTTAAAATATATATTTTTAAAATGTTTAATGTTTATTTATTATTGAGAGACAGGACATGAGCAGGGGAGGAGGAGAGAAAGGGGGAGACACAGAATCTGAGGCAGGCTCCAGGCTCTGAGCTGTGAGCACAGAGCCTGACGCGGGGCTTGAACTCACAAACCGCGAGATCATGACCTGAGCCGATGTCAGACGCTCAACCGACTGAGCCACCCAGGCGCCCCTTCATTTTTTTAATTTGGACATAGAATGGCAAGCTTCTAGCAGCTGAACAGGTCTGATGTCATAGGATGGTGTTGGTAAGCAATGTGCAGTCTGTACGATTTGTCTGGAAGTTCTTAAATCATGCTGCAGCATGATTTAAGGGTGACTGAAAAAGTCAGAACTAAGAAGCACAGGGGTCTGGGGAAAAACTTGCCTGGTTCTGGAGCTGGCCATCAGAAGTCAATGGATTGTCCAAAGGCACTTACGGAGCTCAGGCTTGATGTGGACAGGAACAGACACCAATGCTATACTGCTGGCAGCACAAGATGCTCAAAATTGCTCAGGTGATGGTTATGTGACTTCAGGGCCAGAGCCTAGCTAGGCTGCTGCAAGACGAAGGCTGACCTAGTAACAAGACATCAATCTTTGAACCTGTATTTTGACCTGGATCAATATGACAAAGTCTAGGGCCAGACTATGAATTGGAGGAGGAGACACACAGGCATCAAGAAGAAATTCAAGGTCGGCCCTACACCAGCCCTATAATGCTGAGCCTAATTCCATCTGGCAAGACTAATTTTGTATTTCATGCGGAGGAGTTGAGAGTATCAGTCTGTCTCCTGCTCAATTCTAGGTGGCTCAGGGACCAGCAAGTCCTGACCTGTAGGTAAAGGGCACCAGCCACTATAGCTGAGGTTTGAGAAAGGCAAGGACTGACAAAGTCAATCCATCAAGAAGTTAACACCAACGCTTGGTTCTGAGAGTTCCCATCTATTTGTAAAGAAGCTCTAAATATGTGTAAATGCATCCATTTGACACCCAAGGATATCCCTTTCACAAAAACAGTATTTCTCTTCAGATTCCTACCCAGTTTAGTATTCTTGTAGGTAGGAGCTTGTCAAACAACCAACCAAACAGACAGACAGACAGACAAAACACTCCCACAAATATGAACTTGGTAAGGAGAGACTTTTATTGAAAAGGATTCTTGTGGGGCACCTGGGTGGCTCAGTCAGTTGAGCATCCAACTTCAGCTCAGGTCCTTTTCTCCCAGTTCGTGAGTTTGAGCCCTGCATAGGGCTCACTATTGTCAGCACAAAGTCCCACTTCAGATCCTCTGTCCCCGCACTCACACTTCCCTTTTCAAAAATGAATTATTATTTTTTTAAAAAAGGATTGTTGAAAGAAAAGGAAAGTGACTTTGCAATAGGGAGAGGGGGCTATTGTAACAGGGTGAATGCCACAAGCTAATGTGCCCCAATGTCTGCAAGTGTCTCATGAGTTGGGCAAAAAGGTTTTCTTTTATAGAGAAGAATAGACACAGCTAGAAAGAACTGAGTGTGTGGGCAAGTGGCCTGAGTGATGGGATGGCATGACAGGATAGACTGATTCGAGATTGTTTTACTCTGAGGCCAGCATTTTCTTGGAAGGGGTGTGCTGCTGGATCAGGCTGAAGTCGGACTAAAGTTCAGGCACTTGGGAGGAGAGACATTTATCCAAAATTTGGCCAATTAGTATTTTGTTTACAATGATTAGAACCATGGACAGTTCAGCTAATCACTTAAGAGGGAAAGAAAGGGAATTCTGAATATCTGTCTAGCCTCCTTATAGAAAAACAAGGTAGCAGGCATCTGTGAGTCTTATCTAAGTCATATGGGGAAGGGTGCTTCTTTGCAGTAAGCTGTTTTCCAGAACAGAAGAGGGTAGAGGGATTCCTTTGACCTTTGCTGATCACAGGGCTCAGGTAAGATTCACCACTGGCAAGCTCAACTCTTAGGAAAGCTTTTAAAACTCTGGTAGGGTCTCACTCTACCCCCCAAAAGGCATGGGAGCTGCTACAAACCCTGGCCTGTGCTTCAGGTGGCTCCTTTCCTCTCGGGTCCATGCTGTTCTAGTTCCCAATGAAAAGGGAAGAAGGGAAGATACCATTGAAGTTACTGCTGGAATGTCTTGCTTATTAGTTCACCCACTGGACATGAACATGGCCAAATCTCTAGCCATCGAGACCACTGCACATAAGCTGCCAAATGTACACAAATTTATGAAATTTCCTCTCTGCTGCATACATTTTCCAATAGTGAAATCCACTTTTCAGGCTAAATATACTGAAAGAATTCAGAACTGGGGACCATGAATACTAAATTTTGGGATAACTGACTGATATCTTTTCCTCTCTTCATCGTGTTAATGTAAGGGATTGACTTGGCCAAAGTTGTAAAACTCATCCTGATCGCGATCTGATGATGGATAAGAGAAAGGATGTGATATTTGTGTGTAAATGAAACCATCAAGAAGTGCCGTAGTATTTTTTTTTCCCTCAGTACATTAAAAAATAAAGATCCATATGGTGCCAGGCCATTGGCCTGGGAGGCAAGAAAGCCTAGCTTAAATATAAATATACTGTTTCTGATTAAGAAACCACTTTTTTATTCATATAAAGTATTTATTAGGTATTGGATTTTATAAACTGTTTGGTCCTGGAGTCTTTATTTTAAAAAGGTTATTCTGAATGCATTACCAAGTATCCTGTGGAATATTTCACATAAAAGGAAGCAGAAAATGTATAAATGTAAACAGGCTAATTGTATGCAGATATAAATTATGGATGTTGGTCTTATGAAAAAGCATTGCTGATTTGCAGGGGGCTTACTCAGCAGCACTGCGTCTTGTCTAAGGGGATATTTAGTATGGCTGTGATGTGCAGAATTTAAAACAAAACTTTAAATTCTGGAGGATAAAATATAGCCCAATTGTGCTAAGACCACACTGTTGGGAGAATGAGGTTTTTAGTTTATTTCATTGCTGTCGACGTTGACACTCATTAGCTCTGTTATCCTCCGTGCGTTCTTATCTCCAGATGCTGTGCGAAAGCAAAGGTTTGGTTAAAGGCTGTTTCTGGTTAAATGCCACTTCCTGATAGTCACTGCAGGTGACGCTCTCCCCAGTACTCAGTGTGGTTTTCACTGCTCAAGTGGGCATGTTGTGCTCACAATCAAAGGCAGGCTAGGGAGATGCTTGCAGTCTCAGACGGTAGAGATTACTAAAGCTTCTTTTCTTCCTTAACTACAAAACAAATACAAATATGAAACTTACAAAACGTGTCATAAGATGAAAGACAGTCAAGTTGAATGGTGCAAATGGAAAGATCTCCGATACGATGACTCCTTACGGTGGGTAATTTGGCACGCCACCACCAATTTTTATCTAAGTTCTACCAATAAGCTTAACCTTGAGGTAAAGAAGCTGCCCCATCTCATCCCAAAGAACTGAGGAAATAGGGAAGAGCAACAGCTTCATAAGTGTCAAATAATTGGCCTAATCTTTTATCGTACATATCACAAAATATTAGAGAGATTTATGTGGACGGCATAAAGTTTTAGCTGAGATGTGATGTAAATGCTTCCTAGTAAATAATTGACTAGCACAGGCTTACTTTCCAGCCATCATCTCCTTGTTAGTCTAGGCGAGAAGTGCAGAACTGAAATATAAGCAGTCATTTCTTTCTTGTTCTAAATCCTGAGGAGTAAGTGTAGTACCTAAAAAACCCAGAGGTTTCTAGTATATCCAACAATAAAATATATTTTGAAATAATTTTTAAGACAATTTAAAGAAGATAGCCTAGATATGAACTCTCTGGAAGGAATGAAACATACTGTGTGGGCAGTTTTCCTATATGATAGAATACAACCCACAAGGTTTACAGTTGTGTGCAGGACAATTGTGCTTCCCCTTGGATTACAATGTTTGTAACAAAGACACTTATCAAGGGGATGTTTTGTGTGGCTCACACAATAGACTAGGTTATCTGGAAGAAGTTTTGGGCTCAGTCCTTCCGTTCTTTTTAAACTTCTCTTTCTCCATATTCCTTCTCTGTATTTATCCCAGTTGAAGGTCTACGCATCGCGAATTTCTCTTCTCAGCAACCTCAAAATTTCTTAGATAGAACATGCTAGTCAGCGCTTGCCTAGCCAATCTAATGCGTTACCTAATTTGAACAAACTAGTTTGTGTCAATGAGTTAATGCATTGGCTTCGCTGAGCCAAAATACTCAGGTTTCCATTGGGAACTTCAACAGTGTACTTTGAGCTAGCACTGTGGGGTCATTTATTTTGCAAGTATCCAATGAGTGCTTCCTGCAAACCAAAATGATACAAAAATATTGTTTAATAATCTTACAAGGTAGGCATTAACCCAATTTTAAGATGATAGAAGTTAGGGTCAGAGATTAAGTACTTGCTGCTACGTTATGTTTTGCCCTTTATCATTGTTCTTGGATGTTGCATTTACAAAGCACTCAGTCAAGTAGGGTGTAGCAAATGATTTGGTTAGTTTAGGATGTGTAGACAGCCAAATCTCATTTCAGTCTGGGGTCCTGAGACTCGAATTTGATCATATAGACTGCCCAGGTTGTTCAGAAAGTCACCAGTGAGGCCCTTCATTTAGTGTTGTGTAGATTTAGCTTTGTTATTATAGAAACTGGATGCATCTATGCTTTTCATAACATGCTTTTCATTGACTCCTCAGAAGTGTGTTATGGATCAGGTTCATATATACATGAAATTTTGTTTCCTCTGCATTTATTCAGTACTCACCAGTTCAGGTCTGAAAGAGATTCCTGAAAGTGATGGGGGATGGTATGACTTTGTTTAACACACAGGGCTCATTTCTCTTCCCCAACTCCATCCCAGTAGGCCCAGGAAGAGCCTCCATGTAAGCATTCATTCTGGGATAATGAGGCTGATGAAAAAGTGATGAATTATAGGACACAACTAAATATCTACTTGCCTAGACAAATTATCTCAGCTCAGAAAAATGGATTCATTAACTGTAATCTAAATTTTAAAATATATTTTTATTACTACTAACATAGCTCTGTAAATATAACCAAAAATCTGTTAATAAAGGTTATTGTGTGTAAAAATTATTGCTATAATAACTAGAACTCTCAATAAAATTTTCAAGAAACTTGATGGCTTTTTCTCCCTTGATAGAAATTATACTTGTATATAAAAACTTTTTGATGTTGTAAAAATGCTCTAATAGGATTCTGGAAGGCACTTCCTGTGGGACACATAAGAGCTGAGTTATTAAAGGGAACCCCAGAAAACTGGGAGGAATTCATCCGAACTTGGAAAGGCTTAATGAGCTCAACTCTGACCTTTCATCTACCTATAGTTTGCAAATGAGCTGAAGCTAAAGCCATTTCAGGAAGACCCTGGACCTTGGTGGGCAGCTATGAAATAGTATGTGACTTTTGATTCAGGAAAGATAAAGAGCTATTTGTGGCTATTGGAGATGCTAAAGTAACGTAGACATCCCCCAGGCAAGCAAAAGCCATGAACTCAAGGTTACCTAAGCACTTGTGAGATCAGGCCTAGGTATTGGTTTAGACCAGTAAGTGGCAAAGGAAGTTTTTTCACATCATTAGCAACAGTGTTCTTATTCCTCATGTGGCTTAATTCTCAAGTTGAGTTTGGACCATAAATTTAGACTCTGCTTTATCGTCAAATAAATTAAATATGGTAATTTGAGTATGAAGTCCATTCCTTTTTTTTTTTTTTTCAAATTTACTGCTCTTATTGGTTCCACTCAGAAATCAGAAGAGTTGATCGTGGATCCTTAGATGTCGAAACCACCTGAGGCCATCATCCTTAGTTCCAGAGTCAAAATGACTTAAAATTTCAGATCCTAAAAATCAGATGTGAGAAGCGGAAACACACACACACACACACACACACACATACACCACGGGATAGCACTTCACATTAAAATGATGAATACATTTGATAATTAAGGTAGATAAAATAAGAGGACTTTGTTGGAAGAGAAAATCTAGTCCTCCTGTTCTTGGTCAAGAACCCAACTGACATAGTTATAAAATGTCAGCTGACTCTGGGTGCCTGGGTGGCTCAGTCCGTTAAGCGTCTGACTCTTGATATCAGCGCAGGTCTTGATCTCAGGGTGGTGAGCTCAAGCCTCACATTGGGCTCTGCACTGGGCACACAGCCTACTTAAAAAAAAAAGTCAACTGACTCAGAAATGCAAAATATGTTTGTGCGTGAAAATGATAAGAAAAGAAGGCCTTGCTTTTCTTGTGAAGAATATGTACCTCACGGCCAAAAGACACCATTCAAGTCAGTCAGTCTATTTCAGGAGCAAGGAAGAGAGTGTGCGAACTCATGATTTCTGTGATTTGTCTAATTGGTTCGTCAATGAGTGCTGAATAAATACACAGGAAGCAAGATTTTTAAAAATGTGAACCTAATATATAAAAAAACTTTTTGGTTACTTATCCTCTTATTTATTACATCAAAACTTAGGATGAGTCATTTAGAATTCAGGAAGATTTCAACCCTTCGGTTACTATGCCAATATTGGACATAGAGTAAATATACAAGAGTGTGCATTGATTGACTTGTTTTAAGAGTAATAATAATTACCAATAATATGAAGAGAAATCAGATGCTATGACTGGGCACTGTGCCAACCCATTTTCACAGGCCACTGCTCTTACATCTGAGTGGTTCCCAGCTCCGCCCCACCTTCTTGGGGATGACAACACAGGGACGTGAAGAAAAATATAAGCTCTTATTAGATAGGCTGTGCTTCCTTCCGCATCATAGCCATGCATAAATAACGGTAACCTATAATTTTACTATTGATAAGCATGTGAGATGTAGTCCCAATGCATTGCGATTAGGCCAAATACGTATTTCACTACAGAAATGTACCCATTGTGACCACTGGTGACACTCCACCTTTTCTTATTCCTTTATGTCTTCAGTCACAATGTTATCATGAGATTTTCTGCTTGATTCAGCCCAAGGCAAAGCCCAAGAAAACTGAGCTGCAATAATGCTTCATACTTATATTACCTTATAGTTTATAAGGCATTTGGAGAGCACTGACACATTTATTGGCACAACAACTTTGCAAAAATAGGGAAGGCTAATGTTCTTCTGCCTATTTCACAGCTTAGGAAAGTCAGAAAGATGAGTGGCTACCCAAGGTCACGTGGCTAGTAAGTGGTAGTTAGGCCTGTGGGAGGAGTGTGCATGGGGGTTCATCAAGGCAAACACGGAGGATGGGAAGCCACCATATAAACGCGTGCATCTCCTTGATTGTGAAATTTGCTCAACGATAATTTGTTTCTTCCTTCCTACCTCCCTTCCCGCTCTCCCTCCTTTTATTCTTTTCATCCTTCCTTTCTTTAAACAAGTATTCATGAGGATTTGCAATGTCGTAGACACTCTTCCAAATATCGAAAACACATGATGAAGAAAAGAAGAAAAATACCAGGGTAAGATGGGATATACTGTGGAATAAAACTGAACTTTCAATCACACAACTCAAGTTTCTTTATTGATCGTGGAAGTCTGGTGAGGTTAGAGGCCCTCCTTCTACTTGTAACAATGCAAACTGAACGATCCATGCTCAGTCATGGAGGCAGAGGAGATAGGGACAAAGGAGGTCCCTGGCTCTCAACTGTTTGATCCAGAAATGTCACAAGCCACCTTTGCTCACGTTCCACTGGCCAGAACTACCCATGCGTCCCTCACTAACTGACAGGGAGGCTGGTAAGCAGAGCTCTGTGCCACAGCCCTGTCCTTCTGGGATCCTCAGTCTGTGGGTTGAGGAGGCACAGATAATTAACAAGTTAACAAATAAATAGTGGCAAACGGTGATAGGTACAGTGAAGAAAATAAGCAATGGCAGATATTAATAGATACAACCCAATTCAAACAGGGAAGTGACGGGGGTCCTCTTTTTGATCACAGACTCATGGGAAAGGACCAGCTAAGATGTGCCTGGACTCCTAACCCATAGAAACTGTGAGAAAACACATTTGTCTTGCTTTAAGCCACTAAGCTGTGATAATTTGTTACGCAGTCATATAAAACTAATACATTGTCACCGTTTTCTTATAATCTGTTAATAACTATTTTGCATAAATGTTTTATTATGGGCTCTTTTGTTTGACTTTCTCTTCAACGTTTTGGTTAAAATGTGAATACATATAGATGAATATTAAAAATGTATGTGAAGCATAGAGAGTAAGACAATAACTCAAACACCTCCCAGCTTAAGCGATGGTCTTTACCAATCTCCATGTACACATCTCCATCATCCCCCAATGACCAGAAGTAAATAATATCTTACTTTTTTTGCCTATCGTTCCTTTGTGTGTCTTTGTAGGTTTGCCACATATGTGTGTATTCTTTAAACAAGCTGCCATTTTCTTTTACATGCCTTTGTACTTCATACGAATGAATCATGCTGAAGGTGTTCTGAAAATTGCTTTCCTTGTTCAATAGTATGTTTTGAGCAACAGTTTCATTTTGACGTGTGTAGCTTTAGTTGATTATTTTTTCCAATGCTGGATAGTTCTTCATCTTGTGCAGAGTCCATGATGTATCAATCTTTTGTTAATGGACATTTGGGTTGTTTCCTGAAGGGTTTCTTTTAACATTATCATTATAAACATTGTAAGAATGTACATTCTTGTCTACATCGCCAAGTACCTAGTGGGATCACAAGTTATGCACATTTTCAACTTTCCTAGAAAATGTCAAATTGGTTTCTGAAGTGGCTGGATCAACTTCTACTGTCACCATTAGTTTAGGAAAGTTCCTGCTTGTCTACATTCTTGCCAAATGTTTTTACTATTTGGTTTTTGCCAATCCAAGGGGTGTAAAATGAAGTCCCTCTGTCTCCTATGTCATTTCCATGATTCATAATGCTGTTGAGCATCTTTTCACGTGTTTATTGACCTTGCAGATCTCCTCTAATATGAGGAACCACTTTGAGTCATTGACTGAATCAGTCAGGGTTCCAGAAGGAAACAGATGGCACCCATCTTGGGCAATTTGAGGAGATTTTGATAAAAGGGCGATTATAAATGTGTGGGCAGGGCCCCACGGCAAGCGACAGAGTTACTAGTTGTACGTTCAGGCCTAATGGTGCAAAGGGAGGCATCGCTCAGGGTAGGAATGTGACCTTGTGTGGAGGATGTGGCAGGCCTGAGGCAGCCCCAGAGGGGAAGAGGTGTGTGTGTTGGGGGGAGGGGGAGATAAACTCTCTTCCCTCCTTCTCCTTCCTCCTCTCAGGTCCTGCAAGTGCTTCCATCCTTAGAACCCAACCTCAGCCCCACCCCAGTAAGCAACAGGGGGGCAGAGAGCGTGTTGCTGTGGTCACACAGGCCCAGGGCAGTGGGGGGGAGAGGTGGAGAACAGATCCGGAGAAGTAAAATGGAGTCTCCAGTCCATGTGCCATTTCTCTACTAGATTGGTTGCATTTGTTGTGGTGATTTCTCAGTGTTTTACACACGCTGGCATTTCTTTAGCCTCTGCCTGGCCTATTTCTGTGTGAGAATCTCACTGCTTTTCAAGTACCATTTCATATTTGACGTGAAGTTTCTCTTTCTACTGAGTGGCATTTGCCTTCTGGAAATATTCAATTGTGGATCTTATTCTAATACCTCTTTGAGGACAGGCCTTCAAAATTCGGAAGACACTCTCATGGCCTCTTTATTTTTTCAATGCCTCTCTTCTTCCCTTTTCTTTTCTCTTTTCTCTTGTCTTGTCTTTTCTTTTCTTCTTCTTCTCCTTCTTCTTCTTCTTCTTCTTCTTCTTCTTCTTCTTCTTCTTCTTTTTGGCACTCATATCAGACTGATGTTCCATATAAAGTGTGTAGCTTACAAACACCACTACTGTCCACCCCATTTCACATGAATCACTATGAACTCAGGTCTCCTTTATTGTATTCGCGCACCCATTACTTTTAAATCTAAATTCTCACTATACGGTTCTGTCTGTTACATTTTATCTTGATTCAAATCTTGGACATGTACTCCTATTGGAAACTGTAAATTTGATTCTGTCATTAAATGTATCAGTCCCTTTTTTCTGGCCTTGAGTCACATACCATCTTTATTTGTTATTTATTTATTTTTAATTTTTTAATGTTTATTTGTTTTTGAGAGAGAGACAGACAGAGCGTGAGCAGAGGAGGGGCAGAGAAAGAGGGAGACACAGAATCTGAAACAGGTTCCAGGCTCTGAGCTGTCAGCACAGAGCCCGACGCGGGGCTTGAACCCACGGACTGCGAGATCATGGCCTCAGCCGAAGTTGGACACTTAACCGACTGAGCCACCCAGGCGCCCCATTAATGTTTATTTGTTTTTGAGAGAGAGACACAGCGTGAGCAGGGGAGGGGCAGAGAGAGAGGGAGACACAGAATCTGAAACAGGCTCCAGGCTCTGAGCTGTCAGCACTGAGCCTGATGTGGGGCTCGAGCCCACAAATTGTGAGATTATGACTTGAGCCGAAGTCAGATGCTTGACTGACTGAGCCACCCAGGTGCCCCAGACCCAATCTTTATTAATGTGACTTTGGTTCAAATAAACTCAAATTTGAATTTGGCTGTGCTGCTTACAATGTGACTTTGCACAAATTTCTTATCTTTTCAGAAACTCTTTTTCTCATTCACAGAAGAGAAACCCTATCGGCCCTATAGGGCTTTTGTTCATTATTTTCAAAAACTTCAAGCATAGACAGAATTAATTAAGATAACATATGTGAAAACACCTTAATAACGGAACGCTGTCATGTAATGGATACATTGTTTTCAACATAGAATGTGCTTTCCTTTGTACCGTACCAGGTGTGAGACCTTTGCCTTAGCTCACCTCGGCCTCCACCTGGCTAAAGTGACAGAGGGATTTGTGACAGCTGAAAGGCAGAGGGAAAAGCCAATCCAAATAAGATTGTGCAGGAAGGCAGCCATTTTCCTAGGCAGGTTATTGCCTTGAGAAAACGATTTGTTCTCCCACATTCTTTTTTCTCCTTCCTTAGCCTTTTGGAAAGCTCAGCACACAGCATTCTCCTGTAGTACAGGAAGAGAGACCCTGTCCGCCATCAGGGACTACCTGAAACTGGAAGGAAAATATGACATATGCAACATTTAAACAAACACAAAACCTGCCTTCTTTCCAGCCCTAGGGTTTATGGGAAGAAGTAAAAACAGTACAACAGTCAGGTACATGTTTTTTGATTTCCATTCTTGGAGCTTTTGCCTAGAGGGGAGATGGTTTAAATAAAATAAGCAAGGAATCTCTTCCTCTACTCATTTGGGATGCTGGCAGGAAGTAAGTTGCAGACTGTCTTCTAGCAATGCATTTTTAGGGGCTCAGACAAGTGAAGGTCCTTGTATTTAGTGTCCTCACTCTGTCCTTGTTTCTGAATGGGCACAGGCATGACCCAGAAGTCATGTGAAAAGTCGACCTGGGAATCCATCCAATGCGGGTTGCCACAAAAGAGGCATACATAGTGACTGTCACTTAGGGCTCCGGAATAGACTATTCAAGCTGGGAGTGAATAGATGGCACAAGCCAACACCAGATGCTCCAATAGTGACAGGGAAGCCTAGATGGTCCTGAGCCAGCAGGGGGGCCACCGAGAGATCATGCCAAGAGTGGCTAAACCAAAAGTCACCTCGGCTTCATATTTCAACTTTCACTATCAATGCAGAGAAGACAGAAGTCACTTCCCCTGAGGGATCGACACTATTCTGCTGCCATGCATGTGTGTAAGCCCTCTACACCTTCCACAGTCAGAGTGGACTCAGGGAGACAAGGGTAAGGACTCTTTCAAATGATAGACCGTTTCCTTAAAAAGGGACAGCTTATATTATTAACCTAATGGACTAAGTTCAAGAAGAGTTGGGCACTTAGTTAAATGTTTCCCTACTTATCAGTAGCCATCAGATGATGGCTCATAAAAGGAGCAATTACAAACGAGATAAACTTTTTATCTTTGCACAACCATGTTGTCATGAGTTTTTCAAAATCCCTGTTCAGTAGACATTTGGAAAATGTTAACTTTCCATATTTCCTTCTTTCTCCATAAGTAAATTAAAAAAAAAAACTGTCTAACACCCCTGGCCTAAATACAGAGTGCTAGATTTCTATGGAGTGTAGATGACAAGGGCGACCTTGATAATTTCCACTTTTATCTCTTCTTTTCTACTTAGTTCTTTTTATTTTGCTGCTTTATTTCAGCTGGAAATGTAGTTCAAGCTGGCTTATGCAAACAGAAACAAAAAGGTAATTCTTTTGGTTTAGGGATTTGTTTCACACATGGTTGGATCTAGACATATGGTATATAAGTACTTGGTATTTATTCCTTCCATCTTTCAGCTACACTTGGACTCCATGGGCTTCAAACCCAGACTGGATGACTCTACATGGTGATCTCCAGCACTTCCAGGTCAATATTCTGCCAGCTTCAAGACCAGTGCAAAAAAAAAAAAAAAGGAGTTTTATGCTAACAACTCAAAAGTATGTGCCAGAATTGAGTTTTGTTGGCATGCCTGAGATCCACTTGTCTACCTCTGAGACAATTGCTCTGGCCAGTGGGATGGAATGGCCTCCTTGGCTAGGCTTAAGTCAAGTGTCTACTCCTAGAGGCAAGAAGTCAAGGCAGCTTCATCTGAACCACATGGATTAAAAGTAGGAAGGGATGGTTTCTTCCCCCCTACATGCGCGCGCGCACACACACACACACACACACACACACACACACAAGTTCAGGATGATGTCATCAGAAAAGGAGACTGGTTACTGAGCAACAAAACCTTACAAATGTCCATCATTCACTTTCATCACCAGTCTTCTGTCCATATCTCACTCTCTGTGATTCTGAAAGATTTCCCCCAGAAGATTCCCCTTGAAAAGTTTCCCAAAGAATGTTCTTCACAAAAGGTTCCCATCAGACGTTCCCTCAGAAGGTTTACCTCAGAAGTTTCCCCTCAAAAATTTCCCCAAAATGTTTCCCTCAGATGTTTCCCTACAGAAGTTTTCCCTCAAAAGATTTCCCTAGAGGATTCCCTCAGAAGTTTCCCTTAGAAGGCTCACCTTAAGAGATTTCCCCAAAAGGTTCCCCTCAAAGATTTCCCCAGAAGGTTCTCCTCAAAGATTTCCCAGAAGGTTTCCTACAGAAGGTTCTTCACAGGAGGTTACCTGGTGAAGGCTCCTTTCATAAGGATAACTTATCCCCTTGATAAGTTTCCTTGGAAGTTTCCCCTCAGAACATTTCTCACAGAAGGAACCCTCAGAAGGTTCCCCTCAAGGGTTGCATGATTGTAGCTGGTACTTCTTTCAGTAGCAGGCAGCTTACAGTTTAATTTGTCAGGTGTGTAGCCTTAACTTCCCATATTCTTGACTGAAGATGATCTTCCCCTCTCTGGAAAAGACCTCCTCCTCCCAGACTGAACATTTCCAGTCTGGGAGTGGTAAAAATAGAGTGGTGAGATCCAGGGGAGCACCATTAGGCCATCCAGTCCAGCAGAATCAACTATAGGTTGCCCACACGTGACAGATGCCAGTCAGATCCTCCTTACCTTATGCTTTCTGGCCTCTTAATCTGGAGCTCGACCCCTGGTGGGCATATTTATTTTACCTTTTTTTAGATGAAGAAAAATCTTGATGAAATAGAAAGCCAACCAATGTTGAATGAATAAAAAAATATTGGCATGAAAGAAGCAAATTATGGGCTGACTCAATCTGCCTTCTCTCTGTTAACATTATAATGTCTACCTCGGCAGTGAAGACAGTCATTGGCTTGGTTGCTAGAAACAGCTCTAAAAGACGTCTTTGTAATGCTTTTTACCTTATAAAAAGCTCAGCTCATTTTGGGGCAAGGCTTCCTGCAGCTATTATGGACTTGAATGGTGGACTATAGAATGAGCACTGACTACATCAGAAATGACCAGGCCTAAGAGCATCAGTGGACTGACCCTAGTCACCACATCCCTCAAAGACTCAGTGCCCTCACTTATCATACACACAGATTAGACCAAAAGGTCCTGAGGACCTCTAATCTTTGAGCTTTTCAGAGAAATCATTGTAAATATGCCCTCGTGACTTGAGTGCCTCTCAATGTTCTCCTTGACCATCCCATCAGAATCCCACTTTTTAAGAGGTGAGCAAGAAAGAAGCATCCCTGACATCTATCAGCTGGTAGCTGACCTGGAGCTGCTAAGCCATGTTCATTACTTACACAGTTTCACTAACACCACAATCAGATGAGTGGGCTCAGAGAACCCAATGGACCAAGCCCAAAACAAGACCCACTGCAACCATGGCTGAGCACAGATGGCTGAGCACACTGAGAAAATCACAAAAAGACCAGTGTCCTCCTCTTCTAGCTAACATGGCGTCTACCACTTCTTCATCAACTGGAGCATTAGCCTTCATCTCTTCTTCCTCCCTCCTAGGTAAAAATTATTAAAATATCCAATCATAGAATTTATCTCACTTCCTGACAGTACACTTTCCAGAGCAAATTCCTGCTTCCTTAAACCCTAAAATCACCTAACACAATCCCAGATTTTATCGGGAAACTGCCCCCCACCACCCGTGTTCCCTATAGTGTTGTTATATAAACCCAACTTTGTTTGACTATAGATGTGTTCCTGGTGGTCTTTGTTTGGTGGGTTTGACAGAGGTTTCCAGACCTCTTATGTCATCTTCCATTTTGTCTTCGTGGTATCACAGCCTCCTTTCTTTGGGATCTCACTTTCAGAAGGCCAGGGTAGGTGTTTGACAAGACCCAGCTTTCTTCTTCTTGGCTCATGAACTGCAGAGTGACTGGTCCATTTGCCAACAGGCCTCATGTCCCTCGCTCATCGTTAGCTACCTTTTCTTTCTTGAGCAGAATCTGTCAGAGTGATTTCTCTCCTTAATTTTGCCATCTTTTCGCTCTAGCTTCAATAGAGGACCATCTGGGATGTTTTAATAAATAGCTGTGCCCAGATTTCCTGCTCAGAATTTCTGATTTGAGTAGGCTTGGTGGGGGCAGTTATCCCTATTTTTCTTTAAAGCTTGCCAAATGATTCTAACATGAGCCACTGTTCCAGATCACCGTTATAAGGAGTAGAATTGTCAGAACATTAGATCTTTGCTTTCAGTTAATGACGTCAGGAATTGCCTCCCATTCCCTTCTCTGACATTCGCAGCCTCCAAGCCCTGAGCCAAGATCCTCTGTGCGTGTGTGGTCCCAGACCTCTCATCCCTGAGGCAACTTGTCTTTCTGCCTTCCCAATGGCTACCTTGGGGTTGGGCACCTTTCCCCTATATACCTGCATTGGGGTTTGGACTCCAGTTCAGAATTTCTCAGATCTATATCTATCTATAGAGACAGGGAAAAAGAGAGATGGAGAAGCAGAGATACAGATAGAGACAGAGATACCCCCTTCCACTGATGGGACTGGAGACTGTTTTTGATGTTTCCACTGTTCGAATGTCAAGCCTGATTTCAGGGTTAATCTCACTTACTGCAGTGTTAACACATTTATCCCTCCTTTCCATCTTTTATTTTTGTGATGGTTTTGGTCCCTATACCAAAGGTTTGCCTAAACAGTGACCCAAGCTAGCTGAAACATGTGGAGGCCATACCTGGGCTGCCCAGCTCAGCCCCAGAAGCTGGCTGACCTGTGCCAGTACCGCTTTCCCCCTCCTCCCTTCCAAGGGCCTCGCCTCTGGTGTTGAGCATGGAGAGGGCAACCTTATATTCCACTTTGCTGGGGACAGCCCAGTTTATGCCTGCTTTCCCACTCTAATTATTAAGTACCTCCTTCCATGCTCCAAAGTGCCTTGGTTTGGATGGTAAGTTGTATCCTTACTCTAGCTAAAGGACCAGTTATAATCTGTGTGAATTATAAACTTAGTTCAACAAGACTTGAGATGTGACCAAATGAGTTTTCTATCATTTGTCCCTTAGCCAGTTCCCTCGTCACCAGAATATTCTGTCTCTTGTATGGTTTATAAAAAGAAAAAACAGCCCTGTCTCCATTTTTCTAATGACACATAAATACTCAAGATACTACTTTTTTCTTTCTCCTTTTTGGAATAAGAAAAGGGGGAATTTGTTATTGAATAAGGCCCTCCCAAAACATAAATTTATTTTTCTGAGTCTCAAACACTTTTTCACGTAGGTCCATTTTTCTGTTTACATTGATGCTTCTTTTTAATTTTATTGTTCTTATTTATTTATTTTAGATAAAAATGGCACTTATTTATGCAACATGATGATTTGATACACTTCCACAGTGAAATGACTACTACAGTCAAACTAACATATCTCATCACATAGTTACCATTATGCTACTGTTCCCAGCATATTTCTAGTATTCAATACAGTATAATTAACGATAGTCATCATGCCTGGGCATGAGATCTCTAGACTTATTCATCCTACATAACTGTGACTTTGTACCCTTTGACCAACGTGTCCTCATCCTATCCCCTCAGCCCTTGTTGACCACCATTCTATTCTTTACTTTTATGAGTTCAACTTTTTTTTAGATTCTACACATTAAGTGAAATCATACAGTATTTGTCTTTCTCTGTCTGGCTTATTTCACTTAACACAATGTCCTTCAGGGTCATCCATATTGTCACACATGGAGATTTCCTCGTTGTCATGGTTGAGTGGTATTCCAGTGTATATTCATTTGTACCACATCTTCTTTATCCATTGGCCTATTAATAGACACTTGGGTTTTTCCACATCTGGGCTACTGTGAACAATGCTGCAATGAACATAGGAGTGTAGATAATCTCTTTGAGAAACTGATTTCATTTCCATGGTGTATATACCCAGAAGTGGGATTGCTGGATCATTCCACTTTTAATTTTGAAAGAACCTCCATGCTCTTTTCTGTAATGGCTGTCCCAGTTTGTGTTCTCATCAACAGTGTACAAGCATTCCCTTTTCTCCACAACCTCACCAACACTTGGTATCATTTTTTAAGGATTTTTTAAAGGTTATTTATTTGTTTTGAGAGAAAGAGATAGCACGTGCTATCTATAGATAGCATTATAGATAGTGCCTGCACACCCTTGCAAGTGGGGGAGGGGCAGAGAGAGGGAGGGAGAATCCCAAGCAGGCTTTATTCTGCATTGACAGCGTGGAGCCTGATGCAGGGCTCGATCTCGCCAACTGTGAGCTCATGAAACCAAGAGTCGGCTGCTCAACCGACCGAGCCACTCAGGCTGCTTTCTTTTTTCATAATAGACATTCTAACAGGCATGAGGTGATATTTCATTGTGGTTCGGATTTGCATTTCCCTAATGATTAATGGGGTTAAACATCTTTTCATGTATTTTTGGCCGTTTGTACGTCTTTCGGGGGAATGTCTATTCAAATCCTTTGCCCGTTTTTAAATCAGGTTATTTGTTTTCTTGCTATTGAGCTGTGTGAGTCCCTTAAATATGTTTTACCTTGACCCTTTATCAGATGTATGGTTGGAAGGTATTTCCTCCCATTCTGCACTTCTCTTCACTCTGCTCATGGTTTCTGTTGCTGTGCAGAAGCCTTCCAGTTTGACATAGTCCCATTTGCCTAGTTTTGTTTTCATTGCCTGTGCTTTTGGAGTCCTATCCAAAAGTTTATTGCTCAAACCAGTGTCAAAAAGCTATGCTTTCTTCCAATAGCTTTGTGTTTTCATATCTTTTATCAAACTCTTTCATCCATTTTGAGTTGATTTTTGCATGTGGAATGAAGTCGGATCCAATTTCCTTTTCTGCATCTGGAAAATAGGTTTCCCCAATATCATTTATTGAAAAGAATGCCCTTTCCTTGTTATGTGTTTTTGACACATTTCTCAAAGATCGTTTGAACATAAATGCATGGGTTTATTTCAGGTCCATTGGTCTATGTGTCTGTTTTTATGCTAGTACCATGCTGTTTTGGTTACTACAGCTTTGCAGTATATTTTGAAATCAGGAAATGTGATGCCTCCAGCTTTGCTCTTCCTGTCAAGACTGCTTTGGCTATGTAGGGTCTTCTGTGGTTCCAAATGAATTTTAGGGTTGTTTGCTCTATTTCTGTGAAAAATACCACTGGACTTTTGATTAGGATTACATTAAATGTGTAGATCACTTTGGGTAATATGGATGATTTAAATCGTCCAATATTAACTCTTCCAGTCTCTGAACATGAAACACTTCTTCATTCATTCGTGTCTTGAAATTCTTTCACCAATGTTTTCCAGTTTTCAGTGTACAGATCTATGACCTTTGTGGCTAAATTTACTCTTAGTATTTTATTTTTTTTGATGCTATTGCAAATGAGATTGTGTACTTATAATTATTATTTTTGGATGGTTCATTATCAGTGTTAGAAATGTAACTGATTTTTGTATTTTAATCTCATTGTTCTTATTCTTCAGACCATGTTTCATAAAGCAGATTCCATTTATCCTAGTTCTGTTGCTTTCCTAGAGATCCAAGAATGTTTTCGATGACCTAAAAACAATATTCAATCTTTTACAAGGGTTACCATGAGACAAAGTGTCACTTGCCTAACCCATCTCCGTCTCCTGTACCTCTCTGAATCTAGTCCTTACCTAAGGCAGGGATTCCATTTCTGAGTCCTCTTTGAATTATGATGCACCCGATTTTACTCTCTACTCTCTACTCTACAGCATTTGTAGTTTGCAGCACACAATTCAATGCTTGTTCACTGCCAAGTTTCTTTTGCTCTTTTCTGTTCATTAGCATTCTTGATCCTCTGACTGGATCCTCCACCGGGGTTAGGTCTTCTGCTTTTGTGTGTGTCCGCTTTGGGAAGCAGCGCAGTGCTAGAGACACAACCGATGATCAAAGAACACGGGCACCTACCTCCATGGTTAATTTCTCTCAGGTCAGTAACTACAACACTAGCACTGTTTTCTGCTGAGTAGATGTAACACCTTCAGATCATACTTCCTTGTGCGTTCACTCCTTCTCTTCCATTGTTATTCTTTCTGCTTTATAGCACATCATCATCATTCAATTTCACTTCTTTTTTAAAAAATTTTTAAATGTTTATTTATTTTTGAAAGAGAGACAGAGTGCGAGCAGAGGAGGGGCAGAGAGAGAGGAAAACACAGAATCCAAAGCAGGCTCCAGGCTCTGAGCTGTCAGCACAGAGCCCGAGGCGGGGCTGGAACTCACAAACTGCGAGATCATGACCTGAGCGGAAGCCGGACACTCAACCGACTGAGCCACCCAGGCACCCCAAATTTCACTTCTACTAACATGCTTCAGTCTCAAAAATTTCATCAAATTGCTTTCACCCGGGCTCTCTTTGAGCTTCAGTTTTTAAATTTAATCTGATTAATTAGCTAACAAAATCTAGTCAATATGGAACATTTGGTGATCAATTATAAGCCCACTTCATGTACAAACATTCTTATAATTTTTTAGATTTTTTTTTTACTTCAAATGAGTAGTGTGTTACATATTCTCATTTTTATGTCTGATGAATTACTTGTGCCACTCTGATATGGTGACTGGCTTATACCAAAACTATTTTTAGTAACTCGTGTAATTTTTGTGGTCTTTCTATGACTTACTGGGGTGATTCACTGTTAAATAATTGTGCTACATTGGCAGCCTTTTATTTTATTTTATGGTGTGCCCTCCCTTCAGGTTTGCTTTAGAAGGCTTGCAACATATTCACAGGATTCATGGATCCTGAATATTTGGCTACGTTACTTTCTGCCTTATGCATTGTTACCCAACATGACAGAATGACAGAGCTTCCCTGGAATAGTAAAAGCAGAGATGCAATATTAGCATTATGAATTAATATTATTATTTACTGAGTATCATCATTTGAAGGTGACTGAGGTTGACACAGTAATCTCAAAAGGCTTAAAAGCACGACAGAATCTGCAAGTGTTTATTAAGAGACAAAGATAAATGATAATTTAGTGGTCGGCATGCTGGTGTGGAACACAATCAATTTGGATTAGATTCACATTACCGAATTGAATACCTTTTATTTATGCATAATGTTGGATCATGAATCAGATTTTTATTTATCACACTAGACTATAGCAGCAATCAAAATTCAGAGCCCACTGTAAATTACTATTAACAGGAGAAGTACAACAGGTTTTTGTATTTCAAAAAGGACTGGGTTACTCAAGGGTAACTGTTTAGTCATTGTTTTAAGAAATCTGGACAGTTGATGAATCTATTTTCATTTGGGGGTAATGTTTTACAATGTTAGAGTGAGAACTGTCTTATATCACACTGGAACTATGACCATTCACTTTTTATATATGGATAAAGGAAGATAGAACGGACGATACCTCGCTTACCAAAAAAGAAAGCATACTCAGAATACACGTGATTGTGGAAGACAGTTGGTATTACCTGGGTCTAACTTGGAAAGAGAAGGTTTTGAAATATCCGGTGATAATGATATCTGACATAATCCAGAAAGCAATAAAACTTTCCTCAGGCCTCCCAGGAGGGAAGTCGCCTGTGGGGACTTGGGGATTTGAGGGATGCTCATGACTGTGTTCAGCGAGTGGGGTGTTACATCAGGTGTAAACTCCCAGTTGGCAAAGAAGATCGGTCCATGCAGCTGCTGTGTCTGATCTCCAGACACAGTGCCTGAATTAAGTATATTTTCTTAATGAAATGAGTGCCTGAATTAAGTATATTTTCTGCTAAACCAAATATTTTAAGATTTTTTTCCTGTTGAAAGTAATACGTAAGTCATTATGACATTTTTTTTCTATTTCCACTTGATCTATGTTATCACATTGGTATCCGAGTGTATCTATTAATACTGAACTATTTAAAGCAAATGTATATGGCACACCAAACAATTACCACCACTATCTCCCCCCCACCCCGATCACAGTGATTGAAAGCATTTGCACATAATGAATTTCAAAGCACAGCTCAAAGGAATATAATGACTTCTAGGAACATATTTTTGAAGGAGTAGCTACAGAGACTAAAAAAATTTAAGCATATCCATTAAAAACATTCCACTTTTACACAAATAAAGGGTTTTATAACATTGCGAAGACATCTTGCTATTGTTTACTACAGAACTTTTTCCTTTAAAATTCTTTTCATTAAAAAATAAATGTATAAGGGGCACCTGGGTGGCTCAGTCGGTTGGATGTCTGACTTTGGCTCAGGTCACGATCTCACGGTTTGTGAGTTCAAGCCCCGCATCGGGCTCTGTGCTGACAGCTCGGAGCCTGGAGCCTACCTCCCTGCCTCGGATTCTGTGTCTCCCTCTCTCTCTGCTCCTCCCCAACTCACACTCTGTCTCTCAAAAATAAATAAACATTAAAAAATAATAATAAATGTATGAACCATAAAAGAAGTAAGGGCACACTAAAACATTTAAATTCACATTACAATAATTTTTTCCTTATTGTTACTTGACTATTGATGATTTTCATTTTAGAATATTAGTTGATATTTATAATATGAAAATTTAGTAAATAAAAAGTAGTTATAATAAATGTTTCCATCTTAGGACTATACTTCCTATCAAATTTATTTTATTAAAGATTTTCCTGTTTGGTTTAATAACTTGTTTCATGATCTCAATATACACTATTTCATGTCTTAGCAATTCTCTAGTGTCCAGGAAATTGTCCCTCTAAATACCTAATTTTTACAAGCAAGGCTCTTAATGTCCAGCTTCCCTGTGTTATAGCAATATCTGAAGGTTTTGCTATGGAGTAACCAGCACTTAGATTGGGCCTATCGGTAATTTCTCTTCTTCCATTATTCAAGAATAATGATTGACTAATTCTTTATTTATTCATGATTGATTCTTTCTTCTTCCGCCCAATGCCCCATTCCTTCACTCAAAGAATTATTATTTTCTTTATCCTGAACTTTGTTAAGTTAAGCAAGTCCCATATGACTTTGCTACTTCCCAGATTCAATTATATTCTAAAAAATTTCAGTGTCTCTTTGTTTCCTCGTATCTCTCAAATTTCATACATTATGATTCACTAGAGGCATTCAACCTAACCCTTCCCATCCATTGTATACCATAATCGTACATCTCCATCATTACTATCTTTTCAATTCTTTTTTCAACATGGCGTCTTTTCTTTACAAGAGACTATACACCGATGCGCCCTGGGAAAATATAGAGCATAAAATGTCTGCCAACTATAAAAGAAGTGAACAGGGTGTTGGAAGTAGGGAAGGGGAGAGAACTTTGGGGGGTTTTGTTTTTGTTTTTTAAATACCTACAACCACCCATTTTGGAGTCAAATGATTATTCATAGAAGTGGGGAAGGGGAAAGAGATTTTTTTGGTTTCGGTTTTGGTTTTTTAAATACCTACAACCACCCATTTGGGAGTCAAACGATTATTCTCATATTATACAATTTTTTTATAGGCTCAGAAAGTACAAGAGCTTCATAAACTCATACAAGTAACAAATGACAGCATAGGGACATGAAATAAAATCTTCTAAATTCTGTTCCCATTGTCTTCTCCCTAGACTGCACCTCCGCCTTCTGTGGACAAATAGATTTCATGTCTCTTGGTTGCTGGTGTTTTGTAGCATGCAGTTACTCAGTTATCTTAGCTCCAAAGGTCATATAACAAGCAGAAAGTTGGCTGCCTTTGAGGTAAGGTCAGATGGCACTTGAACGACAAGCTGTTTGCTGACAGGATATCAGTTTACATGTTTGGACCTGCTGTATGTGGAACCTGAATTCTGAGACCTTTCTAACAGAGCTCTTGTATTCCAGGAGAGGATCAAGTTGGAACACCATCCTGATGGAAGCTCGTCCATATGTCTGATTGTAGATGAGAATGACAGAAGTCTTGGGGGTTCATAAGAGGACTAGGAGGGAATTCAGAATATTTCAACCTTTAAAAGACTACCAAAAATGCTTGTGGCTCCTCTGAGCCTGCCTTAGCACAAATCACTCTCAGAAATTCCATAACTGCTTTTCCTTTTCTTTTTTTTCAAATTTTTTAACATTTTATTTATTTTTGAGAGACAGAGACAGAGCACAAGCAGGGGAGGGGCAGAGAGAGGGAGACAGAAGCTGAAGCAGGCTCCAGGCTCCAAGCTACCAGCACAGAGCCTGACGTGGGGCTCGAACCCATGAACTGAGAGATCATGACCTGAGCCAAAGTCAGATGCTTAACCGACCGAGCCACCCAGGCGACCCTATAATTGCCTTTCCATATATGACAAAATTCCAAAATATTAACAAATATTACTACATGAAAATAATGAAAATCTGCATATTAACAAAGTCAACAGACAAATAGTAAGCTCGGAAACATACTGCATTTCATACCAAAAACAAAGAATTAAATCCTTAATATACAAGTAGCTCCCCTAAAAATGAGTAGGAACATAAATAGATAATTCACAATAAAATGAATACAAAGAATGCTTAAAACATGTAGAAGGACGTTCAACTTCAGTAAGAAAGCAGATACCTTGAATTCGCTAATACCAAACTATTGTCTCCTTTCCAACCATGCCTTGCATTCCACACGTTTGTTTTTGTGTTTTTGTTTGTTTGTTTGTTTGTTTGTTTGTTTTAACCTTGTTTATTCCATTCCTCTGCCCCAACCCACTTTGCCACATATGTCTTTCTGGAAAGATTGTTTTTTAACATTAAAGATAATCACTGTCTCTTCTCTGGAGTCTTCACAGATGCTTTCCCTAGTATAATTAGTTGTTCACTCATGTGTCTTCCCTCGGCACATTAAATGTACTCGTAGGAGAGTATTAAAACATAATGTATTACATTGTGTTGTCGTCCATGGGCTGCGTTTTTGCGTTTTACCTCCTCTATCAGGAACAGGCATCTTGTTTTAGTCTTCTTTCACTCCTGGCACTTGGGCATGCTAAATGAGACACAGAAGGAACTCAGTCAATGTTTGTTAAATACATAAATGGATAAATGAATGAAAGTTCGAACGCAAAATAAATAACTAAATAAACGAGAACTATACTGATCTCCTAGTTGGGCTGTTTCAAGAATTTTCATGTGAAAGAGCTTGAGATAGGAGATAACAGGTGTCTGTTGGATTTAGCAAGTGGGTGTCACTGCCAGCTGCCACGTAGCAGTTTCTGACCTACGATGGATGGAAAAGTCCAGAGGATTCAAGAGTACTTAGGAAACAAAGATATGGACAGAGAGCTCTAGCCACCCCTTTGAGGAATCTGGCCGTGAAGAGAAGGTAAGCAATCAAGTAGGTTAAAAGAAGGCATAAGACAAGGGAGTGTTTTTCACCGTTAGCATTTCAAGGTTAGAGAGACTACAGTGCAAAAGCTGGGGGAGGGACGTTCAGTTTTCGGTAATAGAGGTTAGGGAATTTGGATCAACCTCTTTCGGAGAATTAGAAAAGTCAGACCAAAATAATCTGCCTAAAGAGCTAACAAAGCAGGAAGCATTATGAGACCAAGATCTGATAGAAGGTGGAAACCCAGAAAGGCGATCCCAGCTTTTCCCCTAAGGATGTCCACTGATTCTGGGAGAACGAGAGGATGAGAGACTGGAGGAGAATTTTGCTCGAGTCTCACAACTTGGGTCACACAAAAGAGAGTCCAGGTACCATCAAAGCCCAGAATATCTGGTAACTACTCGGTCTTTGGGAGGGAATTAAAAGGACAGCTTCACAGGAGTAAGAGACATTCAGGTAAACTGCCCTTCTGGGTGCTGACTCCCTTATTGGATGAAGGGTTCTGGAATTGCTAAGTCGCTTGCCAGAAACAGACCTAAATTTTCTCTGAAGGAATGCAGCATCATCCTAAGCATCATGTTATTTCTATCAGTTTTTAAATAACATCTCAAGCATTCAGTCAAAATAAGCATACAATCAAGGACACATCATGAACAAAGTCCAAGAGAAACAGACAAGGAACAGAGATTAAATGAAAATCAGATAATGGAGTTATCAGAAATAGACTTGTAAATAACTATCCTCAATATTTTCAAGGAGATAACAGATAAGAAGGAGAATTAGGATTGAGAATTATGGCAGAGAACAGGAAATTAAAAATAGAAATTTCAAAACTGAAAAATACAATAATCACAGTTAAGATCTCAATGAATGGGTGTAAAGTCCTTTCAAAAACATTTTTTAATGTTTATTTATTTTTGAGAGAGAGAGAGAGAGACAGCATGAGCGGGGGAGGGGCTGAGAGAGACGGAGACACAGCATCCGAAGCAGGCTCCAGACTCTGAGCTGTCAGCACAGAGCCCAATGCGGGGCTCAAACCCACGAACCTTGAATTCTGACTTGAGAACCGCTTAATAGACTGAGCCACCCAATCGCCCCTCAGTGAATGGGTTTAAAAGTGCTTTAGACACAGCTGAAGAGAGAATGGGTAAATCAGCGGATGGTTAAAACAAAATATCCAGAATGAAACATGGAGAGACAGAAGGATCAAAAGCACAGAGAAGAGGCAAGAAACATCTAAGATATAAATGACATCTAAGATATAAATAAACATCTAAGATATAAATGAGAAAGCCTAGTAGAAATTTCCTGGATCCCAGAAAAAAAAAGAGACAATGGATTAAAACCAACATTTGAGAATTTTCCAAAATTAACATAAGTTATCAAGCCATATGGTCAAGAATTCTTACAGATCTCAAGTAGGGTATATACAAAAAATACCACCTCTAGACACAGTACAATTAAGGGCAAAAAAATTTCTTAAAAAGCAGATGGAAAAGTCATATTATTTTGAAAGGAAAAATTATGCAAGTGAGATCTGACTTCTCAACAGAAATAATGAAAGCCAAAAGACTATAGAACAATATTTTCGGAAAGGACCTAAAATGCTACCACCAGTCAAAATATCCTCGAAGAATGAAAGTTAAGTGTAAGCAGTTTTAGGTAAGCAAAAACAGAGGTATTTACCAACAGGTGATTTTTAGGCAGAAGGTAAATGATTACGGATAGAAACTCTATGGGGCGCCTGGGTGCCTCAGCCAGTTAAGCCTCTGGCTCAGGTCGTGATCTTGCGTTTCGTGAGCATAGGGCTCTGGGACTGACAGCTCGGAGCCTGGAGCCTGTTTCGGATTCTGTCTCCCCCTCTCTCTGCCCCTCCCCCACTCATGCTCTGTCTCTCTCTCGCTTTCTCAAAAATAAATAAACGTTAAAAAAGACTTTTTTTTAAAAAAAGAAACTCTACGATAAGGGAAGAAATAAAAAGGTAAATATGTGGCTGAATAACAGTCATAATTAATGTCCAGAACAACAATAATGTGTAAATTAGAAAGGAAGACCATGAACACTTTGTCTGGAAAGGTAGCATAAATACAAAGTGACATTAGAACTTTATATCTCAAGGATGTTTTTATCTCTAGCTTACCTCCCTAAATAATAAAAAAGGAATAGATAATGACTAAACAAATAGGGGGGAAAACAGAATAATTTTTTTAAAAATCCACCCCCCAATGGGGCCCCTGGGTGGCTCATTTGGTTAAACATCCGACTTCCGTTCAGGTCAGGATCTCAGGTTTGTGAGTTTGAGACCCATATTGGGCTCTGTGCAGACAGCTCAGAGCCTGGAGCCTGCTTCAGATCTACGTCTCCCTCTCTCTCTCTCTGCCCCTTCCCCGCTTGTGCTCTGTCTGTCTCTCTCAAAAACAAATTAAGAAAAAAAAAAAAGGAATTGTTAAAATAAAATCAGCCCCCCCCCAATAAAAAGAAAGAGGAAACAAGTATACAATTGATACAAATATAAAGCAAATAGTGAGATGGGGGATTTAAGTAAATAATAACAACAATCACATTAAATATAAGTGCAGAAACATTGAAAGTAAAAAGATAGAGAGAGATACTCTGTGCAAACACTGACCAAAACAGAGCCAATACAACAATATTAATGTTAAAACAGACTTAAAGGAAAAGGTCATTAGTAGAGATAAAGGGAGAATAATAACAACAAATTGAATTCACCAAGAAGATATAACAATCCTATGTTCTGGATGTATATACAATGCTAGTATAATAAAGCCACAAAATATATAAGGCAAAAAGTTAACGGAATTAAAGAAGAAATAGACAAATTCTCACTCAAAATCCCCCACTGGGAGATCTTTAACATGTCTCTTTCACTAAATATCGAATAAGCACATAAAAAAGTACTATCCCACCAGCTGTATTTTTTACAAAAACCAGAGAGAGGTTGAATGTATGTGAGAGCAGGGGAGGACCTTTCTATGGCCGCTTTCCTAAATATGCCTAAATTTCCTTTCGTGGCTTTCCGAAATATGCCCGCCTATCACATTTCCACATATTTTACTTTTTGTTCTCTATTATTCGAATGCCCTAGTCTTCTTCAGCTGGTGAGTTCTCACTCACTTTTTTTTTTTAAAGCCTCAATTCAAATACAATTTCCCTGTGATTTCTCTATTCTGGGCTTTTACAGGACCTGACTTATATTATGGCACATGTCGTTTTGCAAAGTAGGATTTATTTAGATCTTGCACTATGCACTCTTCGAAGGAAGGCATTGTGGCGTATGGGTAGATACATATAGCATAGTTCTTGATTTTTATAAAGTTTATTCTGTTTATTGAATTACTTGCCAGGACACAATCCGTATCTTTTTTTCTCCCTTCTTACCTCTATTTTAAAAGTAAACATCTCTCCTGCAAAATGCTCCATTCATAGTCTTGTTTAAAGTATTTTAGACTCCTGAAAGTGTACCACCAGCTATGCTCATAGAATTCTTAGAAATTCTTAGAAACATGGAGGCACAGTGAATAGCTGGAAATCCCTGGCCACACCATGAACATCAAGGTTATAGTCCAAACATCAGTCAGTATGGAGAGTGAAGGGTAGATAATCAGAAAACTGGTTAACTGTACCATTTGAGACTTAAAACTTAGTAAGGCCTCTTGCTTTTGGAAGAAAACATTAATTAATTAGGATTAATAATACTTCAGAATGTATTTTCAAGGTCTGAAACGTGGCCTAGTTTGTCAGCGGCTCTGAATGCAACTTGGTCTTGCAATTTTAGTCCACGGAGAAGCAAATAGTCCTTTGGGGTCGGCTCATTCAGGAACATTCCAGGCAGGAAACGAGCTATTTGGTCTGAGAAATTGATGGTGGTCCTATGTTCTTTGGGAATAGTCGAGAGAAACAATGAAAACAAATAGCGCGTTACGATATGGCATCTTCACTATTTTTTAAACTTAAACCCATTTGTAATTATTAACAGCTTATGTGTGCCTTTTGATTTCTTTTTATTTTTATTTGGGGGGGGATTAGGCAATGATTTCTTTTTTTTATTGTTTTATTTTTTATATATAATTTGTTGTCCAGTTGGCTAACATACATTGTATACAGTGTGCTCTTGGCTTCGGGGGGTAGATCCCCGTGATTCATCGCTTCCATACAATGCCCCGTGCTCATCCCAACAAGTGCCCTTCTCAGTGCCCAGCTCTGTGTGGTTTTTTAAAATGTATTTTCTCTGCTATACCTCCTCACTCTATCCCCAGGTTAGTACACTTTCAGATTTGTAATTGTGCTCAAAAAGTTCGACAGGACAAATGAAAGAGTAAATGAACATCTCACCCTGCACTACTATTAAAGATCTTGACTCTAAACCATAAAAATGGAAGGATAAATGTTTTCCAAAAAAAAAAAAAAATTCTAATATCTCTAAATGGGACATGAACTTTTGTTCCTAATTTTATTTTGGAATGATTTTTACTTCCTCTGGTCCAAATTTTGAACTTGACAGGTTTCAAGGCCCACTCTTAAGTACTCACCCCCAAAATGGCCAGCTTCCTTTGTGTGTGAATTTGTGCCAGTTTCCTTCTCTCAAACGTTTCAGAGTCTTTCAACAGCCTCTCCTTTCTCCAGAACTTTCCTCAACACAATCCTTTAGTAGCCTGACACTTCTCTACCAATCACAGTTGTCTCCATTAAAATTTTATCTTTCTTTGTCAAGAGCTTGCCTTTCCTTCCTTATTTATTATTAAAGTTTTAAATATCCAAAGGAAAACTGATTAATAATTTCTCAGAACTAAAAAATCTGAGACTGAGAAAAAATAGACTTCAACGTGTTTATCTTCCTAAGACTTGTGAAATATAATCCCAATTGCAAAATGGAACAGCTCTTCACAATTCATACTGTCCAGACATCAGGGTATAATCTTTTAGTACAATAAATAGAAAATTCCTTTTCCTGATTGGTGTGTAAACCTTAGGCTCCTTTTCTTTTTGTGCTGCAGGAGATATACCAAGCTATTTGTCTTTTTAAGCTTTGCAAATGTAAAACATATTAATATAGGTTACCTTAGTCTATTACAAATTCACCTCACTGTCTACTAACATATCTCAACTCTAACTCAATGGCACTTCTACCTGTATTATTCATTTTTCATTATCCCATAATCCAGGGCTCTCTGCTGAGACTCTATAAAACACAACCATTAAGGCCAAACTCAGGGATATCTGTCTGTTGGGACATGGATTAGACCATCAAGTTATTTCAGCAGGCTAGACCAAGTGCCACTCAATTGCAGTGTGAATCTCCCGCCAGTGCCTATTCTAGCCACAGCCCATGATTAAAAAGTTCCGTATTCATGTCAGATTGCCTCTAGCCCCAACTCGAATTAACTCACCGAGGTACTGTGCATGTTTAGTTTCTTAACCAAGGAACTGGCAGCCTAGGTATCCTCCTGTATATTTTCATCCAAATGAAGCTTTACAAACCTGAATTTCTCTAAAGGGAGTGCATGCTGAGCTGAAGAAAAAAAAAATCTCCTGTTTTATCAGTCTCTGGTCAGCACATCATCTGTCAAAATCAATTGCGTTTCTTACCTTTGTCCTTATTAAGGATTCTAGCAAAATATGTATGAGGTGAAGCCACAGAACAAACATGGTAGCCTAAAAATGTCTAGAGTTTTAAAGCCGGCTCAGGGTCTGGGCAAAAAGCAAGCCGTGGGCTACAGGTTTTGAGTTACTGGGGTTTAGCAGCACACTTTTAAAAATGTCCGTAAGTCGGAAAAACCTAACTGTCCAACAATCAGGGATGTGTTTAATAGATCCTAATGCATTTGTTCACCGGAATGCTATGTGATCATTAAAACTGATGATAAGAGCGTATTTTTATTGCCTTGGGAGACAAGCAAGACAATTACAGAACTTTTATTTGTTGTGTGTGTCTATAACGAAACTAAGGGAGATTGTTAGGGGTGATTATTTCCAGGTTCGAAGTTTTCAGGTCCTTTTATTATTTATGTTTTCTGCGTTATTGTTTTCATTTCCATTTTTATTACTTGTTAGGGACATTTAAACTTCTGCTTCCAGCCATGATGGGGGAAGAGGGGCCAGATTTCCCCTCCTTATTTACTATATATATATATATAGTAATATATACAAATATATATACATTTAATGTTCATTTGTGAGAGAGAGGGAGAGGCTGGGGAGGGGCAGAGAGAGGGGGACACAGAATCCGAAGCAGGCTCCAGGCTCTGAGCCATCAGCACAGAGCCTGATGCAGGGCTCAAACCCACAAACTGCGAGGTCATGACCTGAGTCGAAGTCAGATGCTCAACTGACCGAGCCACCCAGGCAACCCCACCCCTCCCCTCCTTATTTACTTTAAGTACCCGAAAAATATATGCAACTGTGGTTTTCAGGCCTTGGACAGCAGGCAGTGCGGGACGCTCATCGTTGAGCCAAGGAAGACAAGTGAGGTGCGCTTGGCAAAGTCTCAGCTGACCGCCTAGAGTGAGTTTCTAGGCTGCGGCCTAGAGAAGGGGGGCCCCGAGCTGAGTACGGCAGTATCTTCTGAGTTGAGGAGACCAAGTTGACAATTTGAGGAGTACAAGGTGGCTAGAATTATCGTGGCAGACTGCCAGAGAGAAGAGCACAGAGAGCTGGGGGGATCTGCCGGCACCTTCAGCTCAGCAGGAGTTAGCACTGGCTGTGAGGAAGCTGCTAGAAGTCAGGAAAAGAGTCACCAGAAAGGAGAGGAGTCACACCAAGATGGAAATTGCTCTTGCTCTCAACAGCCAGAGTGGAAAAACCTCACAATGTACGGGTACTGGTTTTAGTGCTGAACGCTAGTTTGAAGACTGCTCTCATCTTGCCTATCAAAGCTTAAAAGCAAGATTCAGAAGGACCCGTCTGTTTCTACATACCTGAACTACATCCTAAGACAGAGCTCTACAAAATTTAAAAGAATTCAGTATCCAACAGAATAAATTCACAATGTCTATTCAGAAATTATGAGATAAGCAAAGAATCAGGAAAAAAAATCTATAATGAGGATAAAACTCGATCATCTGAAAAGACGCAGGAGTGGAAAACATGATAGGATTAATAGACAAAGAGGTTTTTTTTTAAAACTGTAAATATACTCCATACGTTCAGAAAGATGGAGGAAACCATGTGAAGGGGAAATATAAAGATAAATAGAGATCCAAATTGAACTTTCAGAGTTGAAAAAACAATGTCTAAGATGAAAAATGCATTAGATGGAATTAACAGCTACTAACAGTGATAAAATGGTATTGTTAAAAATACTTAATTCATTTGGAAGAAGGCAGAGAAAAATAGAACAAAGAATAGATAGGATAAATGGAAACTATAGCAGGATGGCGGATTAATACTCACACAAATTTATATTCACATTCAAGATATAAGCTTTAAACACCTCAGTTAAAAGGTAGAGATCATCAGATTGGATTTTAAAAAGTATGTCTGCAAAACACCCATTTTAATTATAATTAAATAGGTTAAAAGTGAATGGATAAAAATTGATATACCATACTAGCATTAACCGAAGTGGCTATAATAATATCAAGCAAAATAAATGTGAGAGTAAAGAATACGACCAAGGATACAGCAGATCATTTCATGGGGGTAAGGGGGTTGATTCTTTAAGAGGACCTGTTTATGCACCTAGTTAATATAGCTTCCAAATATCTGAGGCAAAACTGATAGGATTGAAAGAAACAGGTGACTCTGCAATTATAGCCAAAGATTTCAACATCTTTTTCTCAATATTTCACCAGCCAAGTGGACAGAAAAACCAAAGATATAGAAACCTTTAACAATGTTAGCAAAGAACTTGACCTAATTGATATTTACAAAACTCTATAATCACCAATGGCAGAATACGCATTATTAAGTGCACACAGGATGATTACCAAGATACACCATATTCTGAGTCATAAAAACTCCCCCCGAATGAAAAGTATTGGAATTATAAAAAATATATCTTCTGATCAAAGTGGAATTAAATTGGAAATTCTGGAAATTCTTCAAATATGAAAACAAACAACGCACTCCTGAATAACCCATGAGTCAAAGAAATCAGAATGTATTTTGAATGGAGTGCAAATTGAACTATAACACAAAAAATATGGAAAATGCAGTTATTCAGTGCTTAAAGGAACTTCATTAAATGCTTGTATTAGAAATGAAACAATTTAAATCAGTGACCTCTATATCCCATATGAACATAAACATGTATTTTCTTAATAAGATTTTAATGAATAAATGGCAACAATATATAAACAGATAATATATCATGACCAAGTAGAAGTTATAGGAGAAATATAAGGTTGATTTAATCTGTGATTCATCATATTAACAGGCTAACACAATACAATTCATCATATCAGGAGCTGAAAGAAGAAAAATCACATGATCACAATGGCTATAAAAAAGCTATAAAAAATTTGACAAAATCCAACACTGATTAATAATAATAATAATAATAACAAGAAGAAGAAGAAGAAGAGGAGGAAAAACCTCTCAGCAAACAAGAAAGAGACGGAAATTTCCTTGATTTGGTAAAGGGAATCTCAGAAAAATCTACAGCTACATTATACTTAATGGTGAAAGCCTGGATGCTTTCCCCACAAGATTGGGAATTAGCTGATGTGTGTTCTTACTATTTTTATTCTGTAGTGTACTGTTGGTTCAGTGTAATCAGGCAAGAAAAAGAAATAAAAGGTGTTCATATTGGAAAGTAAGAAATAAGGTGAATTTCTATTTCCTAACCACAATCAAACAGAAATTGCCACTAGAGAAAAAATACCATCAAAAATAGAAAATACTTAGGGATAAATTGACAAAAGATTTGCAAGACGTGAACACGCAAAACCTCAAGATTTCATGGTGAAAAATAAAAGACCAAAATAAATAGATAGTGCGTATTCATTGGTCAGTCTTAGGATATCAGTTTCACCCAAAATGATCCACAGATTCAACACAATTTAAATCAAGATCCAAGTAGGCTTTCCTCAGAAATTCCCATGCTGACTCTAAAATTTACATGCAAACGCAAAGCTTTTAGAACAGCCAAAACAGTTGTTTAAAAAAGGGCAAAGTAAAGAACTAAGGCTACCTGACTTGAAGATTTATTATAAAGCCACTGGGAATCAAAACAATGTTGTATTGGTATAAAGATATTCACACAGATCAGTGGAACACAAAATAGTCAGATGCAGACCCATACGTACACAGACAATTAATTTTCAAAACCAGTGCCAAGGCAACTCAATAGAGAAAGGATTATCTCTTCAATCAGTGGTGCTAGAACAATTAGGTATCCATTTGCAAATTACGAACACTGTCCCTTTCCTTACACCACCACACAAAGAATTAACTGAAAACTGATCATAGACCTAAATGTTAGGCCTAAAACTATAAAACTTGTATAAGAAAAACCCAGACATTTAATGACCTTGGTTTTGGCAAAGATGTCCCAAATATGCCACAAAAACCCCACAAACTATAGAAGGAAAAACATGAATAAATTAGCTTTATCAAAATTGAAAAGCTTTACTTAAGACAAATAACACCAAAAACTGGGTAAAGTTTTGAACAGATACTTCACTATAGGAGATTATAAGTGAAAAGATGAAAAGATGGTTAATCCCATCAGTCATTACAGGAATGCAAATTAAAATCACCATGAAATATTGCTACATCAGGAACAAAAATATGATGGCAGGGAGAATTCTAAGACGACCCCCAATAGTCCCCCTTACCCTTGTGTATAATGCTCTCTTAAAATCTCCTCCCTTGTGTGTGCGTGGGATCCATGAACATGATGAAATATCATACTTTTGGCAAAAGGACTTCTGTGGATGTAATTAAGTTCCCAAGTCAGTGGACCTCATGACAGGTAGATGATCTGGCTTGGCCTGACCTAAGCACATGAGCCCTTTAAGTCTGGATCTAGAGGTCAGTATGGAGAGATCAGATGCTGGAGGGGCATCCCATGCACCAGTGGTGGCTTTGAAGATGGAATGTAGCCACATGTCAAGGAATGTAGGCAGCTCGTAGGAGTTAGGAGCAAGCTCATGGCTGACAGCCAGCAAGGAAATGGGGACCTCGCTCCTACCTCCTGGAACTGAAGTCGGCCACACCATGTCAGCTTAGAAGACTTGAACTCCAGATCAGAATGCAGGCTGGATGACGTCTTGAATTTAGCCTTGTGAGAGTCTGAGAATCCCACCACACTGGGCCTGAACTTCTGACCTACAGGACGGTGAGCTAATAAATGTGTGTTATTCTAAGCAGCTACGTTTGTGGAAATTTGCTACACTGCGGTAGAAAATAGATACAATGGCTATGACACAAGTCTGCGGAGATGTGAAGACTAGAGGTCTCGTGTGCTCCTGGTAGAAATATAGAATGCACAAGCACTGAGGAAAACCGTCTGGTAGTTTCTTACACAGTTAAACATCCTCCTACCATAAGACAGAGCTAAACTACTCCTCATATACACCCAAGAGAAATGACAACATATGTCCCACAAAGACTTGTACACAAATGTTCACAGCAGATTTATTTATAATAGGCAAAACCCAGGAACAACAGAAATGTGTATCCACAGGTTAATGGAAGACCAGACTGTGGTATGGAATACTGCTCGGGGACAAAATTGAATGAAATCTCGATAAATGTAATGGATGAATCTCGAATAATTTTTCTGACTTAAAGAAACAAGACAAGAAAGGCTGCGTACTATCTATATATGCACTGTTTGATTCCATTTATGTAAAACTCTAGAAAATAAAAATCTCTGATGACAGAATATGGATCAGTTGTCCATAGGTAGTTAAGGAAGATAGAAATGGACTACACGAGAGAAGGAAGGAACACGAGAAGAAGGAGAGTAAAGGATAAGTTCACGATTTTGATTATGGTGATTGTTTCATGGGTATGGATACATTCCAAAGTTCATAAAATTGTATGCTTTAAATAATTACAGTGTGTTGTATGACAATTATACTTCAATAAAGCTGTAATGAAAAAGAACACACGGTTACTAACTATAAAATAAGATACAAACCAAAGGGGATAAAGTTCATGGTTTCCTATTCCATTCCTAGCTCCCTAACTAGCTGTCTAACTAGCTGCGTGAGTTTAGGCAAGTAGCATTACATCTCTAGTCTCAATAAATTCTTCTGTAAAATCAGTTGGTAGCACGAGATATTTAAGATCTTTCCTATGAATCTATAATAACATCAGCTACCTTTTACTATGTGTTTATGAAATACTAAATGCTGTTCTCACTTTATGTCATGGGATGTGACTTAGAGAAACCAACAACTTTTCCAAGATCAAAAAATGAGGGAGTGTAAGATCCAGGGTCAAACTTTTCCAAGATCAAAAAATGAGGGAGTGTAAGATCCAGAGTTGACAGCCTGTGCTCTCAGCCCATCTGTTCTACATCTATAAGTGCAATTTGTCCGACCAGGACTCACTCCATGGTAACTTTCTGAGCAGGTTAGCTTTGGTATGTTCCACCACCGATCACTGGACCCTCTAGTCCCCCCCCGCCCCGCCCCCAGTTAACTGTCTTTTCCCATGCTTTCACATCCAGTGTAGATAATTTGTCATGTGATCTGTGGGATTCAACGGCACAGCTCTTAATAATGTCAATGTGAGTCATCGAGCAGAACTCCATCCACTGTGCTGAGAATTTATACCAGGTACAATTTCATCACTAACATAACAGCTCACAAGTTACAAGGTTTTAATGTAATTCTGAACCTTACTTTTTATTTTCTATCGTTGCCTTTCCCCTCAAGAAGAAAAATAGAAGGAAACAAAAAAGGACCCCACTGTCTATAGGATAATGCAAAATTTCTTATTTAATTGAACTTCACTTGAAAGAGGAGGTAATATAAGTCCCTGAAGAGACCTCTCACAGGAGACATCAGCGGTAAGCTTTCTGTCTTTTACTTGGGTGTATTTATCAAGAGAGCGTATAGGTAGTATATATAATCACATGAAAGATACTATGCTAATTAATTAATTAATTAATTAAGCTTATGAAACAGAAGAAAATAGGCTCATCAGAAAACTTTCACTGGCACAAATTAGCCCTGCACCCTCTTCCTGTCTTAAGTGGGCAAAGCGCTGCTGAATTTGTGACGCCTGGAGAGTGAGCTGATTAACAACAATCTGCTTGGCTCTAGAGAGCGATGCTCGGTTCTTTACGGCCCCCAAGGCTTACACTTTTTACGCTGGGTCCAAAAGGAGGGTGTCAGGAGGTATGTGGAAGAACCTGTTGCCAAAAAAGGTTCCAGAGAAACAGCCCGGGGTGCGGAAAGAAGGCAGATCTGACTGGACTAGGTTCTTGCGCGAACCGTCCACATTCCTCCTACCTGCGTTTTGTCTTTCTCGCTCTAGCCTGTGGATTCTCCTCGTTCTTCATTTCTCAGAAACAAGAGACTAACGACATGCAGAGACGGAGGGGCAGGGGCAGGGCCCATGTCTTGTCTTTTATTTCCTCGGTTCCTTGCATTTCAACTTGCTCTCGGAATTAGTCCCGGTGGGGGGGGGGGGGGGGGGTGGTTCCTGCTGGAGAAAGGCTTCGTCACCTGGTGTTCTTGCCCTGAGCAACCTTGAACCCGGTACGTGAGGCCAGGGATGCTGGAAAGCCTTTGTAGGAAACACATTTATTTTAATGATTTTAATTTTATTGTTTGTTTTGTTTTTTGATGTTGGGAAGCATATTTACTCTTTGTAACTTAAAAAAAAAAAAACTTTCTCCAGGTGCATTTGGCAAACAATAAACATTTAATGTGCATGGTAGTGTGTTTTGACGGATATGTAGGTGGTAAAGCCATCAGCACCATCAAGGGCATGAAAATCAGCATCACCTCCAAAAGCAAAACACATTTGTGGCTTCGTGTTTTTGCTCTGACAGCCCGTCCCCAGGCCACCTTCTCGGCCTCCTCACCTGTGTGATAGGATTCTTACACCGGCCACCTGCTCATCCACAAATGTATTGTTTATTACATAGCATTCACATTTTTAAATCAGTTTTCAAAAATTAAAAATTGGTAGATTTCATACAAAGTCCAGATTTCTGTGCTTTTTTTTTTTTTTTTTTTTATCCCAAGCTCTGGCAAGCCCCTGGCGGCCCTTGAGCTGGCAGCGACCCATTTGTCGCCGCTGTGCGGCTGCCCGCCTCTCTAGCCAAGGCACAGGCTCCGAAGTTTGCTCCAGGCCCCCCAGGGCTCGCTCTACTGCGACCTTGTCCGGCTTCGAATTGACCGCCCCTGCCACTCCGTTTGCCCTCTCCCCCGGCACAAGCACCCATCAGCCTCCCAAACGCCGTAAACTTCTCTTTCTTGTGCCTTTACCCCGACCCGGAGCTCTGCTGTTCTCTGCCTGCCTGGCCCTGCCGGTCTGTCTTTAAAGCTCTTGAAGCAGGATGCATTGCTCCTCGCTCACCGTTAGGGGGCGCACCATGGTGGTGGTGGTTGGCACTTCTGGGCCTCCTGGGAGACTGGGAGCGCCTCAAATCCACCGCAGACGGGTTTTGTGCTGGGGACCTCAGCGTCCAGCCCAGTGTCCTACACGAGGCAGAGACCTGCAATACAATTTTGAAGTGTGCAATTTAACGGAGTCTTATGAAAAAAAATCCCATAAACTTTACCCCCCCCAAAAAACCTAAACATTTACCTTCAATTCCAATAAAATATATTTGATCATATATTATATGTGTTATTTATTAATATAGTAATATGTTTTACAATTTTAGTATATAATATAGTTATTTATTTATTCTTAAAAATCTTTTTTAGTGTTTTATTCATTTTCTGAGAGAGAGAGAGAGAGAGAGAGAGCAGGGGAGGGGCAGAGAGAGAGACAGGGAGACACAGAATCTGAAGAAGGTTCCATGGCCCGGAACCTGATGTGGGGCTCGAACTCGTGAACCATGAGATCATGACCTGAGCTGTAGTCAGACGTCTAACTGACTCGAGCCACCCAGGTGCCCCATATTATATAATATATTTAATTAATACTTATTTATTTGGATATATATTTGAATACTATATATATAGTGTATATAGCATATATATATGTATATATATATACTATGTAACATTTTGACTGAGTTGGATGTAATAACCACATGAGTCTCACATGTGAAATCCTTGAAACAGTAATCATTTGGCTCATAGGTGGAGGGTTTTGCA
Source organism: Acinonyx jubatus (assembly GCF_027475565.1). NCBI lineage: Eukaryota > Metazoa > Chordata > Mammalia > Carnivora > Felidae > Acinonyx > Acinonyx jubatus. The sequence goes on along the minus strand of NC_069385.1, from coordinate 11,940,835 downwards.
ATCTAATGTTTGAAATTTTGGAAGGTGCAAGTTCCTATTCACACATGGTTGGTCCTTTTATCTATAAGCACACACACACACACACACACACACACACTATATATATATATATATATATATACACTTTTCTATATATATAGTTCTATATATACATATATACATATACCTATGAGAGCTTCTTATTCAGGAAGTTTCTTTTTTCTTTCTTAACTTTTTTAAATGTTTACTTCTTTTTGAGAGAGGGAGAAAGCATGAGCAGGGGAGTGGCAGAGAGAAAGGGAGACACAGAGTCTGAAGCAGGCTCCAGACTCCGAGCTGTCAGCACAGAGCCCCACGCAGGGCTCAAACCCATGAACCGTGAGATCATGACCTGAGTCGAAGTCAGACGCTTCACCAACTGAGCCACCCCAGGTGCCCCATATTCAGGAAGTTTCTTAAACATAGGCAAGTTCTTTATTAAAAACATTGTTTTTCTAGCTAGTTTTCCCAAATTTTGGCGAATCTGTGACTAGAATCCATCCTGTTTCTGACCAGAAGACACTGTATATTTGTTGGGTCACATATAAAAACAACAACAACAACAACAACAACAACAAAAACCCTGAAGAAAATCTTCATGCCATAAATCTCTCTTTAGATAAAATATGGTGGAGTTCAATGCCATTTCTCAGTAGCAAGTATGAAAAACAAACAAAACCAAAAACCTGGCTTATTTTCTTTTCAATCTGATTCTTTTTTAAAAAGCATTTTGTGAATGTCGTCCATGTTGAAAAAGCTCCATAAAGAGTAAAGAAATGAATAACACCTAGTTCATCTCCTCAACGGTCTCACAATGTAGTGGGAGCAACTGAAAAAAAATGTATAAATATTTTGGGCAATAGAAACAGCTCAAAGTGAAGCTGAGAGATTGGGATGTCAGCCAATGTATTCATGCGATAGTCAAATATACTACTCCTGCCTAAAACACATGCCAGCGTTGGGAGGGAATGTGTGAAGCTAGGGGTTGGGAAGTCAAATATCACACTGTTGAAAATTTAAACATCAGAACAGAGGATGTTTGTATTTATGCTGCATGTAGGTAATGGGGAGCCATTAAATCTTGTACACTGAGGGTTCAGATTGGAAATGAATATTTGGCCACCTTCTGTGTGTCAGGGTATCCGTTCAGCATTCACACATAGAATTTTAAGGTTAAAGTGAGTTTTGGCTTCTCTCTTTCTCTCTCTCTCTCTCTCTCAAATATTTACTGAAGATGTCAAGGGTAGTCTTAAGTTAGTAGCAGGGTACTGAAGACCCATGGAAAATGAGCCATCTCTATAACCTAAAAAATGAACTCCCCAAGGATAATTTTGTAGCATGTTTGGGATTTATGTGGCCATCTGATGCTGAGTACATTTTATTACTTGAACAAATTTTGTTACATTTGTTTTGATCTGTAATAAAAAGCTATTCCAACCTGGTAACCTCTGGACCACTGAGGATGTAGACCATTATCCTGACTGCTCCAATGAATCAGGTTGTATTTAAAAAACCGAGCTATGAATCCAGTAGATAGCAAGAGAAAGCAGGGCTAAGACCCACAGGGTGACTGCATTAAGACTCTTTTCCTGTCTTCTTTGCTACTCTGATGGATGATAATAATTTCCTTTTTCCCTGCTGATTTTAAATGTATGCTTTCTTCCACCCGCGTGTGAATGCTTCCAGAGTTTTTCTCAGCTCAGCCTTGATAAAATTATCCTTTGGAGGAAGGTGATGGAGCTCTCTGCTTTCGCCCCTCATGGATGGACCCCCAGGGACTGGCTTCTGCCCTACTCATGACACAAAGCAAAGAACCAGGCTTGAGACTCTTGGCAAAGCTGGAATATTCCCCTGCATAAAGAACCCAGAGCCACAGTCAAGGATCAAAAGGGGGAGCAGGTGGGTCAGGAATCCAACGACATGGCAGCCTGATGGCCCGTGTGGGTTTAGACACCGAGCAGCTTGATTGCCATTCTGCTTCCAGCAGGGAACCAAGGCTGAGCAAGAAGTCCCTCTGGGCACAATTTTCTGAGAGCAGCCAGGTCACCCCTTACAGTCTGCTTTGTTAACACCGGTCCAGATGGACCTTCACATGCTCATGGTGATGAGGTCAACTAAAATGCCACTCTGTTCTGTGGTTGGGAAGGGATGTGTGAAGTGGAGGGTGGGAAGCTTCAAACACGACATTGTAGAAGGTTTAAATATCAGATCTGAGGAATGGGCATTTTTACTGCGGATAGGTAACAGGGAGCCACTGAATACTGTAGAGTCGGTGTCCCCCATTCCTCAGGAGCGTATGTTTCCTAGTTCGGATTATTTCCTTTTGAACCTAAGGCCATGTTTGTGACATCGTCTTAGATGGATAATTATTAGTAAGTATGGGGTCATGCTTAAGTACACTTTAAGCCCTTGACTGGGTCATGTCAGTGTATGATGATGCCAGGGTGGGGGGCTGGGAGCTATAGCAGCACCATAGGAATCAAGACATGTAGAGAAGATGTAAAGAGATTAAAGAGAGCCATGCCCTCCCGCCAGTGGTCCATCTCTGGTCCTGCCAATTAACAAGTAGAATATCATTGGCAGATGGCAATGGAGAGATTCCTGCCTGGTTACACTGGCAATCTCACTCTGCATGAAAGAACTTTCGAGAAAACAACTGTTGGTCAGAACTCCTACTTGGAAAAAGTTAAAATACTTATGAATACAATTATATAACTGAAGAAACCATGAGCTGAACCTGCTCACAATGATAACTTGAGATTTAATTAATTAATGACTCAAGTACTTTGGAAACACAAAAGACTATATAAATGCTAAATATTATTAAATGTTAATAGCCATGTTCTCGAATAACACTGATATTAATTTAAATTCCTAAACCTTATTATCAGAATGAAATGCATGCTAATGAGGCTTTCCTAATAAATATTTTGTTTATGATGTAGTTGGAGTAGTATTACTTATCTTGCTAGAGCAAGGATAAATTACGGCACGTGGCAAAAGGGTTGCTGCCTTTTCTTCAGTATAATTAAAATGGAAATGCGGAGAAATATAATGAATACATTAGGTAAGAAAATTTGTGTTAGAACCAGTGTGGTTCACTTTAGTAGCCAGCCGACGATTCCATTCCTCCTTCCAGTGGTGCTTCCCGTACTTTGTCGACTTTTGCCTTCTTAGACCCTAACAGTACTGACAAACACGTTTCGACTTAAAACAAATGGGATCAAAATAAAAATTTTCCAAAAACTGTCTGAAAATCTCATGTCCTCTTAGATCACTGGAGATATCCTGAGAGGCTTTCAGTCAAGCTTGGGGATTCCTTTTTCAGCTGCTTCTTGCCTGAGACAACCAAGAAGCCTCTATCATGGCTATGCAGATGGGAGGATGGGAGGTGGGCTTGCCTTGTTTTCCTTTTCGTGCACTGACTGAGTAATAATACTACAGCTTGCTTCCTGGGGTATTTAATCATTTGTGTTTCAATTAGTGAGGATCTGAGTGAAATCCTCAGGTAGAATGTATTCATACATTTATTTATACTTTTTTTTTTTTTCCCAAACTGTATCGGCTGCTTATAGTTAGAAGACAATTGGTTTAGTCTGGACGACCTTGAAGTTTAGAAATCTGAAATTATACATACTCTAGAGTCATACAAAACAGAAAACTTTTCTTTTAATCCCCTTCTTACTAGTTCGGTGCTATACGTTTCCATGCATAATTTCTTCAAATCCTGTGATTGGATTGAAGCAGGTGGTAATATTATCCCCCCTGACTTTTAAAGTAGGGTCCACACCCAACGTAGGGCTCGAACTCACGACCCCAAGATCAAGAGTCCCGCACTCTACCTACTAAGCCAGCCAGGTGCCCCAATATTATCCCATATTTTTAAAAGATGTCTTATTATACATATTTATTTGGTTTGATGGTTCTCTAAAGAGTTTTAACAGCCTGATTTTGAAAATAAATAACATTCTTTTTTTCTGGGGGGGGATTTTATTTTTTATTTTATTTTTTAAAATTTTTATTATTTTTAATTTAAATTTATTATTTATTTATTATTTATTTATTTATTTATTTATTTATTTATTTATTTATTTAAATAGTTTATTGTCAAGTTATCTGACATATAGTTTCTTGGCTTTGGGAGTAGATTCCCGTGGTTCATCACTTACATACAACACCCAGTGTTCATCCCAAGTGCCCCCTCAATTCCCATCTCCCATTTTCCCTGCTCCCCCATCCCACACCCCCATCAACACTCAGTTTGTTCTCTGTATTTGAGAGTCTCTTATGGTGTACCTCCTTCACTGTCTGCAACTTATTTTTCCTTCCCTTCCCCCATGGTCTTCTGTTAAGTTTCTCAAATTCCACATATGAGTGAAAACTATGATATCTATCTTTTTCTAACTGACTTATTTCACTTAGCATAATACCTTCTAGTTCCATCCATGTTGTTGCAAATGGCAAGAGTTCATTCTTTTTCATCATTGAGTAGTATTCCATTGTATATATAAACCATATCTTCTTTATCCACTCATCAGTTGATGGACATTTGGTCTCTTTCCATAATTTGGCTAATAATAACATTCTTTAACTTTGGTGTAGAACAATCCATTTACAATTTAGAATAATGTAATTTAATATTGGTTTGTAAAGATACTTTATAAATTAAGGATGGTAAGCCTTCTCTGTCATCTTTAGGCAAATACTTTTTTCTGCTAATTTTTAAATTTTTCCTTTTTTTTAACATTCATTTATTTTTGAGAGAGAGAGACAGAACGCGAGATGGGGAAGTCAGAGAGAGAGGGACACACAGAATCCGAAGCAGGCTCCAGGCTCTGAGCTGTCAGCACACAGGCTGATGCGGGGGTTGAACTCATGAGCCATGAGATCATCACCTGAGCAGAAGTCAGACGCTCAACCGACTGAGCCACCCAGGCGCGCCCCCTCCACCTTAAAATTTTTTTTTTTTAATTTTTCAAATTAAAGTTTTTAAAAAGCATACTGTAGTCATATTTGGTCATATTTTCCCTTTGGATCTTTTCCATTGTTTCTGAGTTAGAAAGCCTTTCTCTATACAAAGATAAAAAAATCTATCAAAAATAATCTTTCTCTAGCATGTCCATTCCTTAAAATTGTTTAAAGATATATTTTTTCTCTTTTTTTTTACATTTAACTCACTAACCTGAAATTTATTTTCGTATATAGCATCTGACCAAGCTCCAAATAGGCTTTTTTCCTTCAAAGGATTAACCATTGTTTATTACCCATATTTATATATTTATAACCATTATTTAACCAACCCTTTATAAATGGTTATTTATAATAACCATTATTGATAAACAATGTATATTTATTATTTATGATTTATATTTGTATGAGGCATGATTAGTGCTTGGGAAAAAAGTCAACCTTATCTATGTAACAATAATTGCACAAAGTGTCTCTGTGCTTCATTTGACCAATACGTTTTTATAGCAACGAAAATGTTGTATTAGCGCACAATGATGCTCTAAGTGTTTTCTCAGGCTTGGGGTGTTTTGGCTGAATCCTCACGAGGGGCAGAACTATGTTCTCAAGTCATTGGCTTGAATATTTGAATCCGCTGGGTGTGAACAGTAGAAGTGGCTGCCCCCAAAAACCAAGAGCCTTGGCTTTGTAGATGCTTCTGTTGTTGTTTCCAAAGGACAAGACTTCAAAGTTGCAGACTGATATAGATAGCTGAGGAAAACCTCCAGACAATATGCCAGCAATGCATCAACCCAGGATGGGGCTGCAGGATAGATGACCTTACGTCAAATGCCACTTAATGCAGCCAGAATATTGGCTACAATCTAGTCATATAGGAAATGGACTCGTGTTGCCTAATTGATTTTTTTCCCCAAACAGTGGCAATTTTAAGGCCTCTAAGTAATAGCTTTGCTGTTGAACTTAGAAAGAAATGCTGATTTCTGGAAATACTACTCAGAGGAAATGAAAAAGAAATTAATGTGCATTGCATCCGGCATCTAGCGATGCTGATAATGGCTAGTGCTCTGAAGCTTGCTCTGTGAGTGCACTGCACATTTTACAGGTATTTTCCCATCCAACATTCACCAAAATCCTACAAACTGATGACGATGATCACCTAGAATAATTTATCCTCACCTACCTAGGACACCTACCTAGAGAGTAGGGACAGAGGATTTGACCTTGATTCCAGAGTCTATATGCTTAGTCACTATTTACTGCCTATTGGAATTAGGTACAATGAGTATTTAATAAGATTTCAAAAAAATGAATGAATGAACTAAGCCACTTACTGAGGAAGTGTATAAAATAACATTGTTATAACTTTTTAAGGGCTACAAAATGATAATTACCAGAGAAGGATTTACTCTTTTAATATCTATAAAACCTATTTCAACAATTTGAAAAAGGGAAAATACTTTAGTAGTTAGCAAAAACACATCTTTGGCTGATAGAGCAATTGAATAAACACAAAATTACATTTCCCCCCCAAAAGATCATATACTATCCTCATAGCTCAATAACATTAATTATAAAGAAAATAATTTAATTTAATCTGCCCATTGACAGCTTTTTAAATATTGATTTGGAAAAACTATATGCTGGGAAAAACTGAAACTACCCTAATGAATGGCCAGTGAAATTTAGCTTCTCAAAATAGTTGATCATTTTTATTGGGTTTTCTCTATTACATTTATATACACAGTAAAAGAAGCAAAGAATACCTAAGATCAATACAAGCCAAAAAATATGAATGGAAATGGATTACCTATAACAATTCAAATGTACAGGAAAATTAATCAAAAAGTAGAATACTACAAATCTTAAAAAAATATGTATTATTCCATATAATAGATCTATTTTCAGTTTCTAAGTGCCAAAAAAAATAATATGTAGACAATGGTTATGTTAAAAAATAATTAATGAATTCCACAGGTAAGTACTGAAGAAGAGTCACCTCTGTTTGCAAATATTAAACAACAACTTTCAAAGAAAAGAACATAAAATTATGATACATCATCTGCTGTCACCACAATCTTATAAATTCACATATTTAGAAAGCTTATCAATTTCCCATTGTAAATATTTTTGGAAAACTAATACATAGACAGGGAATGAGGAGCCATTATTCCACTGTTTATTTGTCTAAGTTTATAAACATCAGAGAAGGGTAGGTTTGCAATAAGGAAATAAAGAATATACATAAATCTGCAGAAATATTTAACTGCCCAGCATGGTACGTGACATTGGACAAAAGGTTTCGGATATGGGCAAAATCTTAAGGATTGAAAGCATCATGATAAATGATGACAGATAATCCCAACAAGATGTTGATCATTTGGTGATGTCAACCATCTGATTCTCAAGAAACTAAAGGTAGGGTAGAGGTCCCAACATATTGACTGAGGTCTTTAAGCAGGGCAAAAGCAAAGTGCTTTTCCATATTAACATAGTATTTTTCTCAACACACAACACATTGAAGACATTCACAAAACTTTAAAGATGTTACAAGGGAAGAAATATAATGTGTCTAAGACAGTTGTCGTGTTATTAAAATCTTGGACAGATTCTTCTCTATGTTTTTTAATCAACTAAGATGGAAGCAATGGAAATATATTTTACTAAAAAGAATAAGTATGGCTTCTCATATAAATTATTTTTCTTTAACCTCTTTATAAAAATAATTCCACAGGTAAACTCTAAAATTGAGATTAAAAAAAAAAATTCCTAACCGAAGCCCCAAATATTTACAGTCCTTTACAGAAAGCTTGCTGACTCCTACTTGAGACCACAGAGGCATGATATCGTCACGATTTTTCTTAAATGTCAACTATAGGAAGAGTAAAGAAGACAGCTTTAAGATCTCATCTGTCTCTGTTGATCTTTGCAACCATTAGGAGAATGGAAGTCTGATAGCTATAAAGTAAGTCCATCAGTTCCAGTGTGGACTGGAAACAAAAGCTGGGGGAGAAAACCCACAAGGTATTTTACCAAGATGATGGTGTCCTCACTAATCAATGTCCCATTACAACAGGAATTAAACAGAATCTGGTCTTTGGTTTGGAGGCATTCACTCAATTTTGGGCAACTGTGCTTAGAGATACTGAAACACTGAAGGTGGTGTCAGAAGACCGTGAATATATGGGGAAATGTCAGAACAAGAGACTAAGAGCATTAAAAACGTTCCTGTATACAGAAACCCAGGAACTGAAAAAAATTAAGTGGTGAAATTGACAAAAGGTACAGAGTGCTGCTCGGAGTCAGCATAGGACAAGAAAGGGATGAGAAGATTGAAGATGCTTCCTGAACAGAGAAGCCTGAACCAGACTACCTGCTAAATGCTCCAGGAGGCTCTCGTGCTTATCTTCTCTGCCATGGCCCCAGGCTTCCCAGTGATGCATTTTGACAGCTACCCATGAATAGCATGGATGCAGTTAGGAGAAGCTAAGAGTTTTGCACTTCCCCGCTGAAATGCTTAACATTTTCAAATTAAAAAACCAATATTTTGGGCTGCTGGGGTAGCTCAAATGGTTAGGCCTCTGACTCTTGGTTTTGGCTCAGGCCGTGGTGTCATGGTTCATGAATTGCAGCTCCGTAGAGGGCTCTGCCCTGACTATATGGAGCCTGCTTGAGATTTTCTCTCTCTTCCCTTCTCTTTGCCCCTCCCACATTCTCTCTCTCTCTCTCTCTCTCTCTCTCTCAAAATCAATAAATAGACTTAAAACAGTAAAATACAATGTCAGTATCTAAAAGTATTTGGAGCAACATATGTGAGTTTAAGAGAAACTATATAATCTATCTTGTGGGAAAGGCCCAAGAACATTAAAGGGAACTTGATGAGCTGACCTTGAACTTTAGCTCCTCTCTTCCCACATCTGCCATGAATATTTCCTCTCAGAAGCTGGTGCTTCTTGGTTGAGAAGAAAGCATATTAATGAATTCATTGTTTTGAGAACCTTTATATAATCACATTTGTCAGACCAGAGTGGAATATGTAGGTGGTTTCTTCTTACTATCTCTTCCAGACAAGGCCAGCTACAGATCTTACAAAACTCCGTGCAAAATGAAAATGTGGGGTCTCTTATTCAAAAAAACAAGAAAAATTCCCATTAAGGGTACTAAAATATACAGCTTTTTCCTTTCTTCCGTCATCTTTCACACAACTTATTGTGTTGTTTTTATTTGTTATTTAACGTCTTTCTAAGTGATGAAAAATTAGAATCTTAAATTACTGTGTACTTTCTATCTTTATGCTGTGCGTTGCCAGTTTTAAATGCAAACATTAGAGCATTTAACTAGTATGTGGAATCACCAAAATTACAAAAATCGTACATGCATATGTATTTTGTTCTCACCAGGAAAGTAGAAATTCTGCACAAAACGAAATCAGCCGGGTAAGAAAGAATATAGTGCAGATCTTTGGTCATTCATGTTTTTTAGAGACCACGATCACCTTCTTTTGGCATTGAAACAAGCTGCTTTCAAATGAAAGGAGTAGTTCTCACGACGGGCAGCACCGCTCTGTTCATAGTCACGGACACAGCAGGCTGACTTTGCACTCATCCGGAGTCTCACTCAGCTTCACCCATCGTGGGTCCACTTGACTGCTGGGCTCCTGGGATCCTGGGAATGCTCTCTGTCAACAGCAGACATGCTTCCTGCACCCCCTCTCCCCTGCTCACGTTTAGGCTGTTTGTCCCACTGAACCTCACTTACCAAACACCAGTCCAAAGGCAAAATTATTAAGAATTCTTGAGCCGTGACAGCAGAGCGTTAAACCACGTGGGCTCTTCTAAGTGACGACTCTGTGCCACAGTGAAGCGTGTCCTGTGAAGCCAGCTGTGCTGCCGGTTTGTGGAGCGGAGCCCACGCATCCCAGCCAGTGCTCTGCCCTCTCCAGGAGCAGCTGGCAGCGGGGGGGTGGGGTGGGGGGGGCTCATCCGACAGTGACTTCAGACCCGTTCTAAGCCCCTCATTGCTAGTTGCTAGGTTCTGTCTTCTCTACATCCTGCCACAGTCACAATACTACACAGTCTCTTGCAGGCTCCCAGCTGGCCTTCCGCTCAGTCCTGGTGGCCCCTCCATGGCTGCCTAAATGTGACTTCGTTCTTGTTCAACTGGCTCTGTCCAGGGCGAGCCCAGACATCATGAACATCCAGCTGTCAGGAACCAACTGGATTTCTTGGTCCTTGGGCATGTGGTTCCTCTAAAGTGAGGCACAGCCCCGGGCCTGTCCCTGTAACCAAGCAGGGAAGGGTCACACCCGCACTGCGTCACTCCTATCTCAGCTGGCCCTCATCTAACAGGATTGTGGCGCTGCTTTTGTGAACACACACGTGCTCGGGCACGCACAAGACTCCAGCACTCAGATGACAAAGCCTGTGAAAGGGGGGCACTCCCCAGCCAGGCTCACGGGCCCGTCGCCCCATAGCGGCATAGTGAGAATGTGTAGCCTTGTCCTTGATGTCCCCCAAGCAGCCACATCGGGTTCGTTTGTAACAGGTACAATCGGAGGCCTCGAACCCCAGCTGAACCTCTCATAACATTGCTCCCCCTGGGCTCCCAGTGTTAGGATTTCTCCACATTGTCACTTCTCTCTTATAGGGGACCAGAATATGCTATCCCCAAACATGCCACTTTGGCAGAAGGATTATCTAGAGCCGGAGGCAAATGAGAATCAATAGATACAGAAAGACACCTTCCCCGGACTCTCTGATCTAACAGCAGAAATTTCTGAAAAATGAGAAATTTCTGAAAAATGTAAATCTCCCCTCCCGGGGTAGTTTTAATGGCCTTGCGGGGGTGGCGGGGGAAGGCAGTTGGCACCAAAATGGACGTACGTAGCAAACCTTGCTCGGTTAGTTTCCCCCATCTATTTACCTTTCCACAGTGTGCCACCGTGGGAAGTCTAAGACCCTTTTCTTTTGTCTTGTGACTTCTCTACAGATTTATTGTTCTTTGCTAAAGCACTGTATCATCGTAAGTTCTAGCCATGCCTGTGAGTTAGTCGCTATGAAGTTTCTCCCATGTGACATGTGCCACATGTGTTAGTAAACTTTTGTTTGTCTCGTATTCATCTGTCCTTTGTGAGTCTGGTTTTACAGGACCCAACTGGAGAACCCAGCAGGGGAGAAGGAAAAGGAGTCTCTTCCCGCTATCCAATCTCCCAAATCACCGAATTTGGGGCCTTTTAAAACTCCCATGTACAGGTGTGAGCCGTGCCAGGGCCCCATATAAGCAAGAATGTCTGCTCTCTGAAATGTCTGTCGAATTCTCCGATGATGTCCCGATGATCATAAACCCATCTTCCTTGGATCTTCTTTACTGCTCTACTCTGTGATTCACATATATCCCCCTGGAGTCCTCTCCTGGTCGGGGGGACAGATCTGGGGGCGGTGCCGGAAGCAGCACCCCTGGTGAAATTGCTTTGAAGTCTCAAGTTTTCATCTTAGGAGTTCGTGGGAATTTTGCATTCTTTCCATAAATAATCCGAATTAGTTTTAATATTTAGATCTACTTTAATTAACCTCGTGAAATTACTTAACTTTCCTCTCAAACTTTTCAGGAAACGTGATCCCCGGGGAAGACAGTTATTCCCTGGCTTTACATAGCATGCCCACCCAATTTGGCAAGAAGAGATGCACCTTCTGCATTCAATTTTTTTAATTCTTTTCAATAAATATTAATTGAGCGCTGACTCCATAGAAGCAATGTGCTGGACAGTGGTGATACAAGGGTAAGCTAATGCAGACCTTGTCCCTAGACTCCCAAAGCTTACAGTCTAGCACAGCCCAGGACGAGGGACAAAAGTAAGACTGGCGTTATCTCATTGGAATCACAACACAACACCACGTTCTATTTTCAGTAACTGTAGCTCATAAAAAAAGGAAAACAGTCTTTAGAATCCTTCAAGCCAAGTGGTCTTTCCAATCTTTAATATTGAGGCTGTCACTCCTATAATAAAAAATGTTTACTTGGGTGTGGTTGGGAGTCGGGACTGGGATAGGAAGGAAAAACAGCAACAACAACAACAGAGTTTATTGCTCAAGTCAGAGTTTCAATGTGGATTCATTAGTATAAATGAACTCCCTCCCTGGTCAACTGAACTGAGTTTAATCGCTATGAAATAATTCAGTGCTGACAGACAGGATGAGCCAAATGACCTTGTTCCTTGTATTCCATTTCTGAGTTTTTATGAGACTTTTCCACCTCACTGGAAAGTCGTCTTAGTCTATCAATTTTACGTATTTGGGTTGGATCGCTTTTCTTAGGTAGATTAAGATCCAAGCATGCTTTTGTGTTTTTAACTATATTAATTGCTTGATCGACTCCCATTTCAGAGAGGCTCAGCAAAACTCTTCATGCTTCTCTGAAAGCTGCTTCTCTGTTTTCTTCCCTTTTCGTTTATTAACCCTGCACTTGCCATGCAAATTATACAAATTTTGCCCTTCAGGCACTAGCAAGTTCCATCGATATTTGAATTCCGTTAGACGCTTTCACACACGATTGAGCTTCTGTAACTCTTCCTTTCTGATCAAAAGACTTAGATCTAAAATCTGTCCCTGACTCAGCGGTAGGGAAACAAGTTCTGTCCTTGCAAAAAAAAATAATTTTTAAGTATTTCAAAATGAGAAAAGAGGAGCAGAGTGTCCAAAAAACAAATTGGGCTTTTTCATTTTAGGAGCAAATGTATTCCCAGAATTGGTAAAGGTTTAATTAAGCGTTTTAAAATAATCACCAATAACCCAAAGAGAAAATAATGTATACAAAACCATCTTGATATTTCCAATGTTCGGACTGAGGATAACAACTTTGACACTTAAAAAAAAAAAATCTATCTTTGTGAAGGCAAAAACAAAACAATGAGATAGTTCCAAATGGATTTGGATATTCAAGAGGTCCATGCAGTCAATAAGAATTGGCCTTAGCCTTGCCATGAATAAAATGCTCTTTTTATTTATAATAGCCCTAATATTTATGTGGGCCTTTTGAAGTAGATAACAAAGCATGATATTAAGTGAAAATGGACAAATTCTTTCCAGAGAATTATAAATAATGACATTGTATGAAGAAACAATCCATCCTTCATTCTGGTATAATATTTTGGGGTATGTTAAATATATTTTTAATATTAATTATTTTTAATTTTAATAATTAAAATTTTTTTTAATATTAAAAGAGCACACAATGAAGAATTAATTGACTTGTTGGAGCATTTAAAATTTTTATATTCTCTTACCAAAGAAATACAAATTACTTTGGAGAGCTCTCCTTACAGTCATGGCTGTTCACTTGAGGAGAAAAACAAAGAACATGAAAAACATAATTGGCCTCAGATGATAATTTGAGATTTCTCTAAACTCCAGTTATGTAGGGCTAAGTTTTTTTTAAATTATTTCTCATGTCTTACCTCTAACTTCACAAACTCCTAATAAATGAACACAAATTACGTATTAAAAACTGCCCAGTGTCTTTCATTTTGTCCCATTCAGCTTTTCCAATCTACCACACTCTAGCCAGACCGGACGAGGCTTTTGTCCCCAAACATCTTTATGCTCCTAACCGCATGCTTTCGTCTCTCTGTTTCCACTGTCTGACGTAGATCCCCCAGGATCCACGCTTGACATCATTCAGCTTGCCCTTCATTTCTCAACACAAATACCAGTTTCTCTGTGAGTTTGTCCCTGAAAATGATCTCTCCCATCTTTGAAACCCTGCATTTAGAATATTCTGAGGGCATCTGGGTGGCTCAGTCGGTTAAGCGCCCTACTTCAGCTCAGGTCATGATCTCACGGTTTGTGGGTTCGAGGAACCGCGTCGGGCTGTGTGCTGACAGCTTGGAGCCTGGAGCCTGCTTCAGATTCTGTCTCCCTCTCTCGGCCCCTGCTGTGCTCATGCTTTGTCTCTCTCTGTCTCTCAAAAATAAACAAATGTTAAAAAAAGTTAGAATATTCTGAAATGCAGCATTTACAAAACATACAGAAACATGAGCTTTGGAGTCAGACTTAGATTTGAATCATAGCTGAGCATTTACTGTATGTGGGCAAACAATCTGACCTCTCAGACTCTGTTTTCTCATCTGTAAGATGGGAATAGCAGTAGCCCTTTCATTGTGGTGAGGACCAAATGAGATAGCTTCTGTGAGGTTCTTTGTCCAGTGTCAGTCCAACAGAAAGTGCTCAAGGTTAGTTAGCTGTTATGATGTTATTATGACTACGCTTCACATTTGATCCATGACATTATTTTAGTTGGGAGAGGACACGTCTATTTCCTTCATTGGATGGTTATGGTAAGCAAATGTCCTATGCTTCGTTGCTTTTATTCCATCACAATGTCTAATACAATGTCGTGGCTTGTCATAGAAGTTTCTTAATTGATAGTTTCTTCTGTGAGAACCTTAAATGGCTATTTAGAAAGGTAGAAGAAGAGAGAGAGTGAAGAGAGGAAAGGAAAGGAAAGGAAGGGAAGGGAAAGGAAGGGAAGGGAAGGAAAGCAAAGGGAAGGGAAGGGAATCCAACCATTCTCCTTTCTTACCCGTGTGTGTGTGTGTATGAACTTCTGGAGTGAGAGTCAGCTAACTTTGTATTCCCACAGCAAAAAATACAAATGCTTCTAAATTTTGGCCATTCTCACTAATGAACAAGATGGTTTTGAGGGTGCCAGTATTTACAGAGTATTAACAGCTAGAAAAGAGCTCAAAACAAGTTTTCCTAATAATAAATTCTTAACAATTTCATCTAGTCTCGACGATATTTAGCTCAGTATCAAGTTTTCAAGCTTTTTTTAGCTTTAGAAAATTATAATTTCTGAGTAACTAAAACTTGAGAAATAAAAGACATCTTGCTAGCATAATTTGTAAAGCATTCTGTGGTTAAAATAAGAAAAAATTAGCCTTTGAGTGAAACTTAAAACACGTTTGTCAAAAGCTAGCAGCCAAAACACAGGAAAGCAATTTATCCAAAATTAGATTGCTTTGAAATCCTAAGGTTAATGGAATCACGGGAGGGAAAAGGTGGTGAGGTAATTTGGCATCGTTAAAACCTTCAACTGAGATGGGAGATAATGTAAGTTAACTATGTGAACATTAACTCATGTCTTAAAATGCTCCAAACAATTGGGAGCTGTTAGGAAAAATATTCCAAGCAAAGTTCAAGAGCAGAAAGTGATTTTTGTATCTTTTAGATGGATAACGTGAAGCTCTTTGAAATCCCTTTCTGGTGAAGCTGCTTTTAACTTAAAAATAACGTGACCGAAAATCCAAGTCTACAAAGAAAACAAGAGTTAATTCTAATGTGAGTGCAAGTTCAATATGTGGGATAACTTGAGAAAGAGTGACCTTTTTTCTTTGAGTCACTAAAATTTAGCTCTGGTATTATTGGGGTGACACAGGTAAATGACACAGAAATAAAACTATAGAGTTTGCTGGTAAGACTGACTCATAGGACCGACATCATTGACTTGTGTTCGTTTCATTCATCCTTGTGTTGATTGATTCATTCATCTATAGCATGTGTTTAAATGTGTCCTAAGAGGTATGCTCATTGAAAGACAATAGCAACAATAAGATGGAATCATGAGTTCTGCTTTCCTTAAATGGAAATGAGTAATAACCATGTTTATTATAATAGGCATCCTTGGGTTATATTTAGCACTTAATATTTCTTAGGTCAAATAATTCTGTTACAGTGCTATTTCTTTTTTCTCTTTGGACCCCTACGAAACCAGAAAAGTGTCAATTAAACGGACCAGGATCCAGAGATATAGCATTTATATTTTTTGAAAAGAGTAATATTATTTGTTAGAGATCTTGTTCCGTCATTTATAAATAGTCACCTTTGTAAAGCAAGAAATAACCTTGTTTAAAAAACCACTGACATTGTTGTTCTATTGTCACCTGCTGGTAATTGAAAATGTGTTTCTGTCAGTTCTACCTAAGATGGAATGTAATTCCTTCTAAGATCTTGATCTTAAATTGGTAGCAAGAAAGCCAAAGAGGAAAAAGCAAGAAGTCTTTACTTGTTCTTTGCACGAGTAATTTTGTACTGCCCTTTCTGATAATGTGAGTTATTATTCTTACTGACTCTTGGAAGTCAGCGATTGGCTTCTATTTTTTTTTTTTTTTTTTTTTTTTTTTACAGCTCTCAGCTCTGTTTTAGTCAATTGATATGGAAGTGGGTCTCTGCCTGGCTTTGGAACACACATTTGTAATGTTTATTTGAAAATAAAATCCAGATCGCTTTGTTAGAACAAGCATCTACACAGAGTAAATAGCTAAATCCTTACCACGGTCTCCTCAGCTTGTTTTTTGTTTTTTGTTTTTTTTTTGTCTGCCAGCCCACAAACTTGTTCTAGAACATGCGTAACCTTATAGCCTAAAGTATAACAATGATTACGGGAATTAGTCTTAGTCTCAAAATCGAGGATCCAGAATAACTCAGATTGTTACCATCCTCGATTGGATAACTACCCGATTCTGATGTTTCAGAATGCTCACGCTCTGAGATGCTTATCTATATTTCAAGGAATGCAAACAGAATTTTAATTACACTTGTAACACTGCCTGAGGTAATCATATTACAGAAAATACTGAAGAGCTCTTCTGAAATTCTTTTTTTTTTTCCTATTTGAGGGAATACACAAGACAGCAGGAAAAAAGAATAAAATTCTTTTTTAACCATCAGAGAATTTGAAAAATAAACAAGCCGATTTGGAAGAGATTATACCTTCTCATCAAGCAAGTAAAGGAAATCACTTAATATTGATATCAGAATGAATTTAGGCGGCCACACAAAACAAGTCTTTGCACTAGAACAAGGATTCCATCTTTATTATTCTGGATAGAGGTCATCTTGACTCTGTTTTAATGCTTCTAGACATGGGGAATTTCCTCCTTGGCAAAGTGGTCTGGCCCAACCGATTTATAGAGACTTCTAAATGTTCAAGGGTTCCCAGTATTGAGGCACAAAATTAGCCTCCCCTCGAACTTCTTTTTATTGTTCTTTGTGCTGTCCTGTGGAGTTAACAGAGTAAATCTAATTAACTCCTGTTTCACATGACAGTCTTTCAAATATTTGAAGATACCTACCCTGACGAGTGTTTGTGGAGCTGTGGTTCAATGGTGTTCATTTTATTTCTTTTGATTTCCTGCACACGGCAGGAATCTCGGGATGGGGTTAGCTCCCTCCTCCCTTTTCTTTTTAACCATAATAAAGATGTCTTCTAAAAAGGCTCCTCTTGCCTTGTCTTTGTATAAGCCCTTTGTTGAGTCCGGTATCATGCCCACATTAGCCCTTCATTATATGTGATATTTTATATCTAAGTGTATGTGCACCTCGATGTTTAAACTTTGTAATCCTTAGGCACGTAAGTATTTGGGCTTTTTTAACGAAAGGCCATCTTGATGATACCACGTACGAAATGAGTACACTTCCAGCGTAAGTTAAAAATTAGAATCTTACATGGCATGGTTCGTTGACATTAAAAATTGGTTCCTGTGTCATACAGGTGTTGGAAATATAATTCCGAAATGGAAGCATCACATGTTGAGCTTCCTTCAAGGTAATATAAGTAAGATGCAGTATTTTCCTCAAACTCATCTATCTAGCTGTTAGTATAAGGAGGTCAGGTAGATCTACATGGACGTGGGAGTCAGCCTGTGGGATGTGTATCGCAAAAATGCAAATAAACTTATAGTGCATGGTTGGGAGGTTTTCTTGGTAAATAGGCTCACTGCACCATTCCGACATCCATGTGTTGTTGCAGGGGGACATAGGAATGATCTCAGCCTCCAGGGATGCTTCTGAAAGTCACAACCCCCTTGTGCTTATGTACCTAGGAGGCACGCCGGTAGAGCGTCCGGTGGTGAAATGAACCGGGAAAAGTCAAAAGGAACTTTCCAAAAGGAAATTGTGACAGCTGGATGGGCGTTCACCAAAGTAATTGATCAACGTGTGCCACTATACAAACCAGACTTCAACTAGGAAGTAAAGAAAAGCGATCAAGTGAATTTTAAAGGAAGCTTTCTGAGACGCATTACAATACGCCGCCATGGCTTTGTCTCTTTGCAAGTGAATCATCACAGTGTGGTTTTCTAAATGTTATTATCTGAAGACTGAAATCCTCAAGACTGTAGGAGCAGGGGAAGGAGGAAACTTTAATTTATTAGGGACCTTCCGCACATTCAGGGGATGAAACTTGATTTTGTGGCTGCACTGGTGCATAAATCCCATCAAGCTAGTCAGCCATTGGCTAATGTCCTCAAATCCCTAAAGCATCAGTGAGATCCCGAGAAAAGAGTCCCATTTAACTGGGCATCTAAGATGCTTTACTGATAATGCAGGACCAACAGTTCTGTCTGAGGCATAGAGTTCCCCCGAACCTAATGGGGTCACCATACTTTTATTAGCCTTTCTTACAAAGCATCCGTTTAATGAAGCTTTGGGTAGGAATTAACTTTTTTTTTTTCCCTTTGGTGCCCAAAGAACTTCCATCTAGTTAAGGTCACTCTACTTAAAAGCATTTTCCTCATGACTCCTCAAATGCATCAACCAAATAGAGGTCTCAGTTTCTTGCCTCAATAGAATGGTGCAATCCCAAATGGGAGAGCCCAATAAACAAGGTATGAAGAGCACAGAAAATGTGTGGAACCTACAGTTTTCCGGACCAAGTGTAAATATAGTCTTGTAAAGATTACTGATTATAGAAATGTGCAGTCAGATAAGGCAGAAAAGGCGAAGACAACAACTCTCTGCTATGTAAAATTGTCAAAAAAGTATCCTAAAAGGTACTATGATTTTTCTTTTTCTTAAGTGTCATTTAGAACACAGAGTCAAAAACATTCTAACATTTAATATTTTTCAAAATGTTACCTTAATCAGAATTTTGGAGAGCAGCATGTTAATATTAATTTAGAATCATTACCAGAATATGGGTTTGCAGTTCAATGTTTTGCTCTTATATGGTATACACTTACAATTTGGAGCCAGAAGTTTAGGATATTAAGAAATACCAATTATCAGTCATCAAAGTATGTATTTAAATGTGCAAAAGAGAAATCTATGATAAGATCCTTACTGCAAAGGTATTATAATCTGGTTTGCAGAATAAAATGAACAGGCATAGCCAACATTTAAATGCTAAGGAAATAGATAGCAGTGCTCACTAGTCTGGCATAAAACATAAATGCTAAGGGAACACAAATTCTGAGAGGAGATGTCAGTCTGGCCCACAGTTGTCATGGACAGTATCGCAGAAGACTAAGGCTTGGAAAGGCCTGGAAGAATGGCAAGATGGGAATTGGGAAGCGTGAGGAACAAGAGCGCTTATCTGGGTAGCGTTTGGGGGCAGTAGTGAAGGGGTGGGGCTTTCCAGTGCTGAAGCATGGTGGCAGATGTAAATGTTTTGAGAGGAAATATGATGAAGGCCTGTAATGCCAAGGATCTGATGTGACATGAGAACTCGTAGGCACCTTGGGAAGATATCTGAGTTGGGTCGAAATAGGATGGCAGCCGAGGAGAGATCAAAGCAGAGCAGTGGGACGGGTCCTAGGCTTAAATCCCCCAAATCCGGGTAGAACTCGGTGTTTGGTTCTCATGACCAGCGTTCCACAGGATGAGCCACCTTACGCCTCAGCATTGAGCCGTGTGAATAAGGGAGGTCGAACCCTGGTGAACTATCGATCATTGCAAACACACAACGTGGTGTTGCTTCAATACTACTCGGGGAGTAGTGTTGACGGGAATAAAGAAGGTCTGCAGGCGGTTGTGAAGACCATTCACGGGTGAGGGGACAAGGACCTGGCCACATGTATTAACAATTCAAGGTGGAACGGAAGACTTAAATGTAGGAACCGGAATTACTGAGTCCTGCGCATTCTAACTACAGGCTTCCATTTACTGAGGTAAGTATCCTTCCTGCTTTGTGAGTCTCAAAATATACTTCAGGTCATAAACCTGTGACTCTGCGTTACTGGTATTTTATGAAAAAAATGCCACTCGTCATAATTTGTTCAATTATTGCCTAGCAAAACACCACGCAACTAACACCCAATAAAATGGTAATTGACGATAGCTGTGATTATGTCCAGCAAAATACTCTGCGAGGTTCTTGTGAGTAAAATGAGCGAAAATGCCCGCTGTAGCGATCACTTAATCACGCTGTAGCTTTGTTATTTTCATTTGAGGGAGGAAAGTGAGAGGATTTCCAAATCTAGGTTGTTCATCAGACGTGGCATGGGAAGAAATGAAGCACATTTTAAAGTTCTTCTACCTGACCAGCCAAGAGAATGGAGATGATTATGATAAGACCTTATAGAAAGAAAGGGACCATTTTATCTCTAAAGAAAATCTAGCAAAGACGACTTTTAAAAAATTCCATTAGGAAAAGGAGATAGACCAAGTCTTGTTTCAAATCCATGTAAAGAGCAGGGAAGCTGAGAGCCGGGAGTATAATTTGATGGTCTCTGTTATATTTGCACATGTACTGTTAGCAGCAACAACAAGAAAATCAGGTGTGTATATTTTCTCTTTATTTCAGAGAACCCTGTGAACTTAAGGCTGGCACAGTCTGTCACACAAGCTCGTGATAGCAATAAGAGATAAGAGCACAGTAAAGGAAGGCCATCTTGTAGAAAGTGACTTAGGAATTTCTCATCACACAAAACTGATAAAAACCCAACATGCGGAGCATACCAAGAATGCCAACGGCTGAAATGAGAATGATATCTGGGAGGGCCGGTTTGTAACGAAGGACGAGTCCGGGTGAGTGAGCAGGACAATGAAGGAAGGGCCTTAGTGAACGAAAGACACACGGACAACACAAAGCTTCCAGAGCTGTCAGTGGTAGGGTGTGCCCTCCAGCTTCGCTGATGTGCAAACCAGTTGGACGGGCTCTCCACCAAGGCCTGGCCCTCCTCTTCTTTCCGGTTGTCTGTTCTATACTTTTTGGCACCTATTCTTTGGCAACCATGTGGTTGAATTCTGTCTCTCAAAAAAAAAAAAAGATGTGTCGACGTTCTCACCCCCAGCACCCATGAATGTGGCCTTATTTGGAGTAGAGTCTTTGTGGACATCATTATATATACATATATGTTAAGATGAGGTCACTCTGGAGTAAGGAGGGCCCTTCGTCTTATGACCGGTGTCCTTATAACAAGAGGACAAGGGGCACAGAGATAGGCAGACGCACTCAGAGACACAGGGAAATCTCCACATGACCGTTGGAGGCAGAGATTGGAGTAGTGAGGCCATACACCACAGAACAGCAAGGATTACTGGAGACACCAGAAGCTAAGGCATCGGATAGATTCTTCCCTAGAACGTTCAGAGAGAGCATGGCTCTATGGGCATCTTCATTTTGGACTTCTGGCCTCCAGAAAAGAGAGAGAATCCATTTCTATGGTTTTAAGTCACCCAGTCCGTGGTGCTGTGCTATAGCAGCCCTCAGAAATTAACATACCAACCATGATTCCTTCTTCATTGTTATGCGTTGACGTCCTATTTTCCTCAATGAGAGGACAACCTCCATGAAGGCAGGGTCCTCACACTCTACTCTTCTCATCTGCCCCCCATTCCCAAGCACCCAGCTCACTGTTATAACAGAAACCAAGCCCTTCGTTGCAACACTAATGCCACGCAGTGTTCCAGAGTACAAAGTTAAGACTATTGAACAGGTGGCAAATGGGTGCTAAAACCTGCTGGATGCTAATTGCCAAATGGATGAAGCCTCTGGAGTGTATTTGTCCTAAAGCAAATTGCTGTATATTTTACTCCATAATTGTTTTCTAATGATTTCTATGTTGCCTGTTTCATAAAATATTTTACTTGAGTGACACAACTAACAAGCATAGCACAGGACAATTAAAATAAAACGGAAAATGTTGGAGAAAAAAGAAGGAGAAGGAAAGATCTAATTTCGGCAATGAGTTAATTATTACAATCTTGTGTTAAATATACCTCTGAGCTTACTGGCAGCCAAGGAAAAAAAGATTTTGCGATTGGCGTTGGAGAAAAGGGAAAGCATTGAACGTCACCTGAAGAGGAGAATTTTGTTTCTGCAAGTCAAACCTATGAGAATTTTTATGTGACTTCTTCATGTGACCTTCTGTGTGAACTTAATATATATTGAAGAAACACAATTGTTAGTTTCTTTGATGACTGTTCCGCGGAAGGGGTTGACGTGTTTTGCAAAGGGACGTTTCTCAAGTAGTTCCTGAAAGGACGCCACGGGCGTTTATGGATTTAATCAATCATTCATTCTGCAAGAATTTTTTAAGTGCCTAACGTGTCAAGCACCACACGAGGTGTTGAGATTTAGATGCAGTCCTCGCCTTTAAAGAAGTCTCTGATTAGTGGAAGACAACTCATAAGATAGACACTATAATACAATGTGGGAGGTACAATAATTTAAAAAATGACTAGAACACTGAGAAACATGGAGCCCAGCCCAGCACATAACATTAAGATGTGATAAGATGTGATAGGAACTAAAATTACACAACTCGGTTGCAATTATTCCTGGTAAGCAGGTGGTGTTGGGGTAAATCTAGGGAGCAAAGCAGAGGTTGAAAACTAATGGTCTATGCGCCTAAACTGACCAGTAGAAGTTTCATTTGGTTTATGTAACTATTTAACTCTGAAAAACTATTTAAAAATTGGATTTCTGGCTTCTTAGGTAATGAGAAGACCCGGACCACACAGGAGCAGTTGACTCTACACGTTGGTTGTCTAGGTTTGGAAAACCACTGCCTTGGATGGTGTCTCACAACCATCAAGAACTTCCAGCTACCTGGTGACGTTTGTTGAACAGGTCCATATAATGCGCAAATGTTCTAATGAGGTCCAAGCATTGGCACTCTTGTTTTCCAAAAGTAACCTGTTTGTAGATCAGAGGCATGCATAGTGCAAGTTATCACTCTGTTGTAAGAAGGTAGGACTATGCTGGGACACCTGGGGGGCTCAGTTCCTTAAGCCTCTGATTCTTGATTTTGGCTCAGGTCATGATCTCAGGGTTCCTGAGACTGAGCCCTGCATCCAGCTCAGTGCTGACAGCAAGGAGCCTGCTTGGAATGCTCTCCTCCCCCCCTTCTCTCCCTGCCCCTCCCCTGCTCGCACTCTCTCTCTTTCTCTCTCCCTCTCAAAATAAATAAACATTAAAAAAAAAGAATGTGAGACTCTGCTTTTATTGTTACTTGAATGGAATGTCAAGCTGTCAGCCAAAATGAGTTGCAGACATACCTGCAAAATATGCGTACCTTAATTTTCACTCAAAAGGAGAGGTTCAAGCTGTTCCAACAACTGAAGGAACAACACTCCAAACTCCAGAGTCATGCAACGCTTAACGTGGCAAGTGGGTGCGACATCACAAAGAATAGCAATGACAAAACCCATCACCTTTGCGGAGCGTCGGTAATGTGTCTGGCGCTGTGTTTCCAGATTTAGCTCCCTTTTCTTATTCACTCCTCACAACAAGTGTATGTGGTCAAAGTGTCTTCATACTACCAGCAAGGGGCCGAGGTTCAGACAGAGACGGAGCCACTTGCCCAAGGTCACGGAATAGGTAAATGCAAAGCCAGAGTTCAAATTCAGGTCCGTCTGACATCAAAACCTGACCTTTCAAATATTGGACTCTACCATTTCTAAAATCAAAGGTCTACCATAATGCTACAATGTCCACCAGAAAACTATGTGTGTGTGTATGTGTGTGTGTGTGTATACACAATATATGCACAAAAAGTAGATGCTATGTGTGCTCAATATTTTAACAATTATGACAGACACAACTGGTCTAATTTTTTTTTTTTTGAATTATGTGTTCAGTTGTGAAGTAAATGGATTTTACTAGATTCCAGTGTCAAAGAACTTGGTAATCTATAGGACCATAAGTCAATGGAGAAAGGTCAAATTGTTTAGAAGATAATTCTTATTGGGAAAACTGGTCGATTATGTAGAAAATAACAACAGTACCTACAAATTACATGCAGATTAAAATTACAGGGATGCCGCGCTTAACACCTCTTATATTGGCAAAATTAGCTGGGAGGAGCTGAGTGTTGGGGAGGGCGTATCACTAGAGCAGTGGTTCTCAAACTTATATGCGTGTTGGAACCCCGTAGAGAGCTTTAAATACTACCTGCACCTTGGTTCCACCTCCAGAAATTCTGACTTGATTAAGGTGAGGTATGGCCTAGGTGGCTAGGCACCACTGGGATGAAAAACAAAACACTGTCATGGGGTGCTGGTGCCCACGTAGGCATTCAGGAGAACGAGGGGCGCTACTTAAATGATATTTACCCAAAATGCATGACCCAGCCATCGGGCTCTTGAACTGACATCCCAGAGAAGCTCTCACAAGGGCCCGGAGGACACACGTGCAATGATGTTCATCCCAGTGCGGCAGTAATAACAGTGGAGGCACCTGCTCACAAGTTGCAAGGGTCAGCGACTACCCAAGTGGACACAAGAAACGGGAGGTTGGGGCACCTGGGTGGCTCAGTCGGTTAAGCGCCTGACTCTTGATTTGGGGTCTGGTAATGATCTCAGGCTTCGTGAGTTGGAGCCCCACATCAGGCTCTGCGCTGAGCGTGTGGATCCCGCTTGGATTCCCCTCTCTGTTTCTCTCTCTCTCTCTCCCTCTCTTTCACTCAGAATAAATAAGTAAATAAAATGTGTTTAAAAGAAACAGGAGATTGGATACACATGTCTAGCACGCAGTGGGGCTGTCTGGCTATGACACGGTCGTCACGATCATATAGATGGCATTTAAAGGCACAGGACTTGATGAGACCACTCAAAGCCAGAACGCAGGTTTGTACATACAAGAGGCAAAAGATGCACCACGGATACTCCCACATTTAGGGAGATGGTACAGGAAAAGGAGCCAACAAAGGAGAGTTAAATGGAGTGTCTGGGGAGGAGGAGGAAAGTGGAGGAACAGAGTGTCAGGAAAGCCTAAAGAAGTGGTAATTGGTCAGAATTCCGGGAATTCCGGGAATTCCGGCAGGGGTGATTCCGGGGAGATGCCAGTTACCTGTGATGTTGCTAAGAGCTGCTTCCTTTCTGTGGTGGAGACGAAGGGCCAATTAAAATGGATGCAGAGCAGAATGGGAGGTAAGGAAGAGGAGGCCGTGAGACACTTAATCCTTTGGGGGAACTTTGCTAGGAAAGGAAAAGAAAAACAGGGTGATGGTGCCTAACGGTGTAAAGGGAGATGTGGTACAAGGTGGATAGTGTGTTAAAAGATGGCTATTAAGACACAACTGATGGTTCCGGAGAACGACCTGACCTGCTATAGGTGATTTGGCTGATGTTGCAGGAGAGGAAGGGAGGAAGGTCCTCGAGAAGGTGTGAGGGATTAGATTCCAGCGCACATGTTTAGGGGGGCTCTGTGGCTGCTGATGCAGGTCGATGGATGGAATTGGGGATGAGAGGTGACAGCTATTTATTTCTCTTTTCTCTGTGACTATGAAATACAGTCATTGGCCAAAAGACAGAGGTGCAGGGGATGTTGGAGGTTGGATAAGAGAGAATTTACAAGAGAATTATTGCTGTTGGATGGATTATTCCTGCTGTATAGAGGTTGCAATTTAGATGCTATTTTCCTCAGAAACCTTTTCTTCGCTGTGTTAATACTCGGAAGTTCCTGTATCATAGCCCTTAGCACATTGTGTTGTCATTATGTTTATTTACCCCTGTTCCCTTTTACCACTTCCTAAGTCAGGGTCTGAGTTCAGAGTTAGAACACCTGTGCCTGGCTCAGTATTCTCCACAAACATTTGTTGAAAGAAATGGTGTGTGTGTGTGTGTGTGTGTGTGTGTGTGTGTGTGTGTGGGCGCGCGCGCGCGCGCGCGCACATGGGTAAAGGTTTTCTGTCAACAAAACTGATAACCAAGTTTCAGTAGATTTCAGGGCACAAACGACTGTTTTCAACCAAGTCTACAAGTGCCCTCTCAAGGATGGAAATAAATAAAATCTAATTATTAAATAATCAATAACACTGTCACCTTGATTAGAGATTTAAGTGTAATTCCTCCTAGACGAAGCCCACAAAGTTGTTTTCAAAGAATTGTGGCAATAACTGCATATACACAGAGACTGGCCTTTAGAACTCAGAGAATTAGTAATGGACAAATGTCTCAGAAGAACGTAGCCCTCCCAGTTCAGACTCTGTAAGGATCAAATCTCAGCAAAACCAGCTCCTCTCAACATTTAAGTCAATGAGATTATATTTAACGTGAAGTCAGTTCTCTTGTTCTAGGTTTCCCTGGGCTCCACCAGACTCTTGATAGACTGCAATCGTTTTGTTTTGTTTTGCGTTCCAAGAAGTTATATCCAGATTTGGAGAAATAAATTGTTATATGCTCCGGCTAATCCTCTAATGATGGAAATCGGTATGGGTAGCCGATACTCAGATGCCCTGAAAATTACTTTGTTGCAATGTTGGCTGTGAAACCATATAGGTGCTATATGCATAAGGTACATGTGCAAAAACATATTTTAAAAAGCTGGTTCTGTTATATTTTCTTTAGGTCCTACCCTTTTCATATCAAGGAGAATGTTTTTCACTATTAAAAAATATATCCCAGGGGTGCCTGGGTGGCTCAGTCAGTTGGGTGTCCAACTTCCGCCCAGGTCATGATCTCACAGCTCCTGAGTTCGAGCCCCGCGTCGGGCTCTGTGCTGACAGCTCGGAGCCTGGGGCCTGCTTCGGATTCTGTGTCTCCCTCTCCCTCTGCTCATAACCCATTATCATTCTGTCTCTGTTTCTCTCAAAAATAAATAAACATTAAATTTTTTTAAAAATATATCTCAAATCACTTTCTAAATTAGGAAGGAAAAATATAAAAAAAAATTCGTTTCTGGGGCTTAGAATTATATGATTATAGTTAAAAAGCCCTGAATTATTTGAAATAAAACATGTTTCTTTCTTTCTTTCCTCCCTCCCTCCCTTTTTTCCCATCTTCCCTTCTTCCTTCCTTCTTTGTTCCTTCTTACCTTTCTTTTAAACAAACATTTATCAAGGGCCTACTATGCACTGAAACGTGAAAAAAAAAATACAGAAATGCACCCTCCACTGGGATGGAAAAATACATAAGTAAATAAGACACAGAGTGATATGTACCATAAAGGAGATAAAGTTATTTGAGAGAATACCAGATGAAGGAATTCACATTTTTTTTTTTTTTTTTTTTTAGAATAAGGCCCAAAAGCTGGAGGTATGTCAGACAAATCTTCAGCAGAGGGTGACATTTGAGTTGAACTAGTTGGCAAGTAAGTAGAAGACGAGATTAAGATCATTGGTAAGCCGGTTTAAAGACTCTCAAGGCAAGTTTTGATGGGTACAGTTGGTTATTTCAAATGTGTTAGTTTCCAAATATGTGATCTCTTTGAAGATGTTTCATTGTTATTGATTTCTGACACAATTCTCTTATGGTTAGAGATTTTAAAATGTAACAGAGCTTCATAGCCTAGCATGGGGTCTGTCTTGGTGAAAGTGCATACTCATTTATAAAGTTTAGTATGAAGTGGTTGGATGTATTGTTCTTTGTGGAATTTTACAATGTTGAATACGTAGAAGCAGCGAATATAGTGGTGGTTGTCAGACGGAAGTGAGGGGAGATGTTAGCCAAAGGGCACAAAGTTGCAATTATACAGGTCTAGAGGACCAACGCATAGCATGATGGCTACAGTTAATATATTACTGCATCAAATACTGGAAATTTGCTAAGTCGATTTCCGGTGCCCTCATCACATGTACAGACAAAAATAATAATGATATGTGAGGAGATATGTTAATGAGTTTGAATGTAGTAATCATTTCACTATGTATATGTACATGAAATCATGCTGTATACCTTAAATATATAAATTTTTTATTTCCAAATAAAATTAAAAGTTTCGGGAAAAAAGTCAATTAAGTCATCATGACTGACAGTGACTTTCAGATCATCTATGTCTTTCCTGATATTTTTTGCTCAGTTGTCAATTGCTTAAGAAGATGGGTCTTCATCCATGATTGTTGATGCATCTATTTCTCCCTTAAATTCTGTCACTTTAATTCACTTTCATTTTATTTTTGTTATTAGACACATACACTTACAATTGTTACATCTTCCTGAAAAATTGGCCCTTTTATCACTTTAAAATATCTCCTTTACTTTCCACAATACTCTTTGTTTTAAAGTCTGATTTATTTTATTTTAATACGCTCCTCCCACTTTGTTTACAGAGTGTATGTTTCCGCCCTTTTACTAAGCCTATCTGTGTCTTTACATTTAGTATGTCTGTTCTAGACAGCAGATAGTGGAGGACTGCTTTTCCATTCTGTCAACCTTTGGATTGCTTAAATGGATTGCTTAGTCAATTAGCATTAAAAAATGTTTACTTGTTTATTTGTTTTGAGAGAGCACACGCAGGGGCCGGGAAGGGGCCGAGGGAGAGAAGGAGAGAGAGAGAATCTCAAGCAGGTTCCATGCTCAGCACCAAGACTGCAAGATCAGGACCTGAGCCGATATCAAGAGTCAGAGGCTTAACCAACTGAGCCACCCAGGAGCCCCTCAATTAACATTTAATATAATGGCTGATACATTTGGATTTATAGCTACCATTTTACTATTTTTAAAAATCTTTTATTTAAAAAAATTTTTTTAATGTTTATTTATTTTTGAGAGAGAGACAGAGAGACAGAGCAGGAGCAGGGGAGGGACAGAGAGAGAGGGAGACACAGGATCAGAAGCAGGCTCCAGGCTCTGAGCTGTCAGCACAGAGCCTGAAATGGGGCTCGAACCCACCCACTGAGAGATCGTGACCTGAGCTGGAGTCAGATGCTCAACCGACTGAGCCACCCAGGCACCCCTATTTTTAATTTTCTTTTAAAATGTTCATTCATTTTTGAGAGACACAGAGAGACAGAGCATGAGTGAGGGATGGGGAGAGAGAGAGAGAGAGAGAGAGAGAGAGAGAGACAGAATCCAATGCAGACTTCGGGCTCCGAGCTGTCAACACAGAGCCTGACATGGGGCTCAAACCCATGAACTGTGAGATCATGACTTGAGCTGAAGTTGGACGCTTAACCAACTGAGCCACTCAGGCACCCCATTTTACTATGTTTTTGATTTCCCATGTACTTTTTGTTTTTGCTTTTTTCCTGTCTTGCTATCTTTGGGGTTAAATGATCTTTGTTTTTTTATAACTTTAAAGTTTCTATTAGCTTTTTAAACAGCTATACATCCTTGCATTATTTTTAGTGATTACAGTAGAGATTACAATAACTATTTCTAACTTTTCACAGTTTTATAGAGTCAATATTGCACTATTTTATGCCAAATGTGAGAGCCTTGGAACTGTATAGCTCACTTATCCCCATCACCATCTTTTTGCTGTTTATCAAATTCATTATGTAAATGTATATTATAAATGCCACAGTTAAACTTAATGGTTTTTAAACTAACTCATGTGTTTTCACGGTATTTAGAGGACAAATAGTCTTTAATATTTACTCAAATGTTTATCACTTGTATTGCTTTTTATTTTTCCTGAAAATGCATCTTTCCTGCATTTCACTTTACCCTGAACAACCGCCTTTTACAATTATTTTTAGTGCAGGTCTCCTGGTGATGAATTCTCTTAGGCCTATTTACACACAAATATCCTTATCATTGCTTTATTAATGAAGGACGTTTTTGCCGTGCGTAGAATTTTAGGATTTGTGGTTTCTCTTCCACTCTCTCAGCACCTTGAAGAAATCATTTCACTGTGTCTGGTCTTTGTTCTAATGAGAAGACTGGCCATGCCTAGTGTTTACCGACATATAAAATATCTTTCATGTCTGGTTGTTTTCGAGGTTTTCTGTTTATATTTGGTTTTCAGCACTTTGACCAGGATGTATCTAGGGTGTGATATGGCTTTGTTGGTATTTATGCGTCTTATCTGCTTGGGATTCGCTCAGCTTCTCGAATCTAAATTTGTGTCTCTTGTCATACTTAGAAAATTATGTCTTTTTTTTCCCCAAATATTTACCCCATTTTTCTCTCTTCCAGTTCTGGAACTGCAAGTATACTTGTTGATATTATTGCACAGGCTACGGAGGCTCTTTTTTCTTTTTCTTTTCTTATTGTTCAGGTCTATTGTCTGGCTCCTATTGGTCTGCCTCCAAGCTCGCTGCTTCTTTGTCATACCATTAATCACTTTTTTATTGTATTTTCAGTTCTAGAGCTTACATTTAGTCCTTTCTCAAATAACTTTACTGAGGCGCAGTTTATATACAATAACATTCATTCATTTTAACTATACAAGGTAACGATTTTTAGTAGGTTTGTGAAATTGTGCATGTCACCATAAACTAATTTTATTTTTTAATATTCTAAATCTTTTTTTTTTTTTTTGAGAGAAGAGAGAGACACAGAGAGAGACAGAGGGCAAGCGGGGGAAGAACAGAGAGAGAGGGAGACAAAGAATCCGAAGGAGGCTCCAGGCTCTGAGCTGTCAGTGCAGAGCCTGACGCGGGGCTTGAACCCATGAACTGTGAGTTCATGACCTGAGCCGAAGTCAGATGCTTAACTGACTGAGCCACCCAGAAGCCACACCATAAGCTACTTTTAGAATATTTTCATCATCTCAAAAAGAAACCTGGTGCTCATTGGCAGTCACTCCCTGTTCCCACTGCCATTCCCAGGTAATACTAACTGTCTTTATTTATTTTCATATTCTGGACATTTCTTTTAAATGGAATCATAGACTCTGTGGTCCTTTGTGTCTGGATTCTTTGGCTTAGTATAATGTTTTTGAGACTCATTCATGTGTGTGTGTATCAATACTTCATTTCCTTTGATTACTAAATAAAATCGAATCCTATGAATATACCACCTTTTACTTACCCATTGTCAAGTTGATGGACATTTGGGTTGTTTTCACTTTGGGGCTAGTATGAATAATGATGCTATGGTCATTCATGAGCACCGCTTTTTGAGTGCATGTGTCTTTATTTCTCTTGAGTGGGTACTGAGGAGCAGAGTTGCTGAACTCTATGGTAGATTTATCTTTAACATTTTAAGAAACTGTTGAATGATTTTCCAAAGCGATTATACCATTTTATGTTCCCATTCACAATATTTGAAGGTTACAGTTACTCAATATCCTCCCAAACACTTGTTAGCATTTTAAAAGTATTAGTGTTATAACCATTCTTGTGGATGTAGAATGGTGGTTCACTGTAGTTTCAATTCACATTTCCCTAATAACCAGCGATACTGAGCATCTTTTCATGTGCTTACGGGCCATTCATGTGTCTTTTTTGGGTAAAATACCTATTCAATCTTTTGCACATTTTTAAAATTGGTTTATTTATCGTTTTATCACTGAGGTGCAAAAGTTCTTAATATCATCTGGAGACAAGTCTGTTATCAGATATATAATTTGCAAATATTCTCCCTTCTCCAACAGCAGCTTATCTTTTCTTTCTTAGTAGTACCTTTTTAAGTGCAAAAGTTTCCATTTTGATTATGACTAACTTAATTTTTTTTTTCTCTTATAGCTTGACATTTTGGTGTCATAGCTAAGAAATTTTGCCTAACTCTAGGTTGTGAATATTTACTCCTATTTTTCTTCTAAGAGTTTGAGCTCTTATATTTAGGTCTATTATACATATTGAATTAACTTGTGGGTATTCTTTGAGGTAGGGTTTTTTTTTTGTTTTGTTTTGTTTTTTGTTTTTTGTTTTGCATATAGATATCCAGTTGTCTCAGCAGGATTTGTTGAAAAGACTGTTTTTAACTCATTCAATTGCCTTGGCTTGTTTGTTGAAAATCAATTGACCATAAAAATAGGGATTTAATTCTGGACTCGCAATTTTGTTCCATTTATCTAGATGTCTATTCATATGATTGTAGCGAGTTCTGAAATTGGGAATTGTTATTCCTCCAAATTTGTTCTCTCTCTCTCTTTTTGTTTTGGTTCTCTTTCATAGGTTTTAAAAATAGTTTCTATTTCTCTCCTGATATTTTCTGTCTATCATGAGTATATTTTTCTATATGTTCTTGAGCATAATTGTATTAACTGCTTTACAGCGCTTATCTGTTAATTCCAGGGTCTCAGGGTTGACCTCTGTGACTTCCTTTTCTCCTAAGCATGGGTTACATGTTCTGTTTCTTTCTATATCAATGAATTTGGAACCCTGGTTTGGACACTGTTCATGCTACACTGTAGAGATCCTGGATTTTATTACATTCTTTGATTTCATCATCCAATAAATGTAGAAATAACCATACAATTAGGAAATCATCCTTTGCAACTCCTAATAAATAATTGATTCAGGCACCAGTCATCAATGAATAATATTCCATTGGAGTATAATAGATGCATAGGCTCTATCTATAGGCCCACAGATAACTTGCTATTTATGAAGTGAAAAATATACTTTAAATGAAATGATCTTAATGCCTCACTGCAGTGATCAAACTAGTGTCACCAACAGTAAGGTTCGGTTTATATGTTTTCTGATATGATATGAAGTATACATAGCTTCATGTCTGAAGTATTCTGTAC
Source organism: Acinonyx jubatus (assembly GCF_027475565.1). NCBI lineage: Eukaryota > Metazoa > Chordata > Mammalia > Carnivora > Felidae > Acinonyx > Acinonyx jubatus. Next base: position 11,908,273 of record NC_069385.1, on the reverse strand, counting down.
AACATATTTAATCTGAATCTAATCAAACCTTTGGCCAGCTAATAGGAAACACAATGGAGAGAAACAAGTTAAAACATTAGGGAGAAACAATAAGACAACTGGTCTGGATGCATAAGAAAGTTAATTTCATCAAGTTAAAAAAATGCAGAGGCTTTTCTTTTTAGAGTCCAAATAGACTAAAGAGATATCACTAAATGTAGTGTGAGAACTTTGATTGGATGTTGATTCCAAAGGCCAGCTTGTGAAAGATATTTTTAAAATAACACAAGCGATGAAATTTGTATAGGGAAGATGATCTGATGTTAATGTTCTCTTGTTTGTTAATTTCATCAAGTATGATAATGGCCATTGTTTAGATAAGAAGGTGCTTTTGTTTTCCTCTTGAGATGCATACTGAAGAATTTAGAGGTGGGATATCATGATGCCTGTAACCCATTTTCAAGTGGTTCAGAAAAACATAGAGACACTGGATACCTATCTAAATAAATCACATGTGATAACATTAAACAATTAAACAATTGCTGATTCTAAGTGATGGGTATGTGAACTCTCATTGTATTATTCTCTCAACTTGACCATAGGTTTGAAAATTTCCGTAATAAAATATCAAAGAAAAAGCATGCTTTCATCACTTGCCCACCCAACAACTCTCAGACTTCTGGGTGAGAACTGATCCCAATACACTTTTGTTGATCTACCCCGTACCAAGGCTTTCTCATTATTTTTTTTTTTCTCCTTTGGAAAGAATGCAAGACAATTTCCATGCCAGTATCTGCCTTTATCTTTCAACCTGGGAATTCTGTCTTTATCCAGACAGAACATCAGGAACAGAGAAAAAAGAATTTGAGACAAGGGGAGAGACATTTCTATTGTCTCTGGGGCCTTCCACTGTGATAGATAATGAAGAACTGACTATTATCTCCCAGATCTGGATGTAAACATCCAACCTTCCGGCCTGCCCCCCCCCATGCTTGGCCTGGGGGTGCACAGCACAAGCCCTGGCTGACAGCAGAATGCATTGGTATTGTTCCACTCAGCAGTTTGAAGAGAACTCCTTTGAGGGCATTCTATCTTTCCACTGCCCAAGAAGGTCCATCCCCCCACCCCCACCCCTTCATTCCCGAAATAAAAGCATTGAATAGTTCAATCAGCTTCATTAGGTGGCTGGCGTCAAGCCCTATTACACTCTCTGCTGTGATTTGATGATATTCCATCACTTTGTTATTTTTCTGCTCCTAATTGCACCCTATCCTTTTGACATCTCTATTGGACTGATGTTAATGTCAAGTTGTCCTGATTCATGTGTTCTATTGAAATCTGGTACTGAGGCAGCTGAAATAGGAATCGGCTGAGGATTTTTTGAAGTTCTCTGCCTACCAGCCTTTCTTTTTGACTTCTGTAGCACCTAGAAGTAGTTTTATTTTTTGACAGAAGAATAAAGGCTTATGAGTTTGAGATTTTACATGATGTTAAAAGTGCATCAGCTAATGTTCACATTAGAAAGGGGAAAGGATTGAAAAGTAGTATAATAATACTTAATAGTGTGTGGTGTAAGTTTCTGGACAAATGAAAATAACTTAAAATATTAAAAAAAAAAGCAATACATGCTCATGACCAGAACATAGAAATACACACAAACACACACACACACACACACACACACACACACACACAAATACACACACACATTCTGAGAATGCAGAGGCTCAAAGAAAAAAAAATTAAGTCAACCATAAACAAACCCCCCATTTGTTATCTTTTAGTGGTACAACTTTAGAGATTTTTTTTGCATACAAGTATCTACTTCCCCATTTTTTATGAAGAAAATGCAATGAGACAATACGCATTTATTTTACAGCCTCTTTTAAATATATCATATGCCACTGATTTCATGCCAGCAAATATAGATGTTTATAATTTTTATGGTTTTAGTATGTTCTATACTTTAACAATTAATTTAAATAATTTTCTACTTCTGAACATTTATAGTGTTTGAAAATTTTTCTTAATGGCAGCCTGTGTTGCACCTAAACCAACCCTCCAACAGTCCTATCTCTGGTTCTACTTTGTTTTATTGTTGTTGTTATTGTTGTTTTAATTTTTTAATGTTTATTTTTATTTTTGAGAGCGAGAGAGAGGAGAGAGAGACAGAGCATGAGTGGGGGAGGGGAGAGAGAGGAGTCAATAGAATCCTAAACAGGCTCCAGGCTCCGAGCTGTCAGCACAGAGCCTGATGCGGGGCTGGAGCCATGACCCGTGAGATCATGACCTTGAGATCATGACCTGAGTTGAAGTCAGCTGCTTAACTGACTGAGCCATCCAGGTGTCCCTCGGGTTCTACTTTGTAAAAATCCAGCCCGCTTCCTCCCAAGATGAATTCTAAGACAGACAAATCCTTTGACATGTAAATCTGAGAAACATGAATGCCAAGGAAAGCAGTCTTCATTGCTGCAGGATTCTTGAGGTTCTTAATATGGCAACAATTCTTGGGAATCTACATAAGAATGATGTGGAATCATCCTTTCCCAACCTCATTTCCTCACGGAGCATTTCAAGGACCTAGTGTTCCAGGTAAAACACTTCAAGAGACAGTGTTCTGATTCCATGAAATCACCATCTTTCATTCATTTCTGTTTGGGTATTCTGGTACCAATTGAAGATCAAACACTTTTTTCCTAATAGAATTATCATTTCTGTAATTATTAACTTATGAACAAATTAAATTCTCAACAGTTAAGGAGACATTTTTCTTCTACGTGTGGGATATTATATGAAGTCATAGGGATAAACATACCCCTAGGAACCAAGCCCATGAGCTCTTTTATCATCAGGCCCAGTGAATACTTAACAGTTTTAGTGGACATTTCATGTTTTGCTGCCCAAGATCTGGCCAATCAGAAGGTCATAATCTCCTAGACACAGAGATTCAATACCAATCAGATGTAACCTGGGGCTCTTGTGACTGCTGAAAAAGAAGTACCAACTCCTTCCTCTGGATTTGGGCCTGGGTGGAGTTGGTCATGGGTCCGCTGGCAGCCATTCATGTCCCAACCCAAAGTCTGAGGATGAAGCCATATGGTTAAGAACTGAGCCAAAGACAGAGGGTAGGTCCTGATGGGCTGAATCCAACTGTTCTTGATCCGTGCAGAATTTAATTACATGAGCCAATCTGGGTTGGGTTTTCTGCGACTTACATCCAAAAGGGTCCTCACTATTATAACATTGTATTTCTTTTCTTGTGGGAAATGTTTTAAAATATGTTAAGATACTCTGTTGACTGAGAGTGCATATAATTTGGTATAAAATGAAATCCTTTTTGATGATTTAGAAAAATGTAATGTGAAATCTGAACGTTGTCTTTAACTACAACTTTGATCTCAGCTTGTTTTCTTATGATTGACCTATCTTTCCCCCTAAAAGTAGAAGCACAAGGAATTGTGATTAGTTGGAAGTTTCATTTAGGTTTGATTTTAGATGATAAAGTCCTCACAGTATATAACCATCCCAGCAGGTGATCAAATAATCTAGATAAGTTTAAACAATACTTACTTATTTGTCTAAAATTGAGGGATTTATTGTTACATGATCCTCCATGAGCTGTGTTTCACTGAAGCCTCAAAGAGTCCATTCGAAAATGGGTTATACAAGAGAAGTTTCTGATTCTGAGGTTCCTCCATATTCTAGATTAAACTAGATTAAACCCTATTTTAACAGTATTTTTATTGGTTACTTATTCTACTCACTCCACCCTGATGATCTTTCTGAGAACTCTCCTTTGGTAGAAGCTACCAAATTTCCATCTCAATAAGTGATCTTATTTTTTTAATTTTTTATTATTTGTTTTTGAGAGAAAGGGGCAGAGTATGAACAGGGAGGGGCAGAGAGAGACATACACACACACACACACACACAGAATCTAAAGCAGCTCCAGGCTCTGAGCTGTCAGCACAGAGCCCGACGCGGGACGCGAACTCATGAACTGCGAGATCATGACCTGAGCTGAAGTCAGACGCTTAACCGACTGAGCCACCCAGGTGCCCCAATAATTGATCTTATTTTTAGAGTGAATTTTTAGTCTCATTTTTAGAGTGAGTTGTTCTAAATCTCTCTGCATAAAGCTTAGATTTCTGGGCTGTTTCTTTCCAAAGTTCAAAGCCAGTATCTCCAGCAACAGTGTGCCATTTGTCCATTGAATCTTAGACTGGTCTTTTGCAGACCAATTGGTCTAGAAAATTTATAAAAGTTCACAATAATAAAAAAAACATCAGCTCAGATGAAACAGGCCTGCAAGTTTCAATGGTATTATTCAAACAGATGTTATACATATATAATTATACTATATAAATATATAATACTAGCTGGATAGGTCAAATTATGACATCTTTTTTTGAATATGACAGACAACAGCTGGAATATGCCTCCTTATGATGAAGAGATCTCTTCTGGAATGTGCCAGGAGAAGGCTCAGAAGGCAAAGCATCTTTGCCATTAATTTCACTGAAGCTATAAGATTTGCCTTCAAGAGACAGAGATTCAAACTAAAATAAATAAAATTCTTCCCACTCCATGCCCTTTTTATCCTTTCCTTTTCCTAATTCATGAGGGAAACCTGCTGAATTTCCATAGAAGGACAACGGACTTCTACGTTCATGAGCCACCTCGATTTCGATTCCCCAGAGTGGAAAAATCATGCTTTAATCTTTGCTTCCCGTTCACCAGGTCGCAGAGAATAATGTGTAGGTTTCTGATCTGAATTTGACTGTTTTCACAGGTCTATGTACTTCATGTGCTCAGTGGCTCTATGAAATCCGCATGCCAGAATTGGCAATGAGGTGGCCAATGGCCTCTCTGGACCAATAAGAAAAGAAGAAGTGGGGTCTTGATGGGCTATTCCTCTAAGACAGGGTTTCCCAAAGTATACTCTATGCAATGTGAGCTTTCGGTTTGATCAAGAGTCAAAGAGAGCAACAATACCTTTAAGATAGAGGACAGCATGGAACTTTCACTAAAAGCATCACAGCATAGCCAATGGAATACAAGAGTATGAAAGGAGAGGCTCAGGGACCACTTAGTAAATTTTAACAGTGGCTTTTTTTCTTCCGTTAGAAGTTTGACGGCATACTAATCGAGCTCGGTGAGATGTCGGGGCCTTATGGTTCCATTAGGGTTATATTTGGGGAAAGGGCTGGCCATGGTACGATTTCATAAGGTTGTTGAAACAGTCCTCATTCACATTGGGAGGCTGATTTTTCCAACGGTGTTTTCCCTATTTCCATTTATTAACACAAAATGTTGTACCTTGTATAAGCAGGCTGAAGTTCTTAGAAAAAAAAAGGAGTATAAATATGTTTGTAAATGTGATATTCTTTGTTCAGAGCAGATATTGAAGTAACATGACACATTAATGTCATCGCCAATTCACACTTTAATTTGCTCATTTGCAATGTCTGAGGCACTATTCACTGAAATTAGCAGGCTGACAAAGAGCAGAACTAATCCACAAAAGGTCCAGCCACTGACAATTCTGAATTAATACTGATCAATTCGATCAATACCCAAGACCCCGAAATTAAATTAAATTGAATTAGTAACTGCCTCCTTGGATTGGTTTATGTAAGTAGGTAGGTTTACTTGGAATTCATCAATGTCCTGTTTTTTCATGCAAATCATCAGCTTATCTCCGGTGACCGTCCTTAGACCACTTAAGAGATGAAGTGGCCCAATGCGTCATGAAGCACCCGTGGACCCTACGCATCGGTAAGCAATTAGAAGAAACTGCGCCCTCATTTCAGAAGGGAAACACTTCAAGTGCTTGTCATGCTTCATGAGCCATTGCACCTAGAATGGTGGAGGATGTTGGCTTTGGAGCTCTCCTGGAATAATGTCAGGCACATGTTTGATTGGCTCTAATTCAGTGAGCCTGCTCAGCCATTCAGTTTGCTTGACCGTAGACAGATGATTTACAGTGTTTGGGGAAGGCAGGGACAGGACGGTGCCTACAAAAGTAAATAACGCTGCACTGAAGCTTTTCTTGAAGTTTGATTTCATACCACATCCCTCGAAACACGAACCAGATCTCTTTCACCTTTGTGTTTAAAACCTCCTTCTTCTGGGTATGGATGAGATGTATTTCCATTAGGAAGGCAACCAACTTCTGGTTAGTTACTGAGAAAATTAGTGGTTCAGTAAAACAAAACAAAACAAAACAAAACAAAAGCATAGGGTTTGTGATTATAAAAAGTGAACATACAAACTTTTCAACTGGGGCGAGTCACGTGAGCATCAGGTTTCTCATGGCTAATTGTAGGCTAATGACAACATTCTTCCAGGTTCTGTACAGATCAAATGAAGTCATGCACTCGAAATGCCTCTGCAGACTGGGCAACGTTATGAATTTTTGTTATTCACATGCGTTTACAGATTGCGTATTTCAAGGTAAAACAAGTTGCTGGAAATCAACTAAAGCAATACTAAGATTATATTCAAATTTAACCCCTGATACCTAAAATGCATGATTGAATTATTTGCTACGGAAGCAAGAGAATGAAAGAACCTGCTGGTGAAGTGTGAAATGGCTAGAATTCCTTCCTGTTCTTAGTAACAAACTAGTTGCAAAATCAAGTAAGGCCACAGAAGAGGAGTTTTCTGACCATGAACACGTGTTTGGAAAAGGCACAGAGTGCTCAGTATTTATAGTTGTATAAAATTATAATTATTTAAAACTTTGCCATAGATGAAAAACTGCCATGTTTATAGGCTGCTTCTGGGGGCATTACACCTGTTTCTTTTTTCCTCCCCCTGCAAAAGAAGATATTTAGTGGTTTTTAAGAGGTTCCCCTGGTTGAAGCCTTCTGTACAATACTTGCTTAATGAGCTGATTAACAACTGTGACTGAGAATTAATGAATCAAATCACAGTGGTAATCACCGTATTGCAAATCACTGTGTTGTATTAGGTTGTGATGGAGCCATACATTTTACAGCGACAACGCTTTCGTATAATGAAGGTATCTGAACAGATTGTATCCCAGGTCTCATTGAAGGAGCTTCAGTAGCGTTTTGGATATAGGAAAGTCTTTTGGAATTCCCTAAACAGTAAGCAACAAAAGACTCTATTAGTAGAATATTATTCCATTAAGCACAAAAGCATTTTGATTTTAAATCATTATTCAGAGTGCTTTTGAAACCTATTTTAGTCTTTACATACTTGAAATCCAAACGCATAGAAATCTTGCCATCAGATAAGGCATCTGCTTTAACACGATTTGCAGCGAAAGAGTAAATAAAACATAAATGCAAGAGGATTTTAGTTTTCCTAATTTGCTGCATAGCCAGAGAGTTGTCATTCCAGAGTATTTAATAAAATCATGGTTTTGCCTTTAAGATAGTTTTCGAAATCAGTCTTGAGCTTTGAATTCCGTTAGAGAACGCTTTGATAATGAAGAGTTACCTCGATATAGATGTGGTAAAAGTAAAGAATAGATAACTATGACTCTGTTATCGAAGCAGCAAGCAGTGTGCTGCCATGGGCCAAAACTGAAATTAGAGGTATAACTAATTGGGTTTGTGTAGTTGGCTTTCTAAGTATTTAGCTAGAAACTAGAATTATGCATTAGCCTTATGTAAGTTACATTTCCCCTTTGCAGCATAGCCTCATGGGTCAAGCATTTAAAAAAGTCATTAAAAATGACTTATTGCTACCATATTGGGGAAAACGGCTGATTGAATTAAAATGTCTTTCCTTAATGAATGTACTCAAACTATGCATACAGGTCAAATAGGTAGAGTTATATGAAAGAAGTTTATCAAATTCAGAATATTTTAAACAAATTCGGTATTTATAATTTATTCTAACAAACACATAAGATTATATAACAAGAGTTTCATAGAAGGCTGAATCCCAACTTGGCCTTACTAGAGAAGACACACGTATAAAATAAGCTTTTCAGTTGAAGGTCACTTTGTTGCAGCAGGCGAAAAGTCCCATATACACAGATTTTTAAACAGCTGGATTTTAAAAAATTTTAAACGGACATCATTTCTAAAAAGATCCCTATCCTGTATTCTTCTTGAATTTAATCTAATGTGAATATATGCTAGATTTCTTTAACTTCACCCCAATACAAACCACTTGTCAATCTAATTAACCCCCTCACTGTGTTTTAATGGAACCCCCTTTCAGAATGTAGATGTGTGTAGGTTCTAGGGCCACTTTTCCCGGATTCAACCACCAATGCCACCGTTTACCAGCTCTGTGACCTGAGGCAGGTTACCTAATTTCTCTATGCCTCAGTTTCTTCATTTATATAGAATTCTCATGTGTCTCCACAGGCTTTCTGTAGATGAAATGAACCAATACAGATTTACTGCTTGAACACTCCCGATGCTGAGTAAGCACCGGCTGTAAGGGAACGAACAAGAATCCAGTCTATGACTTACTCCATTATTTCTAATTCTCATAAGAATCCTGTAACCTAGGAAGTGCCCTATTTTGTAGATGCAGAAACAACTTCACTAAAGAAAACGTTTAAAAGTACAATGAATAAGTTTAGGAGGATGTAAAAATGGAATCGTGTAAAATGCTCATTGAAAACTAGAGAAGGCAGAAGAGAGGGAAAAAAGAAAGAAAGAACAAACGAGTGAAAAGTTACAAGCATGATAGATATGTTGTGAAATGTTTTATTTATTTTTGAGAGACAGAGTGTGTGAGCAGGGGAGGGGCAGAGAGAGGGAGACGGAGGATCCAAAGCAGGGTCTGCGCTAACAGCAGCGAGCCTGACGCGGGGCTCAAACTCACGAACTGTGAGATCGTGACCTGAGCTGAAGTTGGACGCTCAACCGACTGAGCCACCCAGACACCCCACAAGTATGATAAATATTAATCCAACTGTATCAGTAGTCCCTTTGTTTATTTTCAATTTTTTTTAATGGCTTAAATACGATAACTAAAAGAGATTGTTAGAGTGGATTACAAAGACAAGATCCAACGGTGCATTCTCAACAGGAAACCAATTTCTCAGACTCTCCTCCCTTTGGGGTGATCTGGAGAGTTTTGAGAAGTCCTGGGCAGGTGTTTTGTACAATGTCTCTGAATTTGGATTCGTCTGATTTTTTTTTTTTCTCATGATTAGACTGGGATTTTAGGTTTCGGGGAGGACGGTCAAAGAAGTAAAGTGGAATTGTCATCACAGCTGGTCTCATCACGACTCATCATGGCTGAGGCCAGCCTTGTTCACAGGACTGACGGTCCTGATTCCAGTGGACAGCCGGGGCCTATGCTGTGCTGTCCCTCCAGTTTCCCAAGCAGTACTGCCCGAGCCTTTTCCTCTCACTCTCTCTGTTAGTCCAATCCTTCTTTCAAAAGCCAGTTCAAAGTCTTCGAATTCTCCGAGATTTTTGTCACCTGCAGCCAGCTCCATGGGTGTGTGACCCATGCAGACACACAGAGCTCCTCTCTTAGAAGGGCCCTGTCCTTGATTAAGTGCGCCACTGTCACTGTCTTGGAACAAGGGGCCAGAAGATTATATAGGTGGCCCTGACTGCCACAGCCCAGCAGTGTTTCCCATCTTTGAACTCCTAGGCCATTCATTTGCTCTTATCACATGTTTCTCTGTACCTTCCTTCTTAACTCCAGAGGTCTCTACTGTCTCTTCTAAATGAATCACAAAATCTTTAATACCTGTATTCTTATTCACTGTTGCATCCTACCTGTATTCAGTCCAGAGCTCCGGTATAGTAGGTGCTCAACAAACGTTTGCTGACTGTGGTCAGGTTGTGCTAATAATTAATTTAGTGGAAACACTGCCATGATGCCATTCAGAGTAAAAGGCCCTGTAAATGACAATGTAAAAAAAGAAATAGACAATCCTCATAAAACATTAAAAAACTGGGAATTCCTTACGAGATGATTAACACAGAGAGATGATCGCTGCCCCCACCTAACGAGGGGACACACAGAAAAGTGAATTGCCATGTAACTTGCATTGAATTTTAAACCTACTAATTGTGTAAGGAACTGGATAAGTGGTCCCTTCTCTCTGACACTTTCCACCTGTCCCTGGGGAGGAGGAATAGAGTTTGTCCCAGCCCCATCTCTGCTTGCCTCCCCACCTCCCTGCTAGGGTCTGCTGTGCTGCTCTGTGGTTTTCCCAAAGCAGAGGCGGGAAGCAGGTAGGAGACAAATCTTCACCTTATGTGTCAGCATTTTAGCAACACCTGTACCCTGATTGGTAGTTCTCATAAATAGGAGATTACCATTCAGTCAATCTCAGAGGAAGACGGGCTTCACTAATTCCCATAACCCAGGAAAGTTGGAAAAACATCATGCTAACGATAGGCTTTAGGGAGTGAACAACCTTGCTAGAACAAAATACACCTGCCTGCTTTCTGACCGGTCACCAGGTAGGGGATGGGCTTCTCAGACCTCCAATTCTTTCTATACTTTGCTGCCACAGTTACCGATACAGTGAAATAGTGAATTCTCTCAATATTACTGGACTTTCTTCTGGAGGTATCACAGGGCCGTGGGCCTTGGTTTGAAGGTTTTGCCCAGGCTCTCCTACCTCTCATCTGACTGCCATTCGTGGGGTTAGAGAGTGTAGACCGCAAAATTTACCACATGTAGCTGGCAATACAAGGTTTTCATCAAGGTCAGTATGTTTTTTTTCATTACAGATGTTTTATTTTGTTTCTACCACCTGGCCTATAGGCTGACCAGAGGACTTAACCAACATTTTTCACTTTCTAAAAAAAAATTATACATATACATATGTATATACATATGTGTGTGTATATATATATATATGTGTGTGTATATATATACACATACAGTACACATATGTATATATATACACATATACACACATGTGTGTGTATGTATAAAACTCATATAAGTTCTAGTGGATTTGCTAATTAGTTTGGAAATAGGTTCTTTTCATTTTTTATTATTTTAAAATTTATTATATTTTATTATTTTTAAAACTTTTTTAATGTTTATTTATTTTTGAGAGAGAAAGCAAGAGAGTGTGTGAGCAGGGGAGGGGCAGAGAGAGAGAGAGACACGGAATCTGAAGGAGGCTCCAGGCTCTGAGCTCAGCACAGAGCCCGACGTGGGGCTCGAACTCCGCGACCAGGAGATCACGACCTGAGCCAAAGTCAGATGCTTAACTGACTGAGCCACTCAGGCACCCCCGAAACAGCTTCTTTCGAAACTAGGAGCTCCCTGTACTTGCCAATCCAAAACTGTGCGGAGAAGAAAGAACACAATGTGCATACAGGGCCCAACAATCAGCAAATGAGAAAGCATGCATCTGGCTAACCCAGGTCTCTTCTGGGAGTCCACCCACAGGAGCACTGGGGCTGGGCTCAGAGCAGAGAACAGAGTCCCTCAAGGTCACATGGAGGCAATCTGGGGAAGTATGACACAGCTGCCATTAACTGGGAGGCGACAGAACTCCCAGTTCTGGTGCTGGCGCCCAGCAATCAGCCAGAGGGTGGCTTGGTTTCCACACAAAACTCACGCTGATCACGCGGCAGGAACGGTGAATATGACCAGCCAGACAGGCCAAAAGCCCTTAACCAAAGAGCTTGTAACGCGCAAATCAGTGTGAGGGGCACCGGGTCACCAAGCAATCATTTCAGAAACCATTCCTTTCGTAGGAACAAATAACATCAGCCACTCACTGGCTTCTGAGTGAAAGAGATGACTTTATGCACTGTGATTTAAAAAAAATATATATATATAATATATATATATATATATAATTTAGGATCCATTGCTCCTTTTGTAGCTATGCAAGTTACAGATTACAGTGTTAGAAAACGTAGCCGTTTTAGTTTCCCGGTGGGACTGGTTCTTTGTGTGTATATTTATCCAATTGTCTGATTCACTTAAGTTTGTAACTACAGGGTCTTGCTCTGGGTGTTAGAAATGAATAGCTCTAAAAAGTCAAAGCAACAATCATTTCTTTAAAACCCAGATTTGCCCTGCTTGGAGTCATATAAGGATAGCTATGTGATTATCCAAAACAGCACTGACCTAGAGACAAAAGATCTTGGTAACTCCCCATGTCAACGGGAGCTTTGACTTTTCTCATTGCTTTGTGCAGGGCTCTGTCAGTGGACACCCTCTCCAGGTGACATTGATCTCCTCGGCCTTGCTCTGAAGGGAGATGGCCGGGGTCTATTTTGGGTGATAGGTAGATAAGGACTATGAAATCACCTTGAGAATAAATAAAAATAACTCATCTGACCTTTTATTTAGTTCTCTCTTACAGCAAGAGGAAGTTAACCTACTTAAAGCAACGGAATCATCTTTCCTTCTCAGGCACTATGACGGCTTACAAACCTCAAAACCTGCTTTTTATCGGATTTTAATCATTTTTAAGCGACTCGAAGAATCACAGCTCTTATTTTTCTCTTTCTTTAGTATCTGCCTCAGCCTGAGCTAAGAATCATTACTGCAAACTGGTGAAAGAAAACAGGGCAAGCTTTGTGACTGGGACCCAACGGGTGCCTGCAAATCTGGGCTGCAATAAAACAAGAATATTAAAAAAGCGGGGCAATTTTGATCATCCCCTGGCCACTCAGAGTAGCCAGCTAGCTGAGTCACTTGCCTCCTTCCGGCTGCATATGTTGATTGAGCATCTGATAGGCCACCGGCACTTGCCAGGGTCTCGAATCGTCTGAGAACAGACACAGGCCCTCTCATCACACAGGTAATCGATCTACCGGATTGATTGAGGCAAGTTGCTGTTGTAGGGCCATCTATCATAGGCTTCAAAAACCTGAGTTCAGGATGTTCAAGAAGCACAGAGAAAGGGCACCATTATGTGGGAAGGCCTCCCAAGCCTTATGTGCTGTGGGAACTAGGATCAGTGACCAATGCACAACCACTCCCATCGCTACTGACTTAAAAGATCTTATTAAAAAACGCATAAGGTGAAGATTACAGGGAGGCAATCTAGCTAGATACCTAGCTCACCCTTCGCTGAACTCTTTCTTCAGCGAAGGGTGAGCTAGGTACCTAATGGCACACAGTTATTTCTGCCAACTTCAGATGTGTCTAGGGGGTGAATGGGGGAAGGGGCAAATAGAAAGAGAGAGAGAGACAGAGAAAGAGAGAGAGAGAGAGAGAGAGAGAGAATCCCAAGAATCCCATGTTCAGCATGGAGCCCAACACAGGACTCGATCCTACGACCCTGGGATCATGACCTGAGCTGTAATCAAGAGTCGGAGTCTCAACCAACTGAGCCACCCAGGTGTTTCTCCACACAGAGATATTTTTAAGAGAGGCCAGGAAAAAAAACATAGGTGATTTCTGAGGATCCTATGGCTTGTTTTTAGAATACGTATTTCAGTGTTATAAGTGCACTTATATGAAAGTATTATATGAATACGTATTTCAGTGTTATAAGTGCACTTAAATGAAATGTTGTATGATAATCGGATTGTTGATTAGCCTAGTAACCATATTCCAATGTCCTGGTCAAGCTACATACCCTTTTGAGTATTTTGTGTGTTATAAAGATCCCTCGAGATGAGAGGGATGTTGCATGAAGAAGGATGTGGGGTGGGAAAAGAAGAGGATGAATGGGAAAGAGACAGGGAGGGAGATGGGGTAGGAGATAAGGGGGGTAGAGACAGCTTCTCAGTGGAGGCGACATTTGAGCAGAGACCTGAATGAGGTGAGCCAGCAAGTTCCCAGCCCTGAGAATAGAACACAGAAGCCAGAGTGCCCAGATCACTGGCAGGAGGCTGGTGGATGAGGTCAGAGAGGTGTCAGGAGGGACCTGGTAGGCTCCAGTTTTATTCTAATTTGAGTGTTAAGACACGGGGTTATAGACTCTTGCTTTTGAATTGTCAGCCATAGTAAGCAAAAAATGCCCCCAAAGATGGCAGGTGCTAATCTCTGGAACCAGTGAGTATTACCTCTTAAGAAAAAAGGGTCTCTGTTGATGTTCTTATGAATCTCGAGATGGGGGGGGATTATCTTGGATTTTCTAGGTGGCCTCTAAAGGCCATCACACATTTTCTTGTAAGAGAGGCAGAGGGAGATTTCCCACACGCGGAAGAGGGAAGGCGGTGTCACCATATAGGCAGAGACTGGAGTGATGTACCCACAAGCTAAGGAATGTCACTGGTCCCCAGAGCTGGAAGAGGCAAGGGTTGGGTTGTCCCCTATTGCCTCCAGAGGGAGCTGAGCTTGGCCACCTTCTTGATTTCAGCTCAGTGATACTGATTTTGAACTTCTGGCTTCAGGGACTGTGAGAGCATAAATGTCTAATGTTTTAAGCTACTTAGCTTGTGGTAATTTGTTAAGGCAGCCATAGCACACTAATACATCAGCATATGGATATTTAAGGGCATGTACTGGATGAGATCAGAAAACAAAACAGTGAGTGTAGCTGGAGAAGATGTCGAAAGGTGAGCCCCGAGGAGAGAACCAGGAGAGGACTGCAATGAATTGACAGATGACTTCCAAATGGGTGTGACACCGTATGTGTGGAGTGGAAAAGTGGTCACACACAACTAAATCACCCAAACAGAGGTGATCGTTAAAATCCTAACTATTCTGGGAATTGTCAGAGTCCTTAGGAAATGCACAGACTTTCCCAAATTAGGTAAGAATGAATTTAATCAATCTCATTTATATCCTACCAGCAGGTTATTGTAGCTAACATCTGAGCGTCACACGTCTGATGATTATTCGATTTCTTTTTGGGAACATACAGGGGTATGGCATGTGTAAAAGTATTTCACCCAAAATATGTATGTAAAGTTTGGGAAAAAAAGTGATCCATAATGCTTTGTTTGATCAGAGCCTATAGAAAATGTTGTAAAATGTTGGGATTAAGTCATCGTTTAAAATGGGAATTAGCATGCTGTTATTGATCTGACAACCTTGTGAGTGTCATCACCTGATTTATGATTGAACCGACAGTAATCTCTGACAAGTTTAATCTTCACTGCAAAACTGTGGCTCTTTTCGCCTAAGTCAGAGGAGACTTCCTTAAACTTGGATGATGCATCATGTTTCCAGTCATTTGGGTTGATATTTTCTTTCTGCAAAGTAAAATTAGATGATGAAATATGCAGTCCTTATATGAAAGAATGTGGTGAGGAACCAAATACCATGAATTAAAATTGGATGAGTGAAAATCTCCCAAATAAGAGTGAAATTCTTTTAGCTAGATAAGAGGGATGGAGCGTTTGGGGCACTGGGCGCGTCCACATGACCAAAGCCGAATGTCCTGTTTAAGGTATTCCGCACCTTACAATGTAGGAGACCCATACAGATCCATGCTGCCAAAAAGTCTCATTGCAGCAGAGACAATGGGGAATTGCCAGCTGGATCTGGTCACAATTTTGAATGATTATCTTTCCCTTTTGCTTCCTTTCCTCCGTCTCACTCCTTCCCTCCGTTTCTTTCTCCAAAGAGATCCTGTTAGCACAGACAAATGAGGCAAGTCAATAGCATCCACCCAAACAGACAGGATATATTGAGCCAATTCAAACTTGGGTGAACAGCAGCTGTGGTCTTGCCTGTGAAATTAGTTTAGAGGTGGCTTCTGCACAGTGAGGCATCAGAACTCTTTCATTTACACTTTCCTATAAGCACTGAAAAATGTGCACTTAGGTAAAAACCTATTTGCTGAGATTTTAGCACCTAAGCCTGTGTGTATGTGCGTGCAAGAGAGAGGAGGAGGAGAAAGAAAGGGAGAAAGAAAACACTTTTCAGTCTATTCTAAAATTTTGAAAGCAGGCAGCAATGAAACAGATTGACCTTTTATTACTTCTGAATTGAGGACAGCTTCCTCCCTTTAAAGCTTCAATTATATTGCAGGTTTTTATGATTTTTGGAAGATACCATGGTAACTTAGGCAATGAACCCAAACCAGGCTGTTTGATGTGTTGAACTGTGTGCCATAAACCTCTGCAGCTTTACCAATCTGGCATCAGAAATTACCCAATTACAATGCTTTTTAGCTTAATTTTCTAAAAGCAATTAGAATGCATGGCTTATAGGATGATGAGAAGAGAAAATAAATAAAATGGGGTATGTGCAGATTATAGATTAATTCACTTGAAATGATGACTTGTAATTTTGAAAGGAAAACTTCAGTTTTATCAGATACTGAATCATTTATAATTCCGTTGGTGGTGTTTGCATCTTAGGAAGGACAGAGCAGTCTAAAATCATGTTATGCTGTTCGTTGTGAAAAAATATTTAATGACATGGAAAAGTGTTCATAATACAGTTGCGGTGGAAAATAAGGTTGTAAAAAGAGTAGATATTATATGAATCCAATTTTATTTATACATAAGTGTGAAGTGTATTGATATTAATTGATTAGTATAACTAAAATATTAACAGATTAATATACTGCACAAGTATATGCAACATATATACATACACATACACTAAAGAGATCGTTGATTTTCTTTTTTATGCTTTTCTGTTTGTTTTCCCAAATTTTATAATGTGAAAATTTTATCTGACAGTATAAAATCTAAAACACACACACCAACTCATTTTAAAAGAAAATAATTTCAAGTTCCAGCTATACTAGAAAAATGAGCATAGGACTTATTTACCTACCATTAAAAAAATCTGTAAAACTGGTCAACATATCTAAAACAATTATTTTTAAGCAAAGCAACGTTGTGAGTTTCGAAAGAATGGAAACACTTAAGGTTGCTCAAGATTAACTTCAGCTTTCTGTCTAACAGCTCTTTGCAAATCTAGCACTGGGAATTGAGCCCAGATGGAGAGCAATAGTCTCTTTGGGTAGAACAGAGATTTGTATCAAGGCAGATGAGGTAGCTGTGGGGGGGGCAGGTTCTCACAGAGAAGGAAGTTGTATAGAGAAGAACTCCAGAAAACTGCATGGGACCTCTTGAATCGTTGTCCAAATACCAAGCTGACGATGTATGGAATGGTAAGATTTGGTAGAGAATAGCTACTTGGAGGCTATAAACTGAAAAGAAAAAAAAAGATATAGCATTTGTCAGTAAGTGCTGGAAGGTACAAGCTTTCAAGTAGCCAGAGTGGAAGTTGAGATCTCAAAAAGGCTCTCCCTGATGAGTAGGCCAGTGATAGCCCTAGATATAATATATCAAAGGTTCAAAACAAATGTCAACAGAATAAAGCATGCCAGAAGAAAAGACAACATTCCTTAAAGAAAGACAATGGAATACAGAAATTTAAACATGTGGCACCAATAGTATTTAGCATATAAGTTAAAATTTTTACACACATATAAAGAAGCAAAAAGAGAGAGAGAGAGAGAGAGAACGAGTAGACAAATAAGGAATCCCAACCAAGAAATAAAGATGATAAAAATGGAAATTTTAGCATTGCGAAATACGATATATGGAATGAATATTGTGCTAGATGGGTTGAACAACAAACTGAACACCAGCAAACAAAGATCAATAAATCTGAAAACAGGAATATTGGTCCGAGTCTAGTAAAGAGACAGAAATCACACAGAGAAAGATAAATATAAAGAATTAAGCTATAGTAAAAGACCGTAGATGTAAAATTATACTAAAGGTAGAGCTAAGAAGCTCAAAGAGGAGATTACATGTAATAATAAAAATATAGGGATCATGCGAAGAAAGCAAGAAAAGAGAAACCAAAAAACCAAGAATAGATGGGAAAAGTGAAAAACAACAATATGGAATACTTCAACGCATCAATGATTATATTAAATGTAAATGTAGTAAACACCCCAATATAAAGGCACGAATAATAATACTGGATAAAAATAAGCAAAACCTAAACGCATATTGTTTAAAAGGGACACTTTAATATCAAAATAAGTGAAAGGAAATGGATTGAAAAATAACGCAAATCATAAAAATATTGGACTCACTTTATTAGTATCAGACAAATTAAATGACAAAAATATAGAAATATTTCATACATAGCAGGGATAATAAAATAGAAAAATGTCCTATAAATGTCAGAAATAAGGAGGAATATTTTGTCATGATACAAGGGTCAATTCATCATGGAGACATAATAATCTTAAAATGTATATGCACTCAGGGGCGCCTGGGTGGCTCAGTCGCTTGAGCGTCCAACTTCAGTTCAGGTCATGATCTTGCTGTTCATGAATTCAAGCCCTGTGTTGGGCTCTGTGCTGACAGCTCAGAGCCTGGAGCCTGCTTAGGATTCTGTGTCTCCCTCTCTCTCTGCCCTTTCTCCGCTCATGCTCTGTTTCTCAAAAATGAATAAACGTTAAAAAAATTTTAAAAAATGTATATGCACTCAACAACAGAGCTTCAAAACATATGAAGTAAAGAATGAGTTAAGAAAGTAGGAGTAGACAAATCTACAATCATAGCTACATAATTTAATATACCTCTCTCAGTTAATAATAGAAGACATGAACAAAATTTTGAAAGGATGTAAAAGACATGAATAGCATTATAACTAGTTAACATAGTTAACGTATTTAGAAAAAAACTATACCCAAAAAACTGCAGGATGCACATTCTTTCCAAACACAAAATCACCAAGCTATACCAAACCATAATCCATAAAATTTCTCAATTTCACAGGATTGCAATGTTACTAAGTGTGTTATCTGATCAGACCACAATTAACTTAGAAATTAATAAAAAAAAAAAAACCAGGAAAATCACAAATAATTGGAAATTCAAAATCACATTAAAAAGAAATTCATGGGATTAAGAACAAATCACACAGAATTTGGAAAATATTTGGGACAGAAGTATGATTAAAACACAGCATGTTACAATTTGTGGGATACAGATAAAGGGATGATTAGGCAGACCTTGGTAGCTTTAAAGGTTTATGTTCCAAAAGAATAAAATGTTAAAGTCAGTGATCTAAGTGATCAACTTCATAAACTAGAAAAAGAACACATTAAAATCAAAGTAAGCACAGGAAGGATATGATTAAGATAAGAGCAAAAATTAGTGAAATAGGAAACAAACAATGGAGAACATCAACAAAAAAGTTGGTTCTTGGAAAAGACTTTTTAAAACGATAAGCCCATTGGGGATTCTGGGTGGCTCAGTCGGTTAAGAGTCTGACTTCAGCTCAGGTCATGATCTTGCGCTCTGTGCTGATGGCTCAGAGCCTGGAGCCTGCTTCAGATTCTGTGTCTCCTTCTATCTTTGCCCCTCCCACACTCGCGCTCTGTCTCTGTCTCTGAATAATAAATAGATATTTACAAAATTTATAAATAAATAAATAAATAAATAAATAAATAAATAAATAAAATGATAAGCCCATAGCAGGACTGATCAGAAAGACAAAAGGAAAGAGCAGAAAGAAAATTTGAATAGAAATATATTTGCTAAAATGTTGAATTCATAATTAAAAACCTTTCCACATAGAAAATTCCAGGCCAGGGTTGCCTGGGTGGCTCAGCCGGTTAAGTGTTCGACTCTTGATTTCAGCTCAGGTCATGATCTTGTGGTTCTTGAGTTCAAGCCCCACATGGGGCTCTGCACTGACAGTGTGGAGCCTGCTTGAGATTCTAGTCAAGTTGTGTTGACAAAGAATAGGAAGGTCGTACACTTTAAACTACTTTATCTCAAGACTTGCTATAAATTTATAGTAATCTAGATAGTGTGACTGTAGTTTATGGATAGACAAAGTGATTACTTGGCCAGACTAGGGTCCAAAAGTGGACAGAGAGGAATATTGACATTTTGCACATGAGGAACAATTAATTTTTGATCAAGGTGCAAAGATAATTTAACAGAGAAAAGATGGTCTTTTCAACAAATGGTGCTAGACAAACTAGATAACAATGTGCAAATAAATGAGCTTTGATTATTACCTAGGTGAAATTCAAGAATGTGAGAGCTTCTAGGGGCACCTGGGTGCCTCAGTCAGTTAAGCGTCTGACTTCATCTCAGGTCATGAACTTGCAGTTCATGGGTTCAAGTCCCGCACTGGGCTTTGTGCTGACAGCTCAGATCAGGGAACCTGCTTCGGATTATGTGTCTCTGTCTCTCTCTTCCACTCCCCCACTCATGCTCTGTCTCTCTCTCAAAGGATGAGTAAACTTTAAAAAAATTAAAAGAAAAGAATGTAGGAGTTTCTAAAGTAAAACATTACAGAATTTGTTTGCAAACCAGGAACAGACAATAAATTCATAGGAAGAACAGGAAAAAAAATCCATAAAAGCAACAATGATAAATGAGGTTTCATCACAATGAAAAACTGCTCGTCATAAAACACTATAAGAAAAATGAAGACAAGACCACAGCTAAACATTTTATGGTAACTTCATTTGCAAAGCATATATCTTTTAAAAGCACCCATATACAGAAAATTTTAAAAAAAAGCTTTAATATCTCAATATAAAAAAGACCAAAGCACTAAAGTTGGGCAAAAGATTTAAACAAGCACTTCAAGGAGAAAGATATACAAATCCTATTAAGACATGATCAGTAATCATATGAGATCATGATAAAAATTATTAGTTTTCAAGAGAAATGCTAATTAAAACCACAACCAGATATCTGACCACTAGAAACTCGTTAGAATGGCCAACATTAAAATACTACGTGTTGGCAAGGATGTCGAGTTGGAATTTTGCTACCCTGGCGATAGAAGAGTACAATGGTACAATTATTTTGGAAAATATTTTGATAGTTTCCTGAAAAGAGAGAAATACATGTCCACCATGACACAGCAATTCTACTCGTAGACATTTTCTCAAAAGAAATAAAAAAAACCTGTCCATAAAAATTCTGGTACATGAATGTTCTTAGATCTTTTCTTCATCATAGTGGAAACTCCAAAGCCTAGCAACAGAAGGATGGTTGAAGAATTTCTACTTTATTCATAGAAAGGGCTGGTAATTATTAACAAAAAGGAACAAACTATTGACATATACGGTAACATAGATGATTCTCGAAAATATCATGCTGAGCCAAAGAAGGCACACACAGAAGAAATACGGACTATGGGATGCCATTTATATGAATTCAAACCAGCGACACCAATGCATAGGGGAAAAAAGGCAAGTGGAAAGGTTGGTTGGGAAGGGGCATGAGCTAGTTTTATAAGGATATGAATATTTTCTGTGTTCTTGACACAGGTACATGCATGTAGGGGATTTCACTGTGTCTCTGTCTTTATATTACCTTTTTAAGAACATTAAAAATGAATTATTATTATTAATAGGTTTCCTTTTTTGTATCACTTGTATTATGGGTTAGCAATTTCAACTGCTTTGTGTATTTTCTAGACTTGAACAAATGAGTGGATATATTTAAAATAATGAGCTTGTCAGTGTTGAGGTACAGAGTTGTAAATATGAAAATATAGAGCATATCCATTGTGTTGATTTGGGGTTGGAGTTATCAGTGTGAACCCATGATCTTAAAGAGATAAATATAGGTAGGTGTGTGTGTGTGTGTGTGTGTGTGTGTGTAAATTTCCTAAATTTCACAAATTCCTAAATCTTTCTAATGAGAGAACCTGGAAACAATGGGTCACCCACGGCCATGAGCATACCTAATGCTGAGGTCTTGGTTCCAAATACCCTTTTCTTCTAAAAGGTACCAGGGCTCTTTGGATGAAAGGTTCCTTGCAGGGATGCAGCAGGTTTGAAAGCAAGTGAAGTTTCTGTAACTTTTTTTGTGTTACAATGTTAAGGAGAGTCTCAAGGAATGGACAGTCTATAACAAAATAAGAATATAAATTAAATAATGACAATAATGGATTATAATCTACTGAATAAAACAATTTACAAGTCCATTCTGATGCAAATAATAAACGCACAAACGAAAACAAATAGGGCAAAGGAAACGTCTGCCTTATGGTAGAATGCCAACTTATAAATAGCAAAGGAAGGATAGATTTAGAGAAACATTAATTCTTGCTAGAACGATTAAGTGACGGTTCTGTGAGGAAGAGGATATTTGCATGGTCTTGAGGTATTTCCCCACAAGTTATTTGTTATTTACCAAAGGAAACTGGGTAGAGATTTATCTGTTACCACTTAACCAAATAATCCAAATCACTGTCACCAATGGCAGGACCAACTGACGTTACATGTCTCCTGAAGGGCACAACGCTTCAGAGGTATTCCCGACCAAAAAGAAAAAAAAGCAACCCCCCCAAACAAAAATAACAAACAAACAAAAAAGCCATATTCAAAATCTAATAATGAGGAAATATGAGACAATCCTGAACTCAGTTATTTTCTATACCATACCTGGATGGTAGTCTCCAAAATATTCACATCAAGACAGAGGCTGAAGAACCATTCATATTAAGGAAGCTTTAGACACATGGTAACTAAATACAATGCACCCTTCTCAGATCCTGGACTGGAAATTTGTTATATAACATGTTACACACACACACACACACACACACACACACACACACACACACACCTATGTGGATCCATAAAAGGCACTGCTGGGATGATTGATAAATTTAAATATTCATTTGCACTGCACGTTAGAAAATGTATCGGTATTGAATTAAATGTCTTGATTTTGACAATTACACATATGTTACATAAGAGAATCTCTTTTCTTTAAAAAGCCAAGGTTAAAGTACTGGGTGGGAGGGATCCTGATATTTCCAATCTCAAATGGAGAGGGAGTGAGAGCGAAAAAGGGAGGGAGAAAGGGCAAGGAAAATGGGGCAATGCGTACAGGGTGGTTGAATCTGGGTAAAGGTTATATATGGGAGTTTCATGTACGATTCTTGTAACTTTTCCCATACACTTGAAATGATGGAAAAAATTGAAAGTTAAAAAAAGTTGGGGAAAACACTCGGAAAGACACTTCACAAAGGAAGACTATGCAGACATCCAGGTTGGTTTCTTGGGAGACTGGTGGGGGTGTTTTGGGGGGATTTGTGGCACAACAGTCAGGCGATGGTGTCCAAGGCAGCTCTGTGGTTGACTCTAGGGCCATGAAGGGCTGTGGCCTGTCCTGGTGTTGTGCTTGGCATCTCCTAGACAAACTACACAAGGTTGGGTGTCTGAAATCAAGAGTCCTAGTCCTCATATCTGTGCATTTTCTTGGGAAATGATAGCGTAAGTAGCAATTAACAGAAATTGCATCGATCTCTTTCTTTTTGGGAGCAGAAAGTTTTACTCTGTGAAAACCAATTATATAGAGAAAGCAGAAAAAAAAAGCTTGCTATACAACTTAGACTAATTGGAAGGAAATACATTGTTCCTTAAAAGCTTAACCATGTTAAAAGAGATATGATGTTGTAGAATCATCTTTAGAAAAGGCCATGTTTTGTAAAGAGTCAGCAAGAACATCAAGGCTGGAGACCACCAATGAAAACCTACACAGTTCAACTGTGTTATTCCCAAGAAATAGATTTTAGAGAAAAAAAAATTGGAAAAAAAGGAGAAATCTAATCTATCAGAACTAGATGAAAACCTGAGCTCTCACATTTCAAGAAGGGTAAAGTCTCCAGAACGAAACTGAATATTCATCAAATTACCAGTGGCTTTTCCAAATAGAGCATTAGAGCAGAGCAATCGCCATAAGAAGCTCCTCCTAAGGGCTGTCTTTTTTCCCAAAAGGAGAACCTGCACCCCAGTCTACTCAGATTCCTTCACTTCTTCCTCCAGCTCAAGGTCCATTGTTGCCAGCAGAATCGTGGGGACATGTCTTGAGGTGAGACTTCCCTTCCTTCCTACCCCTACAGAAAACAGGTATGGAAAATACCTTGAAAATACTTTGTGCCAAGTATAGTTCTGGTCTACCACAATATTCAGTAGTTAAACAAGATTCCTCTATTCCAAGGAGTATTCCTGACTTTCCCCCTTTTGCCATATACTAGCCCTACGCCCAAACCTGACAAAATGTAAATAATGGTCGGTGGCCTACAGGGTTGATCCAGTTTCAAACAAACCTGTTAATTGATGCAAACACCTTGAGACTTTTGTCCCTCTTTGAAAGTAATTTTTGGACCCTCTCTCCTTTTTAGCTTAGGGAAAAGCCATTTCATGAAAGATTAGACTTTTGCCTAAGGGAAGATTTACAGAATTGTAACCCTTAGGATAGCATTTTATAGATAAAATGTATACACATATTTTCAAAAGAAAATAATGGCACCGCGTGGGAGCGTTGGTAAGATGTGGTATCATTTTACTTGCATAGAGCTTTTATAGCAGTTTTTCAAGCCAACATACAGTGTGCTGGCCAAGCCTAGTGTTTTGATGTGAATGGGGAAAAGCTGACCATGGCTGTGTGGTACCTGTGCCGTATTTGGTTTAGGCAGGACGAGTTCCTTTGTTGTACATAATTGCCGGAGTAGAACCTGAGCTCCAGCCTGCTCAGCGTGCTGACTCCACATATATGCTGCATTTGTGATTCATTTACAAACACTTGTCCACAGAGATTTGAATCCTGTGGTGCTGGATCTGAGGAATAAAAAAGGACAAACTAGCAAAGCTGACTCACTCATGTGAAGAAGGAGTCTATTAACCTATTTATTTGTAAGGCAGAAGACACTTATATTTCAGATGATGTCACTACAGTAGGCATTTCTGTGTGTGGCCGCGGGGGGGAGAGAATAATATTATGATTTAGTTTTCCTTCGTACATTATCATACTTACCTGTGGTTTCCCCCAAAAGTTTATAATAAATTCAAATGGACGATCAAGCCATATGTAAAATTTGGGAGGAGGATTACATGAATTATATGAATTGCTTGCTTAGTTAATTTCATTTAAGTGAGTAAATGTATTTAAACTACAATAAGATCTAGCATTTAATAATACAAAGTCAATATAAATCACTCAGAGCCTCTCCAAGAAAAGGAAGTGCTCCATGAATACACCTGTCTTGTTTCTTGTGGTGGTTAAAATTTCCCCAGGTTCCGAGCTGGGGGTGGGAAGGACCACAACTTCGACTAAGAAAAAGCTTAGAAAAAGTGCTAAAATATGTGCATAAAAAGAATCTTTGGAGGGGAAAAGAAGC
Source organism: Acinonyx jubatus (assembly GCF_027475565.1). NCBI lineage: Eukaryota > Metazoa > Chordata > Mammalia > Carnivora > Felidae > Acinonyx > Acinonyx jubatus. Next base: position 11,883,316 of record NC_069385.1, on the reverse strand, counting down.
AGAGGTTGAGAAGACAATGGTTAAGATAGTTTGGTGTGCCCGCCTTCAGGTGGCGCTACAACCCCTCCACAGCCAAGCTCCTGTCCAGCTGGTAGTAAGTGAGCAAGAGTGAGAGGAGGAAAGGAGCAGGTGTGGGGAGAGGAGGGGATAGGTAGGAAGCATTCATCTGGGAAGAGGTATCAATAAATTGTATGTCTGCAACTTGGGGGAGTGTCTGTAAACAGAAAGAGGAAGCGTGTACATCCAAGGAGAGAGAAGGGTTCTATAAATTATATTACTAAAATAGTCTCTTTCTGATTAAAGCAAAGTGGGTTGAGTTTTCGGAAAGAAAATTCTGGTGTTGTTTTTCTGATGTTTCACGTGTTTGATCTGGCAGATAGAGCTCTGTGAGCACAATAACGTACGATGACTTTATATGCTGACACATTTAAGTAACGCCGGCTCGCACGTCTCTCTCTGGCCTTCCAAGCGAGCCAATATTACAGACAAATTAATGTATAACTGCATGAACAGCCTCTTATTTCTCTATTGTCTTGGTGCCCATTTGCCTGTCCTGAAAGGAGGGACGGATCAGCCATTTTTAAAATCCATTTCAAGAGAGATTATAACAATCACCTATCCCGTCGGTCTGTGTCATTAAGTATAAATGAGTCTGTGATGAGAAAAGTCAAAGCTCCGTTTTATTAGTCTGAATTTTAGTTTTGATTTTTGGATACCTGATTTGCTTTCACATTTGATACCTTAGACAAAGCAAAGTCAACGGCTGATCTCTTGGTTTTCCCTGCAGGGAGTGTAATTGGACACTTTACAGAAGTGGTGTAACTGTCCACATAGATCCCACAAAACAATGAAGACTGCTAGATTAAAAAGAAATCTTTTAATATATTTGTGATTAACTGGCAACTGTTCTACGAAATCGCAGGGAAGCAGAAATAAACAGAAAAGGTTAACAAGGTAGGACTCGGGGATGATTATTTGTACAGGAGGAAGAAAGGCCAACCAGCACCCAAGCTTTCTCTCGGACGTCAACCTGTTTGATAAATAAGTAATGGGGAAAAAGAATTTCCGCCCTCAGATTTACACATTTTGTACTCTTTAGCTCTGACCTTTGTGCATGGCCACAAATCTGATGCTAAAGAGCAAGTCTATGAATTATGGAAAACGAGAGATGAGTCCAGGGATTTGTGTTCGCATTATGTAGCTCCATTCTCTTTACCCCTGTTGAGGACACAGAGTTCTTCTTAGTGTCTTTTTTCCCCCCATAGAGTTCTGGGGATCTGTATTTACATTTTGTGACAAGTTCCTTTACTTGCTTATCATTTGGAAAATTGCCCAACTGATTGTCCAAAAGATAGTCATTCTGCCTGACAGATAGCAGAGCTCGTTGTTAGGATACAAAATTATTGTCATTGCCATCTGCCACAGTTAACATCATAAACTAACCTACGGGTTTGTATCTTTGAGGAAAAATGCCGGGTAAATGGTGGTCTGAAAAAAACAACATGGTGGCTCATTTCCAAAGGTGACCGTCAGGAAAGTGGGTGGCTGGGAGATGCTCTTCTTGCCCAGGTATGTAATTATCAGACCACCACTATATAATCTGGGTGATGACTACAGAATGATTTCTGGTAGTTGATTTCAAATACGTTAAGAAAAAAGATAGTGAGATGTAGCCAAACTTACTAAAGGGGGAATAACAGACATTGAAAGTAAGAAAATTAGTGAAGATTCACAACATAGATGTTAATCCTGTGACATTCAAGCCCTCAGAGCAACTGCACAACCTGCCTAAATGAAGTTAACTACTGGAGCCTCTGGGTGGCTCGGTTGGTTAAGTATCCTACATCTGTCCAGGTCATGGATCTCACGGTTCATGGGTTCGAGCCCCGCATTGGGCTCTGTGCTGACAGCTCAGAGCCTGGTGCCTGCTTTGGATTCTGTGTCCCCCTCTCTCTCTGACCCTTCCCCACTCGCACTCTGTCTCTTTCAAAAATAAATAAACATTAAAACATTTTTTAATAAAAATAAATAAACAAACATTAAAATTTTTTTTAAAAAAGAGGCTAACTACTAGCATTGAGGATGGAAAGTATATCAAGAGAGTCTTCTTTTTTTAAAAAAAAATTTTAATGTTTATTTATTTTTGAGAGAGAGAGAAACAAAGTGTGAGCAGGAGAGAGGCAGAGAGAGAAGGAGACACAAAATCTGAAGCAGGCTCCAGGCTCTGAGCTGTCAGCACAGAGCCCAATGCAGGGCTCAAACTCACAGAGGGCACGATCATGACCTGAGCCAAAGTTGGACGCTTCACGGACTGGGCCACCAGGTGCCCCAATCACCTAAGAGAGTCTTCTTAAGCTTAACCCTCTGTTTCTTTAGTTACAATAAGATTTCTCCTCCCCCTTTTTTGAGCATTTAACAGGCTAAATGCTAAATGTTACATACATGAGCTTTTCAACTATCAATTCATTTTTTAACTTTGTTGAGGTATAATTAACAAATAAAATTGTAAGCTATTTAAAGTATACATGATAATTTGATATAATTATGCATTGTAAAAGGATTCCCCCACTGAGTTAATCAACATATTCATTACCTCATGTATTTTTTACTGAGGCCAAATGCTTTTTTTTTAAATTCTACATATGATTCCTACTCTTGTCTTTCTCTCTGGCCATTTCACTCAGCAACATGCCCTCCAGATCCATTCCATCCTGTTGCAAATATTCCTCCTTTTTAAAGGCTGAATAATATCCCATGGACATAGGTACTACATCTGCTTTGTCCATTCATCTATCAGTGAACACCCAGATTGTTTCCATACCTTGGTATCGTGAATAATACTGCTAAGAACATGGGGATACAGATATCTCTTCACGATAATGACTTCATTCCCTTTGGATATATATCTAGAAGTGGGATCGCTATGTCATATGGAGTTATATTTTTAATTTCTTGAGGACTCTCTGTACTATTTTCCATAGTGGGTATACCAGTTTACATTCCCACACCAGTGTACAAAAGTTCCCTTTTCTCCACGTTCTGGCTAGCAATTGTTACATCTTGTATTTTTACAGCAGACATTGTGACAGGTATGCGGTGATATCTCATTGGGGCGCACACATGTTTTTATATAATCGGATGACCCTGGGCGATAATTACAGAAAAGGAAACTGAACCACAAGGAGGTGAAGCAAATTCCTCAAAGTCCTTTAGATAGAATTAGAATTCACACCCAGGCTGGAACCGAACTCATAACCAACGTTCCCCCCATTGTCTTCGTAACTTGTGTGCCAGGATAGCTTAGCGTCACGGTACGGGCCCAAACACCTGCTTTTCAATCATACAGTCAGCCATGTTACACTTTAGGAAGAAAGGCTTTCTGGGGTCCCAGGACTGTTTTATTTATTCAGAATAATGCTAATAATTATTTTCTTCTGTCACTGCAAAGTAGTTACTGTGTCTTCTCTTTCTTTGGGTCGTTCACCTGAAACTTCTGTTATCAACATGTTTACACTAGACTGACGAGAATTCAAACCCTCTCTGCAACTGGTTTTTATTATGTGTGACACACTTCATTGCTCCAGACCCTCACCGGATAGAAAATACCTTCTTGCCTGCAAACATACATGGATTTACGCTCATTAATTCCATGGCACTTTAAATGACCTGCCCATTTCTGTGGCCTTTGAAACATGGCTCCATTAGATCAGTGTAGGGGCCAACCTTTGATTAGTACCTTGAGAAAGTCAAAATCTATAATTAGACTGGCATAAAACCTGGGGTTTTCCAAGTCTCTATGGAGAAAACCACAAATCTATTCACTTGTTCCAGTTAGTTTTGACTCAGCAGTAATATTTGTAGAGAGGTCATTTTACTCACAAAGCTGTCTGCCAGGAGTCTGAATCATGATTCCTAATAAAAATGGGTTTCAAACTCTCTAAGACCTGTGAGAACAATCAGGTGATTTCAAAACTTTAAGGATCGTTTATTAGAACAACCAAATGTTTGGGGGATATTGAGAATTTCTTTCCTATATATTAACATCAAGCTTTTATAGCGTAGCCCCCAAAAATCAATATGAGTTATATTATATTGAACTTTCTTCTTTGCTTGTATAATTATGAATTACCTGGCAAGACATAAATCATACATACTCCCCATTTGGACACTGGCTGTGAAACTGCAAAACTCGAAGACTCAACAAGTGTCCCCAGGCCTTGGTGTCACGTGGTCTTTTGGTCTAGCTGGGTTTCAGTGTTAGTACTTTAATCCTAAATGGAGTTCTGTGAATTTTTTTTTTAACGTTTATTTATTTTTGAGACAGAGAGAGAGAGGCAGAACATGAACAGGGGAGGGGCAGAGAGAGAGGGAGACACAGAATCGGAAGCAGGCTCCAGGCTCTGAGCCATCAGCCCAGAGCCCGACGCGGGGCTCGAACTCACGGACCGCGAGATCGCGACCTGAGCTGAAGTCGGACGCCTGACCGACTGAGCCACCCAGGCGCCCCACAAATGGAGTTCTTTAAATTGGGGTCTTGTCAACAAAAGATTGGGAACTAAGATAGTACTAAAGGAAAAATATTTTGGCGTTTTCCACCTAGTAAATGAACTCTATCAATACATGATGTATATTCAGGTAGGATTCAATTTGGTCACTGGGACTACTCCACCAAAGGATTGGTAAATGACGCAATCACAACGTCCAGAAGCCAAGTCCTCAGTTCTGCTTTCATCCTTTTCATCGCCTTCTTGAATGACATCACCAAAATGGTCATCTTCTGTGTCCAAGGATTCCAGAATGAACGGCATAAATTATTTATGCATTAAACTACTTTAACTACTTATTTAACTAGTTTAGCTATTTATTTCTTCAACCATTCATAAGCTTTAACTACTAAATTGGGTTAATAACTATCATTAAAACTCTTGAGTTATGCTCTGTTAAGTTACGTTACGTTACGTTATGTTATGACAAATGATGCTCAAAAGAGTAAAAAGACTTGCTGATGGAAACAAAGGTCCTACATATCTGTATTAGCTTAAAAATTTTTTTAAGTTGATTTACTTATTTTTAAAGAGAGAGAAAGAGACAGAGAAAGCACGTGAGCAGGGGAGGAGAGAGAGGGAGAGAGAGAGAATCCCAAGCAGGCTCTGCACTAAGAGTGATCCCATCAGCCTTGAAATCATGACCTGAGCTGAAACCAAGAGTCGACTGAGCCACCCAGACGCCACTGTATTAGCTTTCAATCTATGTCTGTATCTCTCTGAAACCTACAGTGGTTCCTCCACTTTCTCAAATGCTTCGGGCTGGTCTCATGCTTTTTTTTTTTTTTTTTTTTCCATATTTTAGAACATATGTATCCGCTGCTGGGTTTTGAGCTTTCAAAAAATAGTACCACACAATAAAGATGCTTAAACAACTTGCTTTATTTCACTCAATATTATGTTTCCAAGATTCATGCAGGTTGCAGCATAGAGCTATCACTCACTGATTTTTCACTCCTGTTTAATATTCCGTTGATTGCATATTTCACAATTTTATATTCTCATTTTATTGCTGATGCTTTTGCCCCAAGTTTTGCTAGGAAGTCCAATATTTCTAGAACATTCTTAGAAATCTCTATTTGAGTCACTCGTGCAACTATTTTCCTAGGTTATATACCTAGGAATGATATTGCTGGTTCAAAGGGTATGCATCTATATAACTTTAAAAAGTTACTACCAGATTGCCTTCCAAATGGGTATGCCATTTGGGGTATATACGATTTACAGTTATATCAGCTAGGCGTAAGCACTTTAACTGCTCTATACCCTTGCTGGTACTTGGTATTTTGAAAAAAAATTCTTAATTTTATTTTCTGTTGTAAAAGCTATTTTCTTTTTCTGTGAAATGCCTGTTCATATCATTTGCCTTTTTTTTTCTACCGGGTTATCTTTTTATTGGTGTTCTCCAAAGGACTTCTTTATAAATTTGGGTCATAAATTCCTAAAAATTTGTGTTGGACAATATCTTCTCCTAGTCTGTGGCTTGTCCCACATGCTTGTTGTTATGTGTGTGAAGTTTCCCTACTTTCATCGTTCATTGGTGCTTCTTGGCCTTGCCTCTGGTTTTCTTTGTTTTTGTGTCCCGAGGGCATATCTTTTATTAGTTACTTGGCCATCAGAGGATGAGTCTCAGCCTGCGTTCTCTTCTACGAGTCTTACCACTACCTTCATATATAGTCATTTGATGGACTTCTTGGTCACATCTTCCTTCTGGTCCCCTCCGCCATCTGACCTCAGACAGCACAGCCACATCCTTTGATCTGTCCCCACTATCAGGCACCCATAACAAGATTGTCTGGCACTTCAAGAGAAGGTGGACAGACACTTGTAATTCCTATGGTAATTATCCCCTGGAACACTATCCTCCAAGAACAGACTACACTATATTTTTTTCTGGTCACTCAAAAAAACAAAAACAAAAGCAAAAACAAAACTGTCCTTCTTTTCTCAAGAAACAAGATGGTGGAACTCAATAGGCCAAAGCTGCCTATTGAACTGCTGCCTTTCTCAACAAAATGTGCTTTTTCAGCACTTTTACATCGTTTAGCTCCTTCTTGCCTCACTGCATGCCAGTTACATTTGTGCTTGAGATCATTTGCCCTTGCTTCTGTACATACTGACTCTGTGGCTCGAATGTCCTTTGAGTTGGTCTGTTTCAAAATGTTTGCTTTTGGAGTGCCCAGATTGTATCTGTTTGGCTCTCCTCACACGTAAGACCTGAGAAAGCACTACAGACAGCTAGGCACTTCATAAATACTTCTTCGTAATGATAAAAAGTCACTAAAATACTTATCAGCATTAGGTTTTCATAGGTTCCAAAAGTCCTTTATGCACAGTGAATAAAATAACGTCAATGATCAGGTCTAAAGAAATACTAGCTTTTTATAAGGCTGTAGTAAAACTAACAGATCTTCATGGGCTCCACCAACCTATAATCTTCTGTTGCCCAACAGGTCTTCTGTCCCTTTGGCTGCGAAGGACGTCGCTGTTAACTGCAGCTTCCATACGTCTGAGCTGAGACCTTTGGGACTCTTCTGCTTTCCGGCAGAACATCCTGCCTGCAGACTTTGGCTGGCACTTGACCATAGAGACCGTGAGCCACTCTTCCTGTACATCACCGACGATCTTCCACCTGCTGTGGCTTCTCCCGCTTTGAGGTGGTACCTGCACAGGTGGACAGGCTGGGTGGCTAAGGGAGCAGAAAGAGCTCTTGCGTGAGAAGAGGCATGAGTGGGAAAGGCTGGTAGAGAGGCTCCTCCACATCGTGAGAAGGGAATAGATGAGTCTCTAATGTCCACGCTCAGTCCCACTCCCCCGATCTTATCCTTGTCTTCATTTGGACATGTGCTTCGATGGAATGTCAAAATCCTGCCAAAAGGAATAGCCGTAAACGTAGGCCTGCTCAGGTGCTGGGATAACTGGATCTAACGACAAGCTCCACTTTAAAAAGAGTGGGAAGGAAAGAGCGAGGGTGGTGGGGGGAGGAGAGGGGAAGGAAGGGGGACAAAGAAACAAAGAAATTGCAAGTCTCTTATCATGAAAGTAAGAGGATGCCTGGAATTGCAATTAGTGCTTAATCCCTTTAGTCTGAGATCCTGACTTGTTTGAGGATGCAAATGTCACATGCTGGTGGGGTGAATGACTCTTACTTTGTTGTCATATCCTTTAGACTTCAATACGACAGAGGAATCAGAAATGCTAGAGAAGAGAAGGGGAAACAACTGGAGGCACTGGCCAGCCCACAGATGAGCAGAGGAGGAAAAGAATGAAATGGGCAGGCTGAGTCCGCTGAAAACTCACCCCAGTCTGTCGGTGCGGTGTGACCTCAGGGCTGAATCTCCACGGCTCTTTCACCGGGACTGCGCATGTGCAATGACAGCAGTTGCTGTCTGCAGCAGTTCAGAATGTGACCACCTCACTTGCTTTTCTTTGTTCTTAAACCTCTCTTTTCCCAGAACATTTCTCACACCGACAGATTCCTTAGGAACATACCGGAGATGGGCATAGCATGGTGGCAGCCTTTGGAGACAGGAGATAGGATAGGGAGATAGGATAAAAAAAAAACGGACAGGGAAAGATTAGGACCTGAGGTCCCTGGGGAAAAACAAATTCTGGGAGCATTGAACTACAGCAAACCCCCTGGGGCTTAAGGTCCCTCGTAAGAAGGTAACAGACATCACCTACTCCCCCTCAGGATCCCCTCAGGAATTTGACAAGCAAAATACCTAGCCAAACCATACAACTTAGGGACATACAACTTAGGGACATACAACAAGGGACACGATGGCCGTCTGACTCCTCACACAATGGAGTCGAACCACTCAGGAATGGACAACCCAGCGCCTAGCGTTATCCAGCCAATAAGGGTCGAACCCGAGAAGGAACCAGGGGAAAGGGAAGGGGGTGCTGGCAAGAACCTCATAAAAGAACCTCCTTGGCTGTAGTCGTGGGCGTTCACTTTCGAATGTCCCCTCTCTGTAAAGAGAGATTTCATCCTAGTCTTCCTTTCTGCGCTTATACTCTAATAAATTTTTGCCTGCCGCTCATTTTGCGTCCACCTCTTCTTCTTTGAAGCAGCGAGAGGACAAATCCCGGGTATCGTGGTGAAAAATCCTGCATCACCTGGATTTGAGTCAGGGTTTGCCAAACACTAGTTATGAAGACCTTGGGTCACCTACGTGTTCCAAGCCTTGGTTTGCCCAGCTGTTTAACAGATGATGCTTGGGCCTGTCTCCCAGGGGGAGTTCTAGGAATTTAGCACACACAGTGCTTAGTCTTTGCTTGGCATCCCCCCTCCCCCCGCCTCACCTCAGAAAAGTTAGCTGTTATTTATATAATGCAGAATCAACAAGTGAAATAAAGATAGTGAAGTAAAGAGAATTTTGTTTTCAGTGATCTGAACTAGATAACTGCCCTGGAATCCGGGATGGCTCTTGGTCTCTAGTCTACTGTGAACTTGGCCAAGTCTTTTTCCTTTTGTGGGGCTCCTCCAGTTCCTCATGTATGAAATGAATGGATTATATTGCAGAGTTCTGGTCCACCCCTGATATTCTATCCCTCTCTGCCCCCACTTACTCCTTTCTTCTAAATACACACATCTGCCTGCACATGACAGACGGAAGATGAAAACAGTTGCATGATACGATAAAATGGCCAATATCCTTTCCACGTTAAGAATATAGACTGATGCTAGATCGTAAGCTCCAGGAGGGCAAGGATTTTTGTCTGTCTGTCTGTCTGTCTGTCTGTTAATATATCCCCAACATCTAGGTTCGTTTGTGGCACATGGGCAATGCTCAGAAAATATGTGCTGAGTGAAAAAAATTACTACCCCATATAAAAACAGGCATTTTACGAGGAAGGAAAGTGACTGCCAAATAACCATTTTTAAAGACCTTTTACATCTTAGTAATAAAAAACATCCAGTTAAAACAATGGCACTTGCTTTGTCACCTGTTAAATTGGCAGATGTTAAAAAACAACAATATTCACATCACTGGTGAAGGATAGAGAAATTATCACTATTTTCCTGTCACAATACAGTATTTCTGGAATTTGGGGGGCACTATTTATAAGAAGCCTTGAAAAGGTGTATATGCCTGGACCCAACAATTCCACATCCAACAATGTATCTTAAGACAATAACGAGGATATGCAAAGATTTAGCCACCAGAATGCTGTTTGCACAATCAAAATTTGGAAATAACCAGTGTTAATTAAAGGCAATCTGTTAAATAGAAGATGATACAGTCTTTTAATGAAATACTAGTTAGCCACTGAACACATTGCAATTGAATATTTATTAACAAAAATACTCATAATAAATGGGATGACGAAAGTTTATGAAATAGCATATACAGTATAATTCCAAATAAAAAATTACATAGATCTTGGTTTCCTTCAACAAAATTAACCTTGGTTATGTATCTGGATAGTGGAGTTATAGGTGTCTGTAGTTTTCTCCTTTTTTTGTGCATTTTCTCCTTTTTTTCCACAACGGCCACAAATTGTTTTGATAATGAAATAATAAATCATATTAATTTAAAATTTTACCTTTTAGCTTTAATAAATGGAGATTTTCAGGGATCTACATCTTTCTTTTCCTTTTTTTTCTTCTTCTTTTTCTTTTCTCCTCCCCCTTTACCTCTTCCTCTTCCTCCTCCTCCTTCTTCTTGGGCTTCCTCTTCTATCTGAACTATGCTTTTTGCTCATCCAGACTTTCTTCTAGTATCGTTCGCATGGCTAAATTAATCAGATTTTAAGCTCCTTTAGGGCAGGGTTTCTATCTTTTCTTTATTCTTCAAGGTATCTTACACCCTTTCTGGCCGCTTCATAAAAATTCCCTATTCTGAATTGAGTCAAGTGCAATTTCCTTCCTGCTCTCATTAAACGCTTCCTATAAATCTATTCCAAGAGTTCTGGTAATAAGAGCAGCCCCCCAGGTTTCCTTTTTTATTGTACGCCAGTTCTTCACGATCATTGACATTTGAGGACAAAGCCTTGTACACTTGGGCAGATGCGGAGAAGCAGGAAAATATCTATTTTGCGTTGCTCCCGGGTGGCTGAACTAAGTAACAGGAAGGTGGATTTTCAGGACATCCAAAGAAGAACTTTCTAATCATTAAAGATGGACATCAATAGGAAATGACTGTGCAATAAGGATAGGAACTCCCTTTCAGCAGAGATGTTCGAGCAAAGGAGAGAAAACAGTGCCTGCATGTAGGCATGCATTGAATTAGAGAGTTTGACAGTTTTTCCAAAGATAAATGCACCTTACTTCTCTGAGGCCTCGCCTGCTGCTAAGAAATCAAGGGCCACGGTAATATAAATGTTTGCCTCAGTGCTCCACATGGCTTACCTTGGATCCCAGACCCAGAAACCTTCCCCAGAGCCCCATGCCATCTCCCCATCTCTTTTATAGGTGCCTGTCCATCTCATGGTGCGCCTGTGAAGACCACCTTCGCTTCCTTCCCCCAGGATCCGAGATGAACATGAGCTACCATTTATTGATTTTTTAAAAATTATTCCGTTTGGGCTGAGCATTACGGCAAGCAGGCAAGCGCTCGATGTGAATTACTTCCCTTCATACTTCCCAAACTACCATAGCAGGTAGGATGGTACCGATCGGGAAACTGGGGCTGATGAAGGTTAAGAAATGCATCTAAAGTCACCCCTTATTGAAAGCAAAGGCAGAACTGGCTACCCAGTTTGGTCTGATTCAAATTCGTGTGCATAACGATCTCCTGCTGTGGCCGATGGAGTGCTGTCCGGGTTTTCAGGAGCTGAAAAAGTTGTGTTTCTTCTCCAGCCAGAGCCCCTTCTGGGCCCAGTGCCCACTCTCCTTCTCTCCGGTGCTGACACAGGAGTCCCCAGGGGACTCCACGTGTGCCTGTCCTTTGTGTTTCTCTAACCCCCAGCTACCAGACACAATCACACCGTCTCTGGGAGACTTCGGAGGCACCAGCTCGCGGGCTGTGAGCAGGCACTTGGCCTCGCTCTTCCTTCTCCCCCCTGGACAGTCGCTCAGATTTCTGCCACGTGGGTGCCGAGCTTTCATCTGGCCACATTTTCTTCAGTGGCACTGCCCAGCTATATTCTGCTGTGGCCTTCTGCCCTCTCTGACTCTGCAATGCAGTCCCGGAATCCTGGGCCACAGCACAGAAAGATACACCGGTTTATCTACCGCAGCCAGAAGAGCCTGGGGGATACTTATTTCATAGCTAACGGTTAGGTGGATAGACTTGTTTATAAATATTGACGGATACGATGTCTTGTTACTGGGTTTTCCAAAAGAGACTGCATAACTGCCCTCTAGGGTTTTTGTTTTTCCCCACAGGGATATCGTGAAATTAATGCAACAAATTTTCTTTAATACTATTTATGCGGTAAACTCTGAAGAAAAATGTCCAAAAGAACACCTTTAAGAAACACGGAGCCAGAACGTAACTCGAGGAATTCTAATTCAGTCCAGTTACCACTTAGCAGGATATGACGGGCAATGTTTCCTACTGCGATTTCCTTAGTGACTGGACCACTGAAGTGTCGTTTCTCGACACTGTGTATGGTTGTCCACACTTGTAATGTGATCTGAGGTCAGGCATGTCATATGCAATGATTTCTGGCACAATTTTCACGTTCAAATACACGGGCAAGATTTTTTTGTTCTCGGTAATCTCAGCTGATTAGCTGATATCTTCAGGTTTTTGCGACAGAGCGGTTAATGTGTATGTCTTTTTACGAAATATCAGTACCTAATACTGCATAATACACCTAGATATCCTTATTTATCATTTTCTCTTCCCGACTCACACTGGAGTGTAACTCTGTAAGAGCCAAGTTGCTTACTGCTTTATTCACTGCTATAAACCACCCAGGAAAGTAGATTATCACGAAACCCGTCATATTTATCACAATAGCATAGGGGTTGTGTCGCTCCTGAAGATCTTTTGATGTAATTTACCGCATTAATGAATATAAGAGAAAACCTATATAATTATCACTTTATTTTTCATTCATTTTTTTACTTGATTTATTTATTATTTTGAGAGAAAGAAGGCGCAACTGGGGATCGGCGAGAGGGAGAGGGAGAGAGAGAGAGAATCCCAAGCAGGCTGTCAGCGCAGAGTCCGACTCGGGGCTCGAACTCATGAACTGCTAGATCATGCCTGGAGCTGAAGTCGGCCACTCAACCGACTAAACCACCCAGGGCGCCCCCGTAGTTACCTCTTTAAATACACAAAGAACATTAGGTAAAATTTAATACCTGATTCATCATGAAAGACTTCCAGAAAACCAAGATAGAAAAGAAACTTCTTAGCTGGGCATAGATTATCTAAAAGGAAAAAAAAAAAAAAAACCACAGCAAACATTGTAAAATTTTATTTAAAGACAATCAATAAGACATAAAGAAATGGAGAGATAATCTCTGTCCAAACACTGAGGGACTCAGAATCAGTGAGATGTCAATTGCCTTCAATTGATATTTAAATTCACTGTAATTGTAGTCAAAATCCCAGTGAGAGTTTTATGCTTCAAAAGCAAATCTAAAGTTTACAGAGAGGAGGAAAAGAACCAATAAGAGCAAAAACATTCTTTAAGAAGAAAAAGGTAAGGGAATTTGCCTCAACAGATATCAAAACTATATACAGAGTTTTGGTAATTAAAACAATGAGATATTTAAGCAGGGAAAACAGAACCACATATATAAGGAAGTTCAGTATAAACTCTTTTTTTAAACGTTTATTTACTTATTTCTGAGAGAGAAAAAGAGAGAGAGAGAGAGAGAGAGAGAGAGAGGCAGACAGAGAATCCCAAGCAGGCTCTGCACTGTCAGTGCAGAGCCGGACAGGGGGCTTGAACTCACAAACTGTGAGATCATGACTTGAGCCGAAATCAAGAGTCAGATGCTTAACCGACTGAGCCACTCAGGTGCCTCACAGAAGTTCAGTATAGCACAGAAATGGTATTACAGGTAAGCGAGAAAGTATAGATTTTTCCATAAACGGTGCTGGGGAAAGTGATTATTCATATGAAGACAAACGCAATTTGATCATTTGTACAACACGCATAGAGTTAAATTCCAGGAGGATTAAATATGTATATACATATAAAAAACTATGAAAGTTTAAAATATAATATAGGAACATATATTTGTATTCTTGAAGAAAGAGATTTCTTTAACAAAATGTAGAAAGCAGTACCCATAAAAGATTCATAAATTCAATTTTGTTAGTTAAGAACTCCTATACATCTCTATAACTGTCAAGCTTAGTATCCAAAATAAGAATTCCTAAAAGTTGATAGATAGATAGATAGATAGATAGATAGGTGGATGATAGGTAGATATGCATACGACCATGCTTAAAATGGATCAAGACCGTACAAAGCATTTTGGGGAAAGAAAACACAAATATTTAATTAGTTTCTATAAGGATACTCTATCTCATTAGCAATCAAAAGAACATCATCTTTTAAAAAAGTACCATGGAACACCCACCAGATTGGCAAAAGTTTCAAACTCTGACAATGCAATGGAATGTTGGCCAAGGGAAACCCCCTAATCCTCTGTTGATAGGATTTATACGGGTACAACTGTTTAGAAGGCATTTATCATTGTCTCGCGCAGTAGTTAAACTTGAACATACATCATGTAGTCCAGATTGTCAGGGCCTCCGGTTACCCCGGTAGCCCACCCTGGAGGTGAGCTGCAGCTCGGATAAACAGGCTCCTTTCATGCCGATGGCTTTGAAAGCATCTGACACGTGCTCGCTCAGCCTATGGGTGGAGCAAGCTGGAAGCAGCAAGGTGTTCATCCCCACCTCCCGCCCCTGAGCAACCCCGAGCCATGAGGGACAAGAAGGGAATAAACAGCCCAGCTTTCTCACCCTTGAAAGGACAATTTTGAGGTAAGTTGGACAGCGTGTTCAAAGTGCTCAGTGGAATCGTGTTCCCGTCGCCCACAGCAGTGACCCCTCTTGAAGACACCGTTTATAGACACTCCTTTCCCTGCCTCATTTCCCTACTCCCTTCCTGTGCTCCCTGGAATAACACCTCAAACAAACTCATGCATCCAAAGCCTCATCTCAAGATCTGGCTTTGGTGGAATTCCAACTAAAGCAGCAGATCCACTCCTAGAAATGTATCCTCAAATAATACCTGCAGGCCTGCACCAATGCATAATTATACTACTCTTATAGCAGCATGGTTTGTGATAAAAAGAAATGCAGTAGCCAAGTGTTCATTAATGGAAGAGTAGACAAGCAAATTGTGATGTAACCATTTCATGAAATGCCACACAGGGGTACAAATCAGTGAATTACAGCCATATTAATTGACCTCAATCAACGATTTGGAAACACGAGGCCGAGTGGAAAAAGATGCTGAAAATACATGCCGTGTTTTCGTGAAGTTCAAAACCAAACGGAGGCGTCTACCGGCAAGGGTTTGTCAATATACGCAGGGAAATTGTAACGCAAAGGAGAAAAATGACAATGAACCAAAATCTAGTTCAGTAGTTTACCGGAGAGAGGGAGGCCAGGGAGCGGGTGGAGGAAGAAGACGTGAGAGCCACCAAACGTTGGGAGGTCGTATTCATGGCTCCTATGTTGATTAATAATTAAAAAAAAAACCTGACACATATATCAGATACAATTAAAACCCTTCTTAAATCTCATGTTTTACTTTGTGGAAAGCATGTGATTTGATATGCTAAAATACATCAATTAGTTGAGAGAGAGAATTATTATACACAAAGGCTTTATATATTTTAACGGGTTCTCCAGTTCATGTTTTACATTTCGCAAAATCTGGAAGGTTTATGAAGACTCCTTAAGAGGGAAAACTCTCCTTTAAATGTTTCCGCTGTTTCCCTAGGTTTCCTTGAGTAGAATTTTAACGTGACAACTTAGATTCCTCGAATCCACAGCTGGCATACCCCATAGATGCTCCAATAAGCAATAACATGTCACAGTTAGTGATAATGCATTTTGATTTCTTATATTTTTTAGTTCTATATGATACTAACTTACTTTTGCTATGCCTAAAATTTATGTGACATTACAGGCTGTGGTACTAAAATCACATAGAGCAAAATAACTTAGACCTTACGTGAAGGGTGCACCTTGGCAGTGAATTTTTTCTTTTCTTTTTTTGACTTGAAAGCGTATGGTGTTAGAATAATTATTTGTGTGCTTCATATAGATAAAAGTTTCCAACTGTTTATTATGGCTATGCATTAGTGAGCCATAATTAATGAAAAAAAAATATCTGATCTAACTTTCTAAATTTAAATCAGTTTTAAAAATCTGTGAGGCGAGAATGAAGCCTAATCCTGCATCCAAAAGCAAGTGGCTGAAGTTACATAGGCCTTGTGTGGAAAGGGTAGGTACGATTTAAAAAAAACACACTACCTGGGACGTCTGGGTGGCTCAGTAGGTTAAGTGTCCGACTTCCACTCAGGTCATGATCTCACGGCTAGTGAGTTCGAGCCCTGCGTCAGGCTCTGTGCTGACTGCTCAGAGACTGGATCCTGCTTCGAGTTCTGTGTCTCCCATTTTCTCTGCCCCTCCCTGGCTCATGCCCTGTCTCTCTCTCTCTCTCTTTCAAAAATGAATAAATATTAAAAAAAAAATTCTGTTTAAATTAAAAAATAAAAAAACACTACCTGTGTGATCTTCTTCCAAAATACTGTTAACCATTGATAAAGGACCATTCAGTAAGCCATTGAAATAAAATGTTTTGAAAGTCTGTATCTTAAAATGATAAGATAAAAATGCATAAAATAAAAAAGAGATGCACTTACCTGGAAAACAGACCTAGATACATCCTTGTTTCTGTAATTAGATCTATGAATAATTAATTCAAAATGATTCGGCAAAGGATTAGTATAGGTGGTGAATCCTGGATTTGAGATTTTAATTGTGATTATAGAGCCAAGAAAATTACGTAGAAAGCACAAATACTCTGCATTGACTTAGCACAAGCTAATCACAGCAAACTTGTCCTGATTCCTGTAAGGATGGAAAATGCAAACATGACCAGTATTTGCAAACAGAGAAGTGCCTGTCCATTTTGAGAAGTGTACAAATGGGGCTAAAGATACCACTGCATGGATTACAGCACCTTTTCATTTTTTTCTTTGTACTTCAGATGCATACGTCTTGATTTCTGTCTAAGCAAAGAGGGGAGATTTAGATTCGGTATTTCTTTTCTACCATATTTATGACCCTTCAAAAGGGTATTTTTGATGTTAGAAAAGACAGACAAAACAAAGAAATAAAAATTGCTTTGATGTAGGAAAATCCTTTGTTTGACATGCCGTATCCTTGTTAATAAGTGCCAAAAACTTAGGATAATGGCGAGAAAGATGATTTTTATTGTGTACTTATATTATGCCAAGAATTGTAAGACAATAAGTAAATTTCTTTTCTCTTTCTAAAACATTTTTTTTCGTAAAAATCTGGGTCCTGAAGCAACACCATATTAATAAAAATGTCTTGTATTCACATAAACCTTTCATAACTTATTAAACAGTTCTTACCTAGAGAGAAGGAAACCACCATTTATTGTGGGCTGACTATGTGCAGTTCAAGAGCACGGAGGTATTTATACGTAAAAAATTTACCCCTTATGATATATTTAAGACACAGGTATTATTTATCCCATATTTCAGATAAGAAAACAGATATTAGAAACTATGAATGGATTGTCTAAAGTCACAGTCAGAAAGTGTCGAAGCTTCGATTCCAACTCAGAGCTCATTCTGCTGGATAGCCTCTATTCTACGTGGGCTATGTCATGTAGTAGCTATTAAGACACCCAACATCCGCAACCTATAAAAAGGCAACACGGCAGGGTTTTGTTGTCCAAGTCTCTGTTTTTGGCATCAGAAACACCCAACAACCTTGATCCACTCCATTCTACATGGGCCTACAGCAAAAGAGTTCATAAAAATTACAACTGTGAATTTAAAGAAGGAGATACCTCTTATTTTCAATTGTTTTGCAGATGAGACTCCTGTCTCTTGGAGTAATGGCACTGACTCATAATAAAGTTATTCCCATCAGTTAGAAGCCCACACTAGTGGAGACGATCAGAGACTAGACCTGAAAGAGAAAAACCTATAAAAGGGAGAAATAAACATCCAGGGTCTATCACTGAAAATACTGGAGAATCTGAGACAAGGGAAACTTGCAGAGTTCCTATTAAATAACAACTGAAAATGAATAAGTCTAGCAAAACAAAGGACAAGGCTTTGGTATTTCAGGAATTGTGCTCCCATCTCTAGGGTGAATTCTTTTACAAACTCACAGTGCAACTCATAGATCCCCAAGTGTTCATTAGAATGGCTTTGAGAAGACTCTATCCACTTCTCCAACCAGTATCCATACTTAATTTGGCACAGTTCAAAGACTATTTCCTGTACAAAAAAACAGGGAAAAAAAATCTCTTTTCATAAGACTCTACCTCGGAAATGACATTGAGACATCCTGCCCCAGACAATGTCCACTTGTTCCTGGAATGCAGTGAGTTCTCCCAGTTAGCGAGATTGATTCCTTTCTCTTTATCCATTTGGTTTTTTCCTAATGTGGAGGTTTCTAGGAAGTAAACCGACTGTGATTCTAAAAATATTTCCTTTCATATTTCCCTGAATTTAACCTTGGGGTACACAGGATTGCACCATAAAACTCAAGTTCACGGACGTACTTGAATGATGTCTGCTCTGCCAAGTATGTACGACATTTTGAAAGAAGCAACTGGTACTTTTTTTTTTTTTCATTGCTTATATGTTTGATGAACCATACTTCTGGAGAAGATGGAGTGGGAAGAAATGATGAAAGACAGGAACCACAGAGGCTGAAAAGTGACCTAGAAATCTTAATTTTAGCAATCATAGCTGTGGCCGAATTCAAGTTTACAGCAGCAGGGGTGAAATTATAGTACAAATTACCATGCTAGGCTAGAGAAATTATTCTCCACTGCATGGTTATTAAGTGATAGATAAATAAATAACACTGTGGGACTGATTGACAAAATATGAGTGACCTAAAAGCTGAAAGGGGCACCATGCAAATAGTACTGTGCAATCACTAGGCGTTTTAAAACTGCAATGAAATTTGTCACAGTACAGAAATCTTGAAATGGTATCTCAAACCATTGCTAACGTCATTCACAGGAGTCATTCTAAGGAGTTTGCCACTAAAGAGACCAACATGTGTTGGTGTTTATTTTCATTTTTGAAGAAGGCCACTAACGACCCATGGTGAGTAGAGCCACGGGGCAGAATTGTTTTTCAGATACTGGATTTCAGCAATTTTAAGAGGCTTTGCCTTCCACATTCAAACATCTCTGATGTCTGCAATATATCAGTGTATCCAATCGACACGTCGCTCGCTTTAAACTTACACCGTGATTTCTTAGATTTGATGAAATATGGTAGTAATGACAATGGGCACATGCTCTTCTTTTTCGCTGTTAAAAGTATAGGCAAATCGCATTAGCATCAAAGGTAAAAAATTTACTGCCACTGAAGGCAGTGTGTCCACGTGTTGCATGTGGCATCCAGCCTCCACAGGCTTTGCCAGCTGACAGAGCTCCCTGGCCCCAGACGACCTTGGAATACAGTGACGTGACAAACGGCAGTAGGGAATTGAACTGCTGTTCACTTTCCAAAGTGCCATTACACTGGGTTATAAGGATAACCACTTGATAAAGCACCCAATTGATGCTGTTAAGCAATTTACGTCTCCTTTCCAAATTTGCTGACTTCTCAATACTGTCTAATGATATCAAATCTTCTTTGCAGATGATACAGCATCTGAACTTAACCAATGTATCTTTGACTTAGTTCATTGCTAAACCAGTGTTTGGGTACTCCAGAGATATAATGTCTCCTATTATCTCTGTTCTCCCAAAGCTAAAGTCTTATATGTATTCAAAATCGTAAACGTTTGCAAAAGTATGATTAAGAAACAGTGGATCAACCATAACCCAGCAATTGCACTAGTAGGTATTTATCCAAAGGATATAAAAATGCTGATTTGAAGGGGCACATGCAACGCAATGTTTATAGCAGCACTATCAACAGTAGCCGAATTATAAAAGAGCCCAATGTCCATCGACGGACAAATGTGGTATATGCACACAATGGGATATTACTCAGCCATCAAAAAGAATGAAATCTTGCCATTTGCAACAACATGGAAAGAACTGGACTGTATTATGCTAAGCGAAATAAGCCAGGCAGAGCAAGACAAGTATCATATGATTTCACTCAGATTTGGAATTTAAGAAAAAAAACCACATGAACATTGGAGAAGGGAAGCAAAAATAAGATAAAAACAGAGAGGGAGGCAACCCATAAGAGACTAAATACAAAGAAGAAAATGAGGGTTTCTGGAGGGGTGTTGGGTGGGACGATGGGCTAAATGGGTGATGGGAGTTAAGGAGGGTACTTGCTGGGATGAGCACTGGGTGCTATATGTAAGTGATGAATCACTAAATTCTACTCCTGAAATCATTATTACAGTATATGTTAACTACATTTGATTAAAAAAAAGATGCAATGGATCAAAGATTAGTCCTCTGGGCTGCAGAATAAGTACACTTAATAAAACCAACCTTCAGTAATGGCTTTCTTTGTGAGCTAAAACCTTCACTTCTGATGGAAGTGTCCGTATGGTTTTGCCCACTCCAGAATCAGGAGCAGTGGAAATATTTCATTAGTTTGTCAAAATGTGGACGTTCCAAAAGGCAAAATGACTAATTGTATCCACCATAATAAAATACTAATTTTGGATTAAAAAACCACAAATGTCTGAAGGACAAGGCATAGGATGAAATCATACTTGTTGAATCATTTTCATTAAGTAGAGAATACAGATTATTTTCTTCAGTCCAGCCATTTTCCTTTCTCTGCTGCTGGAAGACAAGCACGTCTTCCAGCTCAGGGTGTATATGTCTGAACCAAGGGACGGGTCTACACTACAGAGAGGTGGCTCCCTGGAGGACAGGGCGAAGACGATGGCCGGGCTACTGATCCCAGGTCCAGGACTTTTGAGTATGACCTCAAACTTTGGGATCTGGAAATACGTATCAGTTTTGTCCGCATGCAGAGATGTAGAATGTTCAAGCAAGTTGCACGTGAGCTGGTTTTGTTCTCCTTCTTGTAGAACCAGGAATAGATTTTTAATAATTGATAACGTTCAGCCTCACTTCATATCCCTTGTATTCTTTTCTACTATTAACCCGCAAATTGTTTCCTCAACAAAATGTTTAAATGCATTTTCTTGAGACATCAAAGCTCATTATTAGCATCAATTCTCGCAACTCTCAAGGAAAATGTTCAATTTGCTACTGGGAATGACACAATTTACTGCAATTCAGGAAGCGCAATTTTACACACATGTTGGGCTGGGCACGTTTTTTGGGTTTGCAACATTATGCTTAGCTTCCTTATTTAATATGAAAATAAGACTTATAAAGACTAGTCCTGAATCACCTACTAAGAGCAAATCTTAGTAGAAATCAGAAACTCCTTGAAGATTGTCTTCAGTTCTACCTACTTCTACTTCATGTTCTGCCTTCCTTTCTTTCTTGCTTTGTAGTAACTCCATTCCTCCCAAATGCCCAATGCCTTCATTCTTGCAGTGATTAATCCAGTCTCCTACTTAACTTACCAGGGCTTCCCCCATCCCCCGTATCAATGTTTGGAAATCCTTTGCCTTGTCCTCTCAGAGTTCTGATTTCCCACTAGCTAATTGGAGAAGTTCATCAGTTATAGTGGTATAATGTCTATTAACACACACTCTTTTATAGCGTAGTTAATCAGAGTCTATAGTCATATTTTATGTTTGAATCCACAGAGCTGATACTCAGAGGACTCTTGGTTCATATCAAGTGCAAACTGCTTCTCTGCAGACGACACACTAGAACCAGGGCATTTGCTTAAGATGTGGCTTTAACATAGAATCATCATGATATCTATAAGTCTGTAAGCATGACAGTGGGCCATGGAACATTCTGGAATCTCCCATCTAGCATGCAAGCAGCTGAATAACCACCAGACTGGCAAATAAGACAAAAGAAGGATGTTGTTACAGAAAAACCACAAAGATTCCAATTGTACAGACGCTGTTCGTAGGTTTCAGTAACTATTTTCTACCCTTCCCATATATTTTCTTTTCAAATATTTTGTGTCATAATTTCTACAAGCACATAAATGTCCCAGAAAATAGAACACTTTTTCACATTCATTTACCAGTCCCAGATTGGACCTTACATCTGGAAGTTTGTTTATTTACTTGTTTGTGTGTGTATCAAAACAACACATGCTTATAGTTTAGAAAGGAAGGCAGAAAGAATACAAATAGCACTAAAATCTTACAATCAAATGTTGAGTAAGCTCTGCCATCTCCTTCCTGATCTTAAATTCCACTCACCAAAAGCACGTGTCTATGTAATAACTATTTCTTTTAATATTATTGCTGACTTCTTGTTTTTAAAAAAAAATGAGAAAAAATCCTGACTCCAATTACCTACATTCTTCTTCCGAAAACCTACGTCACCACTTTTTTTGTTGTTGAAACATTATTAAAGGTTTAGTTTATTTTGACCTTGAAACATTGTTTCCTGTTGAGCCAAGAAGCATACTGCTTTCTGTTCTTCTGTAACTACTACTACTTTTTCTCTTTTTCCTGATTCTTTTGGTTTTCTATCTTGGCACACTTTCTTCTCACCTTCCTCTTCCTCTTCTTTCTTTTTCTTCTTCTGGAGTTAGCAATTACTTTTTAATAATTATGCTATTTTTCTATATACATATAAGAAGTGTTTCCCAATAAATTATAAGATAACTATTCATTTTTCTTTGAATATACCTTTTATTGGCTTGTTTTCTCAGTTAATATTCTCTTCATTCTATTCCAAAATCAGTGACTGTATTTGCAATTTTCTTCTACTGCCTGGATTGTCTCTGTTTCTTGAGTCCCTTTTTACATTGTTTACCTGTTTGGATTTTTGTCTTTCAGGTTACAGCCTTTTCTATAATCTATGATGATCTTGGCTGCCATTTATTTTAAAGAACAGGCTGTAAGAAGATGACTGGAACTCATACTAACATCATACTCAGTGGTGAAAAAACTGAGAGACTTTCCCCTAAGATCAAGAACAAGAAGACAAGGAGATTCACTGTCACCACTTGTATTCAATATGGCACTTGAAGTACTAGCCATAACAATTAAGCAAGAAAAAGAAATAAAACGCATCCAGATTGGTAGGAAAGAAGTGAAACTTTCACTATTTGCAGAAGACATGATTCTAAATATAGAAAACTCTAAAGACTTCACCAAAAAAACAACAAGAACTGATAAATGAAATCAGTAAAGTCTCAGATTACAAAATGAATATACAGAAACCCATTGCATTTCGGTACATTGATAATGAAGTTGCAGAAATCGAAATTAGGAAATCAATTCCATTTACAATTATATCAAAGAGAACAAAATGGCTAGGGGAGGGGAAGACAATAACTGGAAAAGTCTACTTACATGCACAGAATTTGTTATTGGTGAGCTGTGCTCTAGACTTGTAAAAACATAAGCTGGCATTTTTGTGGAGGCATGTAAATGTCAACTTTTGTGGGTCTACTCAAGGGCAACTCAGTTTTGCCAAAGCAGAATCCCTGCTACCATTATGAAAACCCCAACCACCACTGGACTGGATGTCCTTAAATCCAGGATTTCACTAGATCAATTTTTCCAAAACATAGTTATAGTCTGCTGCAGTGTTTAGGACATGTTTGTAACTGCTTGTGTGGAGAGGGAGAGGTATCTGTGTATCTAACCATTCCTTACACAGATGTCTAGTCAATCCCTCTAGATTCAAGCTTGAGGTTCCTGCCCCTTTCTAGTTCACCCAGTTTTTCCTACACCAGAGCCTTTCTGTGACTCTGTGGGGTGGATTGCCCTGGTTTGTTCTGTGCAGAAATGTCGAGTTTCATGTTTTTTTGTTTTTTGGGTTTTTTTCTTTGTTTGTTTTCATTTTTGTTTTTGTTTTTAGTTTACTTATTTTGAGAGAGAAAGAGAAAGAGAATGGTTGAGGGGCAGAGAGAGAAAATCCCCAGCAGCCTCTGCAATACCAGCACAGAGTCCCATGCAGGGCTCTATCTCACAAACCACAGATCATGACCTGAACTGAATTCGAGAGTCAGGTGCTTTATCAACCGAGCCATCCAGGCACTGTGAGTTTCATGTGTTTTCTTCTGGTATGTCAGTTATTAATCTTCAGTCTCTTCTCAAAATTAGGTGTTTTCTCTTATAACTTTTGTCTCTTCACCCATGCTTTTTGTCCTGGAGAATTTATTCTTTTAAAAAAAAATTCTCTACTGATTACTTTAGTGAAATTCCATGAAGGAGTAATATGAAGACATGTGCTCAACTAACCACTTTTTATAGCAGTTCCAGCACGTATTTTTAATTGTCAAGAGAGACCTGAGTGGTATCTATTTATTGCATGATCTTACAGTAACTTGATCACGATAGTAACTTGTGTGATAGTAAGCAACTGATAACTTACTGTTTCATGATAATATCAAGGTTATCATGATTATAAACTCTACCGTAAGTTTGGGATATTTTCTATCTGATTTTTATATTTATAATAAAGACTGAAGTAGCAGAAATTTTTACTGATTCAACTTTGAAGTGAAGTTTTAAAATTGCTCATATTTTAGATTTTAGGATCGTTTTAATTTAAGGAAACTCTGAAATCACAAGCCAGTCTCTTTCAAAGAAAAAACAAGTTAACCAGTTAACAGGCACTAATTGATATGAATGACAATTATTTCTAGTACAGTGCAACAACAAAAAAACGATACCGAAATAAACAGGAAATAGGATACAAGTAAAGGAAATGAAAGGATTTTATGAAAAATGGAATATGGCTAAAGACTTTGATAACCAATTTCAAAGTTTGGATTTATCAGTTTCATTGTTCTCACATTGATTTTACAAATAGAAAATGGTATAAATTTGAACTTAAAAATACATAAAATAGCATTTTAATCTTTTTTTATAAGATGAGTGTCTACATGAACAGCATGATTAGACAAAGAAAATCTTTCTTGACCAATTAAAAAAAGGAGAACCAGGGGAAAATAGAGAGCTACACAATGATCTGTAATTCCATTCTAACCTTACCATCCTCTTCAATTACTCTGTTTTGCCTCATCCATAAAATTATAATAATAATACCTGCCCTTATAGAATTATGAGTATCAAATTAGGTACTGTATGAGGAACTATAAATTCCTTTAGATTAGTAATTTATTATCACTAATCAAACCTGCAGAAATGATAAGAAAAGTCAAAAGTCCATGACATTATCACACACCTTGCAATCCTCTCCTTCCACTACCAGCATTTCTATACAGAGCCATCCCTGTGTGTCTTCTTACAGTTTTTAATTCCGGCCCAACTAGTAGTGTAGCTCTAGTCCTGTGGTCAAATCACATTTGCTGCCAAAAGCTGCCTCCCATAGAAGAAGTTCATGAGATAAAATTATGCAGTTGTTCAATCCCTCATAATGGCGCAATTCCTTTGCCAGAAGACTTCAGAGAAAACTGAACCCAGAAGCTGGAAGTCTTCTGTTGTTTCAACTCAGCTCCTTAATATCATCCATGCGGGGACATGCTAAGAACACAGTTATTCAATTCTGTTCAAAACATTTGTGAAGCTCAACTTTCAATTTCACGCCAATCTAGTTTTTCGGCTAACATTGGTAACCTCAAAGCTCCCCTTATAGAGAGTATGGAGATCAGAAGTATTCATTCAGTGAGGGGTGTGTGTGTGTGTGTGTGTGTGTGTGTGTGTGTGTGTTTCTATTTTCTTAATGGTCTTTAATAAATCTGAGAGAATTTCCGAACATACATAAACTCATTTCATATTTTCATTGTTAGTGTCTTATGTGAAGATGAAGAACTCCTTTTGGTCCATTTAAGTCTAAAGATGATTTGCTCGAGGAAGAAAAATCAGTAGAGATAATCTTACCTACACTTCTTGAAGTCTATTAAAATCTCATACACATCTATGTGAGTTATTATTTTTCCACTATAAATACATGCATATATAATAACAACAAAAATAACCATGCCGAGTGTCGAAAGAGTCCAAAATCTGCTATCTGATTTTGAGAATGTGTCCCATATGGTGTCTGTATTATCGGTAGTGGATGCTCAAACTAAGGGGCAGCTCTGTCATGGTGAGATATCACCTGATTCTAGCCAAGCATTATTTTGCTCTTGCTTCCTGTCTAGGGGCTTGAGGTACATTGGTATTGTGATGGTTTTATTAGAAATATATAAAATGAACACAGTAACTGTAGTTGGCATTTTTAAAAAGACAATGAAATATCTGACTACAGTGATGTACCTTCTTTTCAGAAAATTAGGTAGGAGAAATCCCAGCACAAGTGACATGTATCACTGGAAAGAATACTATACTCCATGAGTGCGTTCTTACTGTCTCTTTTACATGACAGTATTCATTGACTTCAGAAGCCCAGTAGTAAAATTTAAAGACATGACTGAAAAGGCTTTCACTGTTGAGCCCATAACAGAAAAGAGAAGATTCTGATAAGCAGTTTGCTATTTAGGAAAAACAAAATGTATGCTTTTCATACACAAAACGAAATCACCAACAATCATGGAGAGGTCTCAACTCTGGCAAGTAATTCTATAAACCCTATTTTATTTAACACAGCAGTTGAAGAAGGACACAGGTTAATATCAATTTACTGTATCAACAATTTTAACAAAATAGATTATTCAAAGGGACTTGGAAGCACACTAGATATTTTAATTTTATTTTTGGATATGTTTTTTGGTTCTGTGATTCAAAAAGTATATTGGATTCTCTCCATTCTTACTGTAGGTATCATTATCATATACAAAAGTGTATTAAGGTACCCATCGCAAGGACCAGACAAACTTAATTCAGAAAATTAAATAACATTTATGCATATGATCTCCCTTTATAGCATATCATTAGAAAAAAAGAATAGAGTTAATTTAATATACTTTTAAGCTCCTTGAGAGTGAGTCTCAGCCTTAATTGATGGATAAGTGGACACATATTCTCTATTTGAAGATTGAACCTCATTTTATTTTATTTATTTACTTTTAGAAATTTATTTTAGAGAGAGAAAGAGAAAAAGCACACGAGTGGGGGAGAAGGGCAGGAGGAGACAGAGAGAGAGGAGAGAGAATCTTAGGTGGGGCGTGATTCCATGACCCTGGGGTAATGACCTAAGCCGAAATCAAGAGTTGGACACTCAACTGACTGAGCTGCCCAGGTTCCCCTTGGACTTCATTTTATTTTTTATTTTTTTGAGTTTATTTAAATTTTAGTTAATATACAGTGCAATATTGGTTTTAGGAGTAGAATTTGATGATTCACCACTTACATACAATACCCAGTGCTCATCACAAGTTCCCTCCCTAACACCCATCTAGCCCATCTCCCACCCAACTGCACCCCTCAGTTTGTTCCCCAGGTTAAGAATCTCTTGTGGTTTGTTTCTCTCTCTTCTCTTCCCCTCTTCCCATATGTTCATCTTTTTTTTCTTAAATTCCACATATGAGTGAAATCATATGGCATTTATCTTTCTCTGATTGACTTATTTAAGAGCATAATGCATTCTAGCTTCATCCACAGTCTTGCGAATGGCAAGGCTTCATTCTTTTTGATGGCTGAGTAATATTTTATAATCTATCAATCTATCTATCTATCCCCACATATTCTTTATCCATTCAATCAGTTGATGTACATTTGGGCTCTTTCTGTAGTTTGGCTATTGGTTGATAATACTGTTATAAATATTGGGATTCATGTACCTTTATGAATCTGTATTTTTTTTTTTACCCTTTGGGTAAATACCTAATACTCTGAAAACTACAGAGGACTTATGAAAGAAATTGAAGAGGATGCAAAGAAATTGAAGAGGATGCAATCCATACTCATGGATTGGAAGAACCAACATTGTTAAAGTGTCTATACTACCTAAAGCAATCTACACATTTAATGCAATCCCTATCAAAATACCACCAGCATTCTTCACAGAGCTAGAACAAACAATCCTAAAATACATATGGAACCACAGAAGACCCCCAAAGCAATACTGAAAAAGAAAACCAAAACTGGAAGCATCACGATTCTGGATTTCAAACTATATTACAAAAGTCACTAAGTTGGTAGTGGCACAAAAACAGACACATAGATCAATGGAACAGAATATAAAACCCAGAAATGAACCCATAACTATATGGTCAACTCATCTTTGACAAAGCAGGAAAGAATATCCAATGGGGAAAAAATACAGTCTCTTCAACAAATGGTGTTGGGAAAACTGGATGGCGACATACAGAAGAATGAAAATGGATGACTTTTTTTACACCGTACACAAAAATAAATTCAAAAAAGACTAAAGACCTAAATGTGAGACAGGAAACCATAAAAATCCTAGAGGAGTACATAGGCAACCACTTTTTGACCTCGGGCTGGAGTAACTTCTTAACAGACATCACACTGAAGGCAATAGCAAACAAGAACCATTGAGAGTTCATCAAGATAAAACTTCCGCACAGTAAAGGAAAGAGTCAACAAAACTAAAAGGCAGACTACAGAATGGGAGGAGATATTTGCAAATGACTTTTCTGATAAAGGGGTGGTATCCAAAATCTATAAAGAACTTATCAATCTCAACACCCAAAAAAACAAACAACCCAGTTAAGAAATGGGCAGAAGAGGAGCACCTGGGTGGCTCAGTCGCTTAAGCGTCCGACTTCAGCTCAGGTCATGATCTCACAGTTCGTGGGGTTGAGCCCCACATTGGGCTCTGTGCTCACAGCTCAGAGCCTGGAGCCTGCTTCAGATTCTGTGTCCCCCTCTCTCTCTGCCCCACCCCTGCTTATGCCATGTCTCTCTCTGTCTTTCAAAAATGAATAAACATTAAAAAAAAAAAAACACTAGAAATGGGCAGAAGACATGAATAAACACTTTTCCAAAGAAGACATCCAGATGGCTAACACACATGAAAAGATGCTCAATCATCACTCATCATCAGGGAAAAACAAATCAAAACCACAATGAGACACTAGTTCATATCTGTCAGAATGGCTAAAATTAATAGGACAAAGACCAACATGTGTTGGTGAGGATGCGGAGAAAGGGGAACCCTCTTACACTGCTGGTGGGAATGCAAACTTGAGCAGCCCCTCTAGAGAATAGTATGGACGTTCCTCAAAAAACTAAAGATGGAACTGACCTACCACACAGCAGTTGCACATTAGGTATTTACCCAAAGGAAACGAAAATACAGACTCATTTAAAAACTCCTCTGAGAATTGGCTACATGGCCTCTGTTGTAGTGATGGGCACCTTGTTAACTCTCAACACACTAGGAGTCAGCAACAAAAAGATAACCTATGGATTATTTAGAGGTCGGTTTTTAATTTACAAGTGAAGAAATTTCCTGTTATCTTTTTGTTATTGACTTCTAGTTTATTTTCATTGAAAGCTAACAACCTACTTTTGGGATCTTAATGATTTCACACGTTAAAATGGTTTCCCCTTCTAGGACATAGGACATGGTCTATCTTGGTGAATGTTCCAAGCTCACTTGAGAAAAATGTATATTCTGTTCTTGTTGGGTAAAATATTCTATAAATGTCACTCATATGTGGAATTTAAGAAACAAAACAAACAAAAGAAAAAAGAAAGAGAGAGAGAGAGAGAGAGATACAAGTCATGAACAGAGTTTAAACGATTGCGAATAAACTGATGCTTATCAGAGGTGAGGTGGGTGGAAGGCTGGGTGAAATAGAAGGTGTGGATTAAGAAGCACACTTGTCATGATGAGCACTGACGATATGTGGAATTGATGAATCACTATGTTGTACACCTGAAACTAATATAACCCTGCATGTTAACTATACTGGAATTAAAACTTTTTAGAAGTAAAACAGCAACAACAACAAAGAAAATATTTTGTCAGTTCAACTGTGGTTGAAAGATTTGCTTTCAAACTCATTCATGTGGTTGTTGGCAGGCCCTAGGTCATTACAAGCTGTTGGTGACAGGCCCACTTATATGTCAGTTAAGGCAGAGACTGACTTTTAAGACAGCATATTACAATTTATGTGATAGAGTTAGAAAGCACTGCTTACAGGGACATTCATGGTATTAAGTGCTTATATTAGAAAAGAAAAAAGTCTTAAGTCAATATAAATTACCATTTTAAAAAAGTAGAATAATAAAAGCAAATAAACTCAAAGAAAATGGAGAGGAGGAGAGAAATAATAAAGATTAGAACAGAAATTAATGAAATGGAAACATAAAGCCAATAGGAAAATCAATGGAAAGAAAGAGATGTTCTTTGAAAAAATTTAATCAAATTTATAAAATTTAGCAATATGGACAAAGATTAAAGGAGGGCAGAGACAAATTACCAAAATCAGGAATAAAAGAAAGGATACCATTACATTCTGAAGCTATTAAAATGATAAGGAGAGAATACTACAAAGACTACTACATTTTACTACGTAAAATGGACCAAATCCTTGAAATCAGTAATGACCAAAACTCACCTAAGTTGAAAGAGATAACTTGAATGGTATTATAAATATTAAAGAAATTGAGTTCCTAGTTCAAAAAACTTCCAAAAAAGGAATTCCCAGATCTAGATGGTTTTCTGGTTAACCCTATCAAACATTAAGCAAATAAATAAACCAATTTTACATAATCTTTTAAGGAACTAGAAAAGAAGGAAATTTTTAATAATTCATTTCATGAAAGAGGCACTACCCTGATAACAAATCAGGAAAAGACATTCCAAGAAAAAAAATTACAGACAAATATCCTCTTGGACATAGATGCAAATGTTATTTACAGAATTTTAGCTGAGTTCAGCATTATATGGAAAAAAAGTATACATCACGACTAATTGGGGTTCATTATAGGGATACAGGAGTGATTTGATGTTTCAAAAATCAATCCGCGTTTTCCACAATATTAGTAGCCTAAGAAAGCAAAACCTTATATAAGGACATCAACTTGCTGTGAAAAAAAAATTTGACAAAATCCAAATATTCATTCTTGCTGTAAAAACAAAACATTCAGCAAAACAGGAATAGAAGGGAACTTCCTCAACCTGATAATGGGCATTTACCAAATCCTCCAGTTAACATCATACTTGCTTGTGAAAGTTTCTTCCTAAAGTAAGTTTCTTCCTAAAGTAGGGAGTCAGGCAAGGATGTTCACTCTCACAACTTCCGGTAAACATTGGAACTAAAGCCCAAGCTAGTGCAATAAAGCAAGGACAAGAAATGAAACGCATCCAGACTGAAGAGCAATAAACAAAATGCTCTTATTTGCAGGCATCATGATTGTAGAATTAGTTAATTAAGTAAGGACACAGGCTACAAGGTCAACACAAAAATCAAGGGTATATCTATACAGTAACAAGAGATATTGGAAATTAATACTTTAAAATGCATTTACCATAATTCCCAAGCAAATGTAAGATTTCAGTATTTAAATCTAAGAAAACTTGTACAGGATCTGTACCCCGAAAACACAATTCTTACAAAAGCAAGCAGAGAAGGCCTAAATAAAGGAAGAGGCAGATCTTTTTTCATGGACTGAAAGACTCAACATAGTAAAGATCTTCATTCTTCCCAAATGAATCTACAGATGTGATGTAATTCCCACTGGGATTTTTTTTTTTTTTTGTATTGTAGAAAAGTTGATTCTAAAATTTATGTGTAAAGTGAAAGAACTAAAAAACCAAAACAATTTTGAAAAAGGAGAATAAAGTTGGAAGAATCAGATTACTTTTTTTTTTTAACATTTATTTATTTTTGAGACAGAGAGAGACACAGCATGAACGGGGGAGGGGCAGAGAGAGAGGGAGACACAGAATCGGAAGCAGGCTCCAGGCTCTGAGCCATCAGCCCAGAGCCCGACTCAGGGCTTGAACTCGCGGACCGCGAGATCGTGACCTGAGCTGAAGTCGGACACTTAACCGACTGAGCCACCCAGGCGCCCCCAGATTACTTTTTTAAGACTTAGAATAAAGCTAAGCAAATGAGACAGCAGGATATTGTCAAAGGCATAGACCCATGGATCAATGGAACAGAATGGATAGTCTAGATATAG
Organism: Acinonyx jubatus; assembly: GCF_027475565.1. NCBI lineage: Eukaryota > Metazoa > Chordata > Mammalia > Carnivora > Felidae > Acinonyx > Acinonyx jubatus. The sequence goes on along the minus strand of NC_069385.1, from coordinate 11,851,566 downwards.
ATCCACACGAACATGGCCAATTGCTTTTTGACGAAAACGCAGAGATTATTCAATAGAGAAGGACGGTATTTTCTACAAATTAAATAGGAAAATTGGACATCAAAATTGGTAGACAAATTGGCATGAAAAACAATGCACTTCCACTTAAACATCATACTTTTAGCAAAAATTAACTTAAACTAGATCATAGATCAACATATAAAGCCTAATAGTATAAAATGTTTAGAAGGAAACATAGGAGAAAATCTTCATGATCTAAAGTTAGGCAAAGAGTTCTTAGACATGAAACAAAAAACAGAAACCATAATATAATTGTTAAATTGGGCTGCATCAAAATTAAATATATTTGCCGTGTGGACGCAACTACTGAGAAATGAAAAAAAAAACAATCTACAAAGTGAAAGAAAATATTTACAAACCATATATATGACAAAGGACTTGAATCCAGAATACATAAAGGGATCTCGAAACTCAGTGAGAAACAAACAACCCAACCTAAAAATGGGCAAAAGAATTTGCAATGATGTGGATGAACTAGAGTGTATTATGCTAAGCAAAATAAATCCATCAGAGAAAGACAAATACCATATGATTTCACTCATATGTGGAATTTACGAAACAAAACAGATGAACATACAGGGGAAAAAGAGAGACAAGCAAACCATAAAACAGATTCTTCATTATAGAGAACAAACTGAGGGTTGCTGGAGGGGAGGCGGGTGGGGGGATGGGGTAAATGGGTGATGGGGATTAAGGAGGGTACTTGTGATGAGCACTGGGTATTGTATGTAAGTGATGAATCACTCAATGCTGCTCCTGAAATTAATGTTACACTGTTTGTCAACTAAATGGAATTTAAACAAAAACTTGAAACTATAATAAAATAACATAAACATGCAATTAGGTACATAGATAGATGATAGATAGATAGATAGATAGATAGATAGATAAAGGCAAAAGACTTGAACACATTACGCGGAAAAGTGGTAAGGAAGATACAGGCTGTGGGTGTCAGTAAATGCCCATTATCAAGCCCACAAAAAGATGGTCAGCATCATTGACTAGTAGGAAAATATAAAGTTAAATCATAAGTAACTAATAAAACCACTGCACACCTATGAAAATGGCTCCAATTAAAAATAATAATATAGCAACAACACCAAGTGCTGACAGTGAAGCCAGGCAAAGGGCAGTCTCATACGTTGCTGGTGAGAATGCCAAGTGGCACAGTGAAATGGGGAAGACGGGTTGTCAGGGTCTCATAAAGTTAAATATACATTTACTGTATGATTCAGCAATCCTACTCCTGGGCATTTGCCCTAAACAAATAAAAATAATGTTCCTGCAAAAACTTATACGTGAGTGTGGATGGCAGCCCCATTCATAATTTCCCCAACTGAAAACAAAATAGCCTCCGGTAGGTGAATGGTTAAACAAACTGTGGCGCATGGATACAGTGAAATATTACTATGCAGTGAAAAGGCACAAACTACTGGTCCTGGAAGCATCTTGACTATCTTTGCTGAGTGAGAGAAGCCAGGCTCGCACTGTCGCATGCAGTATGTTTCTATTATACGGCGCGCTTGACACACAAAAAAAGACAAAGCCATGGGAACGGAAGTCAGTGGTTGTCCACGCTTTGGGGTCGGAGAAGATGTGATGAAACGAAAGCAGCAAGAGAACCTACAAGCGAGGCTGATGGGACCATTCTGTAACCTGGCTGTGTGATAAATCTATGCCAGTGTTAAAGAACTGGTGTGCTTGTGTGGCTCAGTCGTTAAGCATCTGTCTTAGGCTCAGGTCATGATCTCATGGGTTGTGAGCTCGAGTCCTGCATGGGGTGAGCTTGAGCCTTGCTTCAGGTAAATACACCCCCATCCCCCACCCCCCCCCCACCCCCCGCCACAGGTCCTGCTTTGGGTGAGCTCTGTCTCTCTCTCTCTCTGTCTCCCTCTCGGTCTCTCTCTCTCCCCCCCACCCCCCGGCTCACTTGCGCCCCCTCTCTCTCAAAAATAAAAATACACAGAACTGTACGCTTAAAATGTTTTTCACTGTGACTTTTTTTTTCAAATCAAATTAAACTAAGGAAAAAGCTCTTACAAACAGCGAAATAACATAAATAAATAAGGAATAAGTATCAAAGTGCCAAATAATAAAGTGTAGCGCCATTCAGAAACATTTAAAATGAGTCTTTGTTGAAAATTAGAGCCTTCGAGGCATTTGAGACTCTTTGGTGAGTATATGCTGTTGAATTCCAATCCTTGTGGCGGGACTTACCTGAAGCTGTGGATATTCTCTGTGTCCTTCCTCCTGGCAGGAGGGGGGTGATAGGCTGACAGAGTGGAGGCAAGTCTGAAGCAAAGCTATGCGTGGAGGAGACAGGTTGCCTGCCCAGGATGGTCGCCTTTCCAGGCCTCCGGCAACCACAGTTGAGACGTGATGCTCTCAGCAGAACTGACCAAAATCCCCAAGCTTGTGGTCATACTCTTTAAAATTAGGAAGCACTTGTGGAAAATGTCCCGCTTACCTAATCTATTAATGCAGAAGGGGTGGGAAGAGATCTAAGAACAGCCTAAAGCTTTTAGGGGGACTTATGTGTTTTTAAAATAGCTAATGAAAATGAGAACTAGTCCCGACTGTATTATTAAGTGGAAAAAAGTTCCAAACAGCATGGTTAGCATAATTTCATTTAGTAAAGAACAAACAAAAAGAATATTTTTAAATAAAGTATGTAACTTGGAGGAATAGCTTGGTTTATAAAATATATACTATGCAGTCATTAAAACAAATAATACTGGCACGATTTTGCCCAAGACTTTCGTCTTGTCTGAAGAGCATGTTATTCTGAATGCATCTCTTTTGAATAAAAAATAATTTTGTGTGGGAGGCCTCTGGGGGGCCCAGTCAGTTAAGCATCTGACTCTTGATTTCGGCTCAGGTCATGATCTCACGGGTTCGTGAGTTTGCACTCCACACTGGGCTTCACACGCTGACAGTGCGGGGTCTTCTTGGGATTCTTTCTCTCTCCCTCTCTCTCTGCCCTCCCCCACTCATGTGTGCATGTGCTCTCTCTCTCTCTCTCTCGCTCTTTCTCAAATAAACTTAAAAGTAAACTTAATTTGTATATAACAAATCTGGTGATGTAGAGATATAGATTGTGTGTGTGTGTGTGTGTGTGTGTGTGTGCATGCGTGTAAACACAGGAAAAATAAGAACTGTTCATAAGGTTATCTCAAAGTTGGGCAGCCTGCTAGGGGACAAATAAAGGGAGGAAAGAGAGTCCTTTCATTGTTTATAACTCAAGAAAATACTTCCCATCTCAAATCTAAACATGCACACTTATTTCTTTTATCATGACAGACAAGACAAGAGCCGTACAGTAAATATTAACATTGGTTCTCTGATGTCTGATACAATGAGATATAAATATTAACTTCTTCTTCGTGCTTTTCTGTGTTACCAAAATTTCTATGGTAAGTAACTTTTTGAAAACAGTAAAACATTATTAAGATTACTATTGAATAGAACAAAACCATATTCATGCCATAATACCCTTAATTGTATATAATACCTTCACTATTATTAATAATTAAGTACATCTTGCAAGTTACACGACATACACATTCTTTTTTTAATGTTTATTTATTTTGAGAAAGAGGGAAACAGGGAGGGGCAGAGAGGGAGAGGGAGGGAGAGAATCCCAAGCAGGCTCCGTGCTGTCAGGCCAGAGTCAGAGGTGGGGTTTGATCTCACCAACCATGAGATCATGACCGGACCCAAAATCAAGAGTCGTATGGTAAACCAACTAAGCCGCCCAGGCGCCCCACATCCAGTACATATTCTTAACCCAAACTTGTTTTTATTAAATAAACCTAATTTTCTAAGATATCAAAAAGGCTTATAGAAATGTTAGAGATACATCCCAAACTTACAACAGGATAGAAATGTTTTCCTAACATCAAAAAAAAAAATCACGTTTACCTTTCCATTCCCCACAGATACTTACAAGCCCACCCACCTCCCCAATATTCCAGTTATTTGCGGTGCACAGTTATATAGTTAAGTGATGTGGTCACGTAGAACACGCTGAACCAGGGTTTTAAAATGGACAACCCCAATCTCAGTAGTTAAAAGAACACATGGGTATTTCTTGTTCACGCTACACGCCCGTCCATGGTTTCCTGGAACTTCATCCTAACTTGTCTTTACTCAGAAACCCAGGCTGGGGAGGGCTCTCCTTCTGTGCTTCTACACTTGCTGGGAAAAGGAAGGGCAATTAACCACATTATTGACTTTTAAATACTCTTCCAGAAGTGACATGAGTCACTTCCTCGCACATTTTGTGAGCCAAAGAAGTCAAATGGCCATACCTAACCACAAAGGGGTGGAAAAATCAAATCCTGCCATTTGCTCCAAAGGAGAAAAGCCAAAACCATTTGATGAACAGAACTGATGTCAACCATAGTCAGAATCACAGGATAAACAACAACTGACATCGGTAGGAATCCAATGGATTTAGCCCATTAAACTTACATTTTTCACATAACAGATTTGTTTTAAGTTGCATGGTAAAAAAACTTTACACTTTTCTAGTGCCCCAAAACTGTTGTTCTTAAAAAAGGAACTTGACAAATATTCATTCGTTTTTCTCTAAAGGAAACAAAATAAAACAAAACAAAACCTCAAGCCAATTGGCCATTTTCAGATATTAGACATTACCAAATAAATGTAGAAAAATGTGAGAAAAAAGATTTTCACTAGGCTTAACCAAAAGAATGCCATTGGCAAGACTTTTTAGTATTTTAATTTAGTTGGTTTATTGATCTAGCTATATTTATTTAGTTTAGCAACTATTTTTGAACACCTACTAAGAGCTGTGGATTTTACTTTAGCATAGGTTCGTGCCTGGGGAATATGGTGTATGACTTAAGCATAGCTCACTGAGGTTATCACTGGCACTTGCTTCAGAAACTGAAAATTCAGAACCAGTATTTATGACAACGTGCATGCTCACAGAAGTTAGGAAGCTATGGTTTTTGACCTTGGGGTAAATTCTATCTTTTCATAAAAGATTGACAAAAAATCCGTATGCATTCCTTTCTTTCTGCCCATGTCACCACTCTACCACCGCCTTGGAATCTCCATTTACCTACAGAGTCCTTGTTGTCATACCTGACTGTCTCTCAAGAAAGGACCTCTGATTTCAGATGCGAGAAAACTGTTTTCCAATCCCCAAAGACTTATCAAAGATCAGAGCTCTTCACTTACATCTCAGAAATGGCTGCACACATGTCAGAGTAACCGATTGCCCTAGACGTTCAAGTTTTCAATAGTGGGCACTGGCTGTTTACTAGATTACTAGTAGATTACTAGATTACTAGATTACTTCTAGTAATTTCTTCTGAAGTTGTTTCATGGTCCAGTTTTAACATTGATCATACTATAACAGGTAAATCCTGGCATTTGGGGAATAATTTTTCTTAAAAAAAAAAAAAGCTCACCCATTGAATTAAAAAAAGATATAATGGGGAATAATGTGTATCTAATTATTAATGTACTATAGAAATTAGCTTTTATATTGCAATTTATATTGCAATTACCTTCTTTGTGTTATAAAGCAGAACAATACAGAAGAAGAACTTCTTTATTAATGCCTAATAGCATGGTAATTTAAAATATTCAAGTTTCTTTAATAAGGTAGTGTATGAAATGTTACTTAATTTGACAAGATTAATTATACAATTAATTTAAGACTGCTCTCAATTAAATTAGCAAAAATTCTTAAGCCTGCTGCTTTTGAAAAGAGTTCTGGAAGCTAGCATAAAGTGTGATACCTATTAAAAATGATATTAATTAGACAGAGATAGAATAATGCATGTTTTGCTAATAAAAAGGGCATTGTCAAAGAGTTGGTAAAGAGGCATTATTTCATTACTTTAATAGTAATAATAATAATAATACCCCAGCACTCTGAACAATCTGGAAGGGACTCCAACAATACTGGGAAATATAGTGGCTTGGGCACGGCAAGAAGTTCTAAAGACAACAATGACAATGACACTCTTGTTTTGTCCACCTTTACTTTGTGTATCTGGGGTTTATGTTCAGACAGAAGTATTGCCAGAGGGAGCTGACTGACTGTCAAAATACTTCCAAGGTAACATTATCTTGGTGAATATTTACCATGGTCTTGGGTCTAGTCTTCCGCTTTCCAGGTCCAAAGACGTAAGCTTGTTAGAGTCCCAGGGTTACTTAGATGCAAGTCAACTGAGAGAGATGAAATAAATTCATAATTCACCGGAGTATAATCACAAAACCCCCATTTATGTATTTACAGTGGAGACATCTGCCTTTTAGGGGGACCAGAAGGCCCAACTTCCGCATTTACAGGGAGCCCTTTCATAATATCACAATATCTGGAAAACCATCTTAGTGATTAGATGTTGTTTTGCATACAAAGGCCTGTTGAGTATAAATCATCCTGGCTACAGGAATGCCAAAACATTATTCCTATTCTACCTCATAAAATACCTCTCCAGTGACTAGAATATTTTTGTTCCTAAGATTTTCTGTATGTCTCTCTCTGCTTCCCCAAACCGCTAGCCCTCTCCATGGGGTTGGACCCTGTGCGAATTATATGGCTGGAAGACGAAAGGCCTGGGGTTAAGTTGCGGGTTTTAGGGTTTGGTTAGCCATTTAGTAGGAAAGTAGGGCAAGCCAAGTAGGAAAGAGGGCAAAGAAACTGAGGGGAAAATATCATGGATCTGGGTGCAATGAAGTCTTGTCCTGGGCCAAGAATCTTTCTGAATATTTCATGTAACTTGCATGCTTTGCATGGTGAGTGTTGCATTTCTTAATTCAAGTGTCATACTTCTGGAGGAGAGAGATATACCTGGCATATTGAACCCAATGGTTCCCTGAGTTGGCGTTGAGGCTGAGGGAGAAACAGGATCTCTACTAGTTTATATGGAGGGAGGAGGAACTCTTTCTTCTGGGAGGATAGAGAAGTGCATCAGGGGTATGGCTCGGGAGCAGAGGTGAGACTGGGTACAGTTCCTCCTGTATTTAAGCTCTCTTTTGGCCCTAGGTAGGGGCGCCATTGGTCAGTGCACAAAATGAAGCACAATACATGGAAACTCATTAGAGACAAGTTGTTGAGTAGATTACACGCAATAGTCCTATGAAGGATGCTCCTGGGATCACTCATATGAACGAGAGTAAGATACGTGGTTAATACAAAAGAAGAAAAAAAGAAAAAAAAATTCTCATGAGAGTTAGAATGAATCATATGGTAGTCTTGGCTTCCAAATGCAGATTGACTCTGATTTATAAATAATAATAAAGAATTTGGGGTAAAAACAACTACAGAGATAACTTTTCCTAAACTAAAATTTTCAGATGACAAAAGAAAGTTCCATGCAAGTCAAGCTCACACAGTTAATGGTAGAGCTGGACCTCAAATCTAGGCAATTTGACCTTCAATCCACTGTATTTTGTATCATACTTTATCATTAGGTAACTCCCATAAATTGCATACAACATAAGTAAATATAAATAGACAATCTCCCAAATCGCAAAACCACTGAAAAATGTTCTCTTAAGGTGATTAAAAGTGATTCATATAATGACTACATACCCAATGGGTAGTCGTCCCAAAGCGATGGTCATTTTGGAAACATTAGTTTGCATTTACTGAGTACTGTGTGCCTGGCCTCATTCTAAAGACAGATCATGTTCCCGTTGACTTCCACTAAAAATTGGGAGCTCTGCTTTGTCGAAAACAAGTGATGGCTCTAAGTCACCTAAAATAAAATTAAGATTCTTAATGTATAGCAGAAAAAGCATCGTGTTAGTATTTGCAGTCTACATACATTAAACTTTTATCCATCCACTTTACAAGTATTTAAAATGGAACTGATTAAAATGCACAACACAGGTATTAAAATTTCCATCTTACAGGGAGTTCTTTGTGACTCCACCAGAGTGGAATGCTTAAGTAGAAACAGAATAACCATCCTCAATTAGAATTTAATAGGAAATAACAAAGGAGTTGCAAACGGAGTTTCTCTGCTCTCATCTCTCTCTCTCTCTCTCTCTCTCTCTCTCTCTCTCTCTCTCTCTCTCTCGTTCTATCCCTCTCTAACCCTCTATCACTCTATTTATTATCTATCTACCTATCTAGCTTGCTTGCTAGCCAGCTATCCATTTGCTTAAACATCTATTGATAAACGTCTGTTAAACTTCGTATTTTACATGTACACACATACACACTCACACACATGCACTCACTTCTGATCAAACCAGTCGTGATCTCAAGTCTCCAGTGGATAGTCCTTTCTGAGAATAATGGGTTACCTACAGGGACATTAAGTATTTAGCAGCAACCCACCAAGCAACTGCTGCCTAAGGATGTTTAGGAGAGTCAAACAGGAGGTGCCATGGTGTTACATAAGTGCAGAATTTGTTTTCAGGAAACAAAACAAGAAGTCACTCTTTCTACTGCAAGTCTTGTAAAGACTCTTCGTGTTGCCATAAGTTAGAAAAGGGCTGTGCTTACTTGGGATAATGCAGCCTCCAAGGAAAGGAGGAATTGGTGTCCATTATCAGACTCTGTATATCTTTCAAAATTGAATGTATAAATGTATTGCGGGAATAATACATTTCTTATATTTATAATGGACGCCTCTTCACAACTTAGAAAATCCCCTACATTTCAAACACTACTGAAAAATGTTCTTTTAATTCCTATGACACATAACCAATGTGTATTTGTTCCAAGGTGATGGTCACTCGGGAAACAATAATGTATATTTGCTTACTGTGTGTCTGGCATCATTCATTCTAAGCACTTTTTTTTTGTATATTTCACTTAATTCCTGCAACAACCCTGTGTTGTAAGTACTATGATTATCCCTCTTTTATAAAAAGAAATTCTACAGAAATTAGGTTGCCTACACCATACAACTAAGAAGGGTTAGAGACAATCTCAAGTCCAGATAGCCTACTTCAGATGTGAAGGGCACAAATTTCTTTAAAACAGGGAAAGGAGATGAGAGTACATTTTGGGCAAGAATAGCTACAGAGACCAAGGCATCCAAAGGCATACACCCAAGGTCAGAAGCAAGCTCCTTTCACCTTCGACTTCCCAGAAGGTCCCATAAGGGTAATGATCTTACCTGGTCCTTTAAGAAGCTCCAGCCCACCCCCAACCTCTAGGATCTTCTAAAATTGCTGCCAACAGACAATTCTTTTGTAGATTATGCCAAACAGCTTGCCTGGTCACTAGGCACAATTAGCTGGTAACAATTCCAGCATATTCCTGAGATTAACCAAAGCTTGCTTGCTTGCTTGCTTGCTTGCTTGCTTGCTTTCTTTCTTTCTTTCTTTTTACTTGAAGTAGCTTTGATGGGGTATAATCAGCCTACAATAAACAGCACATAACTAAGGTGCTTTCATAAGTTTCATAAATTTTGAGTATGCTATTCACCCATGAAACCCCCACTATAATCAAGATAATACTATATCCGTCAACCTACAAATTTTCTCCTGTTCCTCTGTAATATCTCCCTCCAACTTCTCCCCTGTGCTGACCTTTTCCATACCTCTGCAGGCTCCAGGCTACACCTGGTCTGCTTTCTGTCACCGTAGATCAGTTTGGACTTTCTAGACTAGCACACGAATGAAATTCTACAATACGTAATCCTTTTTGTTGGGCTTCCTTCACTCAGCATAATTATATTGAGATTCATTCATATTGTTACACGTATTAATAGTTCATTCCTTTTTGTCGCAGAGGAATATTTCACTCTATGGATATACCATGATTTATCGTTTCTCTAGCTGCTGGGTGTTTGTTTTCTCCCCACATTTTTGTTATTGCCAAAACAAAAAAAAAAAAACCAAACTTCTGTAAACATTCATGTGTAAGTTTTGTATGGACGTGTTTCTCCTGAGTGAACACAAAAGAATAGAATCCGTGGATTGTATGGTAGGTGTATGTTAATTTGCAAAGAAACTGCCAAATGTTTTACAAAGTGATTGTATCATTTTACATTGAAAACAATAGCATGTAAGAATCCTAGTTCCTCTACATTCTGCAAATATTTGGATGGTCACTTCTTAATTTTACCCATCCTCATAGGTGTTTAATGTTAGCTCATGTGGCTCTAATTTGCATTTCCCAAATGACCAACGGTGTTAATGATGTTTCCATGTGCTTATTTGGCAAATATTTCTTCTTTGGTAAAGTATATATCCCAATATTTGCCCTTTTTTTAAATTGGGTTTTTTGGTTTCTTACTGAGTTTTTAAGAATCTTTGATGTATTCTGGGCATAAGTCCCTTATTAGATCTGTGCCTTTACACTATTGTTGCCATACTTTTCACATATACATATGTTATAAACCTTATATTATATATTATTTTTGCTTAAACAGTGTATTACCTTCTAAAGAGCTATTATTTATAAAAAAAAGTATAAAAAATTAGTTAACCATGAAGTTACCATTTCTAGTGTTCTTTGTTTTTTTGTTTTGTTTTGTTTGTTTGTTTTTTGTAGATCCACACTTCTATCTGATATCAGATTTTCTTTCTGTCTCAAAGACTTCTTTTTAACATTTTTTGTAGCGTATTCTGCCGGAGATGCATTCTGAAATTCATCTCACTGAAAAAATAGAGTTATTTCTCTCGGGTTTTTGAATAACATTTTAGCTGAATATAAAATTCTGGGTTAAGAGTTTTCAGCCACAGTATTTTAAGTATGTTCCCCTCTGTCTGCTTGCTTACAGTGTTTCAGATGAAAAACCTGCTCTCATCCTTTTCTTTGTTCCTCTGCACATAATGTGCCTCTTTGGCTGCTTTTAAGATTCTCTCCTTGCCACTGGTTTTATGCAGTATGATTACAGTGTGCTTTATTGTCGTTTTCTTTGTGTTTCATGTTCTTGGAGTTCGTTGAGATTCTAGGATCTACAGGTTTATAATTATCATCAAATTTGAGAACTGTGTATCTATTATGTCTTCAACTTTTATTTCTGCATCCCTCTCTCCTCTCTCCTTTAGGGACTTCAATTACATGTATCTTAGTCTTTTTGAAGTTGTACCACTGGCCACTTGATATTTATTAATTTTTTTTCTCTCTATGTGTCATTTGGTACAGTTTCTACTACTGTGTCTTCACATTCACTAACTTTTTTTCTGCCAAGTATACTTTGCCATTAATTCCATCGGTGTATTTTAAATGTAAAACGTTGACATTTTTTATCCCTACAAGTCCAATCTGCTTCTTTTACATATTTTTTTTTATGTCTTCCACTAAGTTTTTAAACCTTTGATGGAACACAGTTAAAATATCTTTAAGTCACTGGTGGGTAATTTTAAGACCATTTTCATTTTTGTGTCAGTTTCCATTGCACTTTCTGTGACAAATTATGTTTTCCTACTCCTTTGCATGATGGGTTCCTTGATTAAGTGCCAGAAATGGTGTCTTTTAGCTTTTGGGTGCTCGATATCTTTGCATTCTTATCAATAGTCTCAAGTTTCACGCTGGGGTGCGGTGAAGTTACTTGGAAACAGTTTGATCCTTTGGGTCTTGCTTCTTTAGATTATTAGGCAGAGCTGGATAGTGTTTAGTTTAAGGCAAATTATTCCCAAAGACTGGGGCAGGATCCTTCAGGACCCTCTCATGCCCTGTGAATTATGATGTTCTGCAAGCTAGCTAGTGGGAACAGGTCTATGTGAACATTAAACGTTGACTCTAATCCTTTGGATGCTTCTTTCCCAGGCTTGCATAGTGTTCTCCACATTTATGTGCTGATCAGCATTCTACTAAATACTTGGAGGAGGAGCCCTTGTAGATACCCAGGGTTCTCCCTTTGCAAGGATCTCTCTTCCTACATACTCAGCTGGGGAAATCGAGGAGTTCATCTCATGTGTTTTCTGTTTCTCAAGGACCAGGGTCTGTCAATGACTGATATCCCGTGTTTTGAAAGCATTGCTTTATATACTTTGTCCAGTTTTTCAGTTGCTTCAGGAGGAAGGTAAATCTAGTCCTTTTCCTCCAACTTGACTGGTATCCCTCTACTATGCAGTTTAGCCTATTAAAAAATTAAATACCAAAAAAAGCAATCTGAAAATTTATGAAAAAAAAAATGACATAAGTGAGCATAATTGTACATCAAGTTAACGTCACAGAAAAATATGCCAAATCATTTTAGAGTACACAATTTTGTTTGTAAATCTTTGTTGGTGTATATTTTCAAGATCCACAAAGATGCAAAAAAAATAGACTTTATTTAGAAGTGTAATTTTTTAAAATAATGGTAGTAGTATTATTCTAATCTAGATATGTTCATATATTATAGGATAATGTAAAAAAGAAATTAGTGTGGTTAGGAATCAAATTCTTCAGCACAGGAGAAAAGATATAATTATGAAAAAGGAAAATGCTTGTAATATTTATTTAGAGGTGGAAATATAAATATAAACTCGTGATTTACTTTCTTTTTCAAAGTTTTTTTAATGTTTTACTTATTTTTGAGAGACAGACAGAGTGTGAGCACGGGAGGGGCAGAGAGAGAGGGAGACACAGAAGCTGAAGCAGGCTCCAGACTCTGAGCCTTTAGCACAGAGCCTGACGTGAGGCTCAAACCCAGGAACCGTGAGATAATGACCTGAGCCAAAGTCAGACACTAAGTCGACTGAGCCACCCATGTGCCCCATTACTTTCTTTTAGCAATACTTATTTCCTAGCTTTGTCCACTGAGAGGCCTAGGAAAAAAAGTGATAACCCAGTAGTAATGAACATACCAATAACTTGGATTTTGGATTCTAAATACCATTTCCCACTAAAAGAACCAGGGCTCCTTGAAGGTATGGCAGGTAAAATATAAGATAAGCCTGGGACCTCTTATGGGTACCCAGAAACAAAGAGGCCTTTCAGGAGTAATAGTCATATGAAAAAAAACTTGAGGCCAACCGTTGGCCACAATAGGACAGTTTGAGCATCAGTAAGAATAATGAATACAATCATTTGAAACATAGTAACTACAGAAAAATCTATGAGTTCATATGAAAACGGGAGCCAAAAAATATACTCACAGCTTGGTTAAAAACCAAGGAGCCATCAATGGAGCACAAACTCTTTACTATGAAAACCAGCACTTAAAAGGAAAGAATTACAAATTTATCCTACTTTTTTTCTATATAAGCTATATTTCTGAATAACTAAAAGAAGGTAAGATCTTCTCCACAGAAATCTTCCAACTAACTCTTAATCCTATACTTGCTGAAGCCAGATAGTATAAATGCAAATTAGGATTATGCTACCCTTTATCAAGGGCATAAAAGTAAATGTGGATTGAGTAAAAGTAAATGAGGTTTTTACCTGATTATTCTCACATAAATGCCATACACCATTTGTCAAGAGGAAAATACATCTATGACAAATAGGCAAGACATTTTAAATCTATGACTCTGATTTCTCTTTTTATGTTGTAGCAACCATTTATGGATAATTATAATAGCGATCTCCTTTTTATCAGAACATCAGTGGACAAGAAAGATGATGATGTACTTCATCACATTAAAAAAAACTAATTTGGGGCTACCGAGCAGATCATACTTTTTTAGCTATGGATTCAGAGCAACTGTGGCCCCAGCCAAGGGAAGCAACCAAGAAACATGATTGTGGGTGCATTTGGCATAAGTAAGATAAAAATGAGAGAATAAAGAGTAAAAATATTTTTTGAAAATAGCTTAACCGTATTTCGAGAAATTGTGGTAGCATAGTTCTAAATGAAATAAAAATCAGACTTGGGAAAAATTAATGAGAAAAATTTTAAAAGACCAGGAGGTAGTGGTACCTGGGTGGCTCAGTTGGTTAAGTGTCCAACTTCAGCTCAAGTCATGATCTCGTGGCTTGTGAGTTTGGGCCCCACGTCAGGCTCTGTGCTGACAGCTCAGAGCCTGGAGCCTGCTTTGAATTCTGTGTCTCCTTCTCTCTCTGCCCCCCCCCCCACCTTGTGCTCAGTCTCTCTCTGTCTCTCAAAAATAAATAAATGCAAAAAAATTATTTTTAAAAGACTAGGGGGTAAAAAACAGCAAACACAAAACTTTCGAGAAACTTCCTTAAGATAAGGCAATATGTTAAAGTTTTGAGCAATGAAATTTTTGGAAACCAACTATGAGCTCGAACTACGTGATGAGTTCAGGCAAGTTGCTTAACGTTTCTGAACATCAGTTCTCTTGCCTGTAAAACGTGGCCATCAACTCACCTATAAAATGGAGCTGTTGAGAAGATTAAATGGGTTGACATGTATAAGTGTTTAAAATAAAGACTGCCCATATTCACTTGGAAAACATTAGCTGGGATTATTTCTTTGATTTCAGGTTTTGCATAAACCTAACAACTTGGGGAATACCATCTGGGTGAAATCATACATTACCCATTCACACCTTAAGGCTGGAGTATTAAGTAGGTTAAGTGAGTCCTTAAAGGTCAAGAGAAGGGTCATTGTGGAAGAAGAAGGAAGGGAAGGAACAAACAGAAGGAAGGGGAGTTGGGGACGCTGCAAATGTGGGTGGTGGTTTAAAGACATAAATGACCTTCTTTGTAATTTTGCTGATAGACAACCTAGTTTATGTTTTAATAAGACACTATATTCAGTAATGACATCAGTGACCAGCAGGAGAAGCAGCTCCTGGTTATGGCTAGATTATTGCTCAGATGATTCAAATAAAGACCTCCATGGCATTCTTACACATGCGTGGGCTCTTACAGTTCTCTGTGTTTCAAAATTATTCTCTTGCTGCCTTTCCTTTTCTGATAAACAAGTCAAGTTACCGTTAGTGCCACATTTTCTATTCAATTTACTGATGGTTCTCCTCCTCCCTTGCTTGTTCCCTAGATTATAACTGAATTGAAGATTTCATTCTTTGTTTTTTTCATGTTAATGAGTCATGGACTTTTCTCAGAAAATGACTATGCCTACATGTGATAGCAATCATTGATCTTGATGAAGACCTTAATAAAGAGAGCTGTGATAGTTTTTTTAAATTTTTTTAATGTTTATTATTTATTTTGGAGAGACAGAGAGGGAGGGAGGGAGAGGGAGAGAGAGCAGGGAAGGGGTAGAGAGAGAGGGAGACAGAGAATCTGAAGGAGGCTCCAGGCTCTGAATTGTCAGCACAGAGCCCAACATGGGGCTTAAACTCATTAACTGCAAGATCATGACCTGAGCCAAAGTCAGACTCTTAACCAACTGAGCCACCCAGGCGCTCCTTGGTAGTTCTGAATAAGACATTATTGAACAAAAATGATAGTTTTGTAGATTGAGGGGCAGGGAGCTATGTTAATCTAGATAAAAACAGATGGTAGAATACCGAGGTAAGAATGATCTATCCTATCTACGGTCCCTGATGATTTGCCACCAAAGAACTCTAAGGATTGGTGAAATTCATCCTAAACCTAATAGCTGCCATGTTAAAGAGTTGCTAATGATATGTCTTATGCCAAGAAGATACTGTAATCTATATTTCTTTTTCTTTTAAACAAGAGAAAGCGAACCCAGAGAATTATTAGCTAATAATTTCTAGATCAAAAAGACTGTGTAGTTAATCATCCAAAACAATCCATTTAAAAACATCTACAGAAGAATAGGCCACTGGCATTTTTAGGAACAGTTCTAGACTGATGTCATCTCCTACTATGACAGAATGGCGGGGCTGCCGGATGGGAGAGAAATGATGGACATAATCTATCTTGACTTTAACAATGTGTAGATCCTAGTTCATATGACATACTTATTAATAATGTTGGGATGAGGTTCTCCATCAGTGTTCTCCTCACTGTGCTCTGACACAGGTTTGCATTCTAGATGGTTTATTTCTATGTTCATGAGACTTGACATTGGGACCTAAGACTGTCTTAGATTTGATCGAGCTGTGCCTTTTGCAGGCA
Source organism: Acinonyx jubatus (assembly GCF_027475565.1). NCBI lineage: Eukaryota > Metazoa > Chordata > Mammalia > Carnivora > Felidae > Acinonyx > Acinonyx jubatus. The sequence goes on along the minus strand of NC_069385.1, from coordinate 11,835,611 downwards.
TGTCCTGCTTTACTTCACTTCCTCAGACAACGATATTTTACTTACATTTCAAAGATCCAACACAAAATTCACTAAGTCTCCTTGTTCTGAATTACCCATTATCCCAAGTGCTCCTCCAACTTTGTTTGGATTCTCTACCCAATAGAGACCCAAATGCTCTTGACTGTATCAACTGCTCAAAAACCATGCCATCTGTAGGGAGATAATTAATGTGTCAGTTTGGTTACTGGCTCTGGATTAGTGGATGAATTCTGTGTATATGATGTAATAAGAAGATCCCAAAATCTTCTAGATGGTGTGGTTTTAGATGGTGTGGAAGCAAATTAATAAGAGATGAAAACATAATGGCTCCTTGAATTACATCACGTAGAGATAGCACAGATTCATAATGATTAAGAATGTAGACTCTGGATCCAACTTGTTTGGGTTTGAATCCTTATACTACCTTACTAGCTTTAGCTTTATGTCCTTAGGTAACTTACTTAATGTCTCTGTGCCACAATTTCCTTATCTGCACCCTGTTTTTAATGACATGACTTTTCTCTTTGTTTAGTCCACCAGCGTCTTGAATAGGGACTATGTCAGTTTCACCCAATAAACATTGAATGAATGAATGAATGGATGGGTGGATAAATGAACAAAAGAAAATTACAAGTATTAGTCTAAACTAGGCCACCCCCTTATAAAGTGTTTAAATTGGTTGCGATTGACATAATTTTCATAATGTAGGAAATAATGAAATAATCAAAGTTTATACATTGATGTTGAAAATTAGTATCACTGTAAAATTATTTCAATAATTTTTTTAAGTTTATTTTTTTATTTTGAAGGGAGAGGGGCAGAACAAGGAAAAGAGAGAATCTCAAGCAGGCTCTGCACTGTCAGCACAGAGTCCAACGTGGGACTTGAACTCATGAACCGTGAGATCATCACCTGAGCCAATATCAACAGCTGGACACAACTGACTGAGCCACCCAGCCACCCCTCAATAAAAATTAAAAAAAAAAAAAGTTTACATTTATTTATTTTTGAGAGACAGAGAGAGACAGAGCGTGAACAGGGGAGGGAGACGCAGAGAGAGAGGGAGACACAGAATCCGAAGCAGGCTCCTGGCTCCGAGCTATTAGCACACAGCCTTACATGGAGCTTGAACCCATGAACCATGAGATCATGACCTGAGCCAAAGTCGGACACTTAACCAACTGAGCCACCCGGGTGCCCCTAAAAATGTTTTTGACGAAACTCTTAGAACTCTATTTGTTCGTAAGTTTGAGACTGCCATTTTAAGGTACAACAAATTATCAATGAGGTTATAGGGTCAACATAGAGCAGAGACACAGACACATACCCCCGAGGGAATGTGGTTTGGGTTTTTCCTTCCATTTACAATTAAAGGAAGTTTTAGGGGCACCTGGGTGGCTCAGTCAGTTAAGCATCAGACTTCGGCTCAGATCATAGTCCCCAGGTTTGTGAGTTCTTGGGCCTGCTTTGGATCCTTGCCCACCCCCCTACCCGCCCCCCCGCCCTTCCCCTGTTTGTGTTCTCTCTCTCCCTCTCCCTGTCTCCCCCTCTCTCTCCCAAAAATCAATAAACATTTTAAAAGCAGTTTTCACTGACTAATCTGTCCTAATGTGCTTACTTTTAAGCCTTTCTTTTTCCTTCCTCGTAGAGAAGAGGTACCCCTTCAATGAATGTGAACCAAAGTGTAGTCGCATAGGTTTGAAATAAAGGAGCCTAAGGAGGATGAAATGTGTTTTGTGGATCTTGTGGTTACAACCTTAGTAAGGGGCTCTGACTTTGGGGATAGCACTGCCTTACTCTGATGGGAAGGACGAACTCTGTGTAACAGTAACTCTTAGTGTAGTAGAATACACCTCCCCGGGGTTAGCACTAGGCCCTTATTTCCATCCCTGGGGGTGTAAAGTTAGTTTTTCCTAACTCTGATGTGAAGAAGGTCCAAAGAGTACGGTCGGGGGGTCTTTGCCCTGGTTTGGCTCTTCCTTCCTCTCTCGCATTGTTATTTAGGTGTGTTCTTTTTTGTTTGTGTTTTTTTGTTTTGTTTTTTTGACAGAGAGAGAGAGAGAGAGAGAGAGAAAATCATAAGCAGGAAGCAGACTCCTTGTCCAGTGTAGAGCCTGACATGGGGCTGATCTCAGGACTATGAGATCATGACCTGAGCTGAAATCAAGAGTCAGACACTTAACCGAATGAGCCGCCCAGGCACCCCAAAGGTAAGCTCCTTTTCCATGATTTTGCATGGTGCTGACAATAGACATTAGCAAAGACATTTCCAGGAAGACCTAGGTATTTCTAGTACTCATGTAATTCTAAAGTAATAGCTGCAGAGAATACTAGAAGTATCGTAGAAAAGCGAGTCCTCCGCAAATGTTTTAAGGACAGAGGGGAACTGGCATCTGGAAATGTAAGGGCGTTTTTCCTAATCTAACTTATACCTCATATTCAGCATTCTCTCAGCCGTGCAGGAGGGAAGCTAGGCCTCTTTTAGGAGGTCACTCTGATTGGGGTGAACACTGCATGCATTTGAGGATCGAGAAGACTCCAAGTCAAAGGACCAGTGGTTAGGGGCTTATGGGTGACCTTGACTGATGAGAAGGTCGGGGGTGAGGTCCTAGCCTGAAGCAGAAACAGCAGCCAGAAGCAAGGTTGAGACATAGTGATTTGAGTGGAATTGCTAAACTACGGTCAAGAAGGTCAGAGACAGAGGAAGTGAGAGGATCCTTGGATGCACTTCAAGGGTTAGAAGGTGAGAGGGGCTGCCTTTCAGCAGGAGGCTGGGCCCAAAGATCTTAAGGATTTCTGGGCCTACCCCACCCAGCTTTGTACTGACCACAAGGCTTTTCAACATTATCATCCCTATTCGTTTTTAATTTTGAGACCTAATATATAAGATTGAGAAGAAGCGATTGGCAAATACGTCATCAGGAAGCGGTATATATAAAATTCTAGTGAATCTGGCCTTTCCACTACAATTGAATACAGTAATGAGAACACCAAGTGCAAACGTACCCTAGATAGAGTAAGCTTTTATTGACCAGCTTAGAATTCAGCTACACCCTTCACACTAGACCAGAGCACGTCTGCTTCTGTTTAACACAGGTGATACACACACAAGATCTGAAGTCCCACAGATGAGCTGTGGGAGAATTTCAGACTAGCCCCACTATGTCCTTTTAGCCCCCTCTGTGGGCATCCATGAAGCCAGGGAGGCTCACTAGGAAACCAAATGAAAATAATACAATAACTTCTCAAAACCTAAAATAATTTTCAAGCAATTGCTTCAGGGTAGAGAGCGGAGTGCATTGGTTACATTGGAAAGGCTCCCCCATTGGCCTACAATGTGGCCTTAGGAAGACACCTGATCTCTCAGTGCGTCAGGACCACAAATACATGGTGGGGATAAGCCCGCACCTCACTCACAGAGTGGCTGTGAGGACTGAATGGGATAAAATAAAGCGACTTAACAACCTGTAGTGTTTTCAAAGTAACATACAATATAACAGAGGAAGTAGGAGCAAAGAAGTAAATGTTTTCCACGAGAACCTCTAATACCTGTACCTTCAAAGAAAAGAAAAAGAGAAAAGAAATTGAGAACTATGGCTTTTGGTGAATCAGAAATGAAAAGTCCTGAAGTCTGTGTAAATGAAAAAAAAATACACACCTTTCTGAATAAGTGAACTAACACTTTTCTAACTTTCAAGGGATCTTTGTGAGACGAAAATTTTCGAAGTAACCTAGCTAGTGAAGATTTTGTAAGTTCTTCAAACTGTGACAAAGCAAAATGATGTATCATGAAAACTTCCCATTTAGATGAAGAACTATTTTTTTTTCAGAAAAAAGAATGCAAACAAGCCATTTTTATATTAGTCAATTAAACATGGGAAAAATAGTTGAAATGTCTAAGCCATCTCTTTGAAGTATTTTATTTTTGCAGCACAGAATTAGGGTGTTGGAATGGATTTCCTCTGCTGTGTCAGGAGGGTCTCACAGCAAAAGGTTATTGCAAAACAATTTTGCTCTTTCGAACGCACTTACTTTTCTTCCACCGATGCTTATAATGTCCCATTATTTAGTCGTGGATTTAATAAAAGATTTAAAGGGATGAAAGAAGTTGAATGTGAGCATGTTAAACAGTTTTTATTTATGCATTTATGTGTTAACTTTTTTATCTTGCAATAATTATGGATTCGTGTGAAGTTGCAAAGATATCGGAAGAGGGTCCAATTTCCTGCTCTCTCCCAGTGGTTACATCTGATGTAACTATAATACCGTAGCAAAACAACAGTTTAAAGTTTAATGAAACTTTCTCAGAGAAATTTCCGGATACCTCCCACTTATGCACTTGGGCCTGAGCAAGCTCGTGCGTGCGCCCAGAACGGCTGTTTCATGTCAGAGCTTCAGCCTGGAGGCAACTTCAGTCAATAGCAGCCTACTCACCGGAAGGGAAGGAAGCTAAGAAGCCTCCAGTAGTGACAGCGGTCCTGTTTGAAATTAGGTCAAGCCCAGGAGGCCTGAGAAAAATGGAAAAATAGTCTGGGGTCACAACCAAGACCCCTGTGTCAAAGCCTCTACTATCGATGACCAGACAAAACAACCTGACATGTTGGAAGAACAGTTCTGTGATACATAGATTTGTACCCATTACCCCTTTTCATTTTCCCAGACAAAAGGCATAATACTAAACACTATAGATCTTAAGAGGTTTTTGTCCTTAAATTCTGTCAGAAAATATAGTACAAACCCAGTACTTCTCGGCCAGCCTGCACTCTGTCTGTATTATCTTTAATAATGGGTGCTCTGTGAATTGGAAATATTTTTTAGGGCATGCTTTTGAAAGTATTTAAAATGTATTAATAAAAGTAATCTGGAGCCACAGTTGATTTGAGGCAATGGGATGACATGGGGCATGTTGCCTGATGCCTCTCCCTCCAGAGGCTTTGCCAGGCATCACTAATCAAGTATGGCGCCACGTCCCATTGGGCAGAGATACCATTTTCCCCTTGGGGTTGCAGGCAGCTCCTACCAGTGGATTATACTTGGGATTAGGAAGGGAACCTAATCTGGGGTGATAGGTGATAGGGGAAGCTCCCCTTAAGAAGTCAGTTTTGAAAGCATTTGACAGAATCGAAGGAAAGGAATCGGACAAAAGAGAATAATCAAACTTTTCACGGCCACACTACTACTTTATTAGTAATCTTGAATCGTCTGTTTATAGCTATATCCCAAGGACTTAATCGTGTGTTCTTGTAGCTGGTACTCAATACATTTTTTTTCTCAATTAGTAAATGGTTTGCTTTTCTTGTTTTAGCCATCAAAGAATGATAACAGAGAGGGAGACCACCTGTGTCTTTGAAGCAGATCTTCACCAGATAGTAGCACTTAAGGGACAAGGTAGAGTCTGGGTTTGGTTCTTAGCTCTCTGTGCCCAGATTATTCTGTAATTTCCAGTCTCTAGTACTGTTGTTCTCCTGGCCACACAACTTTGGAAAATTTTGATGCTAGGTTTTCCTTCACAATAAATGTTGTTTTCATTATTTAATATTGAATATCTCTGCCTGCCCTGAAATCGTACCACATGATGTCAATGGGTTTCATTTTCTCCGCTTAAAAATATTTGGTTTTATCAAGAGAAGAACACTATATAACAGACTTATTTTCTTTTATTATTATAAAAATTTTTAGAGATTGCCAAAAATTTTGAGTAACTATATGAAAAAAAGGACACTATAAAAATAATTCTTAATCCCATCAACCAGAATTAACCAGTGGTAGCCTGTTGATTTGTGTCATAATAGCATTTCTAATTTGCTAATATATTGTTTTCCTTTTACAAACATTTTTTCATGTTATGCATATTCCTTTGTAGTATGCTGTATCCTGCTTAAAATATGTTCAATATTTTTCCAGAATGTTTTGTTTGGTAACATTATTGTCTAAAAGATGTTTCATTTCATGGATAGTGAATTACTTATTCACCATCCACTTACTGATAGATATTTCCATTTTATACAATTAGGAACACTGAAATACTGCTCCTATAATGTAAAAACAAATAGATTATTCAATGAGTTCCCTAGAGTAATTTTTAGAAGATTATTTCCATAATTAAAAAAGATGAAAAAATTTAAGTTTTTCAATGTATATTGCCACATTGCCTGGCAGAGAAATCCTTTCAACTGAATTCCCACAAGCAAAGTGTAAAGGATTGGCAATTCAATAGATAAACATCAGACTAGATACAACTGAAGAAAGAATTGGTGAACTAAAAGATAAATCTGAGATAATTTTCCAGAACACAAAACACAAGTGAAAATACAGAAAATACCGAAGAGGGGTTAAGATGTGGAAGATGTAATTAAAAGTTCATGATCTAGCTAGCAAGAATTTATAAGGAGACAATAACAAAAATTTGGGAAGAATAATTTTCAAAAACATAATGCTGAAAAATTTTCTAGGTTTAATGAAAGATACGAATCATCAGGTTAAAAACATCAAAATGAGTTCTTCAACAGAGTAAATGAAAATAAATCTCAAAAGAGTGAAGAAAAAAATATTTAAAATAACTAGAGATAAGGCAATTCACCTCCAAAGGAATAGAAATTAGAGTATCAGTAAACTTGGGCATCTGGGTGGCTCAGTTGGTTTAGCATCTGACTCTTGATTTTGGCTCAGGTCATGATCACATGGTTTGAAAAAGCCAGCTCTACACTGGGGGGTCTTTGCTGACAGCGTGGACCTTGCTTGGTATTCTCTCTCTCTCCCTCTCTCTCTCTGTCCCTCCCTGCTCACACTATCTTTGTCATAATAAATAAATAAACATTTTAAAATGTCTTAAAAATAATGTCAGTAAACCTGTGAACAAAAACAACATAAAAATAATAAAGTCATACAGTCAAACTGTGAGGGAAATTGAGTTCTATATTAAGCAAAACTATTATTCAAATGTGAGGTTATAGGGGCGCCTGGGTGGCTTGGTTGGTTAAGCGTCTGACTTCGGCTCAGGTCATGATCTCATGGTCCATGAGTTCGAGCCCTGTGTCGGGCTCTGTGCTGACAGCTCAGAGCCTGGAGCCTGTTTCAGGTTCTGTGTCTCCTTCTCTCTCTGCCCCTCCCCTGTTCATTCTCTGTCTCTCTCTGTCTCAAAAAGAAATAAACATTAAAAAAAAATTTTTTTCAAATGTGAGGTTATAATTTTTAAAAAGTGATTAATTTTACTAGCTCAAATTCTTGGCCAAAAGTAAAGGAACGAGGAATAAAACAGTCATATGCCAGAAAAAATACTGTACTTAGAAAATAGGTATGCACGTGGGTAAATATAAATACATATCGAGTAATAAACACAATAGTAATGATAACGATTACCTTTGGGACTTGAAAAGCAGAATGGAAATAAAATACCACATGATAACATTTTATTTTATTTTATTTTATTTTATTTTATTTTATTTTTAAAGTTTATTTATTTTGAGAGAGAGAGAGAGAGTGGGGAGGGGCAGAGAGAGAGGGAGAGAGAGAATCTCAAGCAAGCTCCACACTGCCAGTGCAAAGCCCAACAAGGAGCTCAAACTCATGGACCGTGAGACCGGGAGATCACGACCTGAGCTGAAATCATGGGTGGGAATATTAACTGACTGAGCCACCCGGGGGCCCCTCGGTGATAACATTTTAAAAGGGAGAAAAGTATTTGGACTTGAAACTTTCTAAAGTCTTTTTATTGTTCAGAAGGACGGTAGACATAGTGTTTAAATTAAACTTTGTTAATTCAAGTTGACAGGTTGAAGATGTCAGCATAGCTTCTAGAGTATATGAAACAAAAGACAACTCAGAAAGATGGTTTGAGAACATGAATAAAACAAGATGAACCTTGTAACGTTAAATAGATGCATATTTCAGGACTAAGCAAGTCTACCCAAGAAGACTTAGTTGTAAACACACACGAATGAATGAACGAATTTGTTATTACATTGTAACCGTGAAAAAGCTGAAAACTAAGTGGATAAATAGGCTTCGGTTTATTCATGAGGTGAAATACTATACACAATTAAAATAAATTAACTATATCTACATCTGTCAAGATGGCTAAACACCCAGAATATTGAGTGAAAAAGTAAGTTGTAAAAAACAATGTAATGTACAACACTATTTTTTGTAAAATTTTCATATGGAATAGTACCTTATCTTATATATGGTATATAAAAAGCAAAGTATAAAATAGGAAGGAAATGTGCCGTGTCAGAATACTAGTTCCCTCTGAGAATGGAGAAAAAGAAATTTTATTTCTTCAAGAAATACCAATTTGAAGGAAATATGGTAATATCTGTTGAATCTGATTTGGTAGATGCTGGACGTCTTATATGTTCTTTTCTGTAATATTTAACGTATATATATTTGCTGTCGACTTGAATCAATTCAGACTTAAACACAACATTTAAAAGAAAACATTGTACATGTCCAAATTACATAAATTAGATAAATGCTTTTAAACAGGTTGCTTCAAACAGGTTGCTATTCAAAGAACTACTTAGCCAAAAATTACATATCTAAAGCCAAAGATATCCTTTTTAAAGTATTTGGCTAAGGACTAAACACTCCTTCCGATGATACTCCGATTGTTCAGGAACCATTTTAGAATCTATCTTGTGTAATTTCCTAAAGCAGCTTGCTGGTTTGAATTACCATGAAAATGATATTGTTTTGTATTCAGAGCTTGTGTATTATTTCATGAGCACTTACTCACCCAGTCACCATTTCTGAGATGTGTGAGCTGTGGTCAGACAATGAATATACACTTGGTACTCAGCCCTGGGCAAGATGTGATCCCTGCCCTCATGGGGCTTATAGTCTAGGAGTCTCCAAATAAATCTAGACTGTTCTGAACATGAAGTTTACCCTAGAAAGGGAACTACAAGCCCTTGGCGGCGGGGGGAATGGTATAGTTTCACGTATAAGGAAAGAACAAGCACACCACCAAAAAAGGGTGTGAAACAGGAAATAGTTTAAAAGTCCAAAGAATAATAGGAAAGTAATTTCAAGGTATATGAAGACAAAAAAGTAAAATGAATTGAAAACAAAACCAAAACAAACAAGAAGTGTGATGTGAAAAGCTTAGGATTCAGAAAGAGACCTGGAGAGAGACAAAGACATACAGAGATACCATCCTGCACAGAGATACTTAAGTGGAAATAGTAACGAGGACTCCATGCAGAAGGAAACAAAAATGTCAAGTGCTTTTAAAGGCCATCTCAAAGAAACGGAGCAGCGAGAACGAGATAGACCAAAAAGAAAGATGATCTGCCATGATAGCTTTTGAATTCCACCTCGATGAAATGGCAGATATATAACCCAGCAATTGTAAATGCCATTTACTCTGCACTACAACCAGCCTTCTAATTCCAATTAAGTATGCTGAATTCCTTGACATATGCAGAGCTCAAAAGGACAAATTTCCAACACTCTCTTAAGAGAATTCATTAGAACTTTATCTTTCAGATCTGGCTGCAAGAAACCTTGAGTGCCTAGCACTTGATTGAGTGTCCTTCATAAGGAAGACGACCATTTTTAACTCGGTGTCTGGGAGTCTGTTCCCAAACAAGATGGAAATCGCCTCCCGAAAGCTTCGGTTAAAACAGGGTAATGAATGTTACAGCAGATTTCAAATATTGTAATTTGTCACATGTTTATCCCCCAAAGAAATCTGCAATAAAATCTCTGGGTGTGCAAGATAAATGTGCTGAGCGCACAGGGCAGTGATGAAGAGCATGGGCTCCCTACTCAGACAGAGCTGGCCTTAAATCCTGCTTTAGCACTTAGCGGGGATGCAGCCCTGAGCTCACTCTGCACCCTGAGCCTCAGTGTCCCCATCTGGTAAATATGGCGAACAATGGCTACTGGGATAGATTAGTTTCAGGGAAATAGATCGGGTAGGTACACTATTTGGTACCGTCCCGCTAATTTCAGCACCCACTCACTACGTGCAGGCGTCTCACTAACAGCAATAACAGTGGTGCTATGGAGGTACTAACAAGCATTATTCCCATTTTGTTCTAGGCTTAACTTTGCTGTGACAGCCCGGCTCCATGCAGATCACTTCTACAGGTCGGGCTTCCCCGCACTCAGTCTACATCTGGTCCCTCTGCCAGTGTGAGCTTAGGCTAACACTTAAGCTTTATTTTTTTTATTTGTATTTGGCTTGCGCTGGCTCCTCACTGGGGCTAAGTGCCCCTGCACTTGGCACCTAGAGCGGAAGCTCACAAAGTTGTCATCTGGGAAGAGCGACTTTCAGGAAAACACTGAAGCACAGATTACTGAGCGATAAACGGACAATAATTATGAACAATGACTAAACTTATAATTGGTTCCAAAAAACCTTGGGCATCTGTTTCTGCCACAGGGGCATGCCTGTCGGTGGAAACAAGGACACGCCCTCCTTCGGATTTGAATTCGGTTATTAGCTAAGCTGTTCGCTCTGCTTTGTAGGATGAACATCTCTGATTTCTTCCAGTTTGTGTTTACCTTGCAGAAAGCAGCCTTATTTCCCTAATCAAAAGAGAACTGTTGGGGAAAAGACCTGGAGCATGCAGCAAATATACAGGTCTAGAAAGACGGAAAGAGAAGCGGAGCTTCTCATTTATTCGCCCAGATGCCAGCCATCTGCACACCTCCAGCTGAACCTTATTGTTTATGTCACAATTGCATTCCTTAAAATAAGATGGCAAGTTGCTGTTACTGCGAGAAAGAACAGGACAGAGGATATACTGTGAAGGCAACAATGTCCGATTGTGACCACAGATTATGTGGAGCAAATAACAGCAATGAATCATCTAAGCAGAATGGATATATATCCGCCATGCTTCCCACCCTCCACATCCTCATTTCCTGAAGTTAGTACATTGGAGTGAAAATCGGAATGCTCAGTGCTATACTATAGCAAAAAGAAGTCACTCGATATTAAATAAAAGCGCAGAAAGCCAACTTTACGTGGAGGAGGGTGTCAAACCTAGTCACGGTGAGAACCAGCCTATGCTGCGTCTAAAACCCATTCGATACCTGAGGTTCCCTCCCAAAGTGTCTGACCCAAGTGATTCTGGGGGCAGCGAGGGTTCAGAATCATGATGAACAATTAATTAGTATCGATGGCTGGATTCATGGGAAAAAAATAGAGACTTTTCTCTGTAGGTTATAAAAAGAGATTTTCCTGTTTTAATATATTAATGTTCTAAGCAACAAGGTGGGGGGGGGAACCAGCACAAGTGTGATTGCAAAGCTTGGTGCCCTCACTAGCTCTAGATCCCCTTGTGCCCCTGGTGGCCGACTGGAGTCCTGTGTAGATCTCCCCGAGGATGCTGGAGTCCTGATGGAAAAGAGAACGACCACGTGGTCGCCGTCACCTTAGCGGACAGCTGGTGCCCATCCCATCGGTTCTTTTTTTTTTTTTTCAAATATGAAATTTATTGTCAAATTGGTTTCCATACCACACCCAGTGCTCATCCCGAAAGGTGCCCTCCTCAATACCCATCCCCCACCCTCCCCTCCGTCCCACCCTCCCATCAACCCTCAGTTTGTTCTCAGTTTTTAAGAGTCTCTTATGGTTTGGCTCTCTCCCTCTCTAACCTTTTTTTTTCTCCCCCTCCCCCAAGGTCTTCTGTTAAGTTTCTCAGGATCCACATAAGAGTGAAAACATATGGTATCTGTCTTTCTCTGCATGACTTATTGCACTGAGCATAACACCCTCCAGTTCTATCCACATGGCTACAAAAGGCCAGATTTCATTCTTTCTCATTGCCACGTAGTATTCTGTGGTGTATATAAACCACCATTTCTTTATCCATTCATCAGCTGATGGACATTTAGGCTCTTTCCATAATTTGTCAATACTCCCTGGGCTTCAGGGCAATATCTATTTGTACCCCCAAATACCTTATTAATTTCTTAAATGTATTATGAGGCAATCCAATGATTCAGAAATGGAAACTTGCCCTCATCCCTGAGTGAAGTTGAACTCTCATTCTGTAGGAAGTTTATCCACTAGAGGAGATAAAGCCTGTTTCTTTTCAGCCTCGTCGCAGACCTCCTGAGATCTTATTTCCCAAGTTTCGTCGGACTTTTCTACCTCTCCTGAAGGGCGCGTGACGTCCTTCCTGTACTTCAAAACAACTATCCACCGATTGGCCATTTGCCTTGGAAGATGAGGCTATTTTCTTCATCATTAACAATACCACTCATGTTTGTCTAATTCCTTTTTGAGGCTTCACAGAGACGAGGGGAACGAGTGAGTGCAAGCAGGTCTTTAGCAAAATGTCCCTCAAATGCTCCTTATGTAATCAGCTAGGGAAATAGGATGCTTATGTTAGGTTTTAAATCTATCAACATGCTATAGTTTATTTGATGAAAGACTGCTCCATGCTGGATTACCAATAAAATATGAATTATAGGTAATCATCTCATCAGAGCGAAGCTCTTTATGTTTTGAAAATACGAATCCTACCTTAAGGAGAGCTTCTATTTTCACAGAGTCTTTTCTGATTACTCTTGAAACTACATACAGTTAGTTCCAAATACCCTAGAGAAAGCAAACAGCTGTTGAGTCCTACACAGAACCATGGGTTCAAAAATCAGTACTCAGACTTCTCATTTTAGCCCAGCAGGGCCACCCAAGTGACATTTCTGGGGAATAGAATCAACATCCAGTAAATTAGCAAACTTACACCACAAATGGAAATATTCAATTGAATATTTATAAGAAATAAAAAATTGAAGGTATATTGAAAAAAGAATAGCTTTCATTGTTGAAATGCCTAATGCTTCAAGCTAATAGTTTAAACTAAAAATCAGGATGCTGTTGGGAGGGGAGAGTAATTAACATTTTATGAATAACCGCGCAATAGTGTTGGTTATTATTAAAGGAAAAAGAAAAGGAAATACTTCCCAAGTGTGCTTGGTTCATTTTGACTTCTAGTGACAGGGCTTTTTGTGGTGTTTGGTAATGTTACGGAAAGAGCACTGAACTAGGAGTTAGGAAACCTCTTGGCCTTGATTTCCTTCCACGTAAAATGAAAAAGAGGGACTGGGCTTGATGTTTCTCACATTTCTGTGAGTTGTACATATGCCAACTCTCTTCCCCAAAGATTCTGATCCAGAAGGTCTGGGAGATCCACTCTGAGTGCTCTGGGATAGGACCTCACCAGGGTTCAGCTTGGGGAAAACTAATGTATGGGTCAAAACATTCAAAGGCTAGCAGTGCTTAAAGAAAGAAAGTGCAAATAACAAGAAAGAAAAGGGGAGAGAGCCGCAGGAAATCAGGAGAAATGAGACGTCCTATTCAGGGGCAAGAGGGAGCGTCACTGAGCCTCGGTCACGTAAAATACAGGTGTCTATGGGGTGCATTTCTGAAAGAGAGATACGCCGTAATTTGAAGGTTTCTGACATGATCCAGGCATGCCTGCAAGCAGCTGGGGCTCTGACTTTCCTTTACAACCAGGGCATTTCTGCTCAAATTTAAATGTCACAGTTCACCGGCTAAAATAAAACATATTTGAGAATGTATTTTAATTACATATTCTAACTCTATGTGTTAGAAGCCGGTGAATCTGTATTTGCTCCCGCTGTCTTTATTTGTTTTTGCCACTGCTCTCCTCCTCCTGGTCACCCAGTTTCCAAAGTCTGGTCATGACCTAGCTCGTCGATTCCTCGATATTTCATTTCTCACTTAACCCTCTCATTCCTCTCCCATAACCGCTTCCTGATCATAGGCATGTAAGTTATTGCACTGGCCTTTTCCCTGGGCTCCTCGTCTCCAGTCTCTTTCTTCTTCTGCCCTTTCTGCAGTGCTGGCCAGGTGAACCTTTCTGCTTCACAGTCCTCATCCTGTTATTTGCTTTTCCAAAGTCATACTTTTGATTAATTCTTTCTGTATAATGACATCAAACTTCCTGAGCCAGAGTTAACAGGCTCTCAATAGTGTGAACTCAACATAGCATTGCAAATTATCTTGTTCTATCTGTCTGCTCATTTCGTATGATTGAGCCAAACTAGAATGGTTTCCATATCGTGTACCTGGGCCCACGCATTTATCTGATTCGGCACACTCTTTTACCTACACTCTTGCACGTCTAGCCATTTTTGTTTATTGAAAAATAATAGAAGAGATAAAAGTCCATAATCTTTTTTAAAATTTCTTTTCTTTTTTGATAGAGACAGAGAGAGCGCACGCACATGAACAAGGGGCGGGGGGAGGGGGGGGGCGCAGGGAGAGAGAGAATCTTAAGCAGGCTCCACAACAGAGCCCAATGCGGGACTTGACCCCACGACTCCGCTCAGCTTCTCCATTATGATTCATTAGGCGGAGTTAGGGCTTGCATTTTCTGTGCTCCTTAGCACTCTGTGAACCTCTGATACAGCACTCGTCCCATCACATTTAAACTGTTTGCGTATTTTTCTTTTTTCTAATATTTATTTATTTATTTTGAGATAGAGCATGTGGGAGCCATGGGGAGGGGCAGAGAGAGAGGGGGGAGGAGAGGGAGAATCCCCAGCAGGCTCCTCACTGTCGGCGCAGAGCCCGATGGGGCTTGAGCTCATGGACTTTGAGATCATGACCTGAGCCAAGAGTCGAGAGTCGGATGCTTAACTGAGGAGCCGCCCAGGCGTGCCTAAAAGTGCATAATCTGATTTTCCTAACACAATTATTTCAATTTTTATACAACCCTTTCTCTTTTACTTTTCCATATGCATACGTGGTTTCATAAATAGAGTCAATTTTACATATATTTTTGCGTTCTAGCTATAATCCTTTCCATTTGGCCACATAATCTTCATAGTTTTCACTTCAAAAGTTGCATAATTTTCCAGTCAGCAGAAGTGCCGTAATTCAGTTAACCATTCTTCTATCTATAGTTAGACATTTGGTGGTTCCTAATTTTTAGCTATTATAAAGAATGCGGCAATTAATAACTGCATGTATAACATTCTCCCTAGGGTTTATTACCTTTGGATAACTTTCCAGGAGTGAATTAGGCCAAAGATATAAAATTTTTATGGTTTTTTTGATGTACATTGACAAATTGCTTTCCAAAAAGGTTATGCCAATTTATACTGCCACTGATAATATATGAGTATACTATTTATACCACAAATTTGCTGGCTCAATAACGATACCTTATTAATATATTAATTTGTATATTTTTATTACTAGAAAATATCTTTTTTTCATAGTTCGTTAAATTACAGCACTTTCTTCTTATGTAAAATATTTGTGTTATTTCCTGGCTAAGTTTGTAAATTTCAGAAGGTCACAACGGTGTCACGCCTATTTTCCACTCTCTAGTAGAGCTCAGCCCTGTTCCTGATGCATAGATAGCAGTCAATTTATATTTGTGCTGTAAATAAAGACTATTTATTTTTTGAGTTGTCATATGTTTTTACCAATTCATATGAGCTTTCAACCTACTATGGGTATTAACTTTTGTCGTAGGTCAATACTTTTTCTTTTAGCTTAATATTATTTCAGAAGACAAAAAATTGTGGCAGAAACAATTGTTTTCTTTCTTTCCTTTTTTTTTTTTTTTTTTTTTTTTTAGTGTTTCTTTATTTATGTTTGAGAGAGAGACAGAGCATAAGCAGGGTAGGGGCAGAGAGAGAGGGAGAGAAAGAATACCAAGCAAGGATTGTTATTTTCTTTGTGTATCTTTATATTTGGCTTAAAAAAAACTTAGGGGCACCTGGGAGGCTCAGGTGCTTGGGAGTCTGACTCTTAATTTCAGCTCAGGTCATGATCCCAGGGTTGTCCAAGCTGAGCACGGAGCTTGCTTGGGATTTTTCTCTCTCTCTTCCTCTGCCTCTCTTCCACACTCATGTACTCTCTCTCTCTCACTCTCTCTCTCAAATAAAAAAGTAAATAAATAGATAACCTAAAAGATACTCCATAGAGACAAGAACATAAACACTGTGGGGCGCCTGGGTGGCTCGGTCGGTTGAGCGCCTGACTTCAGCTCGGGTCATGATCTCACGGTCCGTGAGTTCGAGCCCGGCGTCGGGCTCTGTGTTGACAGCTCAGGGCCTGGAACCTGCTTCAGATTCTGTGCCTCCCTCTCTCTCTACCTCTCCCCTGCTCATGCTCTGTCTCTCTCTGTCTCAAAAATAAATAAAAACATTAAAAAAAATTTTTTTAAAGAACATAAGCATTGAATATTTTCTTTGTTTTTTAAATTTTTTGTTGAAGTTTCCTTTTGTGGATACAATTTTGCTGTTTTTCAAAACGCCCCTTTGAAACGCTCTCCTAAACGCCCCTTTTCCCGAGTTCTGCCTGGGTTTTAGACCGTTTATCTATAACCATGGCCACCTATGGCTTATAACTGGAGCCTTTGGTATAGAACCCATAGGGAACCTCAGCTTTGTGCCTGTGTGTAAGACCATTTTGACTTCGGCAGAAGGGATTTAAATTAATCCAGCCAACACTTGTAGATTCCAGACTAAGCCAGAATTGCTGCTCATTTAGCCATAAAGCTTTATTCTAGCTATAACAACAGAACTTCTGCTATGGTCCCATGCTGAGGTTCCTGACATTTTAATGATTATATTGATAGAGGGACATTTTGATAGGGATATTGTGATACAGCCTAGAAAAACAAATCATTACAATTTAAGTACATCTCAATTAGCAAGAAAGTGTGTGTGGCTGGTACTCTTAACCCATCCATAAGCCTCATGCTACCTGTCTGTCACCTCTCCAATCCCTTAGGCTCCCCATTCTTGGACATCACAGCAAAATCAAAATAATAATCATATTAAAAAAACTCAGCTTTGTCATCGTTTATCCTCTTCCTTATAACTGAATTTCTGTTTCACGTTTTCATCTTTGAAGTCTTTTGCATAATCCACTGTGGTCTAGAAAGGATCTTCTGATTCTTGCCAGTGTCCCCCTCTTGGGGCGGGGGGTGGGGGGGTGCTGCCTGCCTGCCTCCAGCTCTCAGCAGCGCCCTCTTGAGCTGCTCTCGCAGGGACTAAGCAATGCAGCACTCCATCATGTTGGATATTTGGATAGATTGGACGCTTCTCCCTGGGGTGTTCAGCCTCTCCGCAGGGACCTCACCGGCTACGTCTTCTGTTGTGTAAGTCCACGGCCACGTCTCATTTTCTCCGATCCTCCAGGATTGTCGTTTTAGTCAAATCCATCCTGAGATATGGCTGCCTCTTCCTTGAAGCTTTCCTTGTAACTGCTCTATTACGTGATTTCACTCCTAGCCTGCCCTCTGGAGAGCCCCAAGTATCATTCAGCTCCCATTCTCCTCAACCATGACGGCATGGACCGATTTATGCGATATTCAAGTTATTTTTTATTATGGCTTGGCTCGTCTCTAATAGATTGCACAGTCCCAGAAAACAAGAACCTTGCTGTTTCATATTGACATTCTCCCAAATGCCATCAACTCGAGTAGGCTTTCACACAGGAAAACATGGCTTTGAAATAGTACATTAATTTGGTCCCATCTTCCTTTCAGCTTTCTCTCTGTACCTCAAAACCTCTCTGCTTCAGTCACATGGTAGCTGTTGGGGACTACTGAGTCTCAGTTTACACTGCTTCTCCAACAGGGAGAAATATGCCAAAACAACAAACAAAACCAGTTTCCTTTCTTTTCTGTAAATCTTATGGTTCTTCCCAAGCATCTTCCAACTCACTTCTCCATGAGGCATTCTCCTGTCGAA
Source organism: Acinonyx jubatus (assembly GCF_027475565.1). Taxonomy (NCBI): domain Eukaryota; kingdom Metazoa; phylum Chordata; class Mammalia; order Carnivora; family Felidae; genus Acinonyx; species Acinonyx jubatus. Next base: position 11,817,893 of record NC_069385.1, on the reverse strand, counting down.
TCTGCAGCTGCTACTCCCCTGGACATTTCTCTTCTATTCCCACCATTGGGCTTTATGGATCAGCCCAGTCCTCTTGTTATCCCTTTGCTCTCCGAACAGAGAAACACCAAAAGAAAATTCATGAGGATAATGCTGATGAGCTAGGTTTTTTGGTTGTCTGGTTGCTTTGAACTTTTTTTTTTTTTTTTAGGTTTTTTTTTTTACTTTGTTTTTAGTGGTGGGATGAATTTTCATGGATCTGTTTTACACTGCCTCATATGGTTCCTCTAGTTAGTGAGTTTGCAAAGTAGCTCAGTAGAAGTAGGGTTACATGGTTTGCTCATAGGATGGGAAAAGTTAGCTGACCCGTGGGAAAGTGGGAAAATAAATAAGGCTGCTTCATTATTTCTAAGTTGGCCAAATCATCACATCTATCAAGGAAAATTCTTACCCACCAACATCTCTTTTATATATTTCAGAGGAACCTTAGTTGCAAACAATGGACAACCCATTTCATTTTGTTTCTGTGCATGTCCTTAACAGGGATTCCGATATATAATAATCTTCTAATTTTGTGCTCACAGAAGGTGTACATAAGCATTAGCTATTATTATTTATCCTTCATAAATATCAGCGCTGTTGATTTATTACTATCAGTGATATTACCAAGGCTGTAGAGATCAAAACAAATGTCTCCTTTTTTTTTTTCATGCCGTGTGACCAGCCCACACAGCAAGGAAATGGGGACCTGGCAAAACGTAGGCATGTTGTTCTATAATCTCTACCCACATTGGACAAATGTTCATTGACATCCTTTAACGGCGACAGGATTACACTCCCAGTGTTATCAGAATGAGATAACAATTCACAGCGAAACAGAAATTCAGATAGATAGGAAAAACAAAAACTGAACTGCAGAGTTAAAATAGAGATTTATTTTGACCGGTATATTCACCCGCGGTCTCAAGTGACGTGTTCCAAGGGAAACAGCAATTCTGTACTGTCTTCTTACTCACGAAAGGGCCGTGTGGTCTTGAGCTGGGTACTGTGCCTTGCTGAGAAAGAAGGCTTAATGTCAATAGGAAGGCTCGCACTAACCCCAAGGAATGAGTGCCAATCATAAAGGATAGCTGGAATAAAGAGCTCCGTGCCACATCTTTATACACATCAACTCCTTCCTTGGAAATAAAACCTTCATCCGCTTGGTACTGCATTTTAAGATCCTCTTGTTTGCTCTTTATTATTCCCCTATTTTGTACGTGTTAAATAGCTCATAGTTTATTACGAAGACTTTTAAAGTATCTTTATCTCACTTGATTTCCCAAATACACCATAAAATAAGCTGGTTGCACCGTCAGCCCTACTTGAAGAGAGAGGAAATTGAGAATCTGAGTGCTGGAGCAAAACCCCAGAAAACAAAAACAAAACAACAAACAAACAGAAAAGCCACACAAGGACAAATGAGCGGAAACTGGCCGAGCGGAAATGCAAATGCACGTTTCTGACCCTCTGATTCCTCTTCTTCCAGGTTCTGCTGCGCTGCTTTTTGCTGGATAAAGGCATAAACAGTTTGACCCAGTCTGGCTCAGAAAAGTGAACTCAACATGGAGATTTTGACGTATTCCCCATCTTGGAGCAATGGTGTCTTCTTTGGCCGAATGAGTTTCCTGAGGAATTAATATTTATATCCTCCCAATAAGACACTCCAGGGTGCATATTATGGACGAGCAATGATATGCCTTTGCAGTTAATGGCACTCAGTCAAAACTACCAGGGCATGTCATTATTAGGTCATAATACCCACCCTGGAGTGTCTTACAGCTTAATTGTTCCCTCTTCCATTCCAAAAACCAGCAAAAGACATATTTTACTAATGTTTCTGCTTTGTTAATGAGTTCAGAATGGATGAACACATGTGTTCTGCCTGTTCTGCCTATCAAACATGTACCCAGATATAAATACAGGTCTCATAATCCCCAATCCCAGCTTGCATATTTTGCTACAAAATGTTTGGCATGGCTCCGATACTTTTGAAAGTGAAGATTTAGTATGCAGCGTCTGCCTAAATATTCAGACACTGAAAACTGTGGAGACTTCCCCTTCTGCCCATGTCCTTAGCATGTATCTTCATATCGTCATCTGTTTTTCTACTAAAAATTTCCATGAAGTGAGTTCCAGTTTCATCAGGACCAGAATCCACAATAGGCTATTTCTGATTTTTTTGAATATATAGCAATAGCTGTGTGTTAATGAGGAGGTAAGCTTAGGTTTCTTTCTCTTACCCGCATTCCCCCAACTCTCCAATCAGAACAGAAAATTCATTATTCACCTTTAGGCTCTGATTCTTCTGCCATAAAGTCATACTTTGTTTATAACTACATTTCAAATAACGAGCAAAAGGATGAGAAAGTATAAGCTGCTGACCCAGACGTGTGTGATTCTAAAGTCTGGCTGCATAGCAATAGAGGGCCTTGACTATTGAAATAAACATGACATCAGAAGCCACTATGGGGTGCTGCTCTAAGTTCCCTCATGCTTGTATGCAGCAGAGACCCATGGGGCTGAATCTCTACCACTGCTCAGGAAGTACTTGGTGAAGGTAGTAGAAACTTGAGGCTCCAGATCAATGAAACTGATGTAGCTGGGGAGCTGTCTAAGTGACACATCTCTTGTAAAGTTTGTGGTGGAGAGAAATTGATTTGGGATGGGTCTGTATAATCTTGGTTCTTACCTCCAGAATAATAAGTAATCACGCATAACAAGTAAAGAGATTGACTTAATGATTTTAAAACTTCCCACAAAGCCCAGTTCCCAGCTGGCTTCACCAGTGAAGTCTAGCAAACATCTAGAGAAGAATTAATACTGATCCTTCAGAAGCTCTCCCAAAATATGAAAATGGAAGCGATACTTCCCAGTGTATTCTACGAGGTATGTATTGTTTACCCTGATGTTAAAACCAGACAAAGACATTCTACACATAAAAGAAAATTATGGACCAATATCCTTTATGAGAATACATGTGATATCTTCCTCAAAATATTTCCAAACCCAACCCAGCAACATATGAAAAAGATTATACACCATGACCAAGTGGAATTTATCTACAACAAGTTGAAAATTTGGTTTACCATCAAAAAACAATTATGTAATATATTAATAAAATGAAGGACAGAAACTTCATGATTATTTTGATAGACATAAAAAGTTACGTGACAAAATTCAACACCTTTTCATTATAAAACCACCAAAGAAACTAAGAATCGAAGGGAATTTACCCAACCTGATAAAGGCCAACTGTAAAAATACCAGAGCTAATATTATACCTAATGGTGAAAGACTGAATGGTTTTCCCATAAGATCAAGAAAAAGACAAGGATGTCTGCCCTCACCATTTGTATTTAACATTGTACTAGAAGTTCTAACCAAGGCAATTAGGCAAGAAAAAATAAAAAATAAAAACATCTAGATTGAAAAGAAAGACTTAAAACTATCTAGGCACAGATCATATGATCATGTACATGGAATATCCTCAGGAATACACCGAGAACTTACTAGAAGCAGCAAACAAGATCATCAAGATTGCAAGATGATGCCAGATTATGATACAAAAAATTATTTGTGCTTTTATACATCGACAACAAACAATCCAAAAATGAAATTAAGGAAACAATTTCACTTACAATAGCACCAAAAAAAAAATACTTGAGAATAAATTTAACAAAAAGTGCAATACTTGTAGTTTTGAAAACTAAAATGGAAGAAAATCTAAATAAAAGACATCTCATATTTATGGATTTGAAGACAATATCAAATTAATCTACAGTTTTAACACAATTTATATCAAAATACCAGCTGGCTTTTTTTTTTTTTTCAGAAATCGACAAGCTCATCATAAAATGCATATGGAAAGGCAAGGGAGCCAGAATATGCAAGACAATTTGAAAAGAAGAACAAAGTCGGAGGACTCTTGTTTTCCAATCCCGAAACCTACCAGAAAGCTATAGACATAAAGGCGCTGTCACACTGACATAAGGATAGAGATATGAATCAATGAAATATAAATGGGAGTCCCGATATAAACATTTACATTATGGTCAATTGATTCCCAACAAGTATGCCAAGATAATTCAATAGGGGAAAAATAACCTTTCCAACAAATTACACCGGGCAAATGGATATCCACACACAAGAGAATGAAGTTGAACCTCTACCTTCCATAATATACTACAATTACCTTTAAATTGGCTGGAGTCCTAAATATAAAAGCTAAAACTATAAAATGCTTAGAAGAAAGCAAACAAATTGATCCTTCTGATCTTGGGTTAGACAATACCTTCTTATATATAATGCCAGAGCACAAACAACAAAAGAAAAAAGTAGATAAATTGACCTTTGACAAAATTTAAAACTTGTGTGCTCCAAAGGTCGCTATCGAAAAATTGAAAGGACAACCCAAAGAGTGAGAAGAAATGCTGGAGGTCCAGATGACAAGAGATTTGTATCCAGAATACATGAAAGCACCCTTACAACTCATTAATAAAAAAAAAAAAAAAAAAAAAAAAAAAACTTAAAATATGGGCAAAGCATCTGAATAGATATTTTTTCAAAGAAAATATGCAATAATCAGTAAGCACACGGAAAATACGGTCATCATCATTAGTCATTAGGGAAATACAAATCAAAACTACACAAGACACCATTTCACACCTTCTGGGATGGCTAAAATAAAATAAAGACAGACAACAACAAGGGTGAGAGAGGATGTGGACAAATTGGAACCATACATTGTTGATGGGAGTGTAAAATGATACAGCCACTTGGGGGAAATAGTTTATCAGTTCCTCAAAGATGTTAAACACAGAGTTACCATTGGAGCCAGCAATTCAACTCCTAGGTATATATCCCAGAAGAGGGAAACTATATGTCCACACAAAAACTTGTATATGAACATTCAAAGCAACGTTACTAACGAAAGTCCGAAATTAGAAAAAACATACATGTCCATCAACCGGTGAATGGCTCTACACAGTAAGTGAATACCCATACAATGGAATATTACTCAACAACAAAAAGAAATGAATACTAATACTGGCTACAACATGGATGAACCAATATAGGTTAAGTGAAAGAAGCCAGTCACTAAATGTCACACAGTGCATAATTCCATTTACATGAAATGTTCACCTTTGGCAAACTTGCTGAGACAGAAAACAGCTGTGAGACTGTCTAGGGCTAGAGAGCGCAGGGTATGGAGAGGTCTGGGTCCAGAGGTTTTTTTGGGGGGGTGACCAAAATATTCTCGAATTCAATTTTGGTAATGGTGTAGTGAGGGTGTATATCTGTGAATAGGCTAAAAATCACTGACTTGGGTACTTTAAATGGATGACTACTGTGGCATATGAGTTACATCTCAGTAAAGTTATTTTTAAAAAAAAGTAAACCTGGGGGTGCCTGGGTGACTTAGCCGGTTAAGTGTCCAACCTCAGCTTAGGGTATGATCTCACAGTTTGTGAGTTCAAGCCCCACATTGGGTTTCGTGCTGACAGCTCAGGGCCTGCAGCCTGCTTCGAATTCTGTCTCCCTCTCTCTCTGCTCTTTCCCTGCTCATACTCTGTCTCTCTCTCCTTCAAAAATAAATAAGCACATTAAAATTTTTTTTTAAAAAAGTAAAAACTGAAGATTGCAATGAAATGAAACCACAGACTGTTGGTAGTGTGGAGGTCTAGAGATAATCAGGTCAAGTGAGAACAGGAAATAAGAATTTATATATAAAGAAGAATGGAAATAATTGCTTCAATGGAATAAAATCTGAAATATCTTTGTGGTTTGGCAAAAAGACATATCATTCTTTGGTAAACTTGGAAGAAACGGAAGATGATTAAAAACCCTATGGAAACGAATAGCTGTAGATAAAAAAGATAATGATCAAAATATGTAGAAAGCAAAGATTGGTCATAATTTTAAGTAACTACCAAATATGGGGAAAGATAGTCCATTTAACCTTGTTGCTTGGAATATTTTTATTCAAATGGCTAAGACTAATAACTTAGGATTTGAGTAGTTTCCTGTAAGTGACCTTGTATACAATAAATTATATTTGTATAAAATATTATCAAAACTTTGTAAATTATCTGAGCTTCCAGTTTATAGAATTAATCCATAGACAAGACACAGGACACTTACTTACATGTAAAGATTAAATGTGAATATATAAAATTTGACACTATAGGCATTATTTTCCTCTTTGTCTTAGTAGAGAGTGATAGGGTTCAGGGCAAATCTCCCCAAAATACGTCACTTCGGCATGAGGATTATTTTCAGCTAAAGGCAATCAAAACCCAGTACATTCAGGGAAATCTCTTCACTTCCCCCCTCAGCTACTCGGCTTACAGTGGAAAAGGAGCCTGTACCCGAATGGGAGCTATTACCAGATACTTTTTTTATCCTAAAAAACTCAGCATAACAGGGCACCCTTGGTTTTTCAAACATCTCCCCATCTTTCTGTGAATGGCCTTCCTCCCCTTTGTATTCCTAGATTTTTTACCCCTTTCTTTAGCTCAGAATGTCACCTAAGCCTCAGTTACCTGGCTGTTCCTCAGCTCTCCTGTTTTTATGGGGCTCCTGTTGGATGTAATTGAATTTGTTTTTCTCTTGTTAATCTGTCTTATGTCATTGTAATAGTTTGACTAAGCAAACAACCTAGAAAGGAAGAAGGGAGAAGTTTTCCACTCCTCTGAGAATCAAGAGACTCTAAATTAAGTTTACAGATGAGAAATCAGGAGAATAATTACATTATTTTAAAATTTAAAATTAACAAAAGAAAAACAAGCTGATTTTTTTTTTAATTTCCCAAATGTAAGAAGGGTGTTTGGAGGGGGCACTTACTTGTTCCCCAAAGTTTATAAAACAAGAAATGTAGGTTAGACCATACTATTTAGGGTTATAAAGTTTAAAAAAAATTTTTTTAATGCTTATTTATGTTTTGAGACAAAGCATGAGCTGGGAAGGGGACGGGGGTGGGGGTGGGGAGTCACAGATTCCAAAGCAGGTTCCAGGCCCTGGGCTGTCAGCACAGAGCCAGACGCGGGCCTCGAACCCATGAACCATGAGATCATGACCTGAGCCGAAGCCAGCCGCCCAACCGACTGAGCCACCCAGGCGCCCCTAGGGTCATAGAGTTTAAAGAATATACACAAAAACTTTAACACGTTTGCCTCTGAAAAGTTTGACTGGCGTGAGCGGTGAGTAATTACACTGTTCCCTTAGTGAGTTGATGTCACATTAAAGATTTTAAGGATCATGAGCATGTGTTACTTTTAGGAAAGTCAAAGTATCAGCAACAGCATGAAATTGAAGTCTTCCAAAAAAAAAAAAAAAACAACCTAGAAAATCTTAAGGAACTATTGAAAAACAAACGAAAGCAGGACAGACCCCATTAGAAAACTATGGCTGATGAGATTACCAGTTGGTTTTCTCCCACTTTGCTTTCTAATTGAGTTCTAAAAATTTCAGTCTCTCAGAAGGAATGCATAGTCTCTGATGGCCGAGGGTCTCAGTAGAGCATTTTTTCAGGACAGAGCCCCTCTTCGGTGAGGTTCCAAGGCCCCCCGCTTTGGAGAATCCTGGCTGCACGCAGGGCAACCAACAATACAAGAAGGTGGGCTCACGGGGCTCAAGGCACTCTTCGCGTTCAGCCCACAGAGAATCGCCTTTTCAGTGAGATTCTCCTCCCATCGAAGGTTACCAGTCCAGCAGTCAATAGCACTGAACCCTTTTATCAGCCCCACTTGGTAATTAGAAAATATTTGCAATTATACAATATGCTAATTCGTAGACATCTACAAACAGCTTAATCAACTGAGTGCGTTTTATTATTTCTAGTCTAAACATTATGGACTCACATGAAGTCTCTGAGATCAGTAAATTATTCTAGATTGTTAAACTGCTGCCAAACCAATCAGAAGTTTTATTTGAATTTATTAGGCTTGCTACATTATTTAGCCAGCAAGATTGAAAAAAACAACAGAAACAAAGAGACATCCTGAAGTCATACTGTGAAGCTTGATCCGTTCCCAAGAATTACAGAGCAGGGAAGCCGTGGAAATTCAGGAGGAACCAGATTCCCTGGAAACCTTCACTGTCAAGTTGAAATTAATGTGAAGCCAGGTTCTTGAGGCATCTGGTCTTCTTAGAAGCATTATGTCCCCTGTCATGACATATTTGGCTGTGCGTGCGTGCTGAAGGCGACTGGACAGGTATATTGTATAGGTAGGTGTATGCGTATGTGATATGTATGTCTCCAGCTGCTTTAATGAGAAAGAAAGATTTTTTTCATGCCCATCAGGGCCTTCAGGGAAGATACTACATTAGAGCATCCCAAACTAGAGCAAAAAATGAAGTGCTATACCAGTATTTATATTTAAATGTGTTCAACGAGAACCATGTGTTCCCAAACATAAGGCAAGACTTTTACCCACCTCTAAATTAACGATCCTCATATTCAAAATTTTACAATCTTTTGTACTCCTGGGCATTACCACCGCCCCCCCAACCCCCAAACCATGACTTGATTTTCTAACAACTGACAGGTCTTTGGAGAAAACAGATTCCCTCAAAACCTCCTCGAACAATGCGTGTATGGGATGCCTATGAAAATCATCTGATTAAATAGGCTTAAAACATTAAAAAAAATTAATACAGATTTAGCCATTATTCTTGGAGGTATAATTTTCTAGCTTCTAGGGCTAGAGGCTGTTTCAATAAGTTGATTCAATTGCATTTTAATTTTTTTAATGTTTATTTATTTTTGAGAGAAAGAGAGAGTGCGCCCGCGATCGGAGGAAGGGCAGAGAGCGAGGGGGACAGAGAATCTGAAGATGGCTCTATCTCTGACAGCACAGAGCCCAACTCGAGGCCCAAACTCACCAACCACGAGATCGTGACCTGATTTGAAGTGGAAGGCTTAACCAGCTGAGCCACCCAGATGTCCCTAAATTGAACTTGGAAAAGTCAGATACTCAGTGGTCATGTTGTGTGGATGATGCAAATATTCTTAGAGTCCAAAGCGAACATTTTTCATAATGTTCAAGCGAAGGTGTTCGTAACCCGAGATAAAACCCCAGATGAAGGAAGTGCTCTATTTTAAAAAATTGTGCTTAGAAGTGAAGAAAGATGATGTGCTCTATAGCAATGCTTCTCAAACTTTCCTGTTCATGCCTTTTGGGGGATCTTGTTAAAAATGAAGATTCTGATTCAGGGCCTGGGATGTTCCATGCCAATTCAAGGGCCCCACTTTGAACGGCAAGGCTCCAGAAGCCTTTGTGAGGTCGTTCAAAAGTCAGTGCTGATAAAGATGGAGACAATGATCACTGGTGTCAACCACGGAGGTGAAGAACTTGGTAAACGGCTTTAATGTGACGCGGAGGCAGAAAGGATCAATATGCACGCACACACACACACACACACACACACACTTACACCGCCCACCCCCCCGCCAACAGGTAAACTTTAAATGTGTCAGTATGATGAACCATAAATTAAACAATTTAAGAAGACATTTATTAAGTTAATAAAAATAGAAGACATTTGATGCTTCAATCCACATTTCTAAATGTTTATATATATTTAAGTTGTCTGGATTATTTTTGTGTGGGATACAGGCTGACTGCTTTCTATTCATGGTCATATGGATGGCATTTCTCCCAAAAATTTCCTGCTCTGCTTAACAGATCTGAGAGACACAGCCAAAGTAGATTTTTTTTTTTTTTTTGAAAATTGGTTACTTGAACTGGAACAAAATGGGAATGTTTAGATTTCTTCTGGTCAATGATTAAATAGGATATTATGCTGAATTGATTCATTCCTGCCACATAACGAAAAGAGCATAAATTAAAAATAAATAAATAAAATGCTTAGATAATATACGGTCAGCTGGATTTAAAACCAATTGTGCGTGCTGGAAGGAGAGAAAAGGCGGCTCCCACCGCTGAAGCTGTAGGAACCTTAGCACCAGGACTCAAATAGGAGATAGGTATGTGTCTCAGAAGAGGAGTCTATCAAAACAAAGGCATTTTTAGAGGAGGAAAAAAAAACCCACCAAAAACCAGGAAAATAACAGACCAGTGAAAGTGAAATAAAAGTAAAGTCCTTCAAGCACATTTTCACTTAACTTCAAAACATTTTTAGAAAGGCATTTCAACTCTATACTTCTACAAGTACAGACACAAAGTTAGGCTGCCCTCAGAAGCTTCTTTCCACACTGGGTCTCTATTTTTGTTCCAGAGAGGTGTTTCCAAGAGCACATTCTTGCCATGTTTTCTAAAAATGTTCACATGGCAGGATAGCATACACGATTGCTATAGTAACTATCCTGGAATTTAACTCTGCATTTACATGCAAAAAGTATGAAAAATGGGTAAATGTTATTTGTTAAATTTACTTTTGCCTCGGTTGAGAACCAGGTTAATCGGACTAGTCATAGAAATGAAATAACTAAGGTAGCTTTATAATATCGAATTGTGTTTCAGCAGTGAGACCATTCCTCTGTCTCAGAAAGGACCTAAACTCCCATAATTCTGGTTTTGTATTTTTAACACTGAAATATATTTCTATAACAGTTTTAAGTGTCTAAAATGCTTAAATTGGAGTAGAAGAAGAGTTGCCCAAAAACAAATATAATTGTACTTGCTTGAAGAAAAAAAAAAAAGCAGAATGATAACAAACCAATTAGATGCGGGGAAGGCGGTGAGGAAATGAACATTAATGTTGCAAAAATTGTCTTTAAAAATAGTGATATCACAGTTGGTATTGCAGCGTATCTTTAGTTTATAATCACTCCACTTTTGTTCTTAATATGATTCCATTCTAGAGATATAATCAGTTAACCTTAAATGACCGTGTTAATGTAACCCACAAATAACTGGTTAACAGCATAACACTGGGCAACATTGTTCAGATTTTCTGTGGGTTCTGCCACACTGTAGTATATGATTTGTGAATAATTGCTTCTAGAATCATATTTAAGTGTATGGTTTTCATTCTGTAGCATAGGATGGGATCTCGATCTTTTTATTGTCATAAAATCCTAAATTTAAATGCTTACTGACGCACACAGACTTAATTGACTCCAAGAGATAATTATTATTAACATGCTAGTGTCCAGAAAGATATAAACAGATCATTATTAGAAGAGAAGACACAAAGAACTAATAAATCTGAACTCTATCGTCCTCACTATTAGTGAAGAATAATATTAAAAACAAAAATGAAATAGTTTGAAGTGGGGACCCTTTAGGCATAACTGGTTTAAGCTTTTTAGGACCATTTGGCACTATAAATGGAGAGTGTTAAGGATGGATGTACCCTTTGGCTTGGTAATGGTGTTTCCAGGAATTTTTTAAGTAAAATTTATGAACAAATATACTGATCTCAGAATTATTTTTCAGCGTGAAAATTGGAACTAACTCAAATGTACAACAATAAGTTATGGGTTAAATAAGTTATGGTATATCTATGAAATAGGCTGCTTTTTATAGAAAAGACAGTGTTATATATTTAAAAAAGGAAAGATAATCAAGGTTTTGTTCTTCTTCACTCTATTATGTGATTTGCCACTTCCCCCTCCAACACCACTTAAAGGATGTAGTACTTTTAGAGTCAGAGGAAAACCCAGCAACAGAATTTAAGTGTACATTATAGTTTCCAGAAAAGGTGCAAGAATTAAAATACGCCCATTATAGGGTGGCTCCTAAATTTTACCAGTTTGGACGTGTCCCACAATAAGCTAAGAGAGAAGGGGGACAGAGGATCTGAAGCGGGCTCTACACTGATAGCATTCAGCATTGAACCTGATATGGGGCTTGAACTCATGACCCATGAGCTCATGACCTGAGCTGAAGTCTGACGCTCAACCTACTGAGCCACCCAGGTGCCCCCCCCCCCCCCCCCCAACTCAACACTTTTCAATAAGGCTTTTTACTGGACCTTCTTTTTCAGTAACTTTTTGAACCTAGTTCTCAAAATTCCTTCAGCTGTTCAGTAGCAGATGCTGAGTTCTTGGATGACACATTTATATCTCTTTACCAACAGTATTACAATCACTGGTCAGTCATGGGGGAGGGCCCTATAAGAAGGCACGTGGTTTGTATATTTCTCCTTGTGTTTTTGCATTCTGATTTCAGGGACCTGTGATGCAGCCCATGAGTCACCATTACCTTCAGCTCTGGCTCGATTGCTGAGTGCTTGCAGAAGTCCTGCAGCCAAGAAGAGACCCTAGAGAAATATTCGAGTCATGTAGGCACCATAAGTTAAAACCACTTCTAAGGACTGGCTTCAAATCTCCCTTTCTGGTTTGGCTTATAACAAGGTGCTTGCGATGTAATGCCATTGCTTTCATAAAGGATGGCGAAAGTGCTATTAGTGACACTAATTAAGATGTGTGAATATCATTTAGATACTCCTCCTTGTTGCTTTCCAAGTACAAGCTATGTTACCTAACACATTAATTGGTAATGATACACGTGCATATCTTTCAACTACAAGGTCAGTTTTTAAAGCAGGGCTTTTATTATTAATGCGTTTTAAGTTCCTACTCAGCCCACGTAGAGATTCCATTAACAAACCTTACTGTGCTTCTCTTTAACCCCGTCCCAGCCATACCCCCTCTCACCCAACCTGAATATTATGACATTGTGGGTTAGAGCAGGTCAAACCTTTATCCGGCTTTAAATATAGTGTCTAAAGCACTGTATAGACACCTAGAACCCATTTGTTCAATTGTTAGCATTTTTAAGTAAGCCCCTTTTCTGGCTTTTTCACCAGACGTACAAAATCACAAAGCTATTTATTTGAAGCCCGCTACTCACCTATCCAGCATGACTACCAAAACAAGTTCTCTGTCTCTTAAGTAAAACCAGGCATAGGAAACAAAAGAATATTAAAGTATAGCCCTTAGCAATATAATGCCCTGAGTACTTCCTTAGCATTCTAAATGACACAGACCAGTAGTGCTACAAGAAAAGTTTAGCCCCGATAACCCATGTTACAGAAGAGAATGTGGAGGCTCAGGAAGTTGATCTGAGGACCAGCAAACAGGTGTCCCAGGCCCAGTGTGAGATGACTCTGGTTGTAGCCGTGTGCCCTTCTCAGACTCAACAAAGAGTAAGGAGAGCCTCTTCCAGTCCAGATTCCTCATATGCCTGCTTCCTATTTGATCCTAGTGGACATCTGTGATTGTCACCCAAGCGATAGGAACCTACCTTTATGCAGGACTTGGCAGCCATCAGGAGTTCTTGCATTCATGACTCTACAGAATTCTCACAATGGTTATGTGAAGTATGTATTGTTATTCATATTCTATAATTGCATATCTAACAAGTCCCTTTGGTTGTGATCACGTATGAAAGGCTACTTGCTTAGGTATACAGCTCTTGAGGCTTTTTTCTCCGTTCCCAAACGTGTGTAGCAATTCCTTCCCTTGTTCTCTGGCAGAAGAGAAATCTGAGGCCACCGGATGTATTATTCCTTTAGAGATGACCTTCTTTTCCCTCCATGTTGGGATGCTTTTAGCATATTTTGGCTATCCTCACATTTAAATACCGTCATCATATGTCTATAGGTAAATACATTTTTGTTAGATCGACGTCTTTGGATCTGAAGACCTAGTCCTTTGATCCAAGAAAATTATCATCGCTAAAAGCTTATTATTCCTTTAAGTTTCTTCAACATTAGTTATACGTGGGTTAGCTCTTTCTTTCTCTATATTCCGTATCTACCATCTTTTCTCGTGATTTTTGTCTGTATCTTTTTTTCTTCTACCGTCTGGGAAAGCTTTTTCACGATTATGGGCCATATTAGGGTTTCCATTTTCCATAGCATCAGCCCTTACCTCCTGCTCCCAACACTGACTCCAACTTTATGATTACTACTCTCTCTGAGCTTTCAGCTCAGTCTCTTCCTACCCTATGGTTCGTCATTCATGGAGCTCATAATTTCTCTATCATATCAAAGATACAAAGCAACTTATGACGTTTAACAAATGTGTGGGAAGTCATTTCCCGAGGTATGTTTCAGGGTGATGTACCAATTATTCCACTGTATTTTTCTCTTTCTTCTTTCTAAACTGAGGGGATGTGTCTGCAGTTCTTTTGTGTATGTTAACGGACAGGGCATCTCATTTATCCTTGCTTTTCCTCCTTATTGCCCAGGAGAAGTTATTAGGAGAATAACGGTAGAATTCCAAGGACGTTGATAGAATCTTCCTTGTCCAGGATGTACACCCAGAGGGCAGACTGATAAGGTCTGGGCTTAGCCCCAGTTTTAGTGGCTAGCTCTGCTTGATGTTTGCATAGTATAGACGGGGGTCAAATGCATATGGAGTCTGGGAGGGGATATGTTGCTTGAAAAAAGCCTATTTCATATAATTACCATTTTTTATGCTCAAAGCTAAACTCTACAAAATCTTGACAAAATCATTGTCAGGGGGAGACACACAGAAATTGAGTGAGAATACATTTAAAGTGGCATAGACTACATCGTGTTGAAAAACACTGGGATCGTAGTTGTTGAGCTAAGGAACGTGGAAGGATGGAGTGACTCCTCAGGGTTCTCTCCATACACTCTGCTTTACTAACTGTCGCTAAGCTTCCCTGGAAGCTACTGTCCATTTTCTTCCCTTCTTCTTTTTTCCCCTTGGAGTCTAAGATGAGGCTTAAAATAAAATTTCTAATGGAGGATCGATACAGATAGTATTCGGGTCATCTCACAAAGTGCCATCTACGCAGCTCATTCTGCTGTTGCTACTTCAGATTCAGAAGGCACAGCCAAGAACTAGGCAGGGGGGAGAAATGAAGCTCTTGCCTGTCTTCTCGTGGGGACAGATTTGCTCCCCCAAGCAGCAAAAGTTGAGAACGCTTCTGATTTTAGTTCCCGGTTCCTCTCCATAGGTTTGGTGGCTGGTAGAATTTTCTCCAACATCCTGGCAGTTAATGGATTGTCAATCTTGGTGCTCCATTTCCTTGGAGAATTTTCGTTCTTTCTGAGTCTTCGAAAGTATTTTGGAAGGAGTGAGAAGAAGCTGCCTCGGGAACTGTGAGCCACATGCCGGGTTGGTTCTAATTTTAGTCCCGGATCACTTAATTCAGTTGTGCAGATAAATGAATTGTCACAAACTATTTACAGAACCAAATTGAGAACAATCCGCTCTTATCCTCACCTTACTATTCTGAATCAAATCTGCTCGGGAACAAATCTGGTATTAGTTGTTCCTTCCTCAGCATAAAATCATGTCAATATGTTAACTTTCCACATATATTAATCTAAAGCTTACTTCTAATTAAGCAATGGCTACAAATTAAAAGGATTCAAAGCATCGCTGCGCCGGCAGCGGCCGGGGACCCTGTGGGAATCATAGCACAGGCGATGTGATAGGGAGCCTAGCTTTCCCATAAGAAACTGGTTCTGCCGTCTTAACGCATTTGATCATTTTTATCCACACATAGGCATTTTAAGCTCTTTCTTTCTGACCACAGAGAACAAAATAAATACATAACAAATCCACGAGCTATACTCGTAAAACCAGATCTTGCAAAGTATTCTGGGGTCAATTCGATGAGTTGATGCCGAGGCCACCAGCCACGAGCAGGTTAGTAGTCACCCTGGCTGAGGACACCAGCAGCAGCTGGAGGGTTCCAGAGATGACGGCTCAGGAGGCATGACTTTTCCAGTTGGTGAACGCGAGGCCGTTGGGAGCAATGGGGAACTGTAAATGGCAGTCACAGTCTTTGCATCTTCACAGATGAAATCCAAGCAGACAAATACCAGCTACCTGCACACGTAGGATGTGGAAGGGACACGGCTGTACCACATCACATGGTCAAGCAGTTGGGGGTTGAGTCGCTGCAATTGCACTGGATGTTGATACTGTTCTGTGATTGCAACACAGCGGGGATAGTAGACTTGTCTGGTTTTCTGGGCAAAGAAGGTGACAGACCCATTCGATTCTTCCCAGCTCAGATCTCAGCAGGAACACTGGGTTCTGCCCTGGGTGCTATTCGGAAGAATGGTAAAGAAACAGAATGCATTCAGGTGTGGGTCATCAGGAAGTAAGACCCTGGAAGCTGGCATGGTGAGGAACAGGTGACGTCCAGTCACTTTTGGACAGCCATTTACAGATGATGTTACTGAGCAGAGATGCATGTTCTGGAGCGGGGGGAGCAAAATAGCCTGTGCGATTCCTTTAAACTCCAACATTCTAAGACCTTAGGATTAATGTACCGATTCAATAGTTTTTCTCCACTCTGCTTTCCACCAAGTCGGTTTTTCTGAAGAGAAAACATAACAGTAAAGACGTCCAGACGGTATTTCTCCAAGCACAGTCTTGCCACCAAGTTGTCAGATGAGAGAAGGATAACAAAAGCGTAACAAATGTTCCAGGATTTCCTAGTTACCAAATTGCTAACTGTGAAGACCGTATTTGTTTGTTTGTTTGTTTTCTAGGAAGAAAGCTTGTATGAATTTCAGGCCATTTCACAAATAGAAAGCACTATACATTCCTCAACTTCTCTCCTCTTTCCTTCTTGTCACAGAAATGAAGACCTAGCCCCAGACCAGAGAGTGTCTTCTAAGTGATGCAATTTTTCTTTTCTTTTTTTTTTAATTTTTTTAAATGTTTTTATTTATTTTTGAGACAGAGAGAGACAGAGCATGAGCAGGGGAGGGGCAGAGAGAGAGGGAGACACAGAATCCGAAGACGGTTCAGGCTCTGAGCTGTCAGCACAGAGCCTGACGCACGGACCGCGAGATCATGACCTGAGCTGAGGTCGGACGCTTAACTGACTGAGCCACCCAGGCGCAGCAATTTCTCAATATCCCACAACCCGAAAACTGTTGCTATCCACATTTTCAAAGCCAGAAAGCTGAAAACTGCCAAAAAGAAACCACCTCCCCATAGCATCTTTCTCTTTACTTGAAAGATACTTTGTGTAGCTATTATACTAGAATTTATTCTGATAACATAGTACCTGGAATTCTGGTTGTGTTCCATTATATTTTTTTTTCTTGAGAGGTAATAATCTCATAAGATTTCTAGATTTTAACGATCTCAGTATCATCCATGATGTCTTTATCTTTAACTTTACACATTTAGACTGACGAGAAGCTGTTGTTCCAGATCTTCAATGATGCTCTACCAAACTCAACTACTGGGAAATTTCTTATTAAAGAGTAAAGCTGAATCATCCATGCTTCCATTTGAATCCATTTTTTAAAGCTTATTGATTTATTTTGAAAGAGACAGAGAGTGCACGAGTCGGGGGGAGGGGGCAGGAAGAGAGAATCCCAAGCAGGCTCTGTGCAGTGTGGTCAATATTCAGAGCCAGACTCAGGGCTGAAACTCATGAAACCACAAGATCACAACCTGAGCCAAAACCAAGAGCCTGGCCACTTAACCAAATGAGCTACCCAGGGACCCTCTACTGTTTAATTCCCCCTAAGATGATGAACTACA
Organism: Acinonyx jubatus; assembly: GCF_027475565.1. Lineage (NCBI taxonomy): Eukaryota > Metazoa > Chordata > Mammalia > Carnivora > Felidae > Acinonyx > Acinonyx jubatus. The sequence continues at coordinate 11,800,411 of NC_069385.1, read as the reverse complement.
AATAGTGAAGTCCTATGCAAGCAGACGTTCACATACTCACCTGACTGGAGAGGAGCACTCAGGGAAACCCTGGGACAGTAGCCGCTCTCTGCCACAGATGCTCAGGTCTGAAGTTATCTTGAAGATTCCCTAAGGCAGCTATACTTCACCCATGTGGTAGGCAGGATAATGACCCCAACACATGTCCACGTCCTAATCCCCAGAACCTGTGACTATATAACCGTACGTGCCCAAAGAGACTTCGCAGATGGTGACTGAGGGCATGGCCTTATGATGAAGAAATTTTTCTGTGCTTTTCAGATAGGCCCCACCTAATCACATTTATTGTTAAATCTAGAGAACTTTTCTGGCTGTGGTCAGAGAAAGAGACGTGATAACAGAAACATGGTTAGAAAAATGCTATGTCGCTGAAGACAGAGGAAGGGGGAACACAAACCAAGGAATGTGAGCAGCCTCTAGAAGCTGGAAAGGCCTCCAGAAGCAATGTGGCCCTGTTGCCATCTTGATTTTAGCCCAATGAGACCCACGTCAGATTTCTGACCTGTATATGACTATAAGATACTAAATTCACATTGGTTTAGACCTAAGTTTTTGGTGATTTGTTATGACAGCAAGAGAAGTCATCTGTTAAAAACACTAGAACCCATATATTAAAATATGAAAGAAGTGATTTCTACTGATGGTGCCCAGTGGTAGTTTGAACTCACACCTTTTAACTCCCGTTCCACTTATGCTTCCACTATATGATTCTGTTCCTAGTTTTGTCAATACTTAGAATAGAATAATCAACTTTTACTTTTCCTTATTTAATTATTCTAACTGAAATTGATTTTCAAGGTATAATTTTATGCAGAATTTCCTTCTGCTGGCAAAAAAATGAATGTACGGTTTGCAGAACAAAGTATCGCCACAAGTTAGCTGCGGCTTCCTTTAGTCTGAAAAATAGAGCTTAGCACTGGTTACTCATCATTTTGCTTTACTCTGCTCCTTATCCTTTTTTTTCACCTGTTCTGTTCTATCTGTTTGTAGGTCCTTCACCTCCATTCTGCCATGAATTCTTCCAGGAAGTATCAACACTAATTTACCCTTCTAATTCCCAGAGTCTAGAGTCATGTCTGACATATCTAAATACTTAATAAATGCTAGAGAAATCATCAAGTGTAATATTTATTTAGTTAGCCAATACTTATTTAGGGATCCCGCTTCCCTTATATACTGGGCATAGGAATATAAAGATCACTTTATTTTTCTTAACGTGTATTTATTTTTGAGAGAGAGAGACAGAGAGAGAGAGCATGTAAGTGCAAGAGGGCAAGGGGCAGAGAACGAGGGAGAGAGAGAGAGAGAGAGAGAGAATCCCAAGTAGGTTCCACATTGTCAGCACAGAGCCCCACACGGGGCTTCAACCCACAACCCGTGAGACCATGACCTGAGCCAAAATAGAGAGTCGGATGCTTAACCGACTGAGCCACCCAGGCTCCCCTAAACATAACTTTAAAATGCCCACTATTCATCAAGAACACATAGCCCAGGGGTGCCTGGGTGGCTCAGTCTGATAAGCGTCTGCCTCTTGACTTCAGCTCAGGTCATGATCTCGTGGTTTGTGGGTTCAAGCCCTGCTTCCAGGCTCCGCACTGTCATTACCGAGTATACTTGGGATTCTCCCTTTCTCTCTCTCTGACCCTCTCCTGCTCTCTCACTCTCACTCTTTCTCTCAAAATAGATAAACTTATAAAAAAAAAGAACACATAGGCCAGTGAGTGAGACAGATGCTTTACCAAATCGTCGAAGTGCAACATGATTCATCTGTTGTGGAGATCGGAAAATTGCTGTGAAACACCGAGGTAGGAAATGCACATTCTGCTGGGACCCAAGGATCTCTTTATGATAAGGATAACCCTGGAATAAGCAGCTAACTTTTAACATGCCATTCCACTAGCCTTGTCCAGGAATTCTTTGTTCCTTAAATCATTTATTTGATTGCTGTTAGTTTCGTCAATTAGAGTCCTAATTAGCATTGATCATGGGGAACTGTTCAAGTTGTCTCCTAGGGCCTTCATAGAGTCATGGAAGAGAACCGTCAAGGGAGCCATAGAAACGCCACTTCTTGGCATGGCAAGAATCTTCCAGTTACTTCCAACAGCTGCTGGCAACCTTAGTGCGACAAAATGTACCTCGTTATTTTCCCAAGTGGGGATTTACCTTTGCTCTTGCAATGAACTTGAAAGACCGTGATGTCAACCAGAGAGGATTGGGGCAGGTGCATGTGTGCGTGCGTCCGTGCGTGGAGATTTTGCCCCCCCGCCCCCATGGAACTTTTGGCCATGACTAGACACGTTTTTTGACTGTCACAACTCGGAAGCTCTACTGGCATCTAGTGGCACTTGGTGGGTAGAGGCTGATATGCTCTCAAACATGATACAGCCCACAGGAGAGTCCCCCCCACCCCCCACAATAAGAATTACCCACCCAAAAGGTCAGTAGTGCTGAGAGTAAGAAACCCTTTCCTAAGGTTTACTCACTACTATGGAAACACAATAATATTAGCATCGGTGTGAATATATACTTATTTAATTATGTTTATTTATAAAACCGAGGTTGCAATTTAGAGGAAAGTGCCTTTCAGTTCAACCTATGGGTTTTTCGACTAAAGGCCAAGGTGCTGGAACGGCATGTGGTTTATGTTATTCTCACATGACCTGTGGGGGAGACTCTTCTAGGGGACTCTCGAGGCGCTAAAGAAAGCCCAGGACAATGTATTGAACGCGTTTTACAAAGTGGTTATAGATGCCCTGTAGGCAGAAGGATTAGTGACATTAAACCTTAACTCCTCGCCACAACATTCAACTTGTGACATTTGCCAACTTCTGGAGCTTCCGGAAAAATATTCTGCTAAAGCAAAATTTGTCTTACTAGCTCTGAACTGAAGACTCAGCTAACGAGAGGGGAGGGTGAGGTACTAAGGGCCTCTCTCTCTCTCTTTCTCTCTCTCTTTTTTTTCTTTTTTTATGACACACACTTAGTAACAAGGGAGCTTCATTCCAGAATAAAATGTCAAACCCAAAGTGAAATACTATCTATAATAAATGAGGCTCCTCGTGATTATTATGTAGCACATTTTCCCAGGTAATAAAGTCATTGTGTTCTGCATGGCTTTTATTCTTTTAGGCAGAGGGAAAGGGAGGGGGAGGTTGTTGGTATTTTGTGCTTTGCTTTTTTCTTCTTTTTTGATGGGTTTCTTTCCATTCTTCTTGTGCCAATTGTAATGTTTTATGATTATTCATGACTTAGACAATGGTGCTTTAGGCAGTCAATAGCAATTATGCTTGTTGAGAAGAACGTATAATTCAAATTAGACCAATATAGATTTTTCCCCTTTACCTTAATGTTTAGTTACCCAGTTAGATTTAAACTGAGTATACAACATTTAATAAATGATTTCCACTGAAACCTAACTGACATTTAAAAGTACGTTGGGTTGTTTTTTGTTCTTGTTGGTAATACAGGAGAGTAAGACATATATTATTGCACTTAAAAGGTGTATCGGTTCAAATTAAATACATGATACATTATTTATGTCTGTGGCCTGAAAAAGATAATTTTGTACACTAACCAGCAAGTATGAGAAAATCCACAAGTGGTACGTATCTAAAGAGTTTGTCTTGATGAACAGTGAATTGACACATGGTTTAGATTTGTCTCTCATGTTGAACAATATTCAGAACGCAATTTTGAATATATATTATACTTTATTCAGAAATTAAAAACTGGAATAAGTAATACCACGAAAGTCAAATGAAAGACTGTGGTAAGTGTTACAGAATGAATGATATTCCCCACCCACCAATTTCACAGGTTGAAGCCCAAACCCTCAGTGTGACTTAAGCCGTGAGACCTCAATGGGAGGTCTGGAGAGCAAGGCACAATTTCCATATGACGGGTGGCCCTCTAAGAAAATGAAAGACACCAGAGACCTCTCTCTGTATGTACTCAACGAGGAAAAGCCATGTGGGCACACAGCGCGAAGACAGCTGTCTGGAAGCCGGGAAGAGAGGTCTCACCAGAAACTAACCCTTGCTCTTGGAATTCAACTTCCTACAGTGTGAGAAACTGTCCTTTTAAGGCACCCAGTCTGTGGTGCTCTGGTGTGGCAGCTTGAGTAGACTAAAAGAGAGGAGTTTTTCAATACGTGAACGTGTCTTATCAGCTGGTCGTCACTAGGATGTACCAAGTTGGTCTTTTCACTGAGTTTCAGACTTTCTTAAATCTGGACAAGTGACCAGAGCTTTCAGACAGCCGTCATGTATATTTCATCAGTAACGAGGACAGCAGTGACCTACTGAGGCCCAAAGTTCTGCCCAGTGGTCCTCATTATGAAAAGTCATCTCTATTTTCACCAAATGCACTGGAAGCATTCAACCGAGAAGCACCAGGAGCTACGGAAGCTCATGTAACTTTAAAATTAGCAGGAATTTACGGTGATCTATTTCAGCGCCTTCCTCAATGCCTGCAAGAAGCATAACCTGATGGAAAGACCATGGGCTTCTATGCCAGACAGACCTGAATGTGAACCCTGCTTCATCATGTACGAGCTGCGTGGATGAGGCTGGCAGCTCAGCTCCTTGGATCTCGGTGCTTCCTCGCTAAAAGGGAATAATTAACAATCATAATAATGTTGGCCATTACTAACAATAATATGTGGATCCCTGGGACCTTGTGGGAATATGAGATAATGACTAGAAGTATCCAGCACAGTGTCCGGCACCGTAACAATCGTTCAAGGGAAGTAGAGGTGATGTACTTACTGTGATCATCCTGAAGGTGATGCGTGAACATCTCTACACTTAACGAGGCCAGAGTCTAGAAAATTGCAAGGTCTACTCAAATGCGATCCTCAAAAGATATTCATACTAAGTTTAGGAGGTTATGATAAAAAAAGTATTGGATAATTTAGAAAGCTTTGAAGAGCTAAGAGGCTTGGTTGTACCACAACAGGTACATCTCAGTATTTTGCACTCCCCTGCTCTGAATGTATCTGGTGCAACTATGTGTTCATGGGGTTTGGGAGGGGAGATGGGGTTGTTAGCTCATCTATTTCTTTGTTTGGAGCCTCGCAGTGGATTTTTCTCTCAGACGTGGCTCAGACCAGATGATCAAGGTGATGGCAAATGGTTGGATCCTGGCTTTACTGGAAAGCAAATTCAATTGGATTCGGTGACAAACTAGATATGGGATGGTGGACAAAACAAGCAGTCAAGGAGGTCTCCACACGTTTTGACCAGAACAACCGTAAGGAAGTTATCATAAACTGAGATGGGGAGAGTAGATCGTAGAGGATCTCACCACATGTACACACACCCATACACGTACACATACACACACACAGTAACTAACTATGTAAGGTGATGAATGTGTTGATTAAGTCGATTGGGGTAATCATTTCGCAACACATCTCTCTATTAAATCATCAACTTGTACACCTTAAAGTCACATTGTAAACATATATATATTTGTGAATTATATATCTATATATTATATTGAATTATATATAAATATATAATTATGTGTGTGTGTGTGTGTGTGTGTGTGTATTTATTTATTTATTTATTTATTTACAATGCAATTAGACCTCTACAGAACTGGAAAAAATAAACTGGGATAAGGAAGATTTGGGGAGGAATATCTGGATTTCATGGCCAGATGTGGTAGGTTAAAATTCCTGTCTAAAAATTCCAGCTGGGTTGGGACTGCTGTGTCAGGGTGTAAACAAACAGGAAGTGTGAACTGAACAGACAACAAGAGGTCCATCTGCCCAGCCTGGAGGTCATGTTCGGGAACTTAGACATGGTCCTGTAAGCAAAGGTAAGGAAGTTCAGAATTGTAATAAAGCAGAACAAGATGCTCAGGGGATTAATTTACGTTGGTATTTTCTCAGAGACCACACCATTAGCTTCTTGATGGTTTGTGTGTTTGTTATTGTCATCATCTGTTTTATTTTGTTTGCTAGTTCTTAGGAAAGAGTTTTGCCCTTCGTTCCTACTTAACAATGTCTATGAGAAAATAGATTTATTGACATCCTTTTTTTTTTTTTTTTGCCTGCTCAAACTACATTACTTTTCACATTTCCTCACTCAAAGGACATCACACTTTATCTCAGAGGGATATGGCAAGAATTAAATTTCTCAATTTTGTAACCTCATCTAATATTGCGGATACATTTTTAAATACTAAATGACAATAATTCTACAAAAATATCTGACCTAGTTATAGATTGGGATCATTGTGAAACTGTGAGAGAAATTGAAGAGTGATAGAGGTAGGCAATGGGGTGGGGGTGAAAAGGATTAAGTTGAGGATCGACATGGGGTGCACACACAACCTCCCTTAATCTTACATTCCAGATACATCTGATCTGTTCTCATTCCTCTTGGGATCGTGGTGGGAATCCCTGAGAAATTCTGATGATATTTTCTCACTCGCTTGGAGGGATTCTAATGCATTTTAAAGAAATCAAGTAATGATAGTTTATCAGTTCGATAAAAGTCATGCCCTCTCAGGTTACATGCTGGGATCTTGGTCTTAGATGATACTTCTCTTTCCCATCTATTGAGAAAGTACAAATTTCAGAGCTATTAATGAGAAATTGAGCAGCAGTATATTTATGTAGCGAGATAACCAACATTTACATCTTATGCCATGTTTCCACATATGCACATTAAATTGGGGTCATTATCAGTGTAGTATCACATCATCAAAATAGGATGATAATAAAATTAGTAGTATTAGTTAGCTTACAAAATAAAAGCTGCCAAGGGTTCATCTTAACCTCTTCTCTTCCATTCTGACCTCGGAGCATTAACAAATCCTTATCATTCTGATATCTCTCTGCAATATCTCTTTTGTGTCGAACAAACTGAATCTTATAAGAGTAAGAATTCTCCAGAGAAACAGAACCAATAGGTGACAGATCTATCTATCTGTAGGTCTAGCTATATATCTGTAGAGAGATTTATTTTAAGAAATTGGCTCATGTAGTTGTGGGGACTGGCAAGTCAAAAACTTATAAAGCAGACCAGCAGGCTGGAAATTCAGACAGAATTTCTGTTGCTCAGTCTTGAGACAGACTGTCTTCTCTTCCAGGAAACCTCAGTTTTTGCTCTTACGGCCTTCAACTGAATGGGTGAGGCCCATCCATATGGTCAAGGATAATCTCCTTAAAGTCAGCTAATTGTACATGTTACCCAAATAGTAAACTAACCATCACATCTCTATTTCACAGAACAGTTACTTCTCATTGATTCTAAAAGTAAATTTATTCTTTAGAACATATTATTCAAGGCCTTTCTTGATTCAACCACATATGTTCTCTTCAGTTTCATTTGCCCACATTACTCATCATTTTTTTCTGCCTGTAGGAGGTACTTTCTCAACTCTACACTTTTACTCATAGTGAAGTTATAAGTTCCCTGAGGGTACCAATTCTATCTCAAGCTAACTTAAAATATAGGAGTGGGATAGATTATACTATCTGCTTACACTTAGGCTGGCCTTCTCCACTAAGCCCACTATGGACATCACATTTGACTACACAACTTGCTTTGGCCAATGGGATGAGAGCAGATGTGATATAGACCAGAAGCTATAAGACACATTGTGTGGTTCCTGGGTCCACACTTGCTCTCCCCCAACTACCCTGAGATTGATAAGTCTCAGGGAGAGGCTGTCCTGTAAGCTTGGGTCCTGTAGTTAAGACCAAGGCTACAGCAGAGTTAAAAGAGAGGCGGGGGGGGGGGGGGGGGAAGGGGGAGTTTGAGAGAGACCATGTACCATGAGTAAGAAACACATTTATTTTCTTAGAATCCACTAAGGTTCTGGTATTAGTTGTTACCTCAGAATAATCTGGTGAAAGCTGATTGAAACAAGCAGGTATTCACATATTTAATGAATGAAAACATAAATGAATGGATGAAGCTGAAGTTCATTTCTCCTGAAATGCCCTTTCTGGCCATTTTCTGCCTATTGAAATTCTATTCATCCTTCAAGGAATAGCTCAATAGCTATATCCTGTTATTTTCAGCTATAATTGATGTCTCTCTGTTCAAAATCTTGTCTGCATTTAAGATTCTTTCCTTCCAATAGGTATTCAGAAACAAAATTGCTGGTCAAATAGAGTCATTACTGTTGGTGTTTCTAAATACTTATTCAATTCATCCTTGATTTCCAGTGACTTGTTTGTTTCCAAGTGAGTTGTTAGCCCCTCAACCAAGTCTTCATTTTGTCTCCCACACAGTAATCATAGGGGCTCAGTAAATGTGTGTTGTTGGAGTCAGAGTATTTTCAGAAAATCATGGGATGATGGCATCCAGGTATCCTTTAGTGAACAATCCAAGAGGCTTGGATTAAAGGCAAAGGAGGGGCACCTGGGTGGCTGAGTCGGTTAAGTGTCCCACTTTAGCTCAGGTCATGATCTCATGGTTTGTCAGTTCAAGCCCCACATTGGGCTCTCTGCTGTCTGTACAGAGCATGCTTCAGATCCTCTGTCCCACTGTCTCTCACTTTTCCTCTGTAAGTGATGCTGACAGAGGTTAAATTACTTTTCCACGATCACTCTTCTAGAAAGTAGTAGGGCAAAGAATTAAACCCAGCCTCAGTGGAAAGCTCGAACTTTAATCACAATACCTTCCACAAGAGAAGATCTAGAACGTTCTTTTGGAGCTCTAAGCTTGCCCTAACCAAGGCAATCACTAAAGTACCGAAAGGTGTTGCCCTTGTCCTGAGCATTTTACTAGAGAGCAGGCTGTGAGGAAATGATCCCCAGGACGATGTTCAGAAAAGGCGACTGTGTTGAGACAGAAAGTAAATGAGTGGTGGCCTGGGCCTGGGTGTGGGAATGGAGAGTAACTATAGATAGACATGAGGGATCTTTTTAGGGTGATAAAAATGTTATAAAATTGGGTTGTGGTGATAGTGCAAAACTCTGGAAATTTACTAAAAATCATTGGATTATTCATTTTAAATGGGTAAATTTTATTATATAAGTTATAGTGCCATAAAGTTGTTAGAAAAATACACTCTTTAACACATGTTAGGTGTTCTCTCTCTCTCTTCATATATATAATATATATATCTACATACATATAATATATATTACCTGTATAAAATATGTATATGTATATAATACGTCAATAGAACACATTGATGTATAAACACATCAATAAGCAAAGATTACATGCTTTTTAAAGATATCCTCCAAGCAGCAGCCTTTTTAATAATAAATATGATAATCACAAATCATTTGTATTCCGTTTCAGCTGCACAAGCAAACGTCTCTCTCGTCCTACTGTGTAGTTAATAAAGCTGACTTTTTCTAAATGTTCTCCCTCAGACTTTTTGCCAGGTCAAACTGAGTTTCTCTAATATAAGACAACGAATAAGTTTATTTTTCTGCATTACAGAATCACGAATGCTGTTTCAATTATCTACGCTTATGGAAGGTGCAAGCAAACTGAGCATTTTATACCCATGCCTAATTTCCAGCTCCCGTTTTAGACAGTAGAAGTGCTGCCCTACAGAGAGTGTTCTTATGGAGAATCCATTCTACTTTTGTCTTGCACTCAGCTGTCTGCTCTTCAACTCTCATGGCCAGAAAAATGCGATCTGCTTCGCTAGTTAAACGTTCCACCTAAATTTTCCAGTGACAACATCTTTTAACACTTCTTGGAGCAACGCAGTTAAAAAAAAAATGCATCTCTCTCTAGCCAGAGCCAGCATGAGCCGTGTGCAAGTTATAGGTGAGCGATTAATGGAGTACCTCACAAGTGATATGCTTTAAATATTTTCTCAATAGTCACTTAGAAGAAAGGCTGAGAGCTGAATAGGGAAAGAAAGCAATGAGGAACTTCTTCACCTCACCACTAGTTTCTTGGATCTTGGGTCTGACTTACATACCCTGTTCAGCATAAAAATATATTTAATATTTAAAGGTCTTGGCCGCTAATCTAACCAGACCCTTCCTTGTTTCTTTAAATGCAATTAAGAAATCAACTACTGGCATGGAGTCTGGCCATGGGAAGTCACACTCAGCCACTAGTGCCTCAATAGCAACTTCTTTCCGACTACTAGTCCCTGGGAAGACGTCAGGTCCCTCACCTTGAACATGTCCAAGGGTAGCGCCCCCTGTAGGTGGGTACCCCTACCAGCTGTCCACGGATCTGGCTTTTATTTAGCTCCAATTCTATTAGACTTGAGTTCCTTATAAACCAATTCCATGTAAATCAAGTCTAATGAAAATAGAAAGGTGAGGGGAAGTATAATAACAACCCACCGCCAAATTCCAATAAATCCTGCCCCGATTTCTTATTTCTGTGAGTTGGCAGTAAAATTGCCAAAAGGCAAAAAGGAAGGGAAAGAGAAGCAAAAATATCTGGGAAGATAACCTCTCTTCCAGTGATTAAATATTCTTTTGATGGTAACATAACGTTTTCTTGCCGCAAGTATTTCGTGTTTATATGTCTATTGGATCACATTGTTCCCTACAGGCGTCAACCCAAGTGTATATGTTGAAAACAGGACCGCGTGCCTCACAATTATGAATGAAAATGAGTTTTGAAGAAAACTGCAGAATGAAGCTATCAGCTTTTCTGTCACATTCTGATATATTTATTTGCTTTATGCACAAATATGACATCAGCTGCTTCGTTTTAAACCTCATCCATTTGTGAGAAAATCTGAAAGGTCTGCATTTTGTAGCGTTTTCTTTCCTTGTATTATTTCAAGTGCCATGTGGAGTTTCGTGCTTAATAACATGCTGTAACCGATGTCAATATGGTCCAGAACCGAAAGGATACTTGGTTCCAAATCATTTAGCCTTCTTCTCGCAGATGCAGGCTGACCTAATCGAACAGATTCTACAGATCAACTTGACTGCCTCATAGCCTCTGAAAAGCTGACCCACTTATTTCTGTAAAAGGAAAAGTTTAAAAACTGAGAATATGTAGCACTCTGCTAAGTGAAATTAGAAAGAGCTGGTTTTCTTCAATAACAAATGCATTTGAGGTCTTTCCAGTGGTTTAACACTTCAGGTGGTAATTCTGAGTTTTTACACATTACCATTGAACAAGTTGTCTGTCCACCATTTAGCTCTGTGGAAAAGCTGTACCAAGGATAAACTTTGAGTGGTTAAAGCTATTTTACCTCCTTTCTTTTTATTTTAAGGGAGAATGTGAAGAAGAAGAACAACACAAATCCTGGAAATGACTTGTATTTGTTTTTGTTTTGGAAGGGTACCATGTTCATTTATTTTACAAATGGTTTTTACTCGACGCCTGGGTGGTTCAGTTGTTATGCGTCTGACTCCTGATTTGGGCTCAGGTCATGATCTCATGGTTCGTGAGATCGAGCCCTGCATAGGGCTCTGTGCTGACAGTGCAGGGCCTGCTTGGGACTCTCTCTCCCTCTCTCTCTGCCCCTCCCTCTTTGCTCGCTCTCTCTCTCAAAATAAATAAATAAACTTAAAAAAAATGTTCCTTACCATTTAACATAATGTTCCTGAGTCTCTATTTCAAAAAACTACAAAAGGGTGAGAATTTGCAAAATCTATTCTATGTGTCAGTCACAACTTTAAAGAATATGGTTTTATAATAAAATCCCCACTAGCATTGTCTGATTTAAAAAAGTGATTTCAACAGTCTAGTAATCCATATATTTAGAAAAAGGCAATTAATAGCACAAAAGTGGAAACTCAGTGCCAGAGTTATAAGAGCTATCCACTCATACATTTCAGTAAACAAATCTGTTCATGTATTTCTCAACTTATAAAAGTCTGAACTTTTTAAGCAATGTGATGAGAGAAAGGCAGGAAGTATATATTAAGACTCCCAGGTCTTTTGAACATGCAATTTAAAGCATTTCTTTTGAGCAATCATTTTCTTTAATTGCCTGCTGAGCGGTCTGGGGTAAGCCTCACTCTGCTTGGATACTGTTTTTATGTCTTTAGATAACAAAAATCTCTTTCCTCAGCATCTTTTAGAATGCCCTAAGTGGGGTTGTATAATTTTAAGGACTTCTTATGTATCCAACTCAAAGACAGTGATTGGAGGGTGATATTTTTGAAGTGCAAGTCAATTCAGAATTCAAAAACAAACATTGTTCAAAAGCAAAAATAAATAAATAAATAAATAAATAAAGCTCTGTGGTATTGAAAAATAACTCAGTGAGATTAGAGAATTCAAATGAGTCGGCATCTTTTCCATTACTTAGTGCTAATATAAAATGATAAACAGATTTCCCTTTAAAAATCGAATGTCACATACTAATATTATCCAAGAGCTGGTGACACATCGTAGACTCCAAAGGTAGCATAAGGAAAATAAAAACAAATTATCAAAAACAAAATAGGGCTTATCACACAAAAAATTAAATTAAATCTTTTAAAAAAAAATCCATAAATACACCTAAAATGGGAGGAGAAAATTTGCCAAATACATCGTTTCTCACTAATCAAGTATTTCTTTCACTTTTGTATTTGTTTGAACTTTTTGTAATAAAAAAACATTAAATATGACAGAGAAGCAAAATCCACAATATACAAGTATCTCACACAGACCCATAAAAGCCGAATATTCTAAGAGAAAAAAATGGCAACAAAAGGCATGAAAAGACAATTCCAGAAAATAACAAATTGAAATAGTCAATAAGCATGTAAGCATATTAAACCTCACTGGTAACCGAAATAACATAAATTGAATAACTTGTTTCTCCTGGATGGCAAACAAAGAAGTGAATTTTGCATAATATTTATTATTATGTAATGTGGGAAATTATAAATTTGCAAGCATTACTAGAGAAAGGCAAACTTTAAAATTTGTTTCTGGAGAATTTTGTGATGTTTATCAAGGAGATTTATGTTTATTTCTTCTATCTCAACAAGTCAGCTTCTAGGTATTCGGTCTAAGGATAGAGCTGTTCAAGCCTGCAAATATATGTGAAGACGTGTGTGTGTCACAGCTTCGTTGATATTATAGATTAAACTAAGACAATCTGAGTTCCTGCAATAAGTGATATAAAGTTATGATGGAAATGTTTATTTCTAGATTTGGATGATTATGGTATATTAATACATGAGAATAACAGGTTCCAACACTGTTATTACATTTCTCTTAAATATATGTATTGTGTAAATATGCATAATATACACACATGTATATATGTGATATATATGATATATATTCTCTCTATATATATATAGATACATACATACATATATATGGTAAAATGGTAATATGGGTGGATATTTTGGCTAGTTGGTTTGTGGTCACATTTGCATTTTCAAATGATCCTACCATAGCCCAGATTGCACGTGTAACAAATTATAATAATAAATAAACTTGAAAATTTCTCACCTGGCGACTTTATCTGCTCTAAGAATACTGATAGCACACTGTGGCATCTTTAACATACCTGGAAGCATTTTATTTACTTTTTATTTTTTTTAAGTTTATTTATTTATTTTGAGAGAGAGAGAGAGAGAGAGAGAGAGGCAGGGAGGGGCAGAGAGAGAGGTCGAGAGAGAGGTCGAGAGAGAGAGAGAGAGAGAATCCCAAGCAGGCTCTGCACTGTCAGCACAGAGCCTGATGCTGGGCTCCAACTCACAAACCACGAGACCGTGACCTGAGCCAAAATCAAGAGTCAGCTGCTTAACCAACTGAGCCACCCAGGCACCCCTGCCCTGAAATATTTTATAGTATGGCGGACACAGAAAGACCTGTTACCAATTGCCTACCACACAGGAGAATGATATAAAACTGATACTACCTATTCTCTGACTTTAGGAAGTACGTACCCTTTTAGTTCTCCCTCCCACCCCCCCCCCCGCCCACCCCACGGAGCTGAGAGCTTTCTTTATGTCATGTATACGTTATTTCCAATCTTACAGTCCACCTGCTTCCAATCAGTATGGACTAGGAGGTTACATTAGATTTTCTTCATTTACTTTAGGTGACGAGGAATAAAGAGATAATATTGGAGGTTTCATCTGCATGTACTGAACTAAACGGCACACACTTACAAGAAATAATCGCCTTGAACCTATGAGAGAAAAACTGGGAATGAATGTTTGTGTCCCCCCCAAATGTATACATGGAATCCCTACCCCCCAGTGTAGTGGTGTTTGGAGATGGGGCCTCTGGGAGGTGATTAGGCTTAAGTGATATTGTGCATGGGGGTGAGGGGGCTGTTCCAATGAGGGAAGTGCCCTTACAGGGACAGCAGAGAGCTTCCTCTCTCTCCAAGCACACACACAAAGGAGTGGTCATGTGAGCACACAGCCTGATGGCAGCCGCCTGCAAAGCAAGAGGAGGCTGCAGAATGAGATCTTCCTCGGCAGCACCTTGACCTCGGATGTCCCAGCCTCCATAACCGTGAGAAGTAAATGTCTGTGGTTGGAGCCACCAGCCCATGGTACTTTCATATGGCAGCCTGAACTGGCTAAGACAGGGACCCACTCTCCTTCAGAAAGTAGGGCGGGGAAGCAGAAAGCAGGAGAGCCGTAGGGAACAGAGAGAGAGAGAGGGAGAGAGCGCCAGGGAGAAGGTCGCCATCCCTGACCTTTTCCTCCCCCACAGAAGACAATTGCACATGGTGCAGTTCAACATGAAGCAGCAACAGGAAAGGCAGGTTAGAGCATGCTCCTTTGTAGACCTGACCCAAAATTTGTCTTCCTTCTAAGTTTCACAAGCCTGGAAATACGGATCAAAACAAGAAATTAAGAATTAAGCCAATACAGGGGCACCGAGGTGGCTCAGGCAGTTAAGCGTCCGACTTCGGCTCAGGTCACGATCTCACGGCTCATGAGTTTGAACCCCGAGTCAGTCTTTGTGCTGACAGCTCAGAGCCTGGAGCTTGCTTCCGATTCTGTGTCCCTCTCTCTCTACCCCTCCCCCGCTGCTGGCTGTCTGTCTCTCTCAAAAATAAACATTAAAAAGAAATTTTTTTTAAAGAATTAAGCCAGTGTATTTCAAACACGGCAACCGACTCGTCCTGGCCACCTGAGAGACGGTCACATGGTGTCAGATATGCCACCTTCCGAGGTGTTGGACTTGCAGAAACAGATCCAATAACAGTTTCTTGTGGGTTGCAGGACAGGACCATGCTTATAAATATTGCAGGCACTCGTTCACAGAGCTTCTTCAGGGTATGGTCTAGAACAATGAGCTACTCTGAAAATGTGATTTTTAAAAATACATTAGTGAAAACACTACGTGAGCACGGCTGAGGCCCTAAGGACAGTAGCAGAGGTATGGTAACCGACCGATAAACCCACGCTGGCGTCTGAAGGCAAGCCTGAGATCCACAGTAAGGCACTAACGCTGCATCCAAGTCCCCCGTGGTGCCCCAAAGAAAGTTCCTGCCTGGAGAAATGTCTTGGGAGCATGCTTTCGACCCTGGAGACTTGCATGACAGTCTCACAGCATTTCTGCAGCATTCTGGTTTGAATTGGCTGCTCCAAGTCGTATGAGCTTAGCTCCCATCCCGACATCTGTCCTTGGGCAGCCAATAAAAGGCGGAAGGGGTTGAGGACATGCTAAAAGGAGTCAGAGAGCAGCTTATGCTGTTGCCTTTGAAAGAGCCTGTTGAAAGGATACAGCAGAGGGTGACCTCGTGTGCTGGTGGCCGTGAAGCAGTCCCGTGTGCACTTCCCTCTCTGCTTCTCGGCTTCCTTCCTATCAAGACTCCATTCAAGAGGTCCCGGTCCTTTTCAATCTGTCCTGTGGGAATTTGCTCGTATTTCTTTGTTTCCTTCCTCCATCTCTGGTCAAACGACCACAGGGAACTCGAGCTCTCCGCCTCCTTCGGCTGCCCATGCTGATCTCAATGGAAGGGTGAAACTTGCCCCTCCTGACTGCATGAACCACTTTCAGTTCACTCATAAGGTGATTGCTTTCTGCCATCTATAGCGAGGATCAAATGCCAGGAACATGTGCATTTACTCTACGGACATGAATAATATTTCAGCAGGTGCCTGTGGATATTGGCAATATGTTTCCACTGGAATCAAGCAGTTTTTGAACACACTTTTTTTATTAAATGAGAGTGATCCTTTTCTCATACGATGAAATGCTTGACTAATGTTAGTTAGACCGGGGTAAACCTCCTATCACTTTTCAGAGTAGCAGTGGGAGGGGGTCAAAAAAAGACGGTGTGCCTTGTGGGTCTGAGGTCCAGATAGTATGCTTGAAGTGTGTTTTGCTTTTTAAAGTATTGTAGTGATACTTGAAACAACGTAGGTGATTCCATTCCATCTTGCTTCTTCTATGCATGCAAGAAATATACAGAATTTGGGCTGATCAGGAATGAAATGATTTGTAAACTGACCTGAATGCCAAGGCAATACTTTGAATAACATTTCTGTAACACCGTATAAAATATGAAATTTCCCAAAAGGGTTTTAGAGTATATTTAGCAAGAAGAATGCCCATAAGATGCTTTAATTCTTAAATAATTATTTTACTTACGTGAATATATTCTGTTTCATTAACTCTCTCAAGGCAGAAATCCTATGCTACAATTAATCATATGTGTTAACCACACTGTCTAACGCAGAGCTATGTACAAGGATGTGTTAAATGTATCAGCGTCCAAAATATTTACTCAAGTATGTCAATTCCTTTTCCCCCTTTTTGCACCCTTCTTCAACATCAGTATCGGATAATAAAAACATCTTTAATATTTAACCAAGTTTCTGTATTAGCTTATAGAAATAGAGTGAAAATAAATAATCACGATAGTGATAAGAGACCAAGGAAGTATACGTCTACTTCCTTCTCTATAGTAATAAGGTTTATTTTTTTCCGTTTCAACTTAAATTCTTCCCTTTCCTGAATTTTTCTAATTCAACCTCTCTGTTTTCATTTTGGCTTTGGTTTTTGTAATCCTCTGAATCCGCAGCCACGAGTTTTGTCTTCCTGAGCATTCTCCAGAACTGTGTCACATGTGTTGATTCCACGAGAGGGGGACTTTCTGCTGTAGAGACGTGCGTGTGGCCCCTGGGGACGTGGCTTGAAGCAGGAAGAAAGTGAGCCCCACCGAGGGGGCTCGGTCCACCCTTCAGCCGAATTAGCTACTCCGGAAAAATGTGTACAACTCCTCCACTTTGGAAATGCCTCAAATGACCCATGGAGAGGTGGGTGGGGATGAAGGAAGTTTTCTCAAAAGGAATTAGGGCATAAACAATGTAATGATAATGATGACTTTCCCTGCCTTTTTGCACAAATCACCCTAAAGGGAGAAATGTAGAAGTCGAAGCAGAGGAGGATGGCTTTGTAGTCAAGTGTCCCTCGTCTATAACTGAGTTGAATCGTAACATCCGGTTCCCCCTGCCCCTCCCGCCACTCTGAGTAACTAGGTTAATTTTAAAGCCTTCACTTTATCTTGTTGGCCTTACTAAAGAAATATCCTTGCATTCAAAAGTCTGAAAAATTTAAGAATGTTACCGTGTTCCTTTTAAAGCATATGCCTTTCTCCTTAACAAAAGGGAGAAGAAGGAAGCAACACACAGAAGCGTAAGAAATAACTCTAAAGCAAACCAGCGAGGTAACACAGGAGACTGGAAAATGTTGAGATTCTACTTCTGTGGATTTACAACACAACTTTTGGCAAATCCCCCAAATCCTCTGCCTCAGTTTTATCATGTAAAACATGAGGATAATGATCTTTCTCAGAAGGTGAAATATATATATATATATATATATATAATTTAACAGTAAATGGTGCTCAAAATTGCTGAAGTCTGTTGGAAACATTCTGCTGGAATCTATAAGCATTTAACTAAATATTATTAAATGCCTATAGAACAAGCACACAAGTTTTAGCTCTTAATCCTCCCTAGAGATGGCAAAAAATAATTACTTCAAAATTAAACTAAAACCTAACACACACTGGAAACTTGGATCGAACTGGGGCAAAGGAAGGGGGCCGTTACACACAAAACTTAGTTTCGTGTGTAAACTTCAAATGTACTTAAAAATATTAGGAAAGAGGAGTATTTTGGTCCTGGGGCCATTCGCTTGTTTTATTTGGTAACAGTTTACTTAACCACCCTTCAAAAAGAGAAAGCAAAAAATGAAGAGAAGAGTCTATAAAACTGTTGCAACCACAAGCCATTTCCTTTTGAGTCTCAAGTCTACTTTTCCAAAAAAATAAAAAAGTAAAGTACTGATATGGTCTCAGTGTTTGTGTCCCCAGCAAAGTTCCTGTGTTGAAATCTTGATGTCTGGTATTAGGGTGGGGCCCTTTGGGGATATGGAGATAGAGCCCTTGTGAATGGGATTAGAGCCCTTTTATTAAGGAGGCCCTGGAGAGCTTCCTCCGTCCTTCCCCCTGTGACAATGGCAGAGAGAAGTTGGCCCTTTGCATCCTGGAAAGAGCCTTCATCTGACTCCCTGAGACCATCCTGATGTCCGTCTTCCAGCCTCCAGAACTGTGAGGAATACATTTCTGTTGTTCATAGGCTACTCAGTCTGTGGCATTTTGTTCTAGCGTTCCCAAATGGACTAAGACAGGTATTTATACGAAACAGGACATTTCACAGCAAATCAATTGCTGATCAGTTCTGCTCTGCAGATTAGGAACGTTGACAATATCTGTAACCACCTAGCTTGGCTACAAAAGAACTAGTGAGCAATCTTATTCTGAAACTTCTCCTTGGGCTGTAATCCTTGCTCAAGAAAAGCTGTTTTACAGTTTTGGGCAGCCATGGTGGCAGTTCCCATGTATGATCATAAGGGTGCAGTTTTTTCATTGATATAACTTCTGGAACATACAGCAGTTACCACACAGCTCAGAAATATACCAGCAACAAATACTAAAGTGTCTACCAGCTCACGCTGTATGATTTTTTTTTTTAAAGTCTCAAACCATGAAAAACAATTGTATTTAGCAATTTCTTTGAGTATCTGCTGAATAGGTGGTGGATGATGAGAATGTACATCTTGTGTGGGATTCCAAATACACCAGCAGCTCATAACTAAGAGATTTTTCTGTAGCCCTCTCTTTGGAATTTCAACAGAGAAAGTTAATTCTTGTTATCAATTATAATTTTAGAAAGCCCATGGCTTTCAAATTTTTTCAGATTATCTGTAGCTTTGGTGATGTGTAAGTTGACTCAAAACCTTATAATTTTTTAGAGCTCTGGTCTCCAAAGTAGGAGGTGTGAAATAATAGACAGGCATATAGGAAGAAAAATGAAAATTTCTGTTTACATTTGTTTTTATAAACTCTGTCTTTTTGTATGTTTATGATGTCTAGGCTGCAATTGTATATTTAAGTTCTTTAATGTATAGAATACGTTGTTTGAGAATTGTATGTATATGATTAAAATATAAACATTCAGATGCTATAGATTTTTTTTTTTTAATGGAACTCTTTCTGTCTTAGTTTTGGCTGACACTTCAAAAGATTTTTAAAAATAAAGAAATCCAAACCACTAAATAAGGCAGGACAAATAATTTTGCACTCACACACGCAGAACTGCTAACTGGCTAGGCAATCCTTAGCCTCAAGGTTATTAGAGGGTTCATGACCAACCAAAAAGCAACAGTTGATGGTCCGCTGTGGCAACTTTTCCCCCTAACTCCATGGGGAGGAAGTAGGATTTGCTTCCTTCTCACGTGAAGCCGGACGAGAGGAGTTTCAAGGAGATGGCTTTGTATTCCGGATTTTTATCCACTGTGATTTGGAAGACATGATGGATTGATGTCTGAATCATGCCTGCAAAAATGTTTAAGACTTTGATACTTGATACTTTGATACTTGATAAATGTGATATCAAGTATCCTGAAACTCTATCAAAACTGGCCAGTAATATGTTATGAAAGAATGTATGCCATAGATGAATACAGGTCTAATTTAGCCTGAGGGATCTTCTGGGCTCCCAGTTCTCAGGCACCCCCCATACTATGCCATGTAGGTTTGGTTTGAGGAATCCTCTTAGACTGCTCTGCTATGCCAATGCTTCCCCCGCTTCCCAGAAGGGAAAGATCCAATACAGGATTTATCTGCCTATCAGACTGAAGCAAACAGTTCCTCCTTGTGTCTGCTCATGCATTTGCTAAAGTTCACAGACGTCCCCAGGGAGCTCTGGAAGTCCTGTAGCTTTGTCTCTAAATTAGATTCTCCTTGCCTTATGGCCCTTTTGTCCACTTTTGGATGTTTCCAGGGACAGCCTTCTCTAGGCAACTCAACAGAAACCACTGAGAGACAGGCTAATGGGGTTGAATTTCAGCTGGAATGTTCCTCCCACCCATGCTCACAGAGTTGTGTTGATGCTAGGGTAGCAATGACTAGATGAGTATTAATAGCAACAATAATCGTAATTATAAGTAGCTGCTCTTAAAACTGATAAGGACATTAAGAAAACAGACCATTGGAATGAAAAATATATAATCATTAAAAAATAAAATCCAGAGGAAAAGTTTAATAGCAGATCACATAAGGCTGAAGAAACAAAGAGTGAATTTTGTTATGTGTATGAAGAAATTACCCAGAAGGCAGCAGAGAGACAAAGAAATGGAAAGTATGAGCAAAGGTTTTAAGAGACCAGGAGGACAGAAATTTCCAGAAGTCACTTACCAGGCATTTCAAAGAAAAAGAGAATTTGAAAAAATGGGAAAGGAAAGAGGATATTAAAATGTATAGTAGCTGATAATTTTCAAGAATTGTTCAAAGACAAATCCTCAATTTCAGGAAACTCAGCACATTTCAAACAGAATAATTATAAAAGAAATTGACCTATATATACACTATAGTGAAATGTAGACAGACTACCAAAAATAAAGAGATGATATTGACAGTAGACAGGTTTTTTAAAAAATTACACTCAAAAGTATAACCAGTAAACTGAAAAAATAGGTGATTTCTCAACGGTAACACCAATAGAGTAAATCAATATCTTCAAAGTGCAGACGGGAGTACCAACCTGGAATTTTATATTCAGAAAAGCTTTTTAAGAGCAAGGATGAGATACGTTTTCAGATCAACAAGAACAGAGGATTCACCACCAAAACACCTTCATCAAAAAACATTTAATGGACCTATTTCAAGAATAGGCAAAATGAAAGCAGAGAGGAGACCTGGGATACAGGATGCTGCAATGAATAAAATAAATGAAAAGATGCCCCAAATCTAAACCTTGATGCTATGAAGTAAAAATACTAACATTGAATATGGTGGTTAAAAAATCAGACAGAGGATAGGATTAAACGTCACAATGTCACATACATCTCAAGGGCAAGACGAGTGATAAACATTCTAAGAACTGTTCATTTCTAGAAATGGGTGACATTGTGCACTTTTACTTTAGCATTCATTTAATTTGAATACGGAACATTTTCATCTTACTTGGGAGAGGAAAAAGAATAGAATGAGGGGGAAAAAAAAACAAAGACTTCGAGAACCGAAAGAGGGTAGCAAAAAGAAAACACAACCAAAGAAGCAGGGTAAATAAGATAGTAGCAATAAATACAAATAAGTCATATTTATTTTTGTTAAAAGATACAGACTATCAGAATGGAAAGGAGGGAGAAAGGATGGATTAGAACTACTTTCAGAAAAAAAAGAGGAACACTCCCTAATATTCTATAAAGCTAATTTACTCTTTTTTTAAGAGGTTTATTGAGATATAATTCACATACCATACTCTTCACCCATTAAAAATTTTTTTTAATCCTTATTCACTTTTGAGAGACAGAGAGAGACCGAGCATGAGCAGGGGAGGGGCACAGAGAGAGGGGAGACACAGAATCTGAAGCAGGTTCCAGGCTCTGAGCTGTCAGCCCAGCTGTGAACCGTGAGATGGTGACCTGAGCTGAAGTCGGACGCCCAACCGACTGAGCCACCCAGGTGCCCCTAAATTTGTCCTTTTCAAGAATGTTTTGGCTATTTATTTATTTGAGAGAGAGAGAGAGAATGAGAGAGAGAGAGAGTGCTAGCAGGGAACAGGGGCAGAAGGAGAGGAAGAGAATCCCAAGCAGGCTCCATGCTTTAGCACCAAGCCCTCTGTGGGGCTCCACCCCACGATCATGACCTGAACCAAAATCAAAGATCCAGTACTCAACCAACTGAGCCACCCAGGTGCCCCTGTTTTGTCTATTTTAGAGCCTTTGAGCCTATATATATATCTATATCTATCTATCTATATGAGGAATTAGCTTGGCAATTTCTTTGAAAAATCCTAATAGGTCTTGATTTGAAATTACATCAAAATCTATAGATAATTTGTGGTGAACAGTTATCCTAAAAATAGTGAATCTTCCAATCAGTAATATACTGGTAAATATTTAATAATGAACTCTCTGGGATGGGATGGGGCATCGATTCATAGCATGTCTTAATCTCTATAACAAAAGTATTTCCATCATGTTTGATATCAAGTGACCAACATAATGTCATTGAATTTGGAGTCCAGAACCAAAGTTCACAATTGTGTCTTTTGAGTCATTGTGAACCCTCCCTCTCTAGCTCAACATTGCTTCTAATCCATGAGCATGGTATTTCTTTTCATTTATTTATGTCTGTAATTTCTCTAAAAATACTTTGTAGTTCTTAGTGTTATTATTTTGCAAATCTTTTGTTGGATTTATTTCTAAGTAATTGATATGCTTATGCTATTATAAGTGTCATTATTATTACCATTATTTTACCTTTTTTGATGGCATAAAGGAATAAAATGAGCTTTTGTAGAAGTTGAGTATACGAAGCAACTGGAACTTTGGTATATTGCTCGTGGTTGTGGGCGGTGCTAGAACTGCCTTGGAGAATAATTGACAGTGTATTAGAAAGTTAAATTTACATCTATCCTATTAAACAACAATTCCACTTTAAATATTACCCAAGACAGGGGCACCTGGGTGCTCGGTCATTTAAGCATCTGACTTTAGCTCAGGTCACAATCTCACTGTTTGTGAGTTCGAGCCCCGTGTCGGGCTCTGTGCTGACATCTCAGAGCCTGGAGCCTGCTTTGGATTCTGTGTCTCCCCATCTCTCAGCCCTTCCCCATCTCATGCTCTGTCTCTCTCTGTCTCTCAATGATAAATAAATGTTAAAAAAAAATTTAATATTACCCAAGACAAATGAAACATACATTCACAAGATATACTTCTACAAGAATATTTATAGATTTTTCCACAGTAGCAAACTCTGGATACAATCTAAATAGGCATCAATAAAAAAAAAAATGAACAAACAATTTAGGGTTTATGAAACAATGAAATCCCCCTACACCAGGAAAGCAATGAGCTACTGATACACTAAACAATATGACTCAATCTCAAAAACAAAAGACACAAAAGGTACTCTGTGATTTTGTTTACTTTCGATTCAACAGCAGGCAAAATTCATCTACGAGGCTAGTAATCAGAAGTGTTTTGCCTTTGGGTGGTGGGTTGGATTTGACTGAACGAGTGCAAATGAGGGCTTTCTCTATTGGAAATATTTTCTATCTCGTTTTGTGTGAAGGTTGCATGGGTGTGTAGACTTGTTAAAACTAAGCGAAGGGAGCCTTTTAATTCTGTGCTATTTATTGTGTACAAATTGTACCCCATCAGATCAGTGCTAGGTGACTTATTCTTTCAAAAATAGTTTCTTAATGTGATGGGAAACAGGAAGGCCAATAATGGATGCCTAAGCAAACAACGAAACAAACCCGAAAAGCAAGTGTGATGGTTAATTTTCTGTGTCAACTTGATGAGGCCATGGTTTCCAGATAGTGAAACACTATGCTAGGTATTTCTGTGAAGACATCTTTTTCAACAAGATGAACACGTAAGTCAGTAGACTCTGAGTAAATAGATTGCACTCCATAATGCAGTTGGGCCTCATCCAATCGGTTGAAGGCCTTAACAGAAAAAGACTGACCTCCCCAGAAGAGGAAGTTCTACCAGCAGAAAGCCATTGGCTCAAACTCTGCCACTGGTCTCCAGCCTGCTGTCCTGCCTGCAGGTTGTAGACTTGATAAGCTTCCAAATTCATGTGAGCCTGTGATACCAAGAACCCAAAGACATAAGTGGAACCCTAAATCCAGCTTTTGTTTTAGGCTCTTTGGGGAAGGAGCTGTGTTGATGTGGTCCTTTTGGTGTGTATGGCTTCTGTGGCTCGGGAGAAAAGAAAGGAGGTACAGGGACTGCCCAAAGTAAGGAGTCTAACAGGAATCTCCCCACCCAAACTCGGGGCTTCGGAAGTCTGCATCCCTCGTGTAAACATACATTAGAAATAAAGTGACCTCCACACCAGGAGCTGCAGGGAAATTGCCTCGAACGTTGGCATTTAGAATCGAAGGGGAAGAAAACATCTGCCCTGAGAATTTGTAAACAGCTAGCCCTCATGGGAGTTTGCAGCCTGAATTCTAAATACTTGGGTGATCTGAATGAAACCCTCAAGCTGAGAATTTAGTATAAAGTGATTCCGAGCTACGAGGATTCCCAAGATGTCTGCCAAAAATACAAACCATTTTGGAGGAACTCACTTCCACACAGACCTCAAAGAAATTACACTATTAAAAGTCCAAAAAATTTGGTCATAAAAAAGGAAAAAGAAGCAAAAACTAAAGCAAACATAACACACAAAACAAGCCACCCTAAAAGAGAATCAGCAAAAACAGACATCAGAGTCAAACACAAAAAAAAAAGAAAGAAAGAAAATTAAGATAATAGAATTATCAGACACAGAACAAAATGACTACATTTAATATTTTTTAAAAAACAAGAGACTGAAAATATAAGTAAAGTAAGAGACTATAAAAGGATCAAACATATTTAAGGATAAACTTTTGGAAATGAAAAAGAAAATTATTTAAATTAAAAAATAAAATTGTAAAATTAGTAACCTTGGGGAATTGACATGTTATAGATTGAATGTTTGTGTTCCCCCATAATTCATATGTGGACACCCAACCCCCCAAAGTGAAGAGGTGTGCCTTTTGGGAGGGGATTACAATTAAATGAGGTCACGAGAGGGACTCCTGGGTGGTCCAGTGAGTTGAGCTTCTGACTTCGGCTCAGGTCATGGTCTCACAGTTTTGTGGGTTCGAGTCCCCTGTGGGGCTCTGTGCTGACGGCTCAGAGCCTGGAGCCTGCTTCGGATTCTGTGTCTCCCTCTCTCTCTGCCCCTCCACTGCTTGTGCTCTGTCTCTCTGTCTCTGTCTCTGTCTCTCTGTCTCTAAATAATAAACATTAACATTATTTTTTTTTAAATGCGGTCATGAGGGTGGAGTTCTCATTGATGGGATGGGTGTCTTTGTAAGCATAAAGAGAGAATTTGTGTCCCTTCTGCCCTCTGTCACATGAGGATACAAGAAAAAACTGCACACACTACCCAGAAGAGGGCTCTCATTAGAACCCAAATTTGCTGGCACCGGGACCTGGGATTTCCAGCCTCAAGAAACATGAGAGATAAATTTCTGTTGTTTATGAGCCACCCAGGCTACGGTATTTTGTGACAGCTGCCCAAACAGACTAAGACACTGTAAAAACACTATGAACACTCATCAGAGTTCCATAAGAAGAAAAAGAAGAATGCACCAGAAGCATTATATATTCTTTTATTTATTTATGACTTTTGATGCTAACAATGAATCACCCTGATTCCTGGTAGAGAATCTTAATAATTGTGAAATTTGGTGCTAGAAAGAAAACACACGTATTTCTCAAAGTCAGTAACAGTTGAACACATTTATTTACAATGATTGGATGAAAGTGATTATGAGCATGCAGATTCAGAACTCAAACTTTCAAAGAAATTTCCAAAAATAATTTTATTTTCTTTAATTTTGATATGATTTTTTTATTTACCACATCTTTTTTATTAACGAAATTTATTTTTAGTCTTAGAAATATAGATGGCATAAAATAAATATTATGAAATTTAAATTTCCTGAATTTGCAAAACCCTAGGCTCCCTTTACTCTATATTTAAGTGGATTTATTAGATTTATTTTCTTTACAGCACAGTGAGTAACTTTCTCGTTAAATTTGTAAAGACTCGGATTCACAAGGCAAGCCCACCTAAAAAGAACAGGTAAGTCAGACACTCATATTTGGAGTCCTATGTCCCATCAATTCTTTTCTTCTTAAGCCTAAATGTCTTATTTATATGGAAAAATTATGAAATGAAGCAATGAAAACAATTAAAGACATTAGCATTGTACTAGAAAACACTCCTCTTATCTACACAAAACGATGAGACTTTTACAGATGTCTTCATGTTCCACATTAGCGAAAGGCTCTATTCATGAGGAACTAGTTTTAAGATAGTTTAATTAAGAGTTAAAGATCACAAAATGCCTCACCCGATGTTAAAATCACTCCTTTAACCAACCTGTACAGAAATGATCAATACCACGTAATGGACCAAGGAAGCGTAGGACATGGGAAAGGACCACTACTGAATGACTGTTAGTAGATTTGTTGTCAACATGCTTGGCACAACCCTGGTCTAGAAAATTATAAAAGCAAAGTGGGTGTGCTGCAGAGGGATGAATCTGCAGACATTACTAAGAGTGCTCAGTTAAGAGCACTAATTAGAAGTCCTCAAGAGAAATGCTTTCTAGAACATTATTAGTTCCACAAAGACATGCCAAAACAAACTACGGAGTGTGAAATATTGAAAGTAATAAATGAATACTTTGAAACAAGGTATTAAACAAACACCGTGTTTATTTTGTATTGACGGTGCAGCTGAAAAGACAAGAAGATACAAAGGCTTTGTTTCAAAATACTTCGGGAGCCCTGAGAGCCACCATTGTTTCACTGAATGTTTCCACATGTAAACATGTGTGTTATCAAAATGGTGAGTCTAATAAATTAATATACTCTAGATTACGTTAGCTCTAGGTAAAACAACGGAGTAGAAAGGTTTCCGGATGCCCTTTGAAGATAGTTTCTGGATGCCTGGTGTTATCTAGAAGACACTTTTCGGTTGTCTGATTCTATGGAAGTCTGTGTTTTTCACCCATTTGGCAAGTTTGTGGAGATAAAAGTTATGTGTAGAGCACTGACAGTTGACGAAGACGTTTCTGGTAAAAGGGCATGCAAATGGTTCTGTTCATACAGATGTGAAAAAGCTTTGTTTGTTGGAGATATAACAGATTTCGTGCCACATGGAAGAGATTATTTCAAATATTACATGTCATTGTCCTTTGCCTCTTGATCTGGGTGCATCTTTAGTGAATTCAATTCAGCATCCTGATTGCCTATGTGTGATTCTGTCCTTTGGAATCTACTTCGAACTTCTTTTAACACTGTACTGGTTCCCGCATTAATTAATATATAGATAAAGTCTTCGACACATATTCATTTTATAGTTTTATGAGAGTCACAATTTCACCTTTAAAAAAAAATCCTCTAATGGTGGGAACACGTTCCAGTTTTTCATTGAAAATTAAAAATATATATATTTTTTACCTGTATTCTGTTACATTAATTAAACAATGAGGCCATTAGACTGAGGTGGTTCTAATTCCTTAGCAGCCCATGTAAGCAAAACAAAACCTAAGCCTTTAACTTTTTTCAATGTTTTTTTGGTTGTTTTTTTTTTTTTTTGAGAGGGAGAGCATGAGCAGGGGAGGGGCAGAGACAGAGAGAGAGAGAGAGAGAGAGAGAGAATCGGAAGCAGGCTCCAGGCTCTGAGCTGTCAGCACAGAGCCCTACGCAGAGCTCGAACTCACAGACCAGGAGATCATGACCATAAGATCGTGACCTGAGTCAAAGTTAGACGCTCAACAGACTGAGCCACCCAGGCGCCCCAAAACCTAAGCCTTTAAATGCTTCAAAGAAATCAAAACCTAAGGACAACCTATCACAAACAGCCCACTAGGCTTTCCCAAAAAATGCAACAGCTTCACCTATAGCCAATCAAATAATTTCCTTGCTTGGCTTCTGTGTCCTCTCTAAAAAAGGCTTTCTCCCAACTCCTGAGGGCCAAGAACCCCTATCTATTTCCTATTTGGCCGTGACCAATTAGAATTGATTTTTGCTCAAACTCTTAAAATTTTTAGTCTGCCTGAGTTTGCCTTTTAACATTCCAACATGTAATAGCTTCCATAATATTTGTATTTTATCTTTATCGCATTTATAAGATAAAATAAAACTGCAATGGAATTCACCTCACCAAGCCCCATAGACCAAGGGTGACCTTACGATCTTTTGTTCAAACTAGAAGATTTGGAAAGTGCAACAGTCACTGTTAGTACTTACGCCGGCACGATAGGCTGAACTGGGAAAGAGTCCTGGGCAAACGAACATTATCGTAGACGACTTGGAATATATGATCGTCCCGCATATAAAGCCCCTAAATCCCTTCTAGGTTCTAGCAACGTGCCACACAAATGCATTTTTTATGTGTGTCTTGATGTGAAAAATTTGGGACGTACTGCGGTATAACTTTACAGTACATGAATGTGCCATATTTACTTTTCTGTTGGCAAGGATTTCAGTTCTTCTCAAATTTGTACATTACAAAGAACGCTGCTAAGCACGTTTCGGCGCATGCCTCCTTGTATGCACATGGGAGAGTTTCCCTACGGGATTCACTGAGGAGTGTCATTACTTGATGAAAAGTATGACCATGTTCAATTTTTTAAGAAGTCTCCAGTTTGTTTTCCAAAATAGTTGCACTGATAGCTACACATCAGTGTTAGAAAAGTTCTGGATTTCCACATCTTTGCCCACACCTAATAATATTAGGCATGTTATTTTTTTCTTTTTTTGCTTTAATGAGTGTGAAATGTTATCTCATGGTTTTTATATGACTTTACCTAACCATAGTGAGCTACGTGTTTCAAGTATGTGTTGCCCATTCCGTTGTGTATGTGAAATACCATTTACTTGTTTGGGTTCTTTTCTTCTGGCCTATTTTGCTTATCTTTTTCTTAATCTTTTGTAGACTCTGTTCAAATATATCTAGAAGTAACCTTTTTAAGTCATTTTTGCTACATGTATCTTGCCCCAGCTTAAAATCCTTCTTTTATTTTCTTTCTTTAAAAAAATTTTTTAATGTGTATTTATTTTTGAGAGAGAGAGAGAGAGAGCGTGAGTGAGGGAGGGGCAGAGAGAGAGGGAGACACAGAAACTGAAGCAGTCTCCAGGCTCTGAGCTGTCAGCACAGAGCCCGACGTGGGACTCGAACCCATGAACCTTGAGATCATGACCTGAGCCAAAGTTGGACACTTAACCGACTGAGCCACCCACGTGTCCTTAAAATCCTTCTTTATTTATGGATATTTGGATATGAAGAAGGTTTTAGGTTTGATGTTATCACATGTGTGTTTTCAACATGGTTTATGCCCTTTGTATCTTGTTAACAAATGCTCTCACATCTTGAAGTAATAAAAATATTGTCTTATGTGGTCTTTGAAAATTTCAGAATTTGTTTTCAGATTTCAAGGTCTCTAAGCAACCTGGAATTGAGTTTTGTTCAGGAATAAGATGTGATTCTAATTTTTTTTAATGTTTATTCATTTATTTTGGGAGAGAGAAGAGAGAGAGCGAGAGAGACAGAGATCCAAAAAGTAGGGGAGGAGGCGAGAGAGAACCCCAAGCAGGCTCTGCCCTGACAGCAGAGAGTCTGATGTGGGGCTCAGTCTCATGAACTGTGAGATCATGACCTGAGCTGAAATCAAGAGTCATATGTTCAACCAACTGAGCCACCCAGGTGCCCCAGATGTGATACTAATTTGGGAGCTTTCCCCTTGTATTAATAACCAGTTATTCCATTGCTACTTATTTTATTTCTCATCCTTTCCCCACTAATCTTGAAGGTCAATTTTGCTACAAATCAAGTTGCAAGGTGTATGTATTTATACCTGTGATCTCTGTTCCATAAGTATATTTGTCTTTCCTTAAAGCAGTTATGCCGGTCTCACAATAGTTTTATAATGTATTTTGGCATCCGGAAGGTCAAGCTTCTGCATCCAGCTCTCCTTCAACATCGTGGTGAGTATCCTCAAATCTTTGATTATCCATATAAATTTTAGGGCACCTTTGTCAAATTCCTTACAAAATAGTTCTGAGCTATTGTAGGAAATTTTATCAAATTTATAGCTCAATATGGGATACATTGATATATTTAGGATATTAACACTTACTATATTAACGAACCTGGCATATTACTCCATGTATTTTGACATTTTTAATTTTATTTCAACAAAACTCTATCCTCTATTCCAAAAAGGTTATGCATACATTTTATAGGATTAATTCCCAGTTACCTTATGTTTTTTAATGCCATTGTGCATACTATCACTTTTGTAAAATTACATTTCCTAATTCTCATTTCCTATGTTAGAATCACAATTGACCTTTGTATGTTGATCATGTCCAGTAGTCTTGCTGAACTCTCATTAAGTCCAAAGGCAAGAAAGATAAAAACTGTATTTTTTTCCCCCCTTGTAGCAAGGATCCGGGAGGTGATCTGCACCTATGAGACTTGAAACGTGGAGCCAGCGTATCATTACAGAGCCCCACACCTAGTATGCTTGCCACTTGGGCTGGTGAACACCTACAAAGGCAAGAGTCTTCTACAGCAGCTGGAGGACCAAGAGGCTGATCCCTGGCCTCAGGGGTCTTGAAAGGCATTTTGCTGGTGCGGATCATGGTAAAAGTAGCTTGATTCTGGGACCAACAAAAGTCGGTGCAACTTTTGATTCAGCAAGTGACTCCTTGTTCCTAAAAAATATTACTTACCGATGTGTCTTCAGAAAGCAATGGTTAATTTGAATAGTCCTGGACCATTAAATAGAATCAAGGGATTAAAATGCACCTCCCCAGCAAGAAATAACCTAGGAAGCAACTGTTTTGCATGCTCATTTGCTAAGCACACAAGAAATAAAAAATAATAATTCCGATCATGCGTAAACGCTTCCAGTCAAGAAGAAAAGTAATTTCCAACTCACTTTGTGATACTAGTACAAGGTTAATACTGAAACCATCAAGGGTAGTGTGGATAAGGAAAAATAAAAGTCACCTTTACTTTTGCCCATAACCTTTGCCATATAGGTAAACATACATGCAGGAGACTGGACCAATGTTGAACAAGTTCAGACGGCCAAGATTCCTTTGACAGTTGGGAGACTTTTCTGTCTCACCAGGTCATAGAAAGTGTGGCCGTTCAAGAAATCCCAGCTTCATGTGAAACTTTCAGTTCCATCCCCATCTTGTATAGGACCAAGCATTGCCTCTCATGCCTTCTGCTGTTGAAGCAAAATGAAAACCAATCAACTGACCAGCCAGCCAACAGAATTGGCAAAGCCTCAGGGTAACTGTGCTTTCAAATCATTTAACAGTTTATGTTTATGACCCTGGAAGATGTCACCTGCAAAACAAAAAAAAAAAAAAACTGGGGGCACGTGGATGGCTCAATAGGTTCAGTGTCTGACTTTGGCTCAGGTCATGATCTCACGGTTCATGGGTTCAAGCCCCACACTGGGCTCTGCGCTGACAGTGCTTGGGATTCTCTCTTTGCCTCTGTCTCTGATTTCCCCCCCCCCCTTGTGCTCTCTCTCTCTTTCAAAATAATAAATAAAGTTAAAAAAAAAACAACAACTCATTCCTAAGTTCCATTACAAACCAACTAAATGTTTTGGAGTGGGCCCAAGCAACCCTATCTCTTAAAATCCCATCAGGGCACTTTAATGGGCAGCCAGGGCTGGAACTTTTAGGGTTAGCAAATGCAAGGAGAAACATTGCTTCTCTCAACATTATGCTATCAAAACCAGAAACTGCGAGAGCTGGTTAGCAATGTGGAAGAATCAGGAAGCGTGAACCAAGTAACAGCATCACCCTAGGATTTGTAATAATCAAAGTAAACTAGGGCCTCATTCCAAATCCACTGAATCAGGATACTGTGATGTGGGTGATATTTATCAACATATTCTCAGGTGAGTCTAACATGCAACCAAGACTCTGATGTGCCATGAGGATCTAACAAAAACAACAGAGTAATACTGGTGTCTGGGATTTTTAAAATGTATTTCAGCCAATGAGATTATCTTTTGGGTCTAGGGTCTCTAGAAGGTGGGGCTTTCCCTTGTTGGGAAGAAACATACCTACAGTCAATGCATATTAGAATAGGTTCCTCTTGGGGGCGGGAAATGAAGATTTAAGAAAGCACAGCTTGGTCCAAAGCACGATTTTGCTCTTCTCCTTGAGGTCCAAGGTAGTTAGCCTCAACTCCAAGGCAGGAAGATGTCTCAGCACCTGTGGCCTGGATGGCAAACTGCTAGAAAAAGAATTTTGTGGGAAATTCTACAATCTGATTCTGGCTGTGGGTTCTGAAAGTATTCATCCTGGGTAGCATGAAAAGTAGCTTTCTGACTTTCCCATGACCTAGCCAAAGAAACAGATTTTAATTAGGATTATTTATCTGTTTTTCCATGAAAGACAATCATGGACATCCCAGCATGCCTTAGATCACTCTGTACTTTCTTATCCCTAGGCCAGAGAGTCACCAAACTGTAAATATGAGTGAGGGGCAAGGAATGAACACAACCCCTGTCCCTGGGATGTGACTGACCTCTTAATTAATCTGCAAGGGTTTATAGAGCCTTCAAAACACTCTGTTTTCCCTTTCACTTTTATACCTTCCCTTTTCCAAACACATTTTCCCTCTATAGATCTCTCCCTTCCTCCCTCCTTCCCTCCCTCCCTGCCTTCCTTTTCTCCTTCCTTTCCTCCCTCCCTCCCTCTTTCTTTCTTTCTTTCTTTCTTTCTTTCTTTCTTTCTTCCTTTAATTCCCTTTCCTTTCCTTTCCTTTCCTTTCCTTTCCTTTCCTTTCCTTTCCTTTCCTTTCCTTTCCAATGGGCCAAAGAAATAACTGGCTTAACAGTAAGTTCAATAGGAAAAGTTTGCTGATGGTATGTCTGATTATAAAAGTTCATTCAAAAGCAGCTTGAAATTTACTTTGGCTTTATGCCTACACAAAAATAAATAAATTTGATTTAATAAATTTGGAAATATGAATTTTCTACGGCACTCTGAGGGAGGTAGGTTGGGCCGGGTCAGTTCTATTTGTAGGTCAATAATTGGGGCTAATTCTGGCTTGGCTCAGCACAATCGCAGGGCTAGAGTGTTTGGAAATGCTCCACATTTCTGTTTAGGGGTCAGAGTTCAAAGAAAACATGTGCCCAGCTTGAATTCTACATTGCAGAATCATAATGTCACAGCACCAGACAAGGAACTACAAACAGAAAAAGAGAAGGGGGTGGGGGGAAGAATGAGACTGGGTTTGGAAGGCAGTTAACAAAAGGCTGGTCTTTCCTTTGCTCTGGTCTTTTTTTATTTTCTATTTGTTTTAAAGAAAGAGAACAAGCAGGGTAGGGGCAGAGAGAGAGAGATTATCTTAAGCAGGCTTCACACCCAGCTCTGAGCCCTAGGCAGGACTTGATCCCACAACCCTAAGATCATGACCTGAGTTGGAATCAAGAGTCAGACACTCAATCCACTGAGCCACCCAGGTGCCCTTGCTCCAATCTTTTTAAATGGTTAATTCTAATTATTTCAAATGCATCTGCTGAAGAAACAGACATTAAGATATCCTAAAATCTATGAGACAGAGAGAAAGAGAGAGAGAGAGGGACGGAGAGGGAGAGAGAGAGGGGTTAGGGTCTAAGATCAGCTTTGCCTTAAAAGGTTGAATTGGTGAAGATCAGTACTCGAAACTTGATACTATTGCATCTTAATTTTTAACGGAATTAATGATTTTTAGCACTGGATTAAGTTCAATTGGCTTATTTGTTTTGTTTATTCATTATTCTTTTATTCTATATTAAAGAGGACCTACTCTGCAGCAGATACTGTGATTGGCATTCCAAAAGCTAAAAAAACCCTGTCTGGGATTGTAGTGGCCAACCAATCGCTTTGGGAGCCTACTGTGTCCACGGCTGTCTTCTTCAAGCCCGTCTCCTCTCTGTCACTTTTTGATTATTTTTGAATCTAAACTTGAGACGGTTCTCAATTATCAGCCCTGATCTAGATGCTGACTATAGCTCTGGCTTGGTGCTTCACTTTCTGGCCTTCTCACTCTCCCTAAGTAATTAAGTTCCTTAATGATAACGAAGCATCATTACAATAATATTGATACCTGCTGTAATCGCTGGCATTCTGGCTTTTCAATTTCCAGTATTTGCCTTGGATCAAGTAGCTGTGTGCTAATGCAACAGAAGGTCACCCGATGAAGGGGCTGATAGCAAGGAGGACAGCTCTACTTAGCATGCATGGAGGATTATGCTTTTCTGGCGTTGGAGAGCTCATCTTTCAAGTTGTCCTTTTCTGACTTTCCCTGCTTAATCAGCTTAATCTCGCCTTCCCTCTTTTCTGATTACAAGGATTTTCTGTAGAAACCTTGCCTCCACAATAAAGACCATGTGGCAATTTATTCTCATATTGATTTCAACATTTCTGTTCCTTTACCAATGAGCCAATAATGGGGGGAGGGGGAGGGGGGAGAGGATGGGGAAGGTGTGAGGGGGGTGGGGACAGAAGAGCCAGAAGAGGGAGGCCGAGAGGGGACCAGAAAGTGAAAGCCTTTCCACACTTTGTTAGCAGCAAATCCACATAGGCCGGTTCTCCTAAATTCCTCTCAAGTGCACTGAAAGCAGATGTGACAACCAAACTGGAAAGTCTCTATCATGATCCAAGTGCATTTAAGACAGCTGTAACAACACGGGCTTACTTCCCATGTCTACCCTGAAGAAATAGACACAAAGACATACCAGACAGACACACACACACACACACACCCCTTCTGAACTCAGAGACATTGTGCCCATGTATGAAGATGAATCACACAGCGACAACCTTCCTCACGGATTTCACGGATTCTTCTCTCCTCTCCTTCCCGCTTGCCCACCGGGAGGACTGGCCAGTGTCTTCCTGGGTCCTGAACACAGAGCGCACAGGAGCCAGTTGCCCAGAGAGAGGGGAAAAGGCAAAAAAGTGGGGTTGGGAGGAACGTTCCGGAATGTTGGGAGCCAGCCCTGTGGATGTGCCGGTTGGGGTGTCCCTGTGGTCTGGCAGAGCAGCGGTCGCAGGGACAAGGTGGGAAACTGTGAAATGCAGGAGGGCTGGTGAGTGGATGGATTTAAAAAGCAGTTGTGCGCTTTAGGTCAAATTTAAATATTACCTCTCCAACTGATAGAATTGGGTGAGTGATCTTTAAAGATTTGGGGAAATGTGAAAAGTTGACCAACATTTGGTTCATCACATCACACCCACTGGAAAACGCACATAACAAAAATATAGGGAGTGTTTTCTTTCTTTAATAAGAAAGAGCTAAATATCCTTTTTTAAAATTTATTTAAACGTTTATTTATTTTTGAGAGAGAGAAAGAGCGTGAGTGGGGAAGGGGCAGAGAGAG
Source organism: Acinonyx jubatus (assembly GCF_027475565.1). NCBI lineage: Eukaryota > Metazoa > Chordata > Mammalia > Carnivora > Felidae > Acinonyx > Acinonyx jubatus. The sequence goes on along the minus strand of NC_069385.1, from coordinate 11,765,013 downwards.
AGGGAGACACAGCATCCGAAGCAGGCTTCAGGCTCCGAGCTGTCAGCACAGAGCCTGATGTGGGGCTCGAAGCCACGAACTGTGAGATCGTGACCTGAGCCCAAGTTGTATGTTTAACCCACTGAGCCACCCAGGCACCCCACTAAATATCTTTTCGGTATTAAATTTGTGGCCAAATGCAACAGCCAGAAAATTAGAAAGAAAGAAAGAAAGAAAGAAAGAAAGAAAGAAAGAAAGAAAGAAGAAAGAAAGAAAGAAAGAAAGAAAGAAAGAAAGAAAGAAAGAAGAAAGAAAGAAAGGAAGAAAGGAAGGAAGAGGGAGGGAGGGAGGAGGGAAGGAAGGAAGGAGGGAAGGAAGGAAGGAGGGAAGGAAGGAAGGAAGGAAGGAAGGAAGGAAGGAAGGAAGGAAGGAAGGAAGGAAGACACATTTTTACAGGAGCTCACACTTCCTGGAGACCCAAATGAATTGCTTCTTTTAAAATTCTCGACATTTTTCCATTTGTTCTAATACAAACTACAACAATCGCTACATGCTTAGTGAGTGCTCCAAACAGCTTAATTTTGCAACAGTTACACTTAGTTCTAAATATCATAAGGCTGTAAATCTAGAGTGGATCAAATCACTGACCCAAATATTTGTCTCCTTGAATGAGCAATGGTGGGTTGGGGGTTACAAAGCCAAGTATTTTGCACAGTAAATATGCTGCATTTCCACAATCCCTAGTGGATCTTTGTACTTTCTCTTCAGGGTTCCTGGAGATAATGATATACTATAGCCAGCTGAAAAGAACATCTGTTTTAAGAACTGTGAACTTACAGAAGCCATTTGTCTGTCTGATCTGTTCCTATTATTTTCCTTCCCATTTTGCACCTTTATATTTTTTCCATTGATCAAATTATGCAAAATAAAGGGATTGAGAAAACACTAAACAGCCATAATTTCTTCTCTCTTCAAAAGGTTATCTGCCACCTTTCCTGTTAAATATTCTGCTGGATATAAAACACCCAACTTTTTTTTTCTTTTCTTTTTTTTTTCTTCTCCTGTTTTTTTTTTTTTTTTGTTTTTTTTTTTTGTTTTTTGTTTTTTGTTTTTTTTTTGGTAAGCATGTGTTTCCCTTTCCCTTTGAATGGAAGTCTTTGGATCACTAGGGCTCACTGCTTAATGACAATGTGGTAGAGTTAGCCCAAGAGAACAATGCATCCATTAATCTGCCTCATGCTTAATTGGTAACTACAGTATGGGCTGGCATTTCAAACACAGATTGCAAATGTACTTGAATTAGTTACTGTTTAATTGATACAACTGGCACACAGCCTAGAACCAACATGCAGCTACTGTAAAAAGAGAAAGGCTTTAAAGGAGACAGAGAAAAAATACAAGGTATGACTGTGATTCATCCTTTATATGTTTATATCAATTATTGGCGTAATATAGTTACATAGTTTTTCATATTGCTTTAACAAGCCATTGACCAAAACAGGCTGCTAAACAAATACCTGTATTGCTTGCTGACATAAAGAATAGCAGGAGCGATTCCCAGCCCGCTCTTTTTCTGGAGTCTGTCCTTACCCTTGTGAGAATAGCTATATGTGTACGAGTGAGGTTGGGGAATGTGATATTTACAACAGAATGAAAAATGCCTAAGAGACTAATTTTGACAATGTCTCCAGAATAGCAGGATTTCAAGGAAAGAGATAGTATCGTGGCAATAATTCAACTTTATTACCATTCATCCCAGTGTTACAATGAACATGCTTCCAACAGAAAAAAATTAATTTCTCGAGATCAATCCCCGAATCATTTCACTGAGGCGCATCATGCAGGAACCTGGGTCCCACAGCTTGCCTTTGAATACGGAACATTTGAATTCCAGAAATGTTTTAATGATACTGATGGCTATCATTTATCGGGTACCTCTTACCCTCCCAGAATCACACTACACAATGCGATGTATAATTTCTCCTATAATGTTCCAGTCATGCTCTTCTCCCCACTTTGAATCTTTATTTCCTTAATTAAATCTATGTAAAATAATTGGGCTGAGAAAAGCATTAAACTGAGCTTTTTTATTGTTTGTTTATTTATTATTTATTTATTTCTTTATCTTTTACTCGTTTTAAAAGTCAACCCACTTTTAGGCTTACATGATTTTGCATGATGTAAAGCACCCAGCTGCGATCTTGATTTCACAGGTATATGCTAATCATATAAGCGTTGATCCTTTTTTCCTACTCAGAAGTCATATAAAACCATCAAATTTCTTTTTGCCAGCCTGCAGTGAAAATCCTGTCATTGTTGGTTCTGGAAGTAGTTATTGAGAATCTATCCTGTCTCCAGTTTGGTCTTTACATTGTCTAAGACAGTATGTAAAACTGAACTCCATAACATTATCAATGAGCTTCTTAGTGCCAAAATCAAAGGGACAGTTTCTATTCCACCTTCTTAAAATTTTATTTATTTAAGTAATCTCGATACCCTACATGGGACTTGAACTCACTACCTAGAAATCAAGAGTCACATGCTCTACTGACTGAGCCAGCCAGCCCCCCCCCCATTCCATTTTTTAAAAATTATTTGTTGTTTACCTTTGTTAGTGTTACAAAAACAAATTTTTTGGTTGAATTTTTGTAATATTTCCCAATGTTTTTCTTGGGTTCCCTGGCATAAGGCCCTCCTGATTTTCTTCCTGCCTCTCTGCCTATGTCTCAATTGCCTTTTGAAGCACCTCTTTCCCCAACCAACATTTCAATATGGGAGATCAATATCTCAGAGTTCTTTTACTCTATGTGCTTTCTCCATGCAATTTCACTTTATGCTATTGGAAATACTTACCAACCACAAGGACTTAAACCACATAGCACAATTCCAGATAATTTTCTTCCCTGCAAAATAATATGCATACCTTTTAAAAATCACTGAGAATAGGGGAACCCGGGTGGCTCAGTCAGCTAAGTGTCCAGCTCTTGACATCGGCTCAGGTCATGGTCTCACGGTTTGTGGGTTCGAGCCCCACGTTGGACTCCCCACTGACAGTGCAGAGCCTGCTGGGGATTCTCTCTCCCTTCATCTCTCTGCCCTACCTTGCTTGCGCTCTGTAAGAAATAAATAAATACATAAACAAACTTTAAAATAAAAAAAAAAAATCACTGAGAGTGATCTCATGTAGAAATTCCCAATTCCCAGGGCGCCTGGGTGGCTCAGTCGGTTAAGCCTCCGACTTTAGCTCAGGTCACGATCTCGCGGTCCGTGAGTTCGAGCCCCGCGTCGGGCTCTGGGCTGATGGCTCAGAGCCTGGAGCCTGCTTCCGATTCTGTGTCTCCCTCTCTCTCTGCCCCTCCCTCATTCATGCTCTGTCTCTCTCTCTGTCTCAAAAATATATAAACGTTAAAAAAAAATTAAAAAAAAGAAATTCCCAATTCCCGTTTTACTCTCATATTACTCTACCGTAGTCCAGACACACAACATGACCTGAACATCTCTACCAGGTTTCTAAGAACAGCTCACAAACATGTTTAGCAATGGACTCACCACCTGCCTTGCAGACTCACTTTTTTGCCATTTGTCCTTTCTTGCCAAGTGATGTCTCTATTTACTCAGTCACCGCAGCTATCAGTCTGAGAGCCATTCTAGAATTTTCCTTGTCCTCCATTTCTCCCCGTCGCCACCAACCTGATTTGACCACAAGTACTGTAGATTCTAAGGCTCATTTACTTACTTTTCAAAAATATTTCTTCTTCCCTGTCTTCATTGCCACGGTGTTGTTCAGATCCTTCTAACTTCTTGCCTCAACTATTGTAATAGCCAGCTAACTGGTTTTCCTGCCTCTACCATCACCTCTTCTCCAATCCATCCTGTAGAGATTATTCGAAAGCAAGAAAATGGACTCTTTCTTGATGAAGATCCTTAAGAACTATTCCCACAGGGTGCAGGAAAAGGGCCTGTCGTGTTTTGATCCCTGCTTATTCCTCCTGTTCTCTTTTTACCATTCTTCCAACTATTCCCAGCCTTCTCCATCTGGTTAATTCCCACTTTTTCTTCAAGGTTCAAATCAACTATCAGTAATCGGTGAAGCTGTCTCTAGCTTTACTTGGCTAAGCAAGGTGCCCATCCTCGCCTCCCTTAGCTCCCCATAAACATTTCTACTACAGACTTGATCCTATTGCACTAAAACTATAAGCCACTCCTGTGGCTTTCTTGTTAGACTATCATCATATTTACTTGTTTTGAAAAAAAGGAGCAGAAAAATCACATTTTCATTTGTGTAATTGTTGATTCGCTTTATATATTAACAAAGACTCCTACTTCCTGTTATGTTAGAAGAGATGTAAGACAGAATATTGGACTCAGTTTTATATACTGGGTATACAATAATACGCGTTCACTAGTTTCTTTGCCACTAACTAGCTGAGTGACATTGGGCAAATCATTTAGCCTCTCAGAGCTTTAGCTTCATCATCTGTAAAATTATCTTTAAGATCTTTGTAACCCTAATCTTCATAATTATGTGGCTCTTTCCACATTATGTTGTGCAATTAGCCATTCAATAAAACTTTTAATGGTTTACTATTGTTGAATAAAACGATCCCAAAGGTTCTGGTTCAAAGTATTCTTGGATATCGATTTTGGTCTCTACACTCAATATAGACCCATGGAACTTAGTTTATTTTTGTCTGTCATGAGTCCATCATGATTTAAGGGGGGCTTACAACAAGAATATATCCCCTGGATGGTGAAAAAGAAGAGAAAGAAGAAGGGGAAGGAGGAGAGAAATGATGAAGATGGAGAATTGTGTCCAAGAGAAGAATAAATAATGGTGGCAGTCAAAACTAGGGGCAAATGAAAATAGATGCCTCCGCTATAATGGTTATACATAACTGTAATAGGTCATTTTCAAATTTGATTCTAAGCTCTCTGGCATCCAAAATGAAAAGATCAATAGTCTCCAATACAAAAATGATCACGGGAAAAGCAAGGTTTTTCCAGCAAAAATTTCTAAATTAAGTTTTTCCACACTCAGCTCCATGTACTGGGAACCAAATGTCATACGAGACAATGCCTCAACAAAATTCCTAAATAGAATATAAGAGTGGGCTGAACTTACCACATTCTTCAAGAAAAGTAAGGCCACCATTGAAAAACACTGTCAGGACAATTCCATGGGTGACCAAAATATAATTGATTATATTAAAATCACACAAAAAATGCTTTCTTTTTGAGAGCTCTATGGATCACATATTTGCAGATTGGTTAAAGCCATCACTAACTTGTGATATTGACTTCTCTGGTGATGCAATTCTTCAGTTATTCAGAGACATAGAAGCTGTTTTTAAAATTCGTATACGTCAAGCTATATTCGTGGCTGATCTTTGTCATGTTTAAATAAATGTGCTCTCTTGCAAGATATAATTATCTCTTGGAATAATGAAAAAAGACTCTGCACATGAACCTGGAAACTCGGATAGCTGTTATATGTTCATTCTTTTTTCAGATTTCTGATTCTAAAAATTCCAGTTTAGTTTGAGGTTAAATATTCTTTCAGATCGAGGAAAACAAATGAAGAAAAATCTGTATGTGCAATACTATTTCTCTCTGATGTATAGTTCTTATCTCCCTAAATTTCTTAACTCTAAAGAGAATTGATGTTTTCCCATTTAACTTTCAGTTTCCTTTGATGTTTCTAAAATTTCAGGCTAATCAATCCCCAGATGGCTCCATTTCAAGTGTTACCTTTTTGCAGCAAATAGTAGCTCTCTGAGCTTTAGACCTAATTTTGCTGTGAGTATTCTCACCTCATTTAAGTTGAGAGCAAAGCTTCCTATGATTGGCCTGTACCTCCTTCTACCATCTTTTCCTCTCACCAAAATGGGAGTTCTGACCTCCAGAAGAAGCTCATTGAGTATTTCTGGTCCTTTCTCCACACTTGTCCTCACTCCCCCAAAGAGGAGTCAGGGTCATGCACCCTACTCCCAAGGAGAAAGAGTTGCGTTCTGAATAGCTCACACCCTAGGACTTTATATTGGCACAACCTTCAGAGATAAAGATGGGGGTTCCTAAGTGTGGATTTTTCCTCTCCGGCCTCTCTTTCTTCCATGAAAATAGAATGGTAACAAGGACCGGAGCAATTCCCCCTCAGAGAAAACCCAACCATCTCTCTTTCGCTTTAGCTTTCTCTGTCTCCCACTTTGGACTCTACCCTGCCTCAAGGGTCATCCTCGGATCATGGGTGTAAGGGGCCAGGTTTGCTAAAGCTCACAGCAAAGACTTCACATTGGGGCAGACGTCTTCCCCCTGCCTTCCCTTTCTCTCTTCACTTAGTTTCCTCCCAGCCTGGGAGGTCTACTTTAGTTCTGCCACCTGATGGGTAGCATTAGAGACTCAGGACTGGGTTTCGGGAATGGCCATGTGGCTCAGGGAGGAAGAACGTTCCAAGAACAGTGGAGTAGCTGGAGTTCTGTATTAGGGTTGGAGGCCAGAGCCCACGCAATGAAGATGTGAGGCAGTGAACGGCTTTGCCGGTCTTTCTCTTGAGATCCTATTTCCTTTGGAAGCTTACCCCAAGAGGTATCTATGGCAAGGCAGGATTCAGTTATTTCTGAGTTTCTTCACCAAATAACACCACATGACAACACTTTAATTGCAATGCAATTAACAGAGCTACCATTTGGTACAGTTGATTTTAATTCGTTCCATTATTTCCAATAAGAATTAGACAGGTTGTAGCTGGCTCCTTTCTGCACTATTCTCTTTTCATGGTCATTGGGAGAGCAGGGTTTCCTTCTTTAAAATCTGTTTCTTTCCCATCCGCTCTGCAGATATAGCAGAATCAATTAGGAAACAATGGGTGTACTTTAAAAAAAATGTTTTTTTTTCTGGGCGCCTGGATGGCTTAGTCAGTTAAGTGTCTGACTTTGGCTCAGGTCATGATCTAGAGGTTCGTGAGTTCTAGCTCTGCATTGCGCTCTATGCTAACAGTGGAAAGCCTGCTTGGGATTCTCTCTCCCTCACCCTCTACCCACCTCCCCCACTTGTGTCTTCTCTCTCTCCCTCTCTCTCTCTCTCTCTCTCTCTCTCAAAATAAATAAACTTTAAACAATTTTTTTCACGTTTGTTTATTTTAAAAGAGAGAGAGAGAAAGAGAGAGCATGTTGAGCAGGGGAGGGGCAGAGAGAGAGAGAGAGAGAGAGAATCCCAAGCAAGCCCCACACAGTCAGCACAGAGCCAGACTCAGTCTTACAAACCGCCAGATCATGACCTGAGCCAAAATCAAGAGTCAGTCGCTTAACTGACTGAGCCACCCTGGTGCCCCATGCATGTAGTTTTTAAAGCTGTATGTCTCAGTAACTAAACCTTGCCAATTTGGGACTTTGTGCAGATTTGTTTCAATCTTATTCTTTCAAAACTTTTAAACATTTTTTTCTTAATTATTTCTCAATGAAACTATCTTCAAAACTTTTTTTCATATGTATTATTCCCTATGTATATGTTCTTTTCACTGACTAAATACAATTCTGGGGTGTAGAGAGCATAGCCTGTAATTATTGTCTTTACTCTCTATTTTGCCAAGTATATAATAGGTATATAATAAACATTGATTAGAAAATTAGTAAAAATCACAGAAATATAATCATAAAAGAAATACAAATGGCCAATAAATGTTAAAAAATTCATTCTTGCTAGTAATTATGGAAATGCACATTGTAACTATCAAATTACTAATGATATAAATGTATTTTAATATTTGATTGATGTTACAAAAGAGTTATCATAGACCGTTACTGAAAGAAATGTTTCTGGGAAACGATTTGGCAATAAGTATTAAAAATCTTTAAAATTCATGTTGTCAAAGAGTGATGACCTGGAATAATTTTTGGTATTAATTTTAATTTTATTATTATTCAACAAATATTTATTAAAGGCCAGCCACATGCCTGACGACACTCTAAGTAAGCAAAGCGAAGCCCTTGTCTTCAAGGAATTCACATAAAAAGCAAAGTCAGCTAATATGTGCTGTGAATAGCATGACCATATGCTTCTGCCTGGGACAGTCAACATAATTACTAGTAACAGAGTATGACGATCGAGTGATGGGGAGGGTGTTGTTTTAGGCACAGTAGTCAGGAAAGCTCTGTTGGAGAAGGCGACTTTTGGGCAGAGGGTTGATTGGAGGAAGGAGTGAACCCCATGACTCTCTGGGGGAAATCCAGCAGAGGAAAGGCATGTTTGAAAGGCTGCAAGGGTACTGATGGAGTAGAGGGAGAAAGCAGGAGAGTGAAAGGACATGGGCTCTGATAAGATTGAGTCATACGAAAACCTTCCTCAAACATTCATCCCAATTTCCTGGAAATGCTGAAAAAGTTTAATGGGGGTTCAGTCTTTTTTTTTTTTTTTTTTTTCTGAAAAGGCTGTTGATAATAAGCCCTGGTCAGCAGAATTTGTTCCCATAATTTATACAGAGAATGCCGTGATCAGAGCACCTTCTGTTCAAGATGAGATGTTGTATCCTTCTCTACAAAGAGTAAATTGGATGTTGACAATTGTAGGAGAAGGTGGGGCCGTGAGCCACAAGTGAGCAAGAGTTCCCTGGCCAATATTTGATGTCAAAATTTTTCTCTTTGGCACAATGCTTATTTGTTTTTGTTCCAGTGATGACATTTGAAAACATTTTAAAGTCAACATAAGCTTCTGGTATATAGATTAATTGGCCAGAGTTGTTATTTATAGTCTGAAGAATGATAAATTTTGAAGGGAACTTAGTTTTAGGTTTTTAAATTAAACCCAGAGAAGCATATGAGCTAGGCAGGAGGTGAAAACAGGGCCGTCACTTCTGTTCTCATCACCATGACCAGTGGACCAGATTCTTTATCAGGAGGAAATTAGCCAAGAATTACGCTCCATCTGTACAGGATTTTGAAAAGATAACATCACTGGTTTACACCTTCTGTTAATTATTGCTTTAGATTTAATCCATCTCAAACATGTATTGGGCACCAACGAATTGCAGGATACTGGGTTTTATAGTGGTCATTTTCAACTTTCTCAGCTCATGCCCCCCTGAAGAATTTGAAAACTTAGGTCCGCCATCACACATTTTTTTTAGGTTGGTATCTAAATTTCGAATCATAAACTCAAATCATTGAAAATGATTAATTTCTGGTAATGGTTAACTATTACTATTGTCATTTTTAAATGACACGATTGTGCTGCTGTTGGTAACATATTAGGTTGAACACAAACCAGAACAATCTGTTATCTAGCCTCATCAATCAAAAATATTAACAAGGTCTGCAAGGGCCAACAATTTTACATCGTTCCTTTTTCTTCTTGAACTATTTCCATTATACTTAATCATTCATCTCTGCCACTAACATAGGTATGTAAATTAAAATTCATTTACTTATTTACATGTCACCTGGCCATCGGGATCCATGTACTGACATATTCTTCTGCACTGACTTACCGTTAACATTATCATCTCACACATATTGACAAGTAATTATTACAAAATAAAAGTTAAATTTGGTAAATGTGTTTGTTATTGCTGGAGTCGGACAGTATTCCTATTAAATCCATTTTCAATTTTCATTCTTGTAGATGCAATGTTACAAACATTTGTTGACATAAGTAAGCAGAAGAGAATGGAATTATGTTATAGCACTGTCACTCAATCTTATGAACTCTAAGCAATGTGTCAAATATCACAAAGTGAACTATGATTAAGCCTTTTCATGATGAGCTGAAAACTTGTTTAGGATCTCCTTCAATGCTGTGGAAAACAAAATATTAGAAAACACGTGACTTACAAAAGGACTTTTTTTTTTTTTTAACCTTTACCCAGATACTAAACCCATTCTTTTTCAGTTTCCGGGAAGGAAACTTAAAGGCTTTACCAAGACTTATCAAATGACTTTTAGTTATATCCATTACTCTTTCACCTGGAAGATGTTGTACTAAATATGCTAATATTTTATACACGATATACAAAGAAAGATTTGTTAAAAATAGAACAGTTTTTCATTTCAAGAGTCCTTTGATAACACAGTAAAATATTTTTATCTTATCACATGCTTTAAATGTTTGTTTGTTTGTTTTTGGCAACACTCGGAGATTCAGGATTAGCTCGCTCAATTGAGGAGAGGTCTGCTATATACAGTAAAGGAAAATAAGTTCTTTTTGTCAAAGGTACCAATCCAGTTGGACTCCCCTTCTGCCTGAAAATATATGATTTCACTTTTCAGTTCAAAGGAATGTAGCAATACACATTCCATGATAAACATCTCCCTGTTGTATTCTGATTATAAAATAGAGAGAAAGGTAAAATGGGGGCTAGGCAGACAGATAAAGCAAAGGGCCCGGCCGTGAGTTTGTACCTTGATGAAACAAGAAACCACTGCTGTCAAAGGACTAAGTTGAGGGTGGGGAGGGGCAGATAGAAAAGTGATGGGATTACATGAAAAAAAATCAAACTGCCTTTTTCTTTCGTACACAGAAGACTTTTACATCTTAAGGCAACGGATTGGCGTGAAAGTCAGGATGGGCAAGAGGAACACTGTTCAGTAAAGTAGGAGAAGGTGGTTAAGTGAGACAGGTGGTTAAGGCAGGCAGAGTCCAGCATTTCTCCAGAAACTCCCTGCTGTCGTAATGGTAACACTTTGCTGGAGAGGAAAACAACCTTAGCTTGACAATAGCTAGGCCTCCAGGGTCCTGTGAGTCTTCTTTAGCATAGGAAGATCCTTTTGGAAACTTCCCCTTACCTTTACCTCCCCCCAACTCCCAAGTATGTAACTGGTCTCTCCTCACAGTACTGAGGCAGCTCTTTCTGGCCACGAGTCCTGTCCCCATGCTTTAACAAAATCACTTTTTGCACCAAAGACATCTCAAGAATTCTTTCTTGGCCATAGGCTCCAAACACCCACCGTCACTCCAGAATCATATCAGATATAATATTAAGAAATTCAGGGGCTGACAAAACAAAATATATATATATATTATAGATACTAAGTGCACAGACTTATGAGAAAAGGGCTGGACCAGGACATTGAAGAATCTGATGTTTATTCTAAAGACATTGGTTTTTAAAAAAATTGTAAAGTTGTTGCAGAAGTAATGTATATCCATAGTAGAAAGCCTGAAAATTATTTTTAGCCCCTCAAGGTATTTACCATTGTTAATTTTTTGTGTATGTTCTTCTAAACTTTCTAAATATATTAATATTCCCAACACCTAGCATAGTACCCTGGTATATAGTAAGCACTTCGTAAATAGTTCCTGAGTCAATATGTGTTAAACTAAGAATTTTTTACACGTCACTTTGTAAATTTTTTTCACTTAATCTGCGTCATAAGACATCTTCATGTCAGTAATTGTATTCGTTCACCATCCTCATAGTGATTGCGGTGGTATGCCATTGCATGGATGTAGGCTAACTTTCTTTTTTTTCTTTTTAAGTACTTATTTATTTTGAGAGAGAGAGCATGAACAAGGGAGGGGCAGGGAGAAGGAGAGGGAGGCGGAGAGAGAGAGAGAGAGTCCCAAGCAGGCTCCATACTATCAGCACAGAGCACAATGTGGAGCTTGAACTCAAAAACTATGACACATGACCTGAGGCAAAATCAGGAGTCCATGTTTAACTGATTGAGCTACCCACGTGCCCCTGGGTGCTAATTTTCTATTGTCATAGACCTGTTACCAAGTTTTAGCTCTCATTAACATGACGCAGTAAGAAACGAGTATAGATTACTAAAATGTAATTGGTTAGAATTACACATGTGTGATTTAGCAGGATTTCTGGAAAATGGTACCAATTTACGTAAGCTCCTACTTATAAGATGCATTTCTTTAGCCCTAAACACAATTACATTGGTATTTTTTTTTAACTTTACCAATAAGAAATGTGAAAAAAAATAGATCTCACTGTAAGTTATTTTACTTTGCTTTCTAGGAAGGTTGAATAATTTTACATGCATATTGGCCATTTGTTGAGTTTCTTTTTTGAGGATGTCTGTTCTTTATAGACAAAAGTTTTCCACAAGGGAGGGAAGTAACAGTGAGAAAGACTCTGAAAACGAAGTCATTAGCAGAGGGATTTAGAATGAATTGGAGGGAGAACGATCAGGCCAAGGTAATAGAGGGAGAGAAATAATGAAGATGATTCAGTTTCAGAAACACCAAATAAAAGCTACGCTATCTTGTTAACAGGAGGTTTACAACCTATCGGAGATATGTACCACCCTCCCCACTCACCCCCACAATGGAGTCCCAAACCCTTAGACACTTGACTTCCTGGTTCTTCTTCATTCTCTGCTTCGTGGGCTTCGTTTTGCGGGCTTTTCAATAAACATGCACCAAAGAGAAAAGGGAAAAGGGACGGAGCATCTCGGTGTCACCTCAGGGAATGTACATTTATTCCAATCGGACTACTTTTTTGCCTTACGTGGACATAGGCGACATCTGGAGCCCTCAGCCAGTGGGGAACCAGGGAAGGGACTTGCAGGCTAGGAGATAAATTGTCTGCTGTAATGGCCCGCAGTGTGCCTGTCCATCGCACACGTGTTCTCGCAGGAACATTGATTCAAGCCTTGCTTCCCTGGGCTCGGAGTCTCCGAGTCCCTCCTCGGATGGGGTTGGTGGGCTCATTCCTCACATCCGGGGCTTAGCTTGGGAAACGGCCAAGAACCCTTTCTGCGGGGCATTGTGGGCTGAGGTCGCGACTTAAATGGGGAGTGAGAACGGGAGGACGTTCAATTCGGGCAGCACTGCGCTCCGCGTCTCCTAACACGGACCGGGAAAAGAAGGCAATTGAGACCGTGTGTTGGCGACGGGGACACCTGGGGGTGTTCGAAGGCTGAGGCTACGAGCTCCATCCGTAGCGAGATAAAGGGAAAGGGGCCTGTGGCGGAGATAGGCCTCAGAGGGGGCCAGTGAGGACAGACAGACCTGGGGGCTGTTCTCCGTAAGACAAAGGGTAGAAATCCAGAGAACAGTAGGGGCGGCCCATCAGTTAAATAAACACAGGTTTGAGTGTGTTAATATGAAACAAGCCAGCGTGTGGAAAGTCCAGTAAAGATCACGTCCAATGCCGTGGTAGCCAGGTGGGCAGAGGGTCCTCCTGGCAGGGGTGTGGGCGCTGGATTTATGGTAGGTGCACATTGTTCTGGGGGTGGGGGGGTGGGGGGGCCTTGATGGGTGAGTTCCGGGAGGGCACCACGGGGCATTCTTGTAGTGAGAGGGAATGTCAGAAGGTGCGTCAGGGTCAGATGCCCGAGGCTTCCTGTAGCCTCGCTAAACAACCAGACTGACCCCTAGAATTCTCTGTGCATGGCCACGCAACGTCATTCGAGCCTCTCTCTGACCCTCGAATTGTTATCCTTACTTCCCAGGTGAGGCAGCTGAAGCCCAGGATACAACACATCTTGCCCAAATCACTGCGGGTGAAGGAAAGAACCTCCTCTGACTCCTGGCACGTTGAGGTGTTTTGGTTTGTTTTTACTTTTTACTTTTTTTTTCACCTCGCCCTAATGTCTTTTATTTGACTCTGAGACAGTGAGAATCCTCTGAAGGTTTCCGAGTAGCGTGATCAGAGCTTGCAGATGATATTATAAAACCAAATACACTAGTCACTTTCAGTCCTTTGAAAGTTCTCAAAGAACGGAGTAGAACTTCGCCATGACTGGCATATTTTTATCTAGTTCAAAGGTTCATCAAAGTCCTTTACAGATTAATGAGGTGAAGTTTGCTTGCGAATGCGTAGGTAAACGGAACAACCTAATTATGTCCTTGGCACATCAAATACGGCAGCTCACTTTGCCTAAATCTAATTTGGATATTTATACACTTTCTAAAAATAGGAAATGGAGAATTATCCATTATCCAGAACTAGTCGTTCAATCAACGAGGGGATAAATACCAAAGAGCCTGATCCCGATCATCAGGAAATGAAGGCACTGCGAGATCAAGAACATAAAAGCCATCCACCGTCATTGTGCACCTTGGCAAGACAGGACTCTGCTCCCCCGCGGTAACTGGCATTTTGGCACCTGTACTCTGGGCTGGGCCCTCTCTAGGCTTAGTCTACTCCATTTGTTGGGAGGTTACCATCATGCGTTTGCAGATCATAAACTGAGGCTGTCAGGGGATCATCGTTTGCCCCAAGAGGAGAGGGGCTGATTCTAACCCAGACCTGTCACAATGCTCTCCCCGTATCCATTGCACTTGAATACACCCCCCAGGCCCCTAAAAAAGCAAAAGGATTCCGGGATGCCATTTAGTGTGGCAAGGCACTGCTTTACATTATCTGAGGACGTAAAGCAAAAGCGGAGGCTATTTCTAGCCATTCAACCTGACTCACTAACAGCCGCAATGAGAGGTTTTTACCCTCCGAATGTGAACAGAACAGTACCCACAGAACTCACAATAAGACATAAAGCCAGAATGGGGGATTCTTATCCTGCTCGTCCCGTTTTGCAAATGACAGAAGAGGATTTAGTTACATCGGTAGGAAATTGGGTGGATGCTGTGACACACTCTTCTTAGGTGTTTTCTATACTCGCCATGTGATTGGGTAGAAGCTGGAATTGACAGGTGAGGAAATGTACATGTAGTCAGTGGCTATGTAAATGTGGCACTTCTGTTAAGTGCCTGTTAACACACCCTCTGATTTCTCCCCAGGGCTCCCTTCACACTGGGAGCCCGGGTATCCTGACACCGCAGGGCTCGGTGCCGATCCGATCCACCGGGAGATGAGAACTTCTAGCAAGCGCGTGGTGAGTAACCACAGAACTTACTTAACCGACTTGCTGAAGGCTTTCATAAAGGTAACTCAACTCTTGGGGAAGGTAGAAGCAAAGGACATGTAGAGAAAACTAACCGAAGGCAGATTTTTGAGCCAGACGAAGCTGGATTCGAATGCCAGCTTTGCCATACACTAGTTGCATGATTTGAGGTCCATCATTTGACTTACCTGAGGCTCAGTCTTTTCATCTGCCAAAAGGGAAGTATAGTATTGGCTTTCCAGAGAAGTGGTGGGATTTGTAGGGGGTAATTTATAAAAAGCACTGAGCCCATTGCCCAATGTAGTCAAAGCATAACAAAGGTGAACATCCCTTAATGTGTACGGAGAAATCAAGTTAAAAAAGGATTTCAGGGGCTCCTGGGTGGCTCAGTTGGTTAAGCGGCTGACTTCAGCTCAGGTCATGATCTCATGGTTTGTGAGTTCAGGCCCGTGTCAGGCTCTATGCTGATGGCTCAGAGCCTGGGGTCTGCTTCAGATTCTGTGTCTCCTTCTCTCTCTGCCCCTTCCCCGCTTGTACTCTCTCTCTCTCTCTCAAAAAGTAAATAAGCGTTAAAGAATAAAAAAAATAAATAAAAAGGAAAGAATTTCAGCAGATTTACAGGATCTCTGAAAATATTCTTAACTCTTACAGGGGGTGGGGGAAATATAAACTAGTGACCAACTGATAATCATGTTTAATAACATGATATAAAGAAAATATATAAATATCTTTACTGTCATAAAAATCATAAAGTTCCAGTTATAGATTATGTTGGTAGTGGTACAACATGCATTTTACAATGGTTTATTTGGAAAACTTACTCTTGTATTCCAAATCAGTTTGAAAGTACAGTATTTATAATAGTTTAGTTCTTTTAAAATATAACTACTCTCAGCAGCAAACATGTCCTAACCTAACAAAATCTTCAGTTTCAGTAAACGCTTTCCATTACACCTTAAATTTTACCTCCTACTGAAAAAGCAATGATGCTAGGTGACTTTCATCACCTGTAATATCAGAAGATCAAGAAACATTCTGGAAAGGCACGGAGACCTAAATTTCCACTTCCTGTTTCTCAGGTTGGAGCCACACTGATAGGATCAATAGAAAATAGATCGGGAAATCAATTAATATAATAAAAGGACTGAACTTGGGATAGAACCCTAAATTATGGTAGATTACCGGTTATAAAACACAGAAGGGAATAACAGATTTCTCAAAATTACCTGTTGTATTTTTAAATCTCTTCCTTTGAATTGAAATATCATTACTCATATCCTTTTCGTAGAGAAGTGGTTGTTTTCTTTTTGATCCTACTTCTTTAATAAAAGGATAGTTTGTTAAGAAAGTACACATTTCTGAGGTGTTTGTTTCTTATCTTTTAGACGAGACTTAAACCAAAATTCTTCAGCACCTAGAAAAAAAGAATAACAGTATCATCACTGCATATAGAGAGCTTTAAAGGCCTTGGCAAATCACAGTGAGGTTAATCTGGGCTACTCAAAACCCATTTTAGTGTCAGCAAAGTGTATATTTACATATAAATATATAAATAATATGCATACAATCTATCAATGTATTATTTAGAATATATATTTTAGTATACAAAATAAACATCAATATGAAATATACATATGAAAATGTACATACATGTACTACGTGCAGGATGGAAGGATGAAAATTGTGGTGACAGAACCAGATATTCTTTCATTTATTTATTTATTTATTTATTTATTTATTTATTTATTTATTACTGTTTATCCATCCTTGAGACAGAGAGAGGCAGAGCATGAGCTGAGAAGGGGTAAAGAGAGAGACACAGAATCTGAAGCAGGCTCCAGGCTCTGAGCTGTCAGCACAGAGCCCGACGTGGGGCTCGAACTCACAAGCTGTGAGATCATGACCTGAGCCGAAGTCGGACGCCAGAACCAGATGTTCTTTTAATTATTATTATTATTATTTTTATTGTTAATGTTTATTTATTTTTGAGAGAGAGAGTATGAGCAGGGGAGGGGCAGAGAGAGAGGGAGACACAAAAATCTGAAGCAGGCTCCAGGCTCTGAGCTGTCAGCACAGAGCCCGACGTGGGGCTCGAACTCACAAGCTGTGAGATCATGACCTGAGCTGAAGTCGGACGCCAGAACCAGATGTTCTTTTAATTATTATTATTATTATTTTTATTGTTAATGTTTATTTATTTTTGAGAGAGAGAGTATGAGCAGGGGAGGGGCAGAGAGAGAGGGAGACACAAAAATCTGAAGCAGGCTCCAGGCTCTGAGCTGTCAGCACAGAACCCCACATGGGGCTTGAACCCACGAACGGTGAGATCATGACCTGAGCTGAAGTCGGTTGCTTAACCGACTGAGCCACCCAGTCTCCCCTAAATTATTTTTTAAACCCTTCGGCATCATATCACACTTTGAGGTAAAGGTACTCCTGGGGAGCCCCACTCTATAAATTTAAGAAGTGACTCCTTTATTCTTCTGAAATAACAAACTTAATAGAAAAAAAATGCAAAATATTGTATTAATGTGCTGTTTTCCTGCAAGGATGGTGAATTTATGTGTCAACGTGTTCAAGGCAGTTCACAAGTAACAGTAAGTGAGAAAACAGTAGAAAACTAAGAAAACAGTATACATCTACCCTGCAGACAGTTATATAAACTTATGGACTCTTGTTCTTTTAAGAGGAAAAAGACTTAGAACCTATAGTGAATGGATAAGGCATGTGATCTCTTCACATAAAGATCATGACTCATCCAACATGTGGAAAACAGCTCATAACCTTGACCCCAAAATGGAATCCACTGACAATCTTGTTCTTACAGGCAAGTCGGAGATCTGCGTCAGAAGCGTCCAGGTTTGGAGAAGGCTCAGGAATGGAAGACTCGGGGTTCTCTTCCCAGCTGGGGGGTGCTAGGAAAATAACAGCCATTCTCGGTCTCAGTGTCCTCACATGAAATGAAAATGAATACAATAATTCCTAACTTTGAAAGGTTATTATGGAGAGTCCGTGTCATGCATGAAATAAATGGGCATCGTAAACTGTAGAGCACTCTAACAGTGCATTTTTAAGAATCTTTGCGGCCGACCCCACTAGGAACCATTTCCTAGTAACTCAATGGGTGATGCCGGGTGAGAAGGAAGAATGGAAAACGTGATCCCAATATAAATTTCCAGCTGTATCTCAACTTGCATAATTTTGAATATCTCTGCATATAACAGAGACATGTATGGCTTCAGAGTTATCAGCTCGGTCTCGAATTTCTCATCTAACTTTTTAAATACTGTTTTGTTTTATTAACTTCATAATCTCTCCTTGTGGGTTCCAAACCTATCATAGTGGTGAATCTTTTGTGTCTGCCTCCTTGTTTTGACAGTTTAGCTCATCTTACGAACTGTAAAAATCGAAACAACAAATCCGAAAAAGAAGATAAATAATGTAAAACCCTATCAGTGACTAACTCTAATATTCGAGATTATGTCAGAAAGATGAGAGAGTGAGGAAGAGGACAAAATAAAAGTCACCTGAATTTATCGTCCCAGAAAGGGAGCCACTAAAGATTCTCTTTCTTCCTTAATTTTAATGATGAAAGAGTCAGTTCCATTTCTTTAAACTCGAGATGAGAAAGGGAGAACAGAATATATAACTTGTAAATAACCAGAAATCAATATGTAAAGAAAAAAATCTGGAAGGAAATGGACCAACATGTTAACACTGCGAGTGGGATTGTTAATGAGCAGTTGAATTTTTTTGTCACTTGGCTTTTCTATACTTCCTGAGTTTCCTATAATAGCTACATTTCACTTTCATAAACAGAAAAAAATCTACAAATACTTGGTCTGTGAGGGGAAGCCCAAGTGGATGTCCTGTTGTACAGACCGTGCATTGCACAAGTCTAGGAGATGCCCTTTGCAGCAGAGTCCCTGTGCAGGGCCCATTTGAGCTGTGAGGAGTGCACCTGGCATCCCAGCTCCTCAGTGCAGGAAGGTAGCTTAGCGTGTGGCCACATGTGTTAGATATGAAGTCCTCTGATTGTTTTAGGAGGTGGCCTTCAGACATCTTAATGCCACTCTTCCTCATGAAATCCTGTTTCCTAGCTCCTACCCGGCTTACGGCAGGTGTAGGTGAGGTGCCCGTTGTTCATCAAGCTCCTGCTAGGAAGAGAAGAGTTGTCCGGCGAAAGTAACTTACGCTATTTCTTTACCCTCCATGACAACTCTGTGAAGTCGAGGTCCCCCTTATTCTACAAGGGTGGACGACGGTGAAGTGGGGTTAGATGACTCCCTTCAGGAAGAAGAGTTGTGAAGGAACCGCAGCAGCAGAAGCAGACCTGTTTGTTTCCTTCTGTGCATCCCCACGGAACCCTTCCCCCTCTGCCTCCTCCGAGGAAGTGTGTTCTCTATTCAGCCAACCTCTAGATTTTATCCCGTTGATCACTTCAGACCCTCGACCTTATTTCGTATATCCTATATCAACATTTCCTGCAGAAAAGGGTTGCTTTATAGCTGAGTCCCTACAAAATCAAGCAAATCACAGGGTGCCCTCTGTGACGTCACATTGAACAAATGGTAATTCTAACAACTGCCCCCGAATAATTATTTTTTTCCTTCTCCTCCGTGTACCGTTCGTCTTCCCTGCAATTAACAATTGGCCACCAAGCCGACAGTGTCTCTTCCAACGGGACGGATGTCACATGTCCAGCCACAAGGTACATCCAAACTAGACTCCAGGGCTTCTGGGATACGGCCAGGTCCCCTAGGACTCGAGGTGTATGGCATTTCTTATGCCCAACTCCAGGGAGACTGCCCATTTGGGGACTGTGTCTACTCCTTAGAAATGCTGTTTAGATACTTAATTAGGTCCACCCTCCCCTTCCGGTTAACCTGACAGCCTGCTGCCAGAGTTAATAATTAACAAGGTGTCACAATACCTCCAACGGTCGCTCGATTCTTTGCTCACCTGCCTCCCTGTCTCTTCCTGCTGCTTCTGAATTGCTTAAACTCCCCTGGGATACAAGCTCCCTATAATAAATCATGGCACAAAGGCACAGACTCGTGTGGCTCTAACTGAAATTCACAATTGGGCAAGCCCAGGAGGCAATCACCTGGCCGTTGCCCTAACCCACACGCATCCTCAGTGCTGCTTGAGCACAGGTGAGCATGAAGTTTTAATGAGGCCTTAGCTGCAAATGCATCGTGCAATTACTGTTAAGATGGGTGAACGTTTGGCCCGGAAAGAATTGCATTTTAAGCAACAGGGTTTCCCTATTAGCTGTTCCCAGCTATTAATTCAGCCAGTTTGTTTATACGTTTTGACAATTGTGCCTGTGAAAGAGGCCTGGGGATTTTATTTGACCACAATTTCATTATAAGCCAACAGTATGCTATGGTTGCTAATAAAAGTTAATGCAAGTTTCGGCTACATTGAGCGAGTAGTCCAAAGAAAGAAAGGGAGTACTGCTATGCTTCTCTCTTACAGGTACAGGGATCTCATTTCTTCCACCCAGACATGTGGCAGGTGAAATTGTGCATGCAGAGAGTCTGGTGTGGAACGTTTGAAACCATAACTGTCCTTAAAAGTCCAGGGTGCGCGTCTGGCATTGACTTATTCATTTGATCGTCTAGTTATTTCTTTGTCGATAAGATATCTACTGAGACACATATTCTGTGGTAGGCTTTCTACAAAACCCAAGAGCGGGGAAGACTCATTCTCTGGGTCTAAGAGTTTTTGTTCTCCTGTGAGGTCCAGAGGTCCTTAGGAGAAGGCGAGATAAGGACCAGCTTCGGGGTAAGAGAGTCACCACGAATGAGGATCACCGAAGGAGCGCCTACCAGACAGAGTCTTGCAGGGCTTGGAGAGGCTGACGGGGAAGTGACGTCTAAGGGGGAACCTAACAGTGGAGTGTGAAGGACAGACGTGGGGACAAAGGGTGGTGGGAGCACGAGCGAGGAAGAGTGAACCAGGCAGAGAGAACAGGATTTAATAGAACTGTAGCAGCCGGGGTGTGAGAGCAAGGCCAAGGCCAGAGACGTTCAACTGGAGAAGCAAATCAATAAACAAATACATAACCAAACCAAGTGTTTAAAATGTGGCGAGTGCAATCCAGAAGATGCATGTGGGAGAGGCGGAGGGCACTTCATGCAGAGGACACGGGCTGCGGGCGCGACAAGGAGCGACGTGTGGCTGGTGCAGCCAGGGCTACGGGGGAGGGAAGATCAGAGGCGGAAGGGCAAAGCCCGCTCGTGTCCTGGGCGTGAAAGGCGGGCGCGGCGTGGAAAGGAATTTTAACTTCACCCGGAGGACGTTAGAAACCGACAAAGGATTTTCAGTGGACGTATGCTACTTTGGTTTTCTGTTACTGCATCACAAAGCTCTTCACAATTTAATGGCTAAAAATAACAGCAGTGTAGAAGTCGTCATGATCCTGGGGGTGTCTGGAAGGCAGTTCTCTACGTGGGGTCCGCTGGCAGGTCCCATGCCCCTGCGTTCGGCTGGGAACTCGGCTGGGGCCTAAAATCCAAGACGCATTGCTCATGTCTAGGGTCCTGGTGCTGACTGCCGGTTGTGGCACCTCCTTCCCGATGACGTGGCCCTTCTTCTGCCAGACCGTCTGCCTCACTACGTGGTGGCTGGGCTCGACAGGAGAGATTTCTGGAGGACAAGCTCTGGTGTGCTAGCACTTACCGAGTCTCCAATTGCTGATAGATGATTGGCCAAAGAAAGCCAATGGCCCGCCCCCAAGTCAGTGCAGGGCACGACTACTCAAAGGCACGAATACTGGAGGCGTGCTTATTGGGAGCCGTTGACATGGGAATCCACTACAAATATGAGAAAGACACCTTCACACCGGATGGGGAATGGTGTAGAAGGGTGCAAAAAAGCATCAGTTAAAAGCTGTTATTATATCCCAGGCAAAAGATAAAGAGGAACTAAACTATACTCAGTCCCTAAAGAACAAAATTAAGGCAAGACCATTACTAGAGTAGGATAAATAAAACCTGGTGATGTATTCCATGTGAGAGGCTAGGGAGGGAGAGAAAAAGATTGAGAGTAAGTAACTTAGTTGCAGACATCTAGTAGAGAGTTGTACACATCGGTCTGGGGGCATTTAAAAAATATGGGTCGTGTTTTGGGAATGACCCCTAAAGCCAAGGAAATATAGTAGATCATGGAAAAGAGAAGACAAGAGAAGTGACCATTCAGAGATTGAGATAAATGGTTAGAAACATGAAAGTCAAAGAGAATAGTCTTATTGGGGAAACTCGGGATAAAAATCAACAAAGAGACAGATCAATATTGTCACATTTGAGGTCAAGTAAAATAAAGATGTAAATTTGTCATGGTAACTGGTAATGAGGAGGCCAATGACACCCTTTGGGGTTGCCAGTTGAGTAGGTGGGGATGGTGAAAGTGGTGAACTGGCAAAGACCCCAAATTAGCTTTCACTTTCTCTATGATCCTCTGACCCCTGCTGCTGCTGCTGTTTAAGTTAGTCCCGTGCCTGTGGCTCTGTGACCCTTGAGAGAAACCTCCCCACCTGTCCACCCACCATATACCTCGCTGCCCGGGATGTAATCCAAAGGTCACACGTCCACGTGTTCACAGGTACCCAATAGCTGGAGGACCGAGCTATGGCACCAGTTATATCCTCTGTCACAAAATGCCACTTGGCATAATCTAAGCAGCTGCCATTTAATGAGACAGAGGGAAAAGTGAGGGCTACTTGGAAGATGAAGGGATCATGTAAATTACTGGTGAGTTGATATGTTTGCCATTTACAGCTGAAATCTGGGTTGACCACTGTAATGTGGCCATCAGTGTAGAAAACTGTTAAATGTCAGGTTGGGGGCATAAGGAAACCGTATTGCCAGGTACTAGCATCATTTATAAAGCAAAATTCCAGTTACCTGAAAAGTTACTCCGACTGTGACCAAAATTCTGCTTGTGAGTGAAGTGCTTTGTTTTATTTCGTACAAAAGCCATAAAATCGTACAAACTTAAACCGGAGGCCACAGAATAAAGATTTCTTCTTTGTCCTAAGTTTTATGTGACATGTGGCAAGGATCTAAGCAAAATGTGTTTATGAATGTAATTCAAATATCACATGACCCTTAAGTTCTACGTGTTCTCAGCTCGTGGCTCCCCACCCTTGTACATACTTAATTTTGAAACCTAAGGCCCTCCTTTTTGTTTCTGAGGATACCCAAGGAGAGAAGAGAGGGAAGGTGGGTTCTGTTCATGAGTTCCCCTGCCTTCCAGGCTTCTGCTTCTTCATGTGCATTTTCTGTTCTGCTCTGAATGAAGCTGGTGCTTCATTCAACCACTTTGAGTGTCTGAAATATCCCTAACCTCACGAAGCCTGTGTAAGAATATAGACTTTATGGGGCGCCTGGGTGGCTCAGTCGGTTAAGTGTCCAACCTCAGCTCAGGTCATGATCTCCCAGTTCGTGGGTTGGAGCACTGCGTCAGGCTCTGTGCTGACAGTTCAGAGCCTGGAGCCTGCCTCAGATTCTATGTCTCCCTCTCTCTCTCTACCCCTCCCCTGCTCACACTCTGTCTCTCTCTCTCTCTCCCAAAAATAAATAAACATAAAAAAAAAAAAGAATATAGACTTTATATGCTGAGCACAATGCAAGAAGAGTGGATTTTTTTTGTTTTTTTTTACACTGCAGTGTCACAAAATTTCTTTACCTTTTTTGGCTTCTCTACCCTCTTCTCTCGTTCTCGAAAGTAGCTGTCATCTCTTCCCCTCTGTTTGAGCTGCAAAACAAAAATCTTCATCTCTGGTCTCATGCAGGGAGCCCACCTCTGGGGTATTTCAGCTGGTTCCCCCTTTGCTGAGCGGGGTTCATGTAGATTCCCCACAAAGGTACTCTCTAAGAGGATGCCAGCTGTGCGCATATCCTTCCGACCCTATCGCATATCTGTTCAAAGTCTGGCGATCATATGGCTGAGATTTCTCCAGGACGGTTTTAAATGTCATGCAATATTACTATTTTCAATAAATCTGATTCATTCTAGGTATGAAAAATTAATTAATGTGTGTGTGTATATATATGTATATATATATATACATACATATATATATATACATACATATATATATATATTCAGAACCTGAAAAAAATAGTTGATCAGATCACGTGTTTAGTTTTTATTTTTTGAAAAACATGGTCATTGGTAGAATCCATGACTTGCAAAGGTGAAGAAAACTACTTGGAAGCCTATCCCATTACTTATACCCAATGCTGATTTTTGCAAAAAGAAAGTAGGAAGATCTGGATACAGTGTTTCTACAGTGATAGCTGTGGCCTACCTAGTGTCCCAGGGCCCACGCACCTCAGAGCGACAAGGAACTAATAATGCTGCTTCGAATGCTTAGAGAAGCCTTCACACACCATCTTCACAGTTGTGAAGTCAACGTCATTGTATTTGTTTCACGCACGAAGATACAGAATCTCAGGAAAAAATCTGAAAAGACTGTTCCCATTCTCCACCATTTCTAGAATAAGCGTGCTCTCCAGGGCTCCGGACTGAAAACGTTAAGTTAAATTTTGACTCCGGCATTTATATTAGGAGTCTAAGTTTGGGCAACGTGGCTCCCTTCCCCGGGCTCCAGTGTTGGCATCTGGGGCATAATAAACAGCATCTACCTGCGAGGCTCGTGCTGCGTTTTAAATGAGTTCATACAAGTAAAGTTCTGGAAGAATGCTTTGACGTAAGAAGCACGTGCTAAAATCCGGCTCTTCAACCTATTTTCAGACAAAAGAGTAAGGGGACATTTTAAAAGGTACTTCTCATAGCAGAAGTTTACATAAGATTCTAGAGAGTAGCATATACTTGATTAACATTTTGCCATTTCTGTGATATTTTATTTAGTCTTTATCGCCAGCAGCACAGGGAGCTGCAGGATTCCCAAAGCCTCAACTCCACGTGGCCCCTGAAGTCCCTGCCCCAACCCTCCTGGTCCCTTCTCTGTCTCCCTGACCCCAGAGAGGACGGATCCCTATAGCTGCAGCACAACTCAGGTCTGGGCCCCAGACGTTGGCCACGTGATCACCAAAGGGTACGTCAGTTTGAAGGGTTTGGTTGAAATTTCTGCTTGAAGTCACCGAATTCAGGTTCATTACACAGATTGAGCAGTTCCGAGCAATTCTTCAGCGTTTTTTGTCTTTTCCTGTTCAATAAAACTCTGTATTCAGAATAAACCAATCCTCCACCAATTTTTATGACCGGTAATTGAGATAGCCCAATGAAATGAATTCATCTTTCCCAAAATGTACTAATGTGTCATGTGTCGTGAGTGCATTTTCTCTCTTGGCCTTGTTTTTCATTCATTTGACATGGTACTTGAGAGAGATTATAAAATGTAACTTATGATGTTCAGCAACACTAAAAAAGATAAAAATGACCAAACCACTGGACGATAATACCATTAAGGTTTGGTGTAGTTGCCGAGACTTCTTTTTCTTGCCATACGCATTTGGGCATTCAGACCTTTGCGAGTATGTAATTATATATAAAAACATAGCTGTAACAGGATCTCTTACCATTTTTCCATGATCACAGACAGGGGTCTGCATGATCTGTTATAGCTGTATATTCTGACTTATAAAACAAATCCCTTAGTGATAGACATTTAAATGTTTTACCATTTAGGATTATAGAAACTGCCAACTTATTTCTTTGAACTTAGTTACCAAAGTAAATATAAGAAAAGGAGACACAGGAAGAGACTGCAAAGTATAAGATCTCATGTCATGTTCAGGTTTGCTCCTAGAATTATACGTGTGAGTGTGTCTATGGCTTTACGTGCAAAGTTACATTGGAATTACAAGTGGGTTCCTTGTTCGGCCACACGGTTTATTTAAGCCCTCGTTTCTCACCAAGCCTTAAGCTCTATAAACTCTCTACTTAGGTGGTTCTTTTTAAGAGTTTAATAATTTGTTAAAAAAATTTTAATGTTTATTTATTTTTGAGAGAGAGAGAGACAGAGAGAGAGAGAGAGAGAGAGAGAGAGAGGCAACGTACAAGCAGGGGAGGGGCAGAGAGAGAGGGAGACACAGGATCCAAAACAGGCTCCAGGCTCTGAGCTGTCAGCACGGAGCCGGATGCAGGTCTCGAACTCACGAACCTTGAGATCATGACCTGAGCCGAAGTCAGATGCTTAACCGACTGAGCCCCCCAAGCGCCCCAAGAGTTTAATAATTTAGCATTTGGAAAGTTTCATTGGCGTTTGTAATTAGTGTCTCCATGACTGCCTCACCAAAATTTTAATGTATCCCCAGCCATAATTTTTGGCTCTAAATCAAAGCCACCTGAAAGGTGCCCAGCTTGGGTACCACCTCCAAAACCCACATTTCACTGGCCATGTCAGCATGGGAGACTGTTCATCAGTAGCAAACAACCATGACCCAATAGGTCACTGGGACCTTCATGACGAAAGGGTTGCGTATGTAAAAGACCTCATTTTTAGCTCACACACACACATACACAAATCCATATTTATATGCATGTTGTATGTATACGTATACATTATGTACATTACGTATATACATTACATTATATTGCATATACACATTGTATTTATACATATTGTGTTGCATTAGAATACATTTTATGTTTACCTGCACAAACACACACACACACACACATATACACACACAAACTGAAATCCTAAACTTCTAGCCGTCTTCCCCATTCTTTTGATAATTACTTGTCGGGAGCTTTAACTAAAATTTATCAGAGGAATATAGCCTAGAACAACAATTTCTTTTGTTGAGACTCAACTAACAATAGCTCATGCCTACCGCAGCAGTTTCCCCCAGAAGGATCCCCAAGCACTCAGCAGAATACATACATAGAATTAGCATCACTCACCCAGTGGAGGGAGGCATGTGAACTCCAAAAGCCATTCTTCACCTGCCACGTTACAAAGCCCAGCACAGTGGGATTTAAGAGCATGATCAAAGAGTAACTTTCCTCACTGAATCTCCAGGGGATTATAGGGTGACGGTATAATTACCCTGGTTAGAATTTAGCCAGCCACGGAATTAACACTATCTCCACTCTTGTAGGAACAAAGAGACAGGAGAGGACCCGAAGGTCTTTAATGGCCAAAAGAGGTCAAGCCCTCAGTTTTATATCTCACCCCAGAGACACATGAGATATTTCCCCCCTGACCAGAATGCCATCCAAGGCTGTCCCTTCTATTTTTTAACTAGACGGAAGAAAATAGTCATTATTTTAATAGTGTATTGCACTTACGTTGCCAAGGCTACCTAGAGACCCCAAGGCCTACAGCCTAGCAGGTAATCACAGTGGAAAAGACAGCTTGGTCCCTTCTGCCACGGTCATGGATAGAGAAATGCCTTCGTCTGCAGGAAAGCCATATTGTTTGAAGAAAGAAGACACGGGATAAAGAGATCCCCTTAACGGTGAAGATTTTATTTATCTGGCTGTACTGACATGAATTTTAAGCCCTTGACGGTGAGAGCCTTAGCAAATTTTGAGGTGAAATGGTTCCTAAGATATTCTTCGTTATCACCCCCAGTGGCAGCCGCAACTACAGTCCAGGCCATGAACTTCTCTCCCCTCCTCACATGCTTGTCGTTTATGTCTATCCCCATCTCAGCGTCCGTCAAGGTCACTGTGAGGGTCTGAGGGCCAGAGAAGCTGTGAATTCAACTTCCCTGCTTCCCTTGGTTTGGTAGCTCTGTGTACACATGCAGAAAAGCACACAGCTCTCCTAGAACTATTTGTAGGCTGTTTTATGAACGCCGATCAAAAGTTTTCAAGGGTTCGCACACCCTTAATTAGCAGCATCTTGGGCTCTTCTACCAAGACGCAAGAGGCACCCATGCCCTCAAGAAAAGCCAGCTAGATCTGGGCATTTTCTTCCTTTATAGTAGGAAAGTTTGAAGAATAATTTTACAATTAGGTAACATTAAGAATGATGAAAGCTGGAGAGTGGAAAGCAGCCAGAATTAATTACTTACTGGAGGGTCTGCTCAGGCCTCTTTGGCAGTGTTCACACTGGTTTTATTATGGCACATTAACCCCTGGTATTCAGTGTAAGGGCGCAGTTCAGCCACAGACTTCGGGGCCTCTGCTCCTCCCCGTTGCTGGTTCCTCCTGCCCAGCTCTGCTCCTGTGCAGCCACATCTCCTTGGCATTTTCTCTCTCTTATTCGTTTCATCCATCTGATCGCTACGCAGACATGCTAGTTCTCGAAATGAAACTCCATTTGGAGAACGCTGTGGTTGTACTTTCCAGCTACTTGTCTCTCTTCAGCTTCCTGAAGGCAGTTCGCATATATCTACCCCAGATGGGACGGGCGTCCGAATGAATGAATGCCTGGTAAAAAAAAAAAAAAAAAAAAAAAGTCAGTGATGACTGCAACTCCCTTCTCCGACACTTGTCTAAGAATCACGTATTAAACACTTCACTCTGCACAGGGAGTTCTTTTCAGGTTATGGGAAACATAAACATGCTTGAGACATGGCTCCCAACATCAGAATCTTACCTGTAAAGAGAGATATTAATGTAAAAAGAACACATTCATGCGGTGTTTTAGGAAACAATGTCATACTTTTATAAAGCATAAGACTATATATTATATTGAGACATGCTGGCCGAAGTATGATTGCTTATTCAAGGTAAAAAGTAATTATTTAGAGAAACACAGGAAAATACTTACTTTAGTGCCCATGTTATGTATAAAGGTCACTTTGGACTCTATCAATCCAAGAAGACCAAAAACATTCTAATAATGTCAGGACACTAATGAAATTTCTAGCATTCCCTTGTGTTGGGTCAGAAGCTGCATTATTCATGTTTGAATATGAAGAAATATATGCCATTTACTTTCAAAAGAAATTTTAAACTCCTTGATTACAAACTGGTACACAACAAAACCAAAACACTGAACAGAAAAACAGAAAAGAACACCTATGTGAAAAATCTAGACTAACATAATTTCCATGATTGAGCATTAAATCCAGCCCTGAAATTCCTCTGTCCAATGCAAAATTGGAAATATTATGAGAATTATCTCATTATGGCAATTCCCATTTCATAATGAAAAGCTCACACTAGTTATATCGAAGAAATAAATATTCCCTATGCAAGAGACTATGTTTGAAGAACGTAAGGGATATAATTTCAACCACAATTTTGTGAAATGTGCAGGAATCTTTTTCATGTAATTGCTCTTACGTTGAATCTGTTTTTAAGGTTTTTAATTATTTTTGAGGGAGAGAGAGAGAGAGAGAGGGAGAGAAGGCAAGCAGAGGAGGGCAGACACAGAATTTGAAGCGGACTCCGGGCTCTGAGCTGTCGGCACAGAGTCCAACGTGGGGCTTGAACTTACAAACCATGAGATCATGACCTGAGCTGAAGTCAGATATTCAACCAACTGAGCCACCCAGACGCCTGGATCTTACATCGAGTTTTAACAAACATTGAGAGTCCGGAGACAACTCAATAAAAATGGGAATTCTGAGGGTTGTCAAAAGTGTGGAACAACTTGGACTCCTATATTGCTGGTAAGAACACAAAACATTAGAATAACTTTAGAAAACAGATTGGTAGTTTCCTATAAATTTAAATACTCTTACAAAATGGTAGAGCAATTCCATTCTCGGTTATTTACCCAAGAAAAATAAAAACATCCATCCACACAAAGACCGGTATATAAATGTTCTTAACAGCTTTGTAACAAAACCCCAGACTGAGTCAAACCCAAATATCCATCAACCGTTGAATGGCTAAATAAATGGTTATGTCTCTATACAATAGTATGTTCCTCCTAAAAGTCAACAAAATGTCCCTACTCTCATGGAGTTTATATTCTCATGAGAGAGACAAACAAGTAAGCAAATAAATATATATATGAACAGTGACGGGTAGCAAACCCTGTTACAAAGAAAAATGAAGGAGATCATAGGATGGAAAGTAAAGGGGCATGGGCAGGTAAGAGTTGCTATTTTCGAGCATTTTAGGGGAGATGGTCAAGGAAGACCTCCGAGTGAGTACTATCTGAACAGAGATGGGAAGGGAAGGAAGGAGTCATCTGTGAAAATATCTGGACGTATCTGGGCGCCGAGATAACAGAATGCGAAGAATCTCAAAGAGGGAAGCAATATGGTGTTTCAGAAGAACAGGACATCCTGCGCGGTGGGGACCACAGGAAGCCAGAGCAAGAGAGTAGCACACGGATAGACACAAAGTCGTTTTCTATTTAGTGTGTTAGAACTGTCATCTTCCCCATCTTCGATCAATGGCCCTAGACTTTAGGACAGTTATTTACATTAGACACGTTCCTGGCAAAGTACTTTTGGTCTTTCCCCCAAGGGGACGGTGTTCAAAGGCAGTTTTAGCCCTATACGTATCGTTTGTCAGTAACCGTAAGCAATTGGTTAAGCAATATCAGAAGACAGCATATATATTTGAATCCCCAACAAACCTTCCAAGCTGCCTACCACATCTGTAGCAAGTCGGAGATTTTACATAAGATGTACTGTTGCTGTGGCAACATTGACACCACTCCCTCCAGCAACTGCAACAGCAAGGTGTTTTTACCATCTTCTGATGTAAGGAGGAATCCGGGGAGATGTTATCTCAAGTCATTGTCACTTGTTCTTGAGAAAACATCCTCAGAGGAATTGCAGCTCCTAAATCCTTCATTCTCTCTTACTTAAGGAATGTAGAACTATTTCAAGTCCCCAACCAAGATCTGTGACCTCCTTCCTTTCTTCCTTCTTTCCTTCTTTGTGTCCATTTTCCTTCCCTCCCTCCCTTCCTTCCATCCTTCCTTCCTTCCTTCCTTCCTTCCTTCTTTCCTTCTTCCTTCCCTCCCTCCCTCATTCCTTCCTTCCAATATCCATTCCGTAATTATTTAATGACCACATACTATGTGTGTTAGACACTATTCTAAGCTCTGGAGATATTGTGGGGGGATAAAGCAGGTGAAGGTGCTGATTTATGGAGCGTAACTTCGAATAAGAAAGGCAGATAATAAATGTAAGTGAACAGAAACGTAAGATATAAACAACGATAAGTGCTACGAAGACAATAATATTGTATAGGCAGAAAGGGTGTAGGTCAGTGTGGTATTTACAGGGGCCCATCAAGGAAGTCTAAGGACTGATACTCAGGTAGGGACCTGAGGAAGTGACAGAGGAACAGCCACAAGGAATCTGGTGTCAGAACATACTTGGATTATTCACAGAACTGTGAGGATGCCAGGGGCGGGGGGAGAGGGAGAGCGGGAGGGGAGGATACAGCGCGACTCCATTTGTAGAGGGCATTGCCATTCTTAGACGGACACTGGGTTCTGTTTTAAGCATGATCATGGGAAGTTATCGGGTGACTGGATGGCTGACTGGAGAATGACAGGACCTTGTATGTATTTTTAGAGTCGCACTCTGACTGCAGAGTAGATAATATACAGCAGGAATGTTGGTGGAAAGAGGGGAAGCAGGAGAAATTAGGAGGTTACTTCACTGTTCCATGTTAGACTTAGACTAGTGTGGTCGCCTTCATAATTTATGTAGCATTTGAATTTAGCCTGGAAGGATGGTGTGTCAGGATTCCATCCATCTAAATGTAGAAACCCGATTGCAGTGACTTAGCCACATAGAGAATTCAATTTTTCTTCTCTGAAATAAAAGGTCTGGAGATACGCCTTCCAGAAGAGGTGCAGCCGCTCGAGAAAGCCACCAAAAAACACAGGCTCCTTTGGGTTTCCTTTTCCACTATCCTTAATATATGCCTGTCTTCCTCCTGGTTGCAGGATGGTTGCTTCGTCTCCGGGCACGGCAGCCACCTTCCAGGCAGAAAAAAAAGAGAACAATTGGGAAGAAGGTCAGGAAAGCAAAAACATCACAGGTGCTCCTCAGAAGCTTTTGCTCCTGTTGTGTCCACCCGAACTGAATGACATGACCAGAAGGCGTGAGACTCTGAGGATGGGGATATTTTTAATGAGGCACATTTCTACCACAAGCACGGTTGGGGCTCTATTGGTAAGGAAAAAGAGAAAATCAATATTTGGTGAGCAACGAGCAGTGTCTACCAATGGAAGGATTGACACAGGTGAGGAGGGAACGGAAGGCGAAAAGACCATTCGAGAGAAAAGAGGGGCAGAAGACAAGAATGAAAGGTAAAAGCAAGCAAACAAACAAACAAGAACAAGAACAAAAATAGAACCATGGGTAATCGAAAGGAAAGATGGGGAAGTCAAAAAAGTCTCTGGCATTTAGCGGCTCTGTCCTAGGGGTAGTACCTATTAGATAAATCTAGAAACTCAGCTGATGTGAACCCACAGGGGTTTATGCAGGAGTCAAACTGACACCACAGCAAATTCAGGAAAATTAAGGGAGAATCAAAAGATCGTCCACACAATAACGATCCTTCACCCTTGGGACACTGGTAAAGACACACTGAGATAATTTGTGTGAAGAGTTTAGCCCAATTCCTGGCACGTAGGAGCTAAGACCCCCGCTATATGATACCCGCAAACGGAGAGGGGCGACAGGTAGGGTGCACAATGAGAGGGAATGAGAGCAGGAAGCAGGCTGAATCAAAGACGTGTTCACTATCTTATAGGAAATGTGTAAGGGTCACACTGGAAAACTAGAAGGAGGACTGTAGTCTTTCTCATGTATTGAGAGGAAGGGGGAAGGAGTCAGAGGTGTTCGTTTTGATCCATACAATAGAGAAATGGTGATATCAATATGGCAGAAAATTTTATTGGTACATTGATTCAGGCAGAAGTGAATGCAAGGAATGTCCCCCACTCCCACACCAAGAATTCTTTGTGTTCTGAGTCTGGGCTTTCTGTAGTAAGGAGGTCACTCTTAACTTTTTATTGCAGGGCTAAGAACAGGGATTGAAAATACTACGAGACAATCTCCCGCTCAGTGATGTGGGGAGTTTAGATCTACTAAGGAAAGCTTGGCATGGAAGTTGATAAAAGGCCAAAAAGAGGAGATAAAGGGTTTGTCTCTCCAAGACTGGCAAGGTCCTTGTGGTTCCAGGAGGGATGGGTGCCGGTGTCTTCCTCTCAAAGCTCAAAAGCTGAAGTGTTCTCTTTGGGGTTGATGCAAGACTGGCGAGATGGAGGTCACCAAAACGGATGCAGGGCGCAGAGAGGCAAGACAGCAGGCGGGGGGGGGGGGGTATGCTGGAGCCATGGGGCAAAGGGGCCCAAATGACAGAGCACAAGGGGTGGGCGGGTCTAATCTATGTCTCCCTTGGGGGCCCCGGGCTGGAGCGGGGGGCAGGCCCCACCCCTCGGGGACAGCTGCATTGTAAAAGTCCACTGATCTCTTAGCTCCGGCAAAATTGAGAAATTAACCGTCCTAGCCCCTCACCCTGTGACCCTCCAAACTTTAAAGAGGACGAGTGCGAGTGGCCACACTACTTTAAGGGCTTGCAGGTCAGGTCTGCTTCAATCAACTAAAACAGACCCACGTTAGGGAGTCCAGATTTAAAATGTCATTGTAAGGCTTTATGGTCGGACCATAAAACAAAACAGATTTATGATATAAATAAAATACAGCTCCTTTTCTTAGAGCTTGCTCACAAAAACTCTCTCTCTCTCTCTCTCTCTCTCTCTTTTTTTTTTTTTTTTTTTTTTTTTTTATCCTGGGTACTCTACTCCTCTTTGGGGCCATGCCCTCTGTCGGAAAGGAAACCGTGTCAACCACCCACCCTTTGGGAGAAAAGCAATGGCCTGCTTGTTGGCTCCTCTTTTTTTTTTTTTTTCTGTTGGGGTCATCTTAATTGGTCCCAAGCTGATTTGGAGAGAGAAAGCCTGGGATTCTCACCTGGAGAGCTGACTTCCCTTGTGACCGAAGAGCTGGGAAATGCTCGGGGGAGGGACAATGCCTCCCCTCCTTGCGGAGAAGGACCCTCCTCTAACACACTCACCCAGCGCAAGGAACACGCGCAGGAGCAGGACATTTGTCGTGCAAATCAAAGAATAGAAGCTGCTACCAGCTGCCCCTTCGCTTCGCTCGATCCATTTTTGGTTCAGCTAATTGAATTTCCCTCTGATATCCTCCATCCTCATTTCAGGCTGGCAGAGAGCAGTGCCATTGGCGGCACAGTTCCATGTATGAATTGGCTGCCAGACCCGCTGCAGTCAACTCCTTCTTGAACTCTCTGTGTGCAAGTTCAGAGAGCACCCTTCTACCATCATCCCACCATGGCACTTCCAAATGGCTGGATATAATTGGGTTCAGAGGAGTTCAAAGCCATGCTCCGGCATCCTTGTATCAAAGCTCATTGAACAACAGGGGAGCCGTGCACTGAAATGCAGGCATGGGGTGAGGAGAGTTATTAGTGGAATACATTCAAATCTGTCACGCTAGATTCCTGGGTACACAACTGGGTTTTGGTTCAGCTTTTAAGAGTTCAGGTGTGGTCCCCAGGAGATGGCTCCTATAATCGCTGTAAAAATATCTCATTTGTACTAATGCACTTTGCCCATTTCATAGCAGATCCTTGTGAGGCTAATTTACATTTTTTTTTAAATGTCAAGGCGTTCTCCAGAGATTGTTCATTCATTATATTTATTTTCTTGGACATGATTTTAACAAACCTTCCCCCGAAGAGCTTGCGGCTATTAACTGGGCTGAACGGTGGCTCAAAGGAGAGTTAAAAGCGAATGGTCTAAGGGAAAGGATTGGGCCGCAGCACCCCAAGGGTATTCATCTGCCCCCAAACTCATTTCATTGATTCTTCGTTCACAGGCCATGAACAAGAAGAGAAAGAGGAAAAGCCTGCTATCATTCAGCGGGATGGCAGATTCCAACCACTGCTAAAAGCGAAATTCTGCCACTTTCTGGTGTTAGTGGGGAGTACTTTAGGACTTTAAGAACAGTAATCATGTTAAAGTGATATCCGGCGATCCAGGAAGGGCATGATGGGGAGCATGAATGTTATGGGTGTCAGATGCCTGCAAGATAGTCCTCCTTCACTTAGAGCATCTTCTCAAACTCCGTCATGGTGATAGCCCCGGCCAACCATACTTTCCAGAATGCATATTGCCCACCTCCCACAGTTAGCACCAGGGACGCCTATGATCAAGGTGACCCTAAATATCTCCTTGAAAAGGTTCTTGTCCAATGCAACATGGACAAATGTGGACTAATGGAGGAAGAGCTTCTTTAACACAACTGACAGAGGCTATCCGTCCCCCCATTCAAATACTTCCAAGGCCGGGAAGTCCCCCTTCTCCTAAGGCAACTGCGTTCTCTCTGGTAACAATCTGAATTTTTAAAAAAATTCTCCCCTCACGGTACTGAATCTGCACCCAGGATTTTCACTGTTTAAGTGGATCTTTTGGAACACTAGACAATTATTTACTCTCATTCTCACAAAAATAGGTCTTCCACTGAAAGAAATAAATTTTTATTGCTCATTCACCATTCTCGTAGTTCATAAATACTTATTGGGTCCTAGGACATGGCAGGTCTGGGCTGGATGCTGGGGACTTGATGGTGTCCCTCTTCCTACAGCACTCAGCATCTGGTGAGAGCTACAATAATGCCAAATGCCACCATTCCCTTAATTCACTTCTCTCTAGATAAAATGTTTCATGTCATCTACTCCCTTCTAAATAAAGATGGCAGCCTCTCATCCACCCTCTGGCGCCTCTTACGCTGAAGTTCTTGACTTGTGCTACCTAGAGATGAACAGAGATCTTCACCTTCTGTCCCAATGTTTTCTGTTCTGGGGTTTCAGCCCAATCCAGCATTCATGGGATCCACTGTTGTCTAAGATTTGGTTTACGTTGACAAAAACAAAAAACAAAACAAAAAAAAAAACCCCTTTCTATCTTGTTCCAAAAGATAGGGGAGGTGGGGGTACATTTACCTAAGCAGTTTCAAAGCAGGCTTAGCACGAAAGGAAATAATACAAGTCATAAAATTGTCTGGAGCCCCCCTCTTGCCCCCCCTCCTCCTGGGGTCCATACTGATTGTGCCTCTCAGTTGAGGTCATAGAGTCAACGTCTCCATCTTCCCTGATCTTTTCAGAAATTTTTCTGTTGTCACTTCAGAGTGACCTTCCCTGACCGCCTCATCCAAAACAGGATGCATCTATTCTTAGCATCTATTCTTTCTCTTACTTTGCTTTATTTCCCCCTGATACTTGTAACTAACTAAAATTATGTTATTTAGCACTTGTTTGTTTATCTATCCATTCCATCACCTCCAATAGAGCTCAGTTGCAGGAGGCCAGCAACTCAGTTTTACTCAACACGGAATCTCTAATACCTAAAAAAGTGTCTCGTATCCTGGGTACAACAGAGATGTTTCCCAGATGGTGGAATGGATGGATGAACATGTTAAATGGAGGAAGAAATACCTGCTCAATCTCATCTGATTGGGTCTGGGTCTGACGATACCCAGCTGCCTGCCCAGCTCTATGTTTTAAGTATAACTAAAACACTATTTTACTCCTGCTGTGCCCCATAAGGGCAGGAAAAGATTGCAATGAACCCTCACTCGACATCTGTGGGGAAAACAATGTCCATTGAAAGATTCCACAGATTCCCAGGGCGGCCTGTAGCTCTAAGCTCCTTCTTCCACTGAACCAGTGCAGTGCGTAGATAATCTCAGTCTTGGAATTCAATTTTCTCACATTTTCACAGACAACTACTCACATGCAGCACCAGGGAGAAGTCTGAAAAGCCAAATAGGCAAAAAAAAAAAAAAAAAAAAAAAAAAAAAAAAATCAAAACAAAGCAAAACAAAAAAACAAAAACAACAAGAAAACCAAACCAACCAACCAACCAACAAAAAAACAGCCCCCACACATAACATGAAATACCCTGATTCCTCAGTTGCCCTGCCATGGGACTTAGCTCCTCTTTTTCTCTCCATCCAGTTCTCATTTTACAACTCTCCCCCACCCTCTCAGGAGCAAATAAAGAATTCTGCTTTCTCATGCAGAACAATTAGGCAGTTTCGACCGTCAGCCTCCAAACTCAACTTCGGCCCTCTCTGTGTACATGCAAAGGCCAATCAAAAAGTTAGTCATTGATCAACATCATCTCGTCCTCACTGTCCGAGGCAGAGTTCTAAAGATGCCCTCCCCACGATTCCTGTCCCCTGGCTATTGAAACAAAAGCTGATGGAGTCTCTGCTGGGAAGATTTTGCAGATAGTTGAAGCCCCCCAGTCAATTGACCTTAAAATGCAGAGATTATCGAGGTGGGCTTGACTCAGTCAGGCGATCCTTTCAATAGCAGAGAGTATTCTCTAGCTAGTAGCAGGAGAAGTCAGAGAGATGCAAAGCATAGGGAGATGTGACCTACTGTCACTGGCTTGAGGATGGGGTCACCCACATGAGAAGGTGAAATTCAGTGGCCTTGAGTTGACAGAGGCCTCCGCCTAACAGCAGGCAAGAAATCGGAGAAATCTGTCTTTCAAGCACAGAAAACTAAATTTGGCCAAAACCTAATTGAGGTTGAAAAGAGATTCTGCCCTCGAGGCTCCAGAGAAAAGCCCAGGCCGGCCAACACCTTGATTCCAGCCTGGCAAAACCCTACGCAGAGAACCCATCTGAGCCCTGCCAGATTTATGACCCACAGAACTGTGAGTAATACATTTGCGTTGCCTGAAGTTGGTACATTTGTGGTAATTTGTGACACAGCAATAGTAAACTAACATAATCACCATCACTTCCATCTCTGGTTATACCCCATGCCCTTTGCTAAGCACTCCGCGTAATTATCTCATCTAATCCTGGCACCAACCACTGCTTGGATGATACAAATATCCTTATTTTATAGGCCACAGAGGCCTTTAGAGGGCAGGAATCTAGATGTGCATGTGTAAATGGTAGAACCATAATTCAAATCCAAGCAGCCAAGGCTCTTAACCAATACGGGTTTCTGCCTCCTTAAATTACCACACGTCAGGTTCCACTCTGTGACTTCTACAGACAGCTCTGGCTTCTTCCTTCCCGGATCCTCACTGGGAAGTATTCTTTCTTTCTTCCAATTACCTAATTGGATCATGACCTTTTTCAGATGAACGGCTGCCTGGTGCCTCGACCCCTAAGACCTTTGCACACAGTGAACTAGAACAGAAGGAAATATGTCTTGGTGAGGGCAACATCATTTGGGGGGCAACACACGTTTCCATGCGTTACCCAAAGGCCAGCTTGCACGTCTGCTGTTTTGCAGGGGGGACCTCATCACAAGGATTTGGACATCCTGGCACATGTCGGTGATATCCAGATCATGGGCTCACATGAAACTTGAGCTCCACTAGAAACTTGACCTTCAAAGTGCAGACCGGACCTCAGGATGAGTTGCTCATGTGGGAACCCAGAATACCAGCTCCTGAGAACGTGTGCGTGTGCACGTGTTGTTGCTCAGTAGGGAGACACTATTGGTTCCTAAACGTTTTCTGTGTCCTGAGTTTCACAGGTTGCACATGGCCTTCGTATTGGGCTGTGACGTCTCGATCCGAAGCTAACCAGAAAGGCCAAGTCCAAAGGGAATTTAAAAGATACACTACATCGTCCCATGAGAATAATAAGTCCCTCGGCTTTTAGAGAGTGAGGGACCCAGAAAGGAAGATACTCTATGGAAAATATGTAAGATTTTAAGATTACAGCAGAATTTTTCTTTTTTTTTTAATTTTTTTCAATATTTATTTTTGAAAGACAGAGAGAGACAGAGTGTGAGTAGTGAAGGGGCAGAGAGAGAGAGGGAGACACAGAATTCAAAGCAGGCTCCAGGCTCTGAGCTGTCAGCACAGAGCCTGACACGGGGCTCGAACCCACAAACTGTGAGATCATGACCTGGGCTGAAGTTGGACGCCCAACCGACTGAGCCACCCAGGCACCCCTATAGCAGAATTTTTCAAAGAGAAATGTATCATAGTAAAAAAAAAAAATACCCTTGTAACGTTAGATGTTCCATACTCTTCCTTGATTCAAACAAACTAAAAAAAATCATGCTGTTTCTTGGAAGCAAGATGGCCCTCTGAGCAGAGATAGGGCAAATGCAAATAAGTTTTGGTTCCAAATAAGTTTGGAACTCTAGGCTACCCCTGCCATTATCATGCTTCCTATCAGGGTAAATATGGAGTCAATGTCTTTCAGAAGTAGAGCTAATGAAGGAGAGAAAAGTATTTCCCTTTGGACTTTGGTGGAACTCCAAAAGAATCCTATTACTTCAGGAACATTCCAGACTTAGGGTCACTGCTCCAAATTTAGATCTGATCCTCAAGAATCTTATAAACCCTGTAGCTGAAGGAAAAATATGTTGGAGGGAGACAGAGGGGATTCATTTCAGTTACACATGGTAAAAAATATCCACCAATGGTGGGGACAACAGTCGATGCTGTCAAAGGTGTATGTATGAGTGAGAGGTTCTGGGTAGGGTGCTGGGTCAAGGCCAAGCAATTAGAAAAAAAGTATCAGGGGGAAAGTTTGTGGCAGAAATTGAGGCACAAATGATCTCACGGAAGACTGTGCATCTCTCTAGCCTGGATTTCCAGACCCAGATTACACTTGATTCTTTTATAACCCCCAGCTCAAAGAAGTATTGTAAATAGCATGAATAACCAGTCATTCTTAACTCCTCTTAGAACCTAGCATAAGTTACATGGAGGGAAATACAACATAATGTTAAGAGCAAAGCTGTGATACCAGTTACAGCTGGATTCAAAGGTTGACTTCACCAAATTATGTAAATCAGCACAAGTTATTTAACTTTTATGCATCTGCCCTTCTGTTTTCTATATCATGGAAATAAGAGTGACATAAGACTGAAATGAGATCACCTATATAATATGATGCTTGGCACGGTGGTTGCACTTAGAGGAAACTGAACTAAGTGTTGGCTATTATCAAGTGAAAACAGAATAGTCCCCGACAGTAAGAAAATATGTAGAGAATTAGCAAGTCTCGCATGGGTCACGTACATGTAACACATTAAAAGCGAATAAGAAATATGAGACGATCACTAGGTTGTGATAAGATGAAGGAAATATGACAGAATGGATCAGAGGAAGGAGAAAAAGAGAAAAAAAAAGAGTCACCCTCAAGATCTTAAGAAAGATCTCCCACCAATGTCCAGGTTACCCTTTCCCAATTTCCAAGAAATAAGAAACAGAACTGATGGTTGGACATTCCTGTTTGCCGTTGTGATATCCCTGTTTTCAGCTGCGATCACTGCTGGTCACGAGCAGATGTGACTACTCCAAAATAGTACTCAGTGCTGTGCCACCGCAGCTCAGTTCCCTTTTGCGATGAGGTTGCTTCTCTTAACCTTCTATTTTTTTCCCAGGACTAGGAGCCAGGTAGGAGTCGTGAGGCGAAAGCCTACATCAGAGTATCCTCGTCTATTTCAGAGACTTGTATTAACAGGCATCTAGAACAACCTCCCCTCCAGGCAACGCTGGTTAGAGAGAAACGGTGGGTTAAAACCAAAACAGGCCACGAGAACTAGAAAGATGCGAATCG
The DNA here is from genome assembly GCF_027475565.1 of Acinonyx jubatus. Classification (NCBI taxonomy): domain Eukaryota; kingdom Metazoa; phylum Chordata; class Mammalia; order Carnivora; family Felidae; genus Acinonyx; species Acinonyx jubatus. The sequence continues at coordinate 11,724,752 of NC_069385.1, read as the reverse complement.
AAAGACTAGGAATATAGAAAAATGAAAACTTTTGGTAGACACAGATGTGAGAAGGCAACGCAGAGTAAGTCTTCAGAAGGCGAGGCTGACGTCGACAACCGCGAGTTTAACAGGAACCAAAGGCGCAAAGCAAGATCATCCAGAGATAGAGATACCCAGCAAATAAAAATACAGGCTGCCCAGTTAAATTGGAAGAACTGAAAATGATTTCTTACTATAAATGTCCTGTGCAAAGTCGGGGACATACTTATATTAAAAAGATACGTGTGGTTTATCCGGAATTTAAATGTAACTGGGTGTCCTTTGTTTTACCGGCAACCCCATAGGAAGAACTCGTGAATTCATGAGCCATTAGGTCGTGTGTGGTGAAACCAGATCCGTATCAGTGAAATGTTAGAAAAGGCAATGGATTGGGAGGGAGTTGCAGGGACCGGGGGGGGGGGGGGGGGGGGGGGGACGTGAGAAGGGTGATGGTTGGAGATGCCAACAGCAGGACAGAGCAGATATGGGCACCAGGGAGGTGAATTAAGTAAAAATCAAGAGTCGAGAAAGGAACAGAGAGAACAGGGGCTGCTTATCATAAAGAGAAGCAGTGTAGTTCATCCTAAGCCAGCCACCGGGGCCCAGTGTCAGGGATTTCCTTTTATAATTCTGGGGCTTTCTACCCCAATTCTTCGTAGATGTCTCCTTTCCTCTCCTCCTGAAAGGAAACTGAGACCTTAATATTTAGATGAAGAGTGATCCCGACCAGTAAGCTTTTCTACTTCCCACTGGGTGAGGCAGTCTTTCTTGATGTGGATAGGCCAGGCCACCATTTACACCATTTATCTTTAATTCAGTAAAGATCATCGGATGCCTACTTTGTGTCAGACACTATTCTGGATGCCAGATATGTCAGCCAAGTGTATTTTCATCTCAGCCCCAACTTCCTTGCATTCACTAGGGGTGCTTCTTAAGAATGCAGATTCCTCGGCCCCTCACCACCTCTCATCGCCTCCGCAAGCGTCTGGGAATCTGCACTTCCATACTTTTAGAATCAGTGACCTACCAACCGGTTAATACAAATACATACGCCGGTGCCTTCGACTGGTGAGAAATCTGTAGGAGAAACACAACATGCAGACACTGATCCCTGGAAAATGAGATGTAGTCAGGCCGGCACCGGGTGACGTTGAAAGCCTCGTCCAAGCCACGTGGCGGGTAAATGGCTGAGAAGAGACTCGCGTCAAAGTGTTCCATTTCACAGTACAGCTAGCTCTCGCTCCACTGTGATATGCTCCCTTCTAGACCCCATGACTCAAAATAGGGCTTCTGTTAGGCTCCCAAGCCACCGTGATGATGCAGCGTTCTAACAATGGGGTTTCATCGTGACCAGAGGAAGGGGCAGATATTGCAACTCATGGCCTAGTAAAGTCAGTAAAAACTTCCTCTCTGTTCTCAGCTGCCTGTAAGTTTGCTTTGGTGCTTCGATGTACCTCCACTTTTAAGGCTCATGAGACTTAGCTGCCAACAGAAGGTGCTCTTGATTCACAGAGAGAAGCTTTGCTCTTCGGTGCGTGTCACAGAGCCACTCTGACGTACCTCCGTGCAGTTCGTGGACCCAAAGCCATGCTCCCTTCGGTAACACCTGCCTCCTGAGACCCTTGAAGCTCTCAACTGGCAAGAGTGGCTTGTTCCCACAGTGCCTCTGTGAAATAAGAAGGGGGAGGGGAGATGGTTTTATTCCCATTTTCCAGGTAGAAAAACCAAGGGGAGATTTCTTTTCAAGGCTCTAAAGGTAAAATTAGACAAAAATTAAGCACAAACACCTACCTCATCGCTTACTCCAACAGCTCATATGGTAGCCTTTCCTCATTTCCATCTATCTACTCCCTGTAGGGAATATATCGTACCTCCTTGTCTTTCCCACGACAGCTCCCAGATCAAGATGGCAGGAGAAGTCTACAGCTACGAGATTCAGAAGGGAGTTAGAATGAAGAATGTTCTCATATCCATTCAATGGTCTGCGACTTCCGGGGACCCATTAGAAACACCACCTACGATTCATCTCATCTCTGCGATAGCCTTCCAGAAGAAATATCTCTGGTATCTCCTGTCCCATCTTGTGGAAGAAGCAACGGAAACTCAGACAGACAGGTGACAAGTTTGCGATCCAGCAGGTGTAAGTGGCAGGGCCCAGAAGACCAGCTCACCTCCTCGATCCCAGGCCGGGAGCGCCTACCCCTGAAATGAACTTTATAAGCGGCTCTGCTGAGAGTTTCTGCATTTGAAGGTCTTTCTCTGTTTCACGTCTCTGTTACACGCGGTGACGCTTCTTTTATAAAAGAACATTTGCCCCAACCTTGCCAAAAGCTTTGCAGAATGCATTTTGGGGGCGGTTGGGTGGGGGGGTTGAAATTCAAAATTTACCAAGTCTGACAGCTATGAATAAGTAAAAGTACAAGGGGTCATAGCTGAATGGGAAAATGAAAAATAGCATACCAGATAAGCTTAAATTATTATCAACTTGGATTATTATAGCTTCCTCAGGTTTTTTTATAAGTAGAGTCTTTTTTAACTCATAAGAAATATTCATATATATATATATATATATATATATAGACACTCCCTCATAATAAACACAGAAGCACACTGTTCCCAGAATCTTTGGCTTGGCTAAAATATGATGATATTCTTAGTTCTTGGTATGGGGGAAAAAGCCTCTGAACACTCCAGGCTTTTTATAGCTCTGGCTCGGGGACAGCATTTGCTACAGTTAGCAGCCCTGGAAAGAAAGGAGCCAAATAATGCTAATGGGGCAAACAGAATGTAATTGCTTATGTGTGCTGGTTATATCCTGAAACAAATTGTTTCTTAATGCTGAGGTCAGACAGGGTTTAATTAGGAGAAATACAATTGGTGTAAAATTTTGCAGCAGGCTGCTTGTTTGGTGTCATGCCAAGTCAACATCTAGTCTCTCCAAATGGAAATTTTCATTAGAGGCCATTGGCAGCCCTAGTTAGGCTGAGTTTCAACTTTTCCAAGTCTCCTGGTAACGTAAACCTGAAACTCAGCATATCTCTTGCCTAATAAAGGGCTGTCCCCCTTGCATTTACAAACACTCGAACATGTGCACACTTTCTCCGTCTCTCACGTACCCAGCTGCCCCCGTCCCCCCGCCCCTCACCCCGCTGGCAAAATGCACACTTCCCATGGGAGCTAGATGAACTGAAGCAATCCTCCTCTTCTCTTGTGCCTGTTCCCTCTTTCCATATCCCCACATTAATAATAATCTTCGGTCAGCATATTATTGCTTGAAAAATATTTTCACATGCATCAACTCACCTAACCTGACCAATAAATCTCAGAGGTGAGCGGTTTTTATATTTATAGGTGGGAAATGCATTGAAGGTCACATCGATGGTTGGCTAAGAATAGATCTCCAACCTCTTGATTTGGGTCCTGGGCTTAACGAAGCCGCAGAATTCTGCATGCGCGCACGCACGCACACACACACACACACACACGCACACAGAACAGAAGATACGCTGAAAAATCTGCATTTGTTCACATCCATGAAACGTGCACAAAGCCACCTGTTTGTTACTTCCTCTTTGCTTCATTTGGTACAATATCTGTGAAGAAGTAAGAGTGAAAGGTGCTATTATGCAAAGCTGCACAAATTTCCCCAAGATTTTGCAAACACCCTTTATTGGATGTGACCCTTTTGCTGCCTCTCCTTCCATACCTGTCTTTTCACACTCTCAAAGACCTCCGTTGATGCCTGCGGCAGTAATACTGCTATTTACATTAATTTTAAGAGCCTACATCTTCACACCTTCAAGGATAAGGTTTTATCGGTGTTTCTAATACAAATCCCGTGTCTCAAAAGTGTTTAATTTATTTGGAAAATTCTGCGTCTAGGCTGCTATTGTTTCTCTCCCTTCCTCTTTTTATCCCTTCCAGCTGAAGGCAGTTTTCATTACAGTGACAAAGACCCCACTATGTTAAAGAAAATTGCACAGAGAGACCCCAAAAATCCATCTACCCAACAAAAACCTAAGTCATTTTCCCCTGCAGTATCATATCAGCAGTAACCGTCATGGGTTTAAAGACATATGGGACCAAGTCTTCATTTTTATATGTGGTTCCTATTTGCTGAGACACGAGCTCCTTGAGAGTTGAGCGACATTTCATTTAGGTGCTGGGCCTCTGGGCCCGCGCTAATGTGCCCGGTTAGGGTCAAGGTAAAGCTCTGCACAGGGCAAGCAATTACTAAGCAATCCTTACTCTTCAGCCCCGCTGGGGCCAGAAAGCCATGGGCGATCCCATTGGAAGGGGGAGTTTTCTCAGCTGCCTAGGACTCAGTCCTAGAGCAGGTTAGAGACTGGAAGTTATTGAAACTCTTCCATCATGTGAGGTCCAGCCCAGGCTTCTCGTGAATCTTCCTCTCCACTGGCCAGCTACACTTGGCCTTAGACCACGGACGCTCCTCTTTTACACTGCGCTTACACCACCGATGAAAAGTCCCCTTAAATTTGTTTTCTACATGAGTTAAGTTTCTCGCCTTTCTACATTTTCCTATATTAATATTAGTCCAGTCAGTTCTCCCATAATGCTTGTTTCCAAAGTTGTACATTTGTTTCAGGGCAACTGATGAACTAGGAGCACCGACCATGAATTACACACTTGCTGCTGCTGAGTTTTTGTCCTTGAGAAACAGAAAACTGCCTCCAGCTGAGCGGAGCTGTATGGGAATTCGTATACACACACCTCAAACATCTACCAGTCACCCTGTTTCGCCACGTGTGCCGTCGCACAAAGCCACGTTTTGGTCGTTCTTCTAGATCTGTGAACTTTTCTATTCACACCACACACACACACACACACGCGCGCGCGCGCGCACACGTACGGACGACCAAACAAATACGAAAGCACACCCTCATTCAACATCCCAAGCCTGTCTATGTGTCCTGGTTCAAAACGCCAAGCAGTCCATGTAAAAAGGAAAGCACTATCTGTATACAAAGACTGGAAGTGGAAACTGCTAAACCCTACAGAAGAGCTCCTGTTGGTGTTCGCAGTGGCTAGTTGAGCGATTTCAAACAGCGCTACGGTTTTCAAATCCAAAACAGAGTTTCCAGGTAATACAGAAGTTAATTAAAGAAAAAGGCTACACACTGCCTCAAAGGTTCAGTTCTGATGAAACAGGGACCTGTTAGGAATGCACGCCTTGGAAGAACCTTTATCTTAAAGGCAGAGAAAAATATGCCCCGGGATGTAAGTCTGCAGAAGGTCACTGCGCTGTGAAGTTCGGTTGACCCGCACCCCACCCCCTTCCAATCCAGCCTCGCCGCTTTCCTCGTGATTTCAGGTAAGCCTCTTTTCACTGCCTCGCAATGCATCACATGCAAAGCCCACTTATCGAGCTCCTAGCTTTTTTTCAGGGCAAAATGCCATATTTGCCACCAGCATTTAGCACTTGTGAACTGTGCTCTTTCGCTCTCGATGCATCACCAAGAAAGGTTTTGAATGCGATGCCCCAATCTGATTTTTTCCACAATCCCCACAGGTGTTGTTGTGCAGTTTTGTACGGCCTCATGATCTTTCAGAGACACGCATGTCCATTATAGTAAAAGTGACATACTTGCTTATTGTCTGGACACAGCAATCGTCTTCAAATATTTGAAATAGCCTGGGTTAGGGATTTCAGATCGAACATGCCCAGAACGAAATTATTAGTTCTGATTATTTCCGCATATTCTGTGACATCCACAACTCTTTTCATCTAAGTGAAGAGATCACTCCATCCTTCCACTGGCCCAGCCTAAAAGCTCAAGAGTTATTTCTGAATCCTCTCTTCATCTCACCCCACATCCAATTGGCTTTATCTTCAGACACTATCCCTTGTCAACATCCCCACTGCTTCTAAGTCACTGGGTTATTCTAATAACCCCTGTATTTGTCTCCTTCCGCCACTTTTTCCTGACCTGAATCCCTCTTCCGATCTATTCTTAACCCCAGAGCCAAAGTTCCTTACGTACAAGTCAGGTCGTATCACTACTCTGTGACTCTCCAGTGGCTTCGCATCTCAGTTGAGTAGGAGCCAGAGATGCATGAAATGGGCACCGCCCACCTGCCTCACCCAGTGCTCCCTCTGCAGAATCTTCTCCTACTGCTCTTTCTCTGGCTCATGTTGCCCCAACCCAACTGCTGGGACATTTGCCCCTCCTCTGCATGCCAGGTACACTCTTTTGTCCGATTTTGTGCTCTGGGCTGTGGCCCCCGCCTGAAATGGGATTCCTCCACGTACCTATGTGGCTGGCTCACTCATCTGTTTATTTCGGGTCTTTGCTCCAATGTCACCTTCTCAGCGCATAATATTTCATCTAGAACCCCCTGCCCTAATACTACCGTCCTCCCTTCTCTGCCTCATTTTTCTTAATAGCATTATGTCTATCTTCCCACATAAGTGTCTTGTTTTCTTTACCATCTTCTTCCTCTGGAATAGAAGTCCCCTGAAGACAGGGATTTTGTCTGTTATACTCACCACTGTATGACTAGAAGCCTAGCTCCTAGCACAATGCCTGGCACATAGTTTAGGCACAATAAATATCTGTTGAGCAAAAGACATGAGGAATCGGTCTGTCTGTGTGAGGTAAACAGAGGAACAGTGAGGACCAATGAGCAGAAGTTACCAGGGTGCTCAATCTAAGAAATCATATTTCAAGTATCTAGTGTGTTAAGAGATGAGAACAGAAAGCCCCTGTCACTCAAAGTGTCCATGGTGGGTAGGACCTTCCACACCAGGAATGGACCCACTGTGGCAAGGGATTGGTACGTCACATTGCACCTGAGAATAAACCACACCTGAGGGTCCTTTCCACAACCAATGCCTAGGATTCCTGCTGTTTGTGTTGAATTCTCTGCTATTTGCATTCATTTTTCAGAAAAGGCTCATACAAGCTCCATTTTCTCTTAACCAGTTAGGAATAGAGGAAGCAGGTTATGTTATAATGAAAAAATACACTCCATGAAATGTGAGTTCCAAATAATCCACTTCTAGCCTGCCTGTCCCCACCTGCCTCCAAGGGCTATGGTAAGCCCATTATAATAAGATTTTAGAAAAATAACCTATACAATAGAAATGTAACAGGGACATGGCAAAAAAGATATCTATACAATATACAAAGGTGCTCAGTCTAACATCTGCTTTTGACATGTACAACTTCTGTTCGTCAATGCTGTTTAGGTAGAATTATGACTTTTATCCATACAAAAGCCATGATGGGGAAAAACAATCCATTATTTGTGGAAAGAGAGAGTTGTGTTCCCTGGCATAAGGAAAAGTTTGCGGTGCTTGTTTGTTGCTGTTATCATAAACAAAATCTCAGTGGCCGTAATGCCCCCCAATCAATTCTCATATAATAGCAACATCAATCTTGCTAAAGTGTATCAAGATTTACAAATTTATTTCCATTCCCAGGAAAAATGTACATTTTCCCCCATAGAAATAAACTCCAAGGAGGCACAATAGAGGCAATTCTAAGAGGCATCATGCAACCAAATACAACCAAATCAGGAAAGCTCAACACTCCAAGAAAGCCCAGGACGGTTCATTCTCTGCTCTGTTTGGCCTACAGGGTTAAGACACCTGTTTGCTGCTTTCCATTGTTCTTGCTGCTTTTATGGTCTTTCTTGGCTATTGTCAGCTGCCCTGGGGGCCCGGGGGTCGTGTCTTACCCAGCCAGAGGCACAGAAAAGCCCCAAGCCCTGACTCCTTTGGGGTGGATTTCTATCCAGGAAGGGGCATAAAGAAAGGAATCAACGAAAAAAAATCGGTCCTTGGGAGTAATGGAAATTTTCAACCTCACTTTCCCAATTTCCTAAGATACAGACAGCTCTCCCGGTATCAGTCTGCAGGTCCATCAACCGTCGGTGTACGCAGGGGGCTGGCCGCCTCCCTCACTCTTTCCTGGAAAAGGAAATAGGCTTCCTTTGCCAAGATGAAACTCAGCTCGTGAGCCAGGCTACTGTCAAGGCACTTGACAGTAAGGTTATCCGCCAGCACGGACACGACACGCCAGTTACCCGCACGTGTGGCTGAACACGGAGAGGGGGTGGAAGGGCCTTTCCTCTTTCCAGAAGCTGAAGGTGGTGGATGTGCACGAATACCGTGGAAGGGGGGCTCTGCGGACAGCCTGGCGGCCACCGGTGGACCAGCATCCGAGGAACGAGGGTCTTGCAGAAGCCTTCCCCAGAGCGGTGGTTTTCCAGGGCCAGGATGATCCCCAGGAGCCTTGGGGAGCGCGGAGGGGGGGGAGCGATGGAGCTCAGAGAGCGCTCCTATTTGCATGCAGTTCAGGGAAGGAAGAAGCTGTTTCAAGGCAAAGATTTTAGCTGCACTGGGGAGTGTTGGCCTTTTCAGTGGAGGGACCCAAGAGACGGGCTGTCAAAACAGAAGTCTCTTGCTCAAACTACCCAGCTTCGACAGCATGGGGAGTCCGGAGGGGCTGGAGGCAGAGAAAGGGGGAGACAGAGGGAGTGGGGGTAACGTGCAGAGAAAAGGAAGGGGGATTAGGGCACTTGGGGAGGAATAAAGGACTAGAGAGAATGCATGGCTGTGCGGGTCTGCGAATGTATTCCCTCTGGACAGCACGCTGTAGCGACAAATGGTTTAAAAAATTCATTAATTCAGTTTTACAAATAGAAAGTGGGTTTCTTTGCCTCTCCCCTGATTATTTCTTCCCCGTTCCCTGTTCTACCTGCTTCTCTCCAAAGTGATTCCCACCGAGAGACGGACATGGAGGGGGAGAGCTGAGAAACGGTGCGATAGGCCGCTATTTCTTTGCTCTCTTTCCTTTTTAAAAATCGCGTCAAAGCCCCTTTCCTTCAGTAATCCGTGATATTCCCCAAGGAGCTGAGTTAAGATTTAATTGTGAAATTTGCATAGTAACTCAGCAAATAAATTCTCCCCGTCTCTCATAGACCTTTCACTGCAGAGGGCCATTTTAGTTATAAATCACTTATTTCGAGATCTCAACTGCATCAGCATTTTGTCCCCCCGAGGAAAGCGATAAGGGGGAGAGAAATCCAATGACGTGCGGAGTCAATGTTGGCTTTCGTGTCTCTGTGTAGGGCAGGGGACAGGCGGAGGCTGCATGCAGAGAACTCACTACTTCCATCTTCTCACCTGCTGCTTCGCCAAGCAAAACCAGTGTGGTGATGGCCTGGGCCCCTGATGATTCCCAGGAGACTTCGCACCCCCCCCCCACCCTGCCTGCACGTGTCATTTTGGGAAATCCAAAAAGGTGAACGGATCCTGACGCCGGCGTGACGGTTCACACGGAAATCCCTGAAAATTTAATGCCCCTAGTATGTGAGCACGTGGGGAAAGAATCCAGAGAGATAATCCAGGAGGGTTGTATTGCTGTGGCAAAATCAGGGTCTCAGAGAGGACGTGTCCCCAGCCAAGCTCAAGTCCAGCTAGGTCTTGGGCTCTGTTTGCGACTCAGCTTGGAAGAGTGTGTTTTGTTTCATTTTCTTCCCTCTTTCCCCAGGCTGAAACTAATCTCAGTTCTGGACCATTTCCAGAATGTGGTAAATACCACTTTTTTTGGTTAAGCCAGATCAAACCAATTTCACCAGGGCCCAGAAGACTAAACGTTTTCTATAATATCTTGGCATGATTTATTTTAGCATCCCAACTGGCTTCCCATTTCTAGGTTAGATCCAGCATAAGCATGACTTAGAGAATGAAGGGCTGTCATAGACTGTCGCATGGCTATGACAACAGAAGAAATAAAGTGTCGTCACAGGAAACCAAGCAAGAATACAAGAAGGCCTGAGAAAAGAGGAAAAGAAGTATATTTGGTTATTCACCCTGGGTATCCAATATCTCTGCCTGGAAATGCCAAAATGTAACTGGGACTGAACAGAGGTCCCTGTTTGACCTGCATCACATCTCTCGGTGCCTGAAAATGTCCAGGTCTCCAGGAAAGAAACCCCAGAACCCCCTTGAAGCAACCGACTTCTCAGGATAATTAGGGGTTAAACGACTAACAAACCAAGGTCTGATCATCTTGGTTTAAAGAATATTGTCACTCTCTGAGAAAAACTTTACGGAGAACAAACACGGAACTTTATACAGATAACTTGCATTCACCTGAAAATTTGAAGATTGCTGATCAAACGCAAGCCCTGTAGTCATATTTCTTTCAAGCAACTGATCTCAGTTCCTTATTTAGTCTGTAGGTGATCAAAACATGGTGTCCTAATTTTCAAGTTATGCTTGTCAGCCCCAGGAGATCAGTGAACGGTTGAATTCCATAGATGAATCAACAAGTCGGCATATCTCTACCAGAGGCCCGTCTCCCCATTGATACCTGCCAAGTGGTCCTTCACTATGAGTGTTTCCTTTCCTTCTCCTTCCCTAGATCTCCCATTGGAGTTAACATAGGCTTCTAGAATTCAGTTGAAGCTGTTTTTTCCCTCCTGACTCTATAACTAAATCAATAATAATTTTTCCCTAGAAAATGTTATCATTAGGAATCAAAATAACTACAACGTAGATGCTAGCTAGATCAACAATACTTACTTGAAACCAGCATCAGGCTTATTAGCGAGGCCCTAATAATGTTATATTTAAATCAGAAATAAGAAAAGGTGTCCACTGTACCATATTAGTCATTATGGCATTAGAAATGTTGGCTAATGAAAGGAAATAGGAAAAAAAAAGAAAGAAAAGAAATTCACCAAATTTGTATAAGCATCATTAATAGGAAATATTTTTATAAGTTATATGGTAACTTAAATTCAAAAGAATTCAATAAGAATTAGTATCAAGGTAATGGGAATGTATGATGTTTTTTTTAAAAAAAAAAGTATACCAATCACTTTAGCATAAGTAAAATCATGGAAAAATAAGAAAAGTAGAAGTAGCTAGAACAGCAGAGAGAGCTTCCTTGCAAAACCCTGGAGAGTCTCGGTTCCAAACCATCCTAAACACCAGGAACAGAAGTTGGGACCAAAGATGAAGCTTGAGCACAGGAAGATGCATTAAGAGTCAGGATACACAACAACGAATCATCTTCTCGCTCACTACTGTCCTGGCCAGTAGAATGTCTGACAGCCATCATCTCTTTGTAAAATGACGACTCCTCACTAAACAAAAAGAAGGAAAGGCATGGGTGTTGCTTTCAAAGCAAAATCCAACCTGACTTCAGAGGTCTCAAAGCTTAATTGTCACTTCCCTGATTCATCGACAGCTACCGGTCCACAAACAACATAAGGATTGTGGTAAACATCACACTTGCTCAATTGAATTGCACGAACAGGAAACTTGAGGCGGGAACAAGACTGGAAGAAGAAAGACAAGATAAGCGACATGGAACATAACATGAAGGGACTTTATTTTTATTTTTATTTTTTTTAATTTTTTTAATGTTTATTTTATTTTTGAGACAGAGAGAGACAGAGCATGAACAGGGGAGGGGCAGAGCAAGAGGGAGACACAGAATCTGAAACAGGCTCCAGGCTCTGAGCTGTCATCACAGAGCCCGACGCGGGGCTCGAACTCACGGACTGTGAGATCATGACCTGAGCCGAAGTCGGACGCTCAACCGACTGAGCCACCCAGGCGCCCCTAACATGAGGGGACTTTAAAGGAATGATGGCCTCTCATTCCTAGCCTCAGTGAAATTAGGAAGGCATTAATTTGCAAAACAAGCATAGGATAGCATTAAAAAGAAACAGAAGCAAATATGGTAGGAAAACAAGAAAGACAGTTTTCTCGGCAGGAAAACTAGTTTGATGAAACAAAGAATCTCATTCTCGCACCGAAGGAAAGTAAAAGAGAAATAAAGAAATAAGAGGTAAAGGGAAATGATAGAGTTGATCACTTCAGGAGATAAAAATATCTGACTAAGAGGAATTTCAGAAAGAGAACAGAGAAAGCAAAAAGGGGGAGACGAAAGAAATGACATAATAAAGATTTCTCAGAGCCGTGGAAAGACATGAATGGCCAGGAAGAAAAGACCCACGAGAAGCTCCAACGTAATGAGGATCACTATAGTCACACACATTGTCATCAGAACACCAGATATGGACAGACCATTCTAAGAGCTTCAGGAGGAAAAAGCAGGTCACAGAAATGGGTATTAGATCAGTCAGTATCTGCTGTCTAACCAGGAACATTGTATACAAGGATATGATGGAGCTTAGCCTACAGTGTACTAAAGGAACTCTATTTAACATGAAGTTCTACAGGCAGCCCATTATCCCTCCACCCTGGCAGAGGACCTGGAAAAGGTAGTCTTACAGAAGGCTGGACCCGTGAGGGTCCCAATCCCTTCCACACGTAGCTCCCCGAGTAGTAGTAGAGAAGCTTATATTCTGCGGATAGAAGATGAACGATTCCTGTTTGAAGGACCTGATAAGCTCTGAAAAGAGTCAGAAATTAACATCCGGGTTACTGCGAGTGGAAAGGCTGGGTTTTGGTTCCATTTCCCTAGAGTGACAGCCACTCATCAGCAATCACATTTTTTTCAGTGCCCTGTGTTTATATACAAATGTACAAACAGGAATCAACAGCTACTTGAAGGAAGCTACAAAATGAAAGAAAGACAAAGAGAGACAAAAACAAACAAGATAAAAGGGATTTGGCATAAATAGGCACAATTAATGCAAACAGCAGCGGAGAAAACTATTTCCAAAAATATTTTCAGTGAGATAAAAGGACACATTAATCAATGAAATAAGAGCAGCAAACTATAAAAACAATATTCAGTGAATAAGAAAGAAGCCTTAGAAATTGAATTACAATGGCAGGAATTTAGAGAATATATCAATAGAAGGTATGACAAATAAGCCTAGAAAGTCTCCCAAAAAATGGAAAAAAATAACTCAGAGATGGCCAACATGAAAGGGTATAAAATTAGAAGATCAACCCAGAGTGTCCAATATCCAAACATTGGGAATTTCAGAAAGAAATGGCAGAGAAAAAAAAAAGATGGGAGTTACAGTAAAACGTCTTAGATATTAGTTCCTACCTTGAGAAATACCATCAAGTGTCCAGCTCGCTAAATAAAAATATCCTCACCAGTTCCTATAATTTTGAAATCACTTGGAAATACACACTGGGAAAAAACGAAACGATGCTAGAAATTTCCAGAAAAAAAAATAGGCCACCTATAAAAAGACCAGGGCTATGAAAAATAATTGACAACTCAAGAGCACCACTGGAAGCTGAAACAATGAAAAAATTCTTTCAAGTTTCTGTAGAAATTATTTCTAATCCAGAACTCTAATTCATCCACATATCAAGTGTGAGTGCAGCATAAAGATATTTTCATACGATAAGAACACATTCATTCATAGGATCTTAGCAAGCTCCTAGAAGTTGTGCTTCACCAAAACAAGAAATAAACCAAAAGAGGAAAACACAGGGTTCCGTGAACAACGGAGAGGCAACAAGGAACTTCCCGGATGAAGATCCAAGGAAGACTCAAGAGGACAGCCGTACATCAGGCCCAGAGAACCATCAGTCCACTTTGGAAAACTCTAAGATAAACAATTGAACAGATAGATTCCCTGAAACATCGAGAAGAGTTTGTAGTTGTGTGATTAATTAAGTCATTTGCCAAAAACTACATGAAACCGACATAAAGCTACAGGGAATAAGTGACTCCAAGAGAAGCAGAAATTTAGCAGAGATTTTTACTCTCTCTGACCGAGTGGTGAACAACGTTTTACCTGAACTCTGCTATCTCCTAGGGCCAAAGTCCTGAGTTGCAAATCCATCAGAATCTGGTAAAAGATGTAGATTTGGATAGACAGGGAATAGATGCCCAGAAACAGCCTCGATTTCAAGTATAGGAAGATGACCTTAGCCTTCAGGAGCTAGGAAGGCACCAGGGTGAGAGATTTGGTTAGCCTTTTGGTAAGAAAGGAGACAGGGGCCACTTTTGGTGGTAGGAGCTGCTGAACACATGGGCCTCTAATTTGTAAACTGAGTGGCTATAAGTTAAGAATGGCCCCCATCTGTTTCCTAGGTGTCTTCTCAAGTATCCCTGATCACTCGTCTACAATAGCAACCGCCAGCGTTCCCCAGGCCTCTTATTCTGCTTTGTTTTGACTCCTACATACTACCACCTGATAGAGGACACACTTTCTTGATTCATTGTCTGGGGTCCTCCATCCCAATTAGAATGTAAATGAGATTTTGGAGAACAGAGATTTTGCTTCTACTCCCACTTGAATTACAGGCACCTAGAGTAGCACCTAGCATAAAGCATGCTTAATAAATAGCTATTGGATAAAGAAGATCAAATTTGACTCTACGTGAGACTCAAATGTAGACTCCATAAATTATTACACAAAATTACATATCCAAATTTTGTTTCTGTAGCACATTTTTTTCTTGCCTCTAGAACCACAAAGGGAAATGTCAGATTGCAATTTGACATATTTTGAGCAGCTGTATGACATGGAAGAAAGCCATTTCCTTCAAAATCTCTCAGGACAATACTATCATGAGATATCTGCCTTTCTAACAAAAATTGCTCAGTGAGTAAACATGCGGAAAATACGAAGGCTTTACTCAAAACTATATATTTCTATTGTGAATGAAAGCCATTTAATAAACGCTGTCAAAAAGTAAAAAAAAAAAAAATTCAGGACAAGAATTACTCACATTTTCTTATGTCATATTTGTATGTTAAACACGATTTATTAAATCTGTGAGGCCCAGCTTTTGCCTTAAAGACCAAAGTTCAGTCGGTTGAGCTTCTGACTTCGGCTCAGGTATTGACCTCCTGACTTTGGCTCATAGTTTGTGAGTTCAAGCCTCATGTCAGGCTGCGGGCTGACAGCTCAGAGCCTGGAGCCTACTTCGGATTCTGTGTCTCCCTCTCTCTCTGCCCCTCCCCTGCTCACATTGTCTTTCTCAAAACTAAATAAACATTTAAAAAAGAAAATGAACAAATGAACTTTGATAAAAAGCATCTTGGAATGATGCTGGGGAAAAAGATGACACCCATGATAACACAAAGCTGCTCAGCTAACCAAGGTGGCACCCGATCTCCTTGCATATTTCTTGAGGAGGACAACTGGTTTTGAAGGAATTTTCACCCAGACCCTGGAATAAATTAAGAGTAGAGAGGCTGGGTCAGAACGCATGCAAATTCGGGGTGCACATTTGATTATGAACGTGAGATTGGTTGACTTAAGCAATTCTGCTTTCATATTTCACTAATTAGGTAGGGGACATCTCTGATTGTGATGAGCTTGTCCCACTCTAGCTCAGATTTCCTAGGAGACACATTAATTAAAGCAGTCCTCCTTCCTTATGAGCTGAAACTTTACAGAGACGAAGTGCACCTCCCCCTCCCTCATCCTGTCACACACCCAACTCTGTGCCTCCCCCTGGAGAGAAAGAGTGACAGCGAAAACATAAGAGGCAGCGCTCGCACTGCAACCCTAGTAAGGTTGTCTGAACAGTTTTAGAAAATTCCAAACAATACAGACATAATAAATCACCAATGGCTCAGAAAGACATGACATGACAGATCTTGCTATAACCACAGGGAGAGAAAAACCATCAGACAAAAACTTTCTAAATGTAAATGTATAAAACCACACACAAATGCATGAGCAAAAGTACCATATGACAGGCAAGTAGGAGACTTAAAACTAGATGGGTGTCATCCGTTACATGTATTCAGACCATCGTTCGAGATAAGGTTCCCTAGGATACGTTCACGAAGCACAGTAACAAACATGAAAGAAGTCCATCTGCCAAGTGCTTGGGGGTGTAATGTAAATAAGGACACAGGGCACTTGATGTGTCTCCTGTCATCATGGGCCATGTCATGGGAAAACCATAGAGTCAGGAAAAGCTATTCTTTCTTCTCTTTCACTCTCCCCCTTTTCCACCATTATTGTCAACACGAACACACACCTGAGGTGTTGGGATTTGACAAATGGAGACAGAACAGCAAAATGAGAAGAGCTCAGACTCTGGACGGAAACCAACCCAGGCTTGGCTCTCGTTCCTGTGACGTCTTCTCTGTAATTCCTCAAGCAGTTTCCAACCATATTCCTCATATTTAAAATGTAAATAATAGTATAAACTTAGCAATTTGTAAAGCCAATGTAATAATGTAAAGTTCTCTACATTAATTTTAGTGTCTTTGAAACAGCATTCACTAAATAGTAGCCCTTTACTGTTATCAACATACATCGAAAAATCACACTTCCACTGGTCTATCTCATATATTTTCGGAATGAGGAAGTATAGAGAATAAGCAGAGGAGATCAGAAAATTCCACATATGCTTACTAGGCAATCTAAAATGAATGTCTTTTTTATTGAGGCAACAAATATTTATTGTCAACTATATGCCAGAAATCATCTGCATTTGTCAAAGTTCTAATCTTATCTAACAAAACTATCGTAACAGAGGGCGGGTGCTTTGCAGGATTAGTCATAATTTGAGTGAGTTAATGTGCTTATTAACTATATATAGTGGATTGATGTCCATTAGTTGCATAATTAGAGACAGAGCGAGAGTGAGACGAGAGGGGAGAGAGAGCAATCTCCCTATTTAGTGATCTTGAAGCCAAGACAGGAATGGTTATTTCTCTCTGATATGTATCCCCGAGTCCCTAAGAACATATCTGATTATAAAAATGAATATACACAACCCATAATATAGTCATAAGGGAGCACTGACTGGCTAAGGCTCAGACAAGAACTTGTAAAAAAAAATCTTTTTGGTGAAAATTGTGCACAAAAGAAATAAAGTAGATGCTAAAGACGCACCACCCACTTTTCCAGAAATAAGATTTGTATAGATTTTACTGAAGATCTCTGTCTTCGTCAGCTTAGGCTTCTATAACACAAATCCTGTACCATGGTGTTGGTGGCTTAGGCAGCAAACATTCAGTTCTCAGAGTGCCAGAGGCCAGGAAGTCCAAGCTCAAGGCACTGGGAGACTGGGTGTCTGGTGAGACCCCCCCCCCTTCCTGGTTTGCAGAGAGCTGCCTTCCTATTGTATTCTCACATGGCAGAGAGAAAAAAAAAAAAAAAACACTCCAGTCCCTTAATCCCCTTATAAGGGTACTAATCTCAGAGGGTTTCTAACAACCTCCCAAAGTCTCCCCCTCCAAATGCCAACCCACTGGGGATTAAAGCTTCGCCCTGCGGATTGGGAGGGGAGCACAAACGTTCAATAGCAATCTCCATTAGTCTTTCCGTCATCTATCTGAACCCTCTATGCACTGCAATGGATTCTAGAATTATTCCAGTTCTAGAACTGTTACAGAACAGAGGCACATTCACAACAGACAGCTTTTGAAGGAAATCCAGGAAGACCCGTGGGACAGATTACTGTAACTCGGCTCAGAAGACACGGTTCTACTCCTCACTGCATTTCTGCAGTGGCTTGCAGAATAAATTCCTCCATCTTCCTAAACCTGCTGTATTCCCTGAATAAGGTAAAAGTAATGGTTCTCATATTCTGACCTCAGAGAAGCCATGAGGATCCACAGAGCAATTTTATAAAGAGGTTTCCATAGATCCAAGGGAATAAAGATGGTTGGGTGAACAAGAGCACCGCTTCAGTTGTATTGCTGTTCCACCTGCTAGAGAAAAGTCTTGCACAGTTACGTGACAGACCTCTCCTAAGCCTTTAGGTTCTGTGAAGAGGGGAGCGTATCAGCTCTGTCATGTTCTGTAGTAAAACCGGGGTTAAGAATTCAGGGCCGTCTCACAGAGCTGACAAATGACAGGGAACTGCTTCTATCAGGAATGCTTGAGGCTCTGTGGGTCGGAGAAAATGGGAATCAGAATGGTTGGGTTTTCTTGGCATGCCCCTAAATAAGAGGTGCGGGAAATGCCTATTGTCCAATTCTTTCAGAAACCAGGGAGAAGCAGGATTCAAGGGAACGCCTTGAGAGAAGGTCTAAGGGTTGCTTATTTCATCTAAACCAATTTTCCCGTTCCCTGCTGTTTACCAAGATCAGCAAGCCACACATTTGTATCTGTCCCTGTGTTGATCTCTCACTGGAAATGTCTTTTGGTTCCAATTCAAATTCATTTGGGTGCCTAGAAAGAGATGTTACTAGTTATAAAGCCATGCCAAGATTGTTTCCAGACTACATACTTCCTTTTCTAAACCCAGAGACCCATGTTTGGGATGCCTTGACATAAAAAGTGACAAAGATTACAGAAATACAGACATGAGGCTGCATAATTTAAAATTACGTAGACAGGATTTTTCCAGAAACCCTTTTTTAACGTACAGTAAATCCAACTTTCTAAAGGCCCTGGGCTGGGTTTATCTCTAAGTATCTTTGAGGAAACTGTGATGTATATTAATCCACTCTTCTGCGTCTTTAGCTCAGGGTATAGAAATACATCAGCTACCATCTTGCAAACCTATGACAAGGTAGTCTTTCCCTCCCTCTGCCTGGGCTTCTTCAGCAACCAGAGATGGGCTAGGAATGTAGGGCTAATAACTGTGATGCTATAATGTCTTGCAAAAAATAGGTTCTCTACAATGAAGACATACCTATCTCCGTATTAAGGAGATCGTGGCGGTTTAGGTTAGAGAATTTCCTAAAGGCATCTTTTAAAATAAGGTAGATAAGGGAAAAATGAGTGCACAAAATCCATTTGGGCTTCCAAAAAACTTTAGTGACTTTTTGGGTTAACTTGGTAAGTACTTAAGGCAAAATATAAAATCCCATTATGGATTTTTAGAGCTGGTTAAGAGAGGGAAACTAAAGAAGAGAAATCAATGGTCATTCCTCAGCCTCAGACAAAGTTAATAGTTATTGCCTTAAGAATCTGATTACAGTTAATCCTCTGGTGCTAATTTTCTTCCATATATTTATTAACAACATGGAAGTGTAAAATGTGCTGATAAAAAATAATTACACAGTCTGTCAAGGCTAGGAAAAATTGTGAGGGTGGCAGAAATAAGTCACAGAGATGGCCGAGGAAAGAAATTCAGCTTAGATAAGGAAAAGTGACACTGTGCTGGAAATCACTTCCAATAATCTTCCCCAAATCCCTCAAAGTGAATACGAGATGTTACAGGGAAGCCTTTATGGGTAGCAAAAGCACCGTCCCCCTTGATTCTAAGCGCCAAGATCAGTTTTAGCCAGGTCAGTTTAAACAAGACACAGCAGAATTCAAAATTAGACTGACAAGGGTGCCCAAAACAAAACAAACAAAACAAAACAAAATCAAAACCTGAACAGGCTGTTCTGGGGAAAGATGTTAACACTTAATAAGTCCAACATGGCAGACAGTGACTCCAGGATCTAGTGGGTAATTGGAAACAATTGCTCTACGTTCGCTGTACCTTGAATGATTCATGATTCATCCTAAGTAGAGCTACTCTGAAATACCTCCCTACACTGCACCTTCAAAATGGGTGGATTATTTCAAAGCCTCTCAATTAGTAATTGTAGCCTCTCAACTCTTACCTGTTAATAACTACTCATTGACAGAAGGGGGAAAGGGTTAAAAGGTGCTCAATGCAAACTGTGCCCTTTGTTGTCATCTCATCTTTCCTCTGCTGACACACTTCTGGGGACCCATAGGATCTGTCACCAAGGACCACGTTCAAGTATTCTGCTTTGCTACACAGCCAAATATTGTTTAACTTCTTGAAAATTGAGTTTTTGACCCTCTGACTTTTCAATTAAGAGGACTGGGTTTTGTTTTTGTTTTTAGAAAACAAGAAAGCTGGTCACTTTACAGCACATTTGTAGGGTTTCTGGAATCACTCATAGATTTTTGTGGACCAAAGGCTATCCAACAGTGAGAACACGATTTCAGGATGGCGTCCTCTGCCGGGGGTATGTTGCTGAATTGTCTCTTCATGCCCAATCAGTCAGATGATGTGTATTCTGGGAATAAAACCTTGACTATTTTTCTGTAAATCTAAGCCAAGTAATACAAAGAGAATAAAAAGCCACGACGGAAATAGTCATCCTAAAATGCCCATCTTCTTGATCGTGTTGAAAAATTTTCCAGATGCAACTTTCCACCTAAAAGTCTGTCAGGGGGAGGCAGTTATATAAGATGACAAAGTAACGATAATACTGCCTCTTTCTTTCCCCCTAAATAAACCAAAATAAGGGAAGGGGGCGGGGACACAAAAGAAATGCTGTTTTCCATGAAAACAGAATCACCTAGGACCCAAGCCAAAATATATATATTTTAAAAAATACTCAAGGGCGCTTTTGCGGCTCAGTCGGTTAAGCGTCCACCTCTTGGTTTCAGCTCAGGTGGCGATGTCACAGTTCGTGGGATCACACGCTGTGTTGGCTTCTGTGCTGACAATGCAAAGCCTGCTTGGGATTCTCTCTCTTTTTCCCTCTGTCTCTGCCCCTCCCCAGCTTTCTCATGCTCTAAATAAACAAACAAACATTTAAAAATATATAAAAAGTACCCACCAAATGCAATGAAAGTTGCACCAGAGTGAGGGAGAACACGAGGACAGATGCCTTCCCCTGTAGATCTAAAAGGATTTTCCCAAAGTAGTCTACAAAACTGGTTGTCCAAGGCTTCCCAAGGATGGGAGCCCACAAATGTAGGGTTGGGGCCCAATGGACTATAGCTGGAGTGCAGAGGAACCATAAGGAATCCAGCCCTTGCAATGGACTTGAAACCACTGCATATGCTGGGATATGCCAATCCCTGAAATTAGAGTAACATGACTGTACTCATCTGCTCAGGCTGCCCTAGCAAAGTACCACACTGAGTGGCTTGAACACCAGGAATTTCTCGTCTCACAGTTCTGGAGGCTCAAAGTCCAGGATCAACATGTCAGAAGGATTGGTTCCTTCTGAAGGTGCTAGAGACGGACCTGTTTGATGCCTCTCTCTTGGCTTCTGCTAGTTGTTGGCAATCCTTAGAGTTCCTTGGCTTGTGATGTATCATCTAATCTCTGCTTCCGTATTCATACAGTACTCTCCTCTATGTGTGTTTGGCTCTGTGTCTCTACTCTTCTTCTTAGAAGGACGCCAGCCATATTGGACTAAGGGCCCACCCTCCTCCAGTATGACCTCTTCTTAACTTAACTAATTACACCCACAATGACCCTATTTCCTAATAAAGTCATATTCTAAGGTCCCGGAAAGACCATGAATTTTGGGAGAATGTAATTCAACATAATTTTGTGACCCAGTATGGCTGGTATCCCTCAGGCTTCTGGCACAGGCAGTAGAAAATTGGAGAAATACGTTATCATCCCATGCCTTGTATCGTTACTTATATGGAATAGGAACACATGTTCCAGCAGCAGTGGATACAAAGTGAATTGAATTTGTAAGCTTCAAATAAAAGAAAAAGATTCCTGTATCTTCCTTTAGTATAGGCAAGCTAGATAAACAAATGAATAAGTGAAATAATCAGGCACCCAAGAGAGATAAAAAAAAAAAGATAATAGAAATTAGCTTCAGACTTTTCTACCACAGTATTCAGAGCGAGGTATATATAGCAAGTTCCTAAGGAAAAAGAGCATGACCCAAGAATTTATGCCTTGTTATATTATTGCTCAGAAAGAAAGGCAATTAGGATATAATACCCATAACACTTTGAAAAAAGCTAACAGAGGGTTGGAATACAATTTTGCAAACTGGAATGAAGTCAAAACATGCTCATACCCTCAACCCCATTCAAATCCACTCTTAAGCATTTAACGTAGAGAGACCCTCACACACGTAAGACAGTGAGCAACTTAGAAATGTTCAGAGACGCACTCTTCATACAGGCCCCATATTGGAAACAGACTACTATCCATCAATAGGAGACTGTGTTGTATTCCAGGAGTTGACAGATTGTTTTTATAAAAGGCCAGACAGTAAATATTTTCAGCTCTGCGGGTCATATTGGTCTGTTTCAGCCACCCAGCTCTGCTGTTGTAAAAAGCAGCCATAAACCATTCGTAAATGAGCAGGCCCGACGGTGTTCCAATAAAACTTTATTTGTAAAATCGGATGGAAGGCTGGGTTTGGGGAACCTCTGAGGTATAAGGACATAACAAAAAATAAAAGTGACAAATGCGCAAAAAATGAATTGGAAGGATGCACACAAAACTAGAAGACATCCTTAAGGCAAAGAGATGAATAAGAAGTCGTAGTAAAAGGGTTGTTGAAAATGATTTTAAGTTGGTGAATTGCTTTCAGATTCAGGTGCAGAAATTAGGTCCAAACAATTGGCTACTTGTGAGAATACACACAGAGATGAATCAACCTGTACCCTGAACCTGAAGCCAATACATACACTTCCAAAGGAAGCATCCAAAATAACAGGTAAAGCACTATACCTCCCAGAAACATAACTCTTGATTTTCCAAATATTCCATCTGTTCCATAAAAATATATTTCTATTTTTGAGAACATGACCTTCTTTTGTGAAAATCATTTTGAACTAAAATAATTTATTCTCTAAAAGTATTTGAATCAATCTTAAACAGTTAGAGGGAATCGAATATTAATTGCAAACATGGTCAGCAATTTCCTGTTATATGAAAAATAGACTCCACAATATTTTCTCTCAATAGCCCAACCTCACAAAGCCAATCTCTTGCTCTTTCTCCAACAGATCTTCCACTTTTTCTACATACCCAGACACCGAAACTACTCAGAAGTGTGGGGAGGAGATATTGAGAAATCCCTTATTTATCGACTCACGGAAAATTAGATTCACATGTTATGCATGAATAAGTTTTTCTGAATACCTGTCTGGTGCCTCACCAGTCAATGGCTAAGGATGAGAAATACCTAACTCTACAAATGGCAAAGGAAATATGTGGCAAGGTGTCTGATGATGAGAAATGAAGGAGGAGGTAAAGAAATGACCAGATATTATGGTATTAAACACAACAACAGTAGGAATTGAGCCATTATACATGCAAGCACTGAAACTCACAGGTGCCAAGGAATCTATCCAAGGGTCACACACAAAAATGTGGCAGATCCAGGACTCAGATCCAAGTTGATCAACCTCAAAATGGGCATTTATACATAAGTAGTTAGAATTTGCCGTATTGTAAAAATCTGGGGCACTTTCTTCATGAGAACCTCAGGTCATGAAACATAATGGCTATGCATTTCCTGGGCTGCAGAGGGAAGAACTAGATTGAGAACAACCAGTCATCACTCAATGACTATCTATTGTACGTGTAGCACTGTTTTCGGTCCTGAACAGAAACAGCAAACCCAAGAGAAAAGAACTGAGAATCAAGCACATCACGCACGTAACAGCCGTGATCACAAAATATTTGTTGAATTAGTGGATGAATGACTGAGTGAATGCCTATGTCAATATTGTGACCCTTGGACTCTAAGTTTACTAGAATATTAACATATCTACATGATGGGGGACACCTGGGTGGCTCAGGTGGTTAAGCATCCAACTGTTGGTTTCAGCTCAGATCATGATCTCATGGTTCATCAGTTCGAGTCCCGCATCAGGTTCTGCACTGACAGTGCGGAGCCTGCTTGGGATTCTTTCTCTCTCTGCCCCTCCCCTCAAAATAAATAAATAAACTTAAAAAAAATCTATATGATGGAATCAAAACTGTCATTATGGAAGAAGCAAGCTCCAAAGTGCTTTCTAGAGGGTCTCTCTCTCTCTTTCTCTCTCTCTCTCTCTCTCTCTCTCTCTCTCTCTCTCTCTCTCATGCGCACACACACACACACACACACACACACAGAAGGTGCTCATCAACTCCCCTAGACACAAGTCTTGCCCTAGACTTGGCAAACTGCCTTTTCTGCCCAACCCACAGGATTGAGCATCTCAAGTGAGGCGGAAAAGAAGGGCTGAAATGAAGACATATTTGGGCAAAAACCTTGAGAGATGAAAAGAAGAGAGAGACTCCAAGCACAATTAGAGAGTATTAAATACAAAGTGTTATCAGACAGGGGCAGAGTAACAGCGAGCTACAACCTGTCAGCTCTGTGAACAAATTCCTGGTGTTCGACACTTCTCACTCTTCTCCCTCCCTTTCCCTCTCTGCTAGACTCATAAAACTGAGGAGACACACTCCAGATCTCTTAAATGTGTTTGGGTGGGATTATTCCCGCCCCACCGCCCCGACAGCCACGCATCGTACTAAGACTCCAGCACCGTGGAGAGGCAAGATCGGGAGTACTCAAATTCATTCCTTGTTACTTTGATGGCCTCAGCTGCCTTCATTTTTCCCTCCCCAGGAACCTCAGCTGAGAGAGCAAGAAAATGATGCTTCCTCGTTCAGGACAAGAAAAATGCTCTAGAGGTGAGTTTGAAGTGTTCAAGGTCGGGGGGAACGTGTCATACTCATTCTGGAAAGGCATTCCATTGTCAAGTGTTGGCCAGGAAGGAGAGGAATAAAAACATACGGAAAGAAAAGGGAATACAGACTTTCCTTATGGTATAGGCTCTGCGAGACAGAGAAGAGTATGCCTTCCACTCACCGGAAGATTCAGGAGGAAAGCCTTCTTATAATTCTGCAGCCCAGTGCTGACAGCCCTTGGCATATTTTCAGCAGGAGGTACATTAACAAATAAGGGAAAGCATCCCCCTGGGCCTCTAATAACATTTATTTCATGCATCATTTCCTCCAAGGAATAGTAGGCTGTGTATTTTTTATTCCTGGTGCGCCCTGTCTAAGAAATAGCGGCCAAGCTCACCTGTTTACTTCGGTGTGTTTTACAACCCTCCTTAAGCTTTGTTTGTCTTTCTCCAGTTTCTTCTTCTCCTCCCGTACACCACACTACGGAGGTCTGAATACAAGGGACACAGATGCTAATACACCGGCCAGATTTATGGAATCTGCAGTATCTCGGGCAAGCCATCTCAAGTCTTTTATGGAAGGAGGCAGAGGAAGCATCCAAAATAAATAACTCAAATGGCCCATACAGTATAAACTAAAATTAAGGTAAATAAATGAATACTAGCGTGATTCCCAAGCTTCCATCAACTCTGTCAGCCCTAAGTGCCTACCAGGGGCTCTTGGCTTCTCCACGGACCAGATTTAGCCTGAGTCTAAATATGTGCCCCTGGGCCCAGCTGCACAGACTGGCCACACAGACGTTCTTCTTGGCCCTATGGTGAGGCCACTGCGCTTTGGAGGCCCATGTCTGGTGACTGAGAGAGTCATTCCCAGCTCTGGTCTCCATCTTACTCATTTCCTCACCAAACCCATGAACTAAAATCCCGGCACGTCTCCCCCATCCCCCGCCCCAGGGCCTGTTCTGGAAAGAAAATGGAAAACATTGATCTTTCCCTGCCATTTTAAGGGCCCTCTTTTCCGAATCCTCAGCCCTCGTGGCAAAATGAGCCCCCGCCAAGAACCCAGCCTGAGGGCGGTGGGAAAGCCCTGGCCTGCCCTCCCCCAGGGAAAGGACAAAGCTAATGGCCAAGTCCGCGCTGGGGTTGCAAAGCGGTGAGCCACAGTAACGACCTAGAAAAACGGTTGTGAGAAAATTAAATGTAAATCAGAAGATGGAACTATGTCTCCATTACAGTTACAACCACATAAAAATGCACTCATTTGGTAAGAGAACCCAGAACGTGAAGAAAGGAAAATGGCCATTGCTGGCCATGGTGACTCCCAGGCAAAATTTTTCTTTCATTTCGCTTGTCATTAGCGTATTATGTTCCTCGTGTGACCTGGAAAATGCGTGCCATGTCTGATCGCGCGAGGCCGCGGGCTCAAGGCAGTGCCGTCGGAAGCTGGGAAACAATGGCCAAGCTCACACCAGCTTCAGGTTGGGTTTCCTGGAACCTGCAAGTAGGTTGAAAATGCCACCAGCTCACCACGCAGAGGCCCTGCGACAGGCTGCAGAGGTGACCCACTCTACCCCTCCCGCCTTGTCACCCCTTCCTCCTGTCCCATCTGGCTGCTCTGAGGGCTTGGGAAAGCTTCTGGGCCGTCTGAGGCATAGACGGCCAAATTACCCCCACATTGACACAGGAACAAGGGCGTTTGTGTCCTCTTGCCTTTTCAAGCCACCCAGACAAAAGTCAAGCTTTTCACGAGTGTGTGGATATCAAGCCCCATCGTCATCATTTATGAAATGCCCGGATTGGGGCACCTGACTGAGCGGTCGGTGGAGCATGTGACTTTTAATCGCGGCGTCGTGAGGTCGAGCCCCACATTGGACGTGGAGCCTACTTAAAAAAGTAATAACTAATCGCCCGGGTTTATTTCACGGTACGTTAAGTTTTGTACAGACCACTTTAAATCCGTGCGAGAGGGGCGCCTGGGTGGCTCAGTCGGTTAAGCGTCCGACTTCGGCTCAGGTCACGATCTCGCGGTCCGTGAGTTCGAGCCCCGCGTCGGGCTCTGGGCTGATGGCTCAGAGCCTGGAGCCTGCTTCCGATTCTGTGTCTCCCTCTCTCTCTCTGCCCCTCCCCCGTTCATGCTCTGTCTCTCTCTGTCTCAAAAATAAATAAAAACATTAAAATAAATTAAAAAAAATAAATAAATCCGTGCGAGAAATGCTTGAATACCGTGTGTTCAGAATGTCCAGGGAACCTGAAAGAAAGAAAAGGAACAAGGTCCGTGCCCCTGGTAATAGCAACTAAGAGGCTCTCAGTTGGGTGTGGGGGAGCGGTGGTCACACAAGACTCGAAGGGGTGAGCTATGCTACACAAGGCACATTGCTTCCCACGTTATGCTTGTGTAAACGGAGTCACATTTGTAACCTAAGAACCATACTTTTCACGTCATCAGTTTAAGGACTAGAGAACAATGCTGTGAGTCATTTGCTGGGTACGTATTGTAGGGTAAAGAAGGGTAGGGGGGCAGAGGGTAGATGGCAGAATAATCTTTAAGAAAGGGAGAAAAAAAAAAATAAGACAATGTAAAGTGAGTAATCAGGTTGAGAAAGAAGTTGTCCGGGAAAGATTTACAGCGGAATTCCCCATTTCCTTCCCCACTGAGGGCTACCTTTATTACTTTTCTCAGTTGGGTGCATATTTTCACAAATTTTTGTCTACTCACCACACATCTCTTGCTTGCTGATTAATTTGCTTCATCATTCGTGTTCACCGACGGCGTGCAGAATTGCCAACTGGAGTTGGTCATCGTCACAGACTGACTTATATTAGTACAACTGATTTAAAATGACTCCTCCCCCACCCCCCAAAATGG
The DNA here is from genome assembly GCF_027475565.1 of Acinonyx jubatus. Taxonomy (NCBI): domain Eukaryota; kingdom Metazoa; phylum Chordata; class Mammalia; order Carnivora; family Felidae; genus Acinonyx; species Acinonyx jubatus. The sequence goes on along the minus strand of NC_069385.1, from coordinate 11,697,613 downwards.
TGACGTCATGGTGAATAATCGCAGCCTTACTGCAGAGAACCACTGATTTTTGAAATATTGAAAATAGCTCAAGAGTCCGGGTGCTATTTCGGAGGGCTGAGGGGCGCAAGGACCCTGGGTTAGACACCATCGTGGTGAGGTCCGGGACAGCCAAGAATACCATGGAGCATGGAGAATACACTCAGCCAGCAGGCGGCTGGGCTTGAACATGGTAAATTTGCTCAGGGGAAGGTGCTTACGAGTCCCCCGGGAAGGCTCACAGTTGCTGGAGGCCTTCGGCCAAGGGCTGTGAGGCTGAGGAAGTCTGGGGAGAGGCAGATGGCCTCCCTACGTGGACCTGAGTTCCAGTTCCCAATTTCTCCCCAAATCTATCTTTCATTACCTTTCCTGGGGTTACTTGGCTAACCACATTTTTCACAACTGTGTGTGTTTGGGTTTTAAAGGCACAGTAGCTTATCATTCTTTCTCTGGAGACCTGAAGTGTATAAGATGGCCATTATTACTTTCAAATCTGGACTCTCTGTGTTCTCACTCTGGACTCCATTATACCCTGTATACCACAAAGGGACAAAAGAAGGAAATCGTGTATGTCTCTCAACCCACAAGCGCGTCACAAGCTGGACTCTAAGCGAAGCACAGAGTGTGGCAAGAGGAGAATGAAGGTCCCCTGTAGGTGGCTGTCATGGGCCAACAGGGCTCACAGGCATCACGGTTAGAAGGGGAGCTGCTTGAGCAGAAGGAGAAAAGCAGGCCTTCTCTAGGCCAAACCTGTGGGTGCGGGAGCTTCCAGACGAGGAATTGAGTTTCATCTACAATTAAATCACCACTTCAGCAGCCGTTTCCCGAGAAGTATCTCAGAACACGTCAGCGGAGAAGCCTCCTGGTAAGGGACTAGCATTCTTTCACTTTGTTTAAGCCAGCAAGTCTCAAGGTAATTTACCCACCGAAATCTTCCGTGCCACATGTATTAAGGCCCCTCACATCCGATTAGCTGGATGGAAACAGCGAGCAGAGGGTTTAGCATGTGGAAAATCCTCAGGCTGGTCGAGTGGCAGTTGCAAAGCTGAGACCAGAAATACTGATTTACAAACCCAGAGGATTCACAGAAGGAGATGCAAGCACTCAAGAAAGGAGTTCACAAGAGAAGTCAGATGAGATTGGAAGTTTAAATTCTGGATGTTATTTGGATATCCTAAAAAGAGGGATGGGGGTGTTGTTTGGATATCCTAAAAAGAGGGAAAGGGGTGGGGGCAAAGCAGAGAAGAAACCGCCAGAGTGTGGACTAGGTTTCTGTGGCTCCTGTAACAAAATGCTACAAACTGGGTTACTCCGATAGAACTATATTCTCTCAGCTCTACAGGCCAGAGACCCCAAATCATTATCACGGGACTGAAATCAAGATGTCATCAGGGCAACATTCCTTCTGGAAGCTCTAAGAACTCCTTCCTTGTCTCTCTCCGTGTCTGGAGGCTGTTGGCATTCATTGGTTTGTGGGTGTGTCGTTCCAATCTCAAGATCAATATCTTCAAATATCTCTTTGCTGTGTCTTCCCACCACCTTCTCTTCCGTGGTGTGTGTGTGTGTGTGTGTGTGTGTGTGTGTGTCCGGTCTTCCTTTTGTCTCTCTCATAAGGATGCTTGTGACTGTATTTTAGGGCTCCCCCGGATAATCCAGGAAAATCTATCTCAAGATTTTAACGTACTTGCGTCTTCAAAAATTCTTGTATTTTTTTTGCTCTTACTAGGTATATATAAGTATATATTCGTATTTATGTACCTATGTATATGTGTACGTTTTCCCCATATAAGGTTACATTCCAGGTTCTAGGAAATAGGAAATGACTAACTTTCAAGGGCCGTGTCTCAACCAGCCACCTAAGGTAAGGAAATAATTTGGAAGTCAAGGAGGAAGAAGCTGTTAAGAAGGAGGGTGATCAAGGTTGTCAATGGTGCAGACCTAACAATAAAGAGGGAAATTTATTTATTTATTTATTTATTTTTTAACAAATGTGTTTTTTTTTAATGTTTATTTATTTTTGAGAGAGATAGACAGTATGTGAGCAGGGAAAGGAGAGAGAGAGAGAGGGAGCCGTAGAATTCGAAGCAGGCTCCAGGCTCTGAGCTGTCAGCACAGAGCCTGATGTGGGGCTCAAACTCACGAACCGTGAGATGGTGACCTGAGCCAAAGTCGGACACTTAACCGACTGAGCCACCCAGGCGCCCCTAAAGAGGGAAATTTAAAGAAAAGCTTGGATTTGGGGTCCACTGCACTTGTCTTCTGCTGTCATTTCAACCCAGCCAGACCCATGTCATGCTTTTCGTGAGCGAGTGTGTGGATCTCAAGCCATACCTCATCATTGATATATTGCCCAGGCAATTTAATGGTATGTTAAGTTCTAAACAGACAATGGTGGCCATGACTGATCCAGCTACATGGCAAAGCAGGGAGGAGAAATGGGAAACCAAAAAGTATAAAGATGAAGACCCTCTTTCACCTTCTCCTTTCAACTTAACCGTCACAATCCATAGCTAAATTATATTTCATAGATGTCCCTGTGCTGGTATATGTTGTTGTGTAGTAATTTTTAATTAAAAAAAAAAAAGAAAATAGCTCAGTGGAGACTGCTGTCTGCTTTTTCATGCTTGTGCATCTGTTGAATAATATTTTTCCTATGCCTGCTGCCTTCGACAAGAAAGAAAGTTCGCCATGTCCTCTAAATTGTGTTATTTTCCTCGGTCTGCAGTTCCCCAGCCTTTTTCCCCCTTTTTTCCCTCTTCCTTCTTTTTTCCCTCTTTTTTCCCTCTCTGTTCCCCACTTTACTTGGCCTTCTTCACCCATCTCCCAACAAGGAACCCTGAACTCCAGAAGGTCCAGCCCTCATCTAAACACAGTTTAGAGAGGAGAAGGAAGAGTCATGAGCATAGTGGAAAAGAAGGACCTTGCGAGAATAACAAAGCTTTCATTATATTTATGTTGGCAAGACTAAAATCAGAGAGAGAAATGGAAAGGAAAGTAGTTTTAAAAACACCTGGCACCAATCACATATATACATGCACAATCAGGTATGTAGAGAAATGACATAATGAGCTATGAATAATAATGGTGATAATCAAAATAGTATTTTTACAGGTCTCAAGAACTCATGTTTTTGTGGGTTTTTTTCCAGTCTTCTACCATGTGGCTTAGATATTTATTCTTAGAGAAAAGAGAATCCAATGATGTTCTAATGTCCAATTTATCTTATCTCAGAAATATCTTACGAGACCTGAGAGCATAAGAGCTTTGAGACCCCAAATCTTTTGGAATAGACAAAAGGAGAGCTCGTGGGGAAATCTAAAGCCGTGTACCTTAAAGCATTTATAGCGGCTTTATTCATAATAACCCAAATTGGAAATAACCCAAATGTCCATCAACTGGTGAATGAAGGCACAAATTGTAGGGCATCCAGGCAATGAAAACGTACTCAACAACAAAAAGGAATAAGCCACCCATACGCACAACATGGGATGATCTCCGAACATTGCTGACTGAGGGAAGCCCGACTCAAAAGTATACATTTGGTATGATTTCACTGGTAGAATGGGTCAGAAAAATACATGTAAGCTATGCTGGCAGGAAACATACCAGTGGTTGCCTGTAGCCATCGGTTTGGAAGCATTGACCACAAAGACCTTTTTCAGAGCGATGAAAATGTCCTACACCTTGCTGTGTTTGGTGGTCACGTGCATGTATAAGTTTGTCAAAGCACATTAAGTACAATTAAAATGGGTGCATTTTATCGTGGGCCAATCGTACCTCAGTAATACTGAAATTTAAGGTGTGTTTTCTGTCTTTGGGTATTAATATTCCTTAGAAAGTTATTAATAGTGTTTCCTCTGCTTTCAGAAAGGTGAGGTAGGTTGACTACCCTGAGTCTGACTGGGCTGAAGGGGCAAATACTGTGCCCTCAGGGACCTGAGGAAGATCGCACAATCCGAGGAGCACATCTCCTGGGACTGAAAGGGCTTTGCTGACCGGGGGGGCCAGTGCATCCAAAAATCACGACAAAGTGGCAAAGATAGAGGCAAGAACTTAAAACGCCCACGAAATAGGGAAAGGAAGAAGATGCAAATTGTCATTTTCACAGATATAACAATAGTGATCATCAATGACAACAATAACCATTTTATTGAGCCACCCCATCCGAAACACTTGTGCCAATCTGCTCTGACACTGCAGTGATCTGTACAATTTTTAAAAACCCCATTGCTACAAAACACCTAGAAATAACAGATTCAACATAGAAAACATTCCTTTAATGCAAAGCCACATTTATGAGACAAAATGAAATATTCTCCAGTGCAGGTAAGAAATAAGAAATGGCATTTTAACATACTATTCAATGGTTGTTAGATCAAGCTTACAAAAAATCAGGATATGAATTATGAAAAATACGTATGTATTTAGTGTATATTATATATTTTATAAATATATCACTTAATATATATATGTATATATGTACATATATATATAGTATGTGTGTGTGTGTGTGTGTATAGTAAACAAATTTTATGTAATGAACATACAATGTTACCTCCTCCAAATTAAGCATTCCTTTTAGGCATGTGTTGAACATCTGGAAAAAGTGAACATAATAATGTATTCTGTAAGTTTCAACTAATTTAAAGAGGGGCTATCATTTCTGAGAATGCATTTATGATGGATATTTAATCAAGTTAAAATGAATAACTATGCATGAAGAAACTTGTGGGTGCAAACAAATATATAAATATATATCAAATCAGGAAATAAGCTTAATGATAATAAAAATGCATATTAAAAAGCAAAAAAAAAAAAAAGAAACAGAGAAATAAGAAATGGCAAAGGAGTGGTGGCTGGCGTTGGTATGGCAGTTTTATTTTGCCTAAGCAAGGATAGAAGATGAGGACTTGTGGCTGCATGATGTTGGGGACATAACCAGCGAAACGTGCATTAACCCAGAATCCCAAATGGATGGTGTGATCAGCGGATGAGGGCTCGCCCATGGCCGCACACTGCTGTCTCTGGAAATCAGATCATGAGAGCTTAGCATTCAGGATGCTTTCCTAGCAGTGCTCTTGGGATCAATGCCTGTGGGAGGAGGGATGGAAGAAGCAGGAGAGCATGAGGGAAGCTGCAGTAATGGTACAGTAAGAATCTTGGAATTCACGTAAGAATCATTACGTGAAGCTATATACATGATGAAAATTAAGGGAGAGCAGGAAACAAGTGAGTACATGTAGAAGTGGAGAAGTCTGTATAAATTGTATGGTTTGTACCAATGGCGAATTTCCTGGTATTAAAACTATATTATAGGCTCTGCAAAACGTTGCCATTGGTGGAGGCTGGATGAAGAAGCCACATGAAGCCTCCCTGTACGTCTTTGCAGCTTCCTGAAAATCTATTATTATTGCAAAATGCAAACATAGCAAAAAATGAAAGAAAGAAAGAAAGAAAGAAAGAAAGAAAGAAAGAAAGAAAGAAAAAGAAAGAAAAAGAGAGAAGTGAATAGAGGAATGTGTAGAACAGAAAACATAATGTATTTACCGTTAGCACCCTCACTGAAGGAATCTCTGGTAGATATGTTTCAAGAAAGAGGAAAAAAATGGTCTCAGCGGGGAGAAAAGGAATGGTGAACAAGGAAATTTCACAATTCATGTTTCAACAAGAATTAGCTATTTAAAAGGATAACAATAATGCTATCTAATTCTGAGTAGTAAAATAACAAGGTAGAAATAAACCACTATAGTAACAAGTTGGGAAAAGTTTTATCCAAAATAAACCACTTAAGTTCCACATCAGTCAGGAAGAAGCTAGAGATATTGATTTTAGACTTTGTTAGCTTAATTTTGCACGTTCATATTGTAGGGAAATATGGACAAACCAAAAGAAGATAGAAAAGGAGGGAAATGAAGAGTAAAAAGAATAATAATAATAAGATGGTAGGAACAAATCCAAAAATTCACAATGGATGTAAGTGGAATAAATTTTCCACTTAAAGATTAGAGATCATCAGGTCGGATTATTGTAAAAAACAAAAATAAGAAAATAAACGCCAGTTATGTTCTATTTATGGAAGTCTCAACTGAAACATAAAGACATAGAAAGTTCGAAAGAAAAAGGAAAATATTAACGAAAATAAAGCAGCCATATTTAATATAAGATAGTATTGATTTTAGGGCAAATCTTAAAACGATCTCTATTGTTTGTAGCTGTGAAAAGCTTAAAGCAACCTAAATGTTCATCAGTAAGAAGACAAATACATCGTGATGATTCATTTAATAGAATGCTATACAATGAGTAAAATCAGTGAACTAAAATAACATATGTTAGTGCAGGTAAATCTCAAAAACGTAGTGGTGTGGAAGGACAACATCAAATAGCATAAAAATGAATTTAATTATGACATTTTTGATATAAAGTTAAAAACAACTAACGATTATTTTTCTCAGCTTGCCGCATTTTCAGTGGTATTTAGCTTCCCTGTCCCTTCAATGCCCAGGGCATCTGTGAAACTGCCTACTCCCCTAATCCAAATCTCTACCAGAATGGGGGGTCAAAAGTCTTTGAACAGCCCAAGACTGGGCCTACTGGACTAAGTGGTCAGAGTGGCAAGGACTGGAGCATCACAGAACTGAACAGAACTGCCCACGTTTTGAGTGGACAGTGTGGTTTGGAGTGAGGGTTCCCTTGGAGCCATTTCAGCAAGCATTTGTGTCTGAAGAGAAGCAACCAGGAAAAAAAAATAATTCTTTTGGGAAATACAGTGTCTGAGAAGCCAAGGTCACAAGCAGCCAGCTCAGCAAATAATAGAAAACACATGTTCAAATGTTTTAGTGAACTATTTCACCAGCCCTGGACCATCCATAGCCACTTCCACAGAAAAAAATCACTATAGCTTATGAGATAGTCTGTGAATTAAAAAAAAAAAAAAAGACATGTTACATAAAATATAGATTTAAAAAAGTTTTTTTTTAAGATTAGGGAATGAGTTTAAAACCTGGGATGAGATGGACATACATCTTAGGTTCCTTTTTTTTTTTTTTTCTAGAAAGAGATAGAGAGCAAGTAGAGGCAGAGAGAGACACAGAGAATCGGAAGCAGGCTCCAGGCTCTGAGCTGTCAGCACGTGCTCTGAGTTTGAGCACGCGGGGCTCAAACTCATGGACCGTGAGATCATGACCTGAGTCAAAGTCAGATGCTTAACCAACTGAGCCACCCAGGCACCCCAGCCTAGGTTACTTTTCAATGTGAAAGCATCTTCCTTAGAACCCATGGTGTTTGTGCACTATGGCATTTGTCACCTCCATTCCCTGAGTCACCACCTGTGTGTCCAGAATGGTCATTCACATTTCACTGGAAAAGGCTGAAAACTGGCTACGCAGAGATATGGCCAGTTTGAGGCAAATGTGAAAGCAAGACCATAAATCTTCCAATCGTTACAAACGGAAACAGAATCTTGGTTCCCAGGACGTTGAGAAATAGTTCTCTATCCAGTGGTCCTGCCCAGCAGCCAGGAGGTTCTCATTTGGTTCCCCAGCACCATGAGCCTTTTTTGCCATTAGAGATGATCTTGCCCTCGCCAGAGAGGCTGATGGCTGCGTTTGATCCGGTGCACAGGGGACGTCAGATCTTACAGGATGATTCATATGCCAAGGGCGCATCTATCTGCCGTGGGTAATGCCAGCCTGATTCACATTTGAATATAACTACTCCATCCCGTAATTAGAAGGAGAGATTAGAGTGGATCAAGTAGTTATGATTAATAATAACTCTATCGATGCTATTAGGTCTTTGGCTGTTACTAAAATATGTTTAAGTGGAAGAGATTCTGGATTCAGCTCTCCCTTCCCCACACCCCACCCCTTCTCTCTACACATTCTATATCCTGCTTTAAATAGCACTGTGGAAATAAGGTCCCATACAGCAGTCGATTTTGGAACGTAGGTTCTATAAGGGATCTCCCTTAATTCCTGTCTTCTAGGGAATATTTTTTAAACTTGTTTATTTATGTATTTGGAGAGAGAGAGAGAGAAAGTGTGCTCATGCGGGAGGGGCAGAGAGGGAGGAAGAGAGAGAGAGAGAGAGAGAGAGAGAGAGAGAGACAATTCCAAGCTGTCAGCGCAGAACCTGGCGAGGGGCTCGATCCCATGATCCATGAGATCATGACCTGAGCCATATCAAGAGTCAGATGCTTAACCCACTGAGCCACCCAGGTGCCCCCTGTCTTTTAGGGAATATTAAGTAATTGCCTTATTTAACCAGTAACATAGGACCCTCAGATTCAACATGTGTCAGTCAGTCATTTATTCCCACCTACTGCCAGGGTCACGCTCCTTCTGGAGCCTTCAGCTTTCAACTTTCAGCTGATGCCTCCAACCACCTACTGGGGCTCCCCAGTCCGTCTGGCTGTCACCTGGACCCTCCTCCTCCCTCCCACCCCGTTCCCAATCAACCTCGCGGCACAGATAGCTGGCGTCTTCTGCCTCGTCCCTCCTACCCAGCCGCGCTTGATGTCCTTTTCTGCCTTCCGGACTATTACAAAAGCCTCTGCAGTGTCTTCTCTCTTCTAGTAGCCTCTTAAATCCTAATCCTATATGACTAGGAGTAAACTATCTATGATGAAAGTCGACCTCTACTTCCCTTCAGTCTACTTCCCTTGAGAAATCCTTCAGTGGTTTCTCCTGCCCACAGGATGAATTGTAAACTCCTTACGGGGGACAGGAACGGGTCTCTCTTTGTGATGTTTATTTATTTACTCTGGAGAGAAAAAGTGAGAGAGGAGAAGGCAGAGAGAGGGAGAGAGAGAATCCCAATCAGGCTCCGCACGGTCAGTGCAGAGCCCTACGTGGGGCCCGAAGCCACGAATGCTAAGATCATGACTTGGAGCCGAGACTAAGAGTCCCAGGCTTAACCTCCTGAGCCACCCAGGCACCCCAGGAACCTGTCTTTACAATCTGGCCTGTCTAGTTATTCATGCCCCACTCTGGACTTTGCATTTTCTACCTTTTCAAAGCCCAGTCATTCACAATGGTACCAATATATCTGGCATTTTCTCGTCTGCTCTGACCCTCCCCCTGCAATGTCCCCTCCAGTGGGTGGGCTGTCCCCCTGACTCCCTCGAATCTCTCAAGACAAGACTCCTGGTCTCCTGGCCTCCAGGAACATGACCACCCGGGCTGGTTAAAGGCTCTGCCTCCCACCCCCGTAGCAGGTAGGGGGATATCCACGGAGCACCAGCGATGCTGTGTGACGTGGAAATGATCTGGCCACTGAAGTGAGATCCCCTGGTGTCAGTTCTTCGTCTTGTTCCGCTCACTGGCCGGCCTGATTGGGAAGAGTCGCGGGTTCTGAATAAATACGTGACTGGCACTCTCGGGGGCGTTTCACGTATATTTTCTTACTTGCCTCAAAGGCTAATTACCGGCTGATCCAGATCAGGTTCTTCCAGGAATCGGGTTCTTCCCACTGAAGGCTCCACGTGTCCTCAGCCCCCTCCTCCCCAAGGCCTCTCACACGCCAGGATCTCAAAGCAGGTTGAGGTGGAGAAGGGAAGAAAACAGTCGAAATGAAAGTGGCTAAGTTAATTAATTGCGAGCTTGCTTGTAGGACCAGCACGTTTATTTGATCAGTTGCCTAGTAACCCTGTCTGTGTCAGATGTGGATCCGATCAGCCTTCCCTGGAGCAAGCGGCGGGCCACACTTCGCACCAGCCACCAGTGCTCTCGTCCTGCTTTCACGGGCTTTCGGGGGGTGCGGAGACCCCAGATTCCTCTCCTGCCCCAGGGCAGGGAGGTTGGGAGGTGGGAACACATTTTTATCGTCTTCTCCTTCGTCTTCGCAGTCTCTCTCCACAGACCCCACAGCCCCGGGGATGAAGGTCTTTGCCTGAAGCTGACCTTTCAGCTGGTGGATCCCATGGCAAGAGAAATGGCTCGCATCCCCCTTCCTTCCAGACTGGACTACGCACCAGGCGCCTCGAATTGCTGGGGAGCCCCCCAAAAGGTGGCCACTTATGGACCCACACGGAAAAACAGGCGACGTTCCACACAACGCTGCACATTAGGGCCTCTGCCCGAAGCAGAACAGAGAGGGCGAAACAAAGAGGGGACCGGGGGCTGTCGGTTTGGGTCCTGTGGGCCTTCCTGGGTGACCTTAAAGGGGGAGAGGGAACGGAGGCTGAGTGTAATCACGGTAAGACCAGCTCCAGACAAACTGTGCGCTTTTGTTTCCTGTCTGAAAAAATAAATAAATAACTCACGTACTGACAGGCAGCTGGGCGCTTAGCACTCCTTTGGTGCTAGATTTATTGGAGGATTTGACGACAAGAATTTGCTTGTAGCTTTTTCACCTCCCTTGCGCTCTTTTCTTCCCCAGTCGTTTTGAACACCCCTCCCCCATCTTTAGCCCACACCATCCCTGTTCTCAAGCCAAATAAAAGGGAAACATCAATGAAACAAAGACCCATGTTTCTGCTTTGACACACCACGACCACGTTTTTATACTATTATGAGGGGGGGTGTTTTTTTTTTTTTTTCCCTTCTTCTATTTGTCAGCCTCTGTGGATGAAAGACTCCCTCTTCCATAAAGAATTCCCACCAGAAATCTTTATAAACCCTCCATCAGAGAGGGAGCCATCTCTCTGCCATCGATGCCACTCTGCCATCGTGCTGTGCAAAAGCTAATCTAATTAAGACAGGATCTGCTAAATTTCATAGCCAGTTTTTACGGGCATCTGATAGCTGAAAGGTGGAGCGCCTCTAACACATAAAATTCGTATTGTCCAGATGACCAATATCAGGGTCAAATACTTTCCTTCTTTGGGGATCTCATGTGGTTTTGGTGTGGATGCCGTTTCCAAGCCATGGTATCCTACAGGGAAAATACACCGGAAAGGAGACAGAGAATTGAAATTTCTAAGTCTCGGCCTCCATCTGCAAAACGAAGGTGTACCTCCATCCTGGGGATGTTCCGTGGGTAAATGTGAACACGAACACACTGGGCCAGCTTTGCAGGCGCGCAGCCCATTCGGTCACACAGCACCCTGGGTCAGCACGCCCCTCGCTTGTTATAATGCTCTGCCGTCCAATCTTCAAATTCTTCATTTTTGAGCGAGGGGCTTTGATGTTTACATTTTACGTTAGGCCCCACAAGTTATGTAGTTGGTCCTGCGTGTGTAAACTTCTTTGCATTACGCCTTGCACAGCAGACACCATTATTTATACCGTAAAACAATTATCATAAGCCTCTCCTGCCCATCCTGTCCTCTAGTATAAAGCTAGGAAACCCAAGCCAGTAGGTTTTCTCCTGCTTCCAAATAGGATAACTTCTTGACCGGCAGTCCTAAGAACCCCTACCACTATTGCCCCCAACAAGGTCCATATCTCTTTGTGGGAAATGGAAAACACACTAATGTACAAGTCAATATATGCTTGCACGTGCAAAAATTACCCATCATACAGAACTCCTCACTGGTAACACGGTTTTTTTCTGAGGTAGAAGAACACTGCTCCTAGGGATTGGTTTCTGGAGGGGGGCCTAATTTCCACTTCATTTTGTCTTTCTTGTTTTTGTCTTGTTTCATTTTACCCCTTGCACGTTTTACTCTAAAAATAGCAACACCTAATTTTGTTTTCCTTAGATCCCAACAACCCTATCGATGCCGTATATGGATACACATTCCACGCCTGTGATTGTCTGAAAAGATAGATCCGGGTAAAGCGTAACTTCCTTGGTATCCAACCAATGGTCCAGAGTTTTAAAGGCGAGAGCTCCATTCCAGAGCAAGTCAGTTGTTGACCCTTAATGAGGAGAAGGGGGTTTCCCTCTCCTCACCTTGTGGCCTCTAGCCCACTTCCGGGGGGGGGGGGGCGGAAAGGAGGACAGGATGACAGTGTTCTGGAACTTCAGACTTTACTCCCAAGTCTCCTGGGCCCCAGAAAGCATGTACACTCACAGGCAACTTTCTGTACCACAGGAAAACAAAGAGAAGTATAAGCAACCCATTAAAAAAAACGTATGTTCAGACAATGTTTTGCTCTGGGGCTGCTGAGCAACATAGTATCTAACGGGCTTTGAAGTAAGAGGTAGAATCCCTGTGAAATGAGATTTTTCCCAAAGTCTTGGAAAGAATGAAGTGGCTGCTGTTGTTTTTCCTCCGCCAGAGCGCCGGGGTAGATGACCTTGGGCAGTGACAATGTAACACACGCAACAAGATCAGCCTGGATAATTACCGTCTTGGCGTCGAAGCACGGAGTCTGGATTTGTGTTGGGCATTTCTGCAGAATTCTGTGGGGCACCCAGGGGTCACTTGTGGGCAAAGGTCAGGCTGACTTGCCAGCTCTGAAAATTCTAGGGGAAGAAATTCACCACCCCTTGTTGTCCAGAGCTCCAGGCTCCCACAACACAACCCAAGGTATCATCCTAAACGGAGAAACAAAATTCCTGGGGCCTCACTGTACTTCACGTTCCTCTGGGGCCGCTACCTGCATAAAGCAAACAAGAGAACAAGCAAACAAAGAGAAGAGAACGTCTGTTCACCCTGTTGTGAAAGTGTCACGAATTATCTGCCTTTGCTGACAAAAATGTGACATAAGGTGTTTGACCCTTCTCCCGCTCAGTCTCTCGCTGCTCCTCTGCTCTGGTCTGTGGGGGACCGGAACACAATTTGTGTGCCCTAGAAAACAGCTGCACGGAGGGTAGGAAGGCACCTTGAAAGGATGGTGAACCAGTGACAGTCGGTGGATATTAAAAAAATAAAGATCGAGGTCACCTCCTGTTTTTCCAACTCCCCTCCCCAAGCCCAGCCCCTTTGCAATTCCAGTTTCCAAAAAAAAATCTTATCCAGGGCATAAAGTATATCTGTTGTTCTAGCTGACGGGCTCTGGAATTCAGCCGAGCTCACATAAAGTTGATTGTTTGTGTGTCTGAGGTGACACCTGGCAGTATGTAACTGTTCTGGGCTTCGTTTGGCTTAACGTTTGCTTTTCCTTTCCAGCAAGGCCTGGGAAAGGGGATAATAGGTATTTCTTAGATGAATAAATCGGGAGCAACACTGGTTTTGTTCCCTTGTGTTCGAAGAGGCCTAAGGTACTTTTAACTCCACGCCCCATCTGTTCCGCAGCTTGTCAGAAAAGGTGCTAACTACTTTCTTAGCTTCTTCCTAAAGAGAAATGTGTTGGTTGGTTTGGGCCATGGTGGGGACGGACAGTGGAGTGCAACGGTGAAGGGCAAGGGCACCAAGCCAGGTTCCCTGGAATAGTATCCCTACCTACCACTTAGGAGGTGTAGGACCTTGCGTAAGTTACTTCCCCTTTCTGTGCCTCAGCTTCCTCACCTGGAAAATGGGGACGCTCCAAGTTGCGACAGCCTACAATTGTAATAAAGTAGTTCATATTGTAAGGTGCTTCAGATGAAGCGAACATATACTAAGTGTCATATAAATGTTCACTAAGTAAATGAAATAAAATGTTAATTTTTTTTATATTTTTTAAGTTGCTCGTTACTTAGTTTGAAAGGGAGCGCAAGTGGGGGATGGGCAGAGAGAGGGAGAGAGAGAGAAACCCAAGCAGGGTTCTGCACTGTCAGCACAGAGTGGCTCAGCTTCACCAACTGTGAGATCGTGACCTGAGCCCAAGACTCAGACGCTTTGCCGACTGAGCCCCCCGGGTGCCCCTAAAATGCTATTTTCAAGAAAGGATGATGCGAATTCATGGATGGCCAGTAAGTTGTGCAGCATACGAGTGAACTCATGTTTATTGGTAGAAGATATCTGAAAGCGTGTTAGGAAGGAGTTCAAAGCCATAGTTTCTCTCTGGGCGGGGGGGGGGGAAGCAGAACTCTGGTGATCGATAATGTCTGCCTCGGGATCTGATAGGGCAAGTGGCAAGACATGTGTCCCGTTTCTGCCATCCCTGATGTACGTGTGATATTTGCTGCCTCACAGGTTCCAAGGACCCGACAACACTAGAAAGCCTGAATAAATAGTTTTGAGAATCGCTTCTGTGCAGATATCATGCCAAGCGTTAAAATCAGAAAGATGAGTGAGGCAACCACTGCTCTGAAGATTTAGAGACCAGAAGGAGAGAGGGGCCCATGAACTAGAAGTTAAAATACAGTGTGAAGAGTTGGAAGGTAAGCACAGAGCGTGGAGCGCACCAAGGGGTAGCAACTGACACGCCCCAACACGGGAGGGAGGCATGAGAATTTTGAGAGGAGTCCACTTCCTGTAAAATATCGTGTGCTACTCATATTGCCCTCGGGTTGTAAACAACTACACTAATGGAAAAAGCATATGGGACCATGGTTTTCAGACACTGGACAAGAGTCATCATAGGACTGTGATCCCAGAGGGAAGGAAAAGAAGGTGAGCCTGCGACTGCGTTGGCCCAATGGCCGAAAGCAGTTCCAAGTCAAAGCACTGGGGGGACCAGCCCAGCAGAGCCTGTGCAATGACTGAGGGGAGGCGATAAAGGTGAAGTCAAGAAGGCTAAGGCCGCTAGAACTGAGCACCAGAAAGAAGGCAGCTCCCTGGAGAGAAAACGGCAGGGATCGCCAAGGGCAATGACTCTGACCACAAATCGTAAATATGGTCAAAGATGGAAAAGAACACGTGAACGAAGGAAGAGAAAAATGGAAAATAAAGACAGAAATTGAAAATGTAAAAATAAGGTAAAACATCTGAATTAAAAATGACTCGGGATTGATTTACGGTACACATCTTCAATTTATCCGCTTTTACCTTCAAATTACATGTCACCCCTTCACATGTTGTCTAAGAACCTTACAATATACTTCTCTCTTCCATCATTGTGCATTGTTACCATACATTTTACGTCTACTAGATTATAAGTCCTACAATAAAAACGTATTAGTTTTTCCTTTAATGATCGGTTATCTTTTAAAGTAATTCAAAAACAAGGCAAGAATTGCCTTCTACATTTACATGCATGTTTACAAGTTGGAGTACTAACCACTCTTTTTTGGTCTCAGATCCATCTGGCATAATTTTTTTTATGCTTGGATAAATTCCTTTAATGCTTCTTTTAGTAGATGTCTTTAGTGATGCATTCTCGTAGTTGTTGTTGGTCCTAAAGTCTTTATTTTGCATGTATTCTTTTAAAAGTTACTTTTGCTGGACATAAAATTGTGGGTCGGCAGATTTTATGCCCAACGTTTCAAAAAAATTATTTTTTTGATGTTTATTTTTGAGAGAGAGACAGAATGTGAGCGGGGGAGGGGCAGACAGGGAGGGAGACAGAATCCGAAGCAGGCTCCAAGCTCGGAGCTGTCAGCACAGAGCCTGATGCAGGACTGAACCCACAAACCGTGAGATCATGACCTGAGCCAAAGTCGAGTACTTACCTGACTGAGCCACCCAGGTGCACCCCCCCTCCCCTGACATTTCAAATGTGTCCTTCCATTGTCTGATGGCCTTCATGGTTTCTGATGAGAAACGTGTTGTTATTCTTAAGATTCTCTGTTTCTCTATACAGAATGTGTGTTTTATCTCTGGCTGCTTTTAAATTTGTCTTATTATCACATATTTTCAAAGAATTTGATTCATGTGGGGGTTTTGTGTGTGTGTGTGTGTTTTCCTATGCTTCTTCTTGTTTAGGATCTTCTAAACTTCCTGGCTCTGTGAGTTTCTGGTTTTCATCACCTGGAAAATTTTTCAGGCATTATTTTAATCCATTTTTTTCTTTGCCTCCTAAGTTTTTCCCCACTTCTTTTAGTCCCTTAATTTCTATTGCTATGCCTTTAATGTCTCTGATCTTCTTTTCTCCAATGTCTAATCTGTTCAGTAATTCATAGGACAATTAAACCAAAACCTAATAAGGATATAAAGTACTTGAACAAAACTTCAAAAAAAGTTTTATAATTGCCACTTGTAGGAAACTCCACCCAACAGCAGTGGAAAGCACAGTCTTTTCAATTGCACTTGAAACACGCAGCAAGATAGACCACACTCTATAAAACAAAACTCAATGAGGTTTAAAGGACTAAAATGTAGAGCACATCATCTGATCGTAATGAAAGTAAACTCAAAATCAATTAAAAAATTGATTTCTGAAAATTTTCAAATATTACGTTTTTTATAAATCCACAAAGAAAATTAGAAAGACATTTTTTTAACTAAATGAGAATAAAAGGACAACATTAAAATCTGGGGGAAATCAGCTAAAGAAGCATATGGAGAGAAAATTTATTGCATTAAAATCTTCTATTGGAAAATTTATAAGTATACAACTCAATTATTTAAGCTTATATGTAAAGACATTAGAAAAGGAATGGAAGATTAAGCCCAAAGTAGACAGAAGAAAGAAAATAATAAAAATAAGAATGGAAGGCAACAAAACAGAAAGCAGAAAAATTATAGGGAAACTAACAGTAAAATACAAAGCTGTTTTGTGGAGAAAGATCAATATAATTGATAGACCTTTAACAGTGATTTTAAAAAAGACAAAAATTATCAGTATCAAGTAAAAGAAAGAATACTGCTATGGTTTCTACATGCTCTAAAAGCATAATAAGATCATATCATGAACAACGCCAATAAATTTGACAACTTGGATAAAACAAATACCTAAAAGACACCAACTACTGAAAAGAAATAAACAATAGCTCTGTACCTATTGAGGAAACTGAATTTGTGATTAAAGACCTTCCCACAAAGACCTCCAGATTCAGGTCCAGATGACTTCATCAGTGAATTCAACCAGACAAAGGAGCAAAAATGCAATTCTATACAAACTCTTCTGGAGAGTAAAAGAGAACAGAATACCTTCTATATCATTTTTGAAGCCAGCACAGCCTGGGTATCAGAACTACATGAAGATATCACAAGAAAAGAAAACTATAGGCCAACATCGTAACAGACATGAGGGCAGAAACTTTAGAAAATTGGATTTAGCAATAAATGAAAAGCCAATACATCATGACCAATTGGGGTTTGTTTGAGAAAGCAGTAGTTGCATTAAAATTAGAAAAATCTACTTTATTTGTCATATTAATAAAGTAGACACAAAATATATATGCTAATTTCAATAGATGCAGCAAAAGAATTTAACAAAATTCAATATCCATTTATAATGAAAAAACTCTCAGCAAACTAGAAATAGAAGAGAATTTCATCAACCTGAAAAAACAGCATTTATGACAATTCTACACTTAACATCAGACTTAATGGTGAAAGGTTATATGAGTTTCCTTTAAGCATAGGAACAAAGTAAAATTACTCTTACCACTTGTATTCAACATTGTATTAGGGGACCTAGTCAGTGCAATATGGCAAGAAAAAGAAATAAATGACATACACATTGGAAAGAAAGAAGTAAAACTGTCTTTACTCATAGACATTAAGGTTGAATTTGTACAAAATCTTAAAGAATCTAAGAAAAAAATCTACAAAGAAGCCAGGAGAATTAATAAATGAGTTTATTAAGGTCATAAGATGTCAATAAATAAATTCAATCATATTACCATATGCTGGCAGCCCAGTGTTAGAAATTGAAATAAAAAAAAATCTATCATAGTGTCAAAAAAAAAAAAACAACAACATAAAAGGGGCACCTGAGTTGTTCGGTCAGTTTAAGCATCTGACTTTGGCTCAGGTCATGATCTCATGGTTTTTGGGTTTGAGCCCTCCATTGGGCTCTGCACTGACAGCTTGGAGCCTGGAGCCTGCTTCAGATTCTGTGTCTCCCTCTCTTTCTCGCTGCCCCTCCCCTGCTTGTGCTCTCTCTCTCTCTCTCTCTCTCTCTCTCTCTCAAAAATAAACATTATAAAAACCCACACAAACTATATAGGGATAAACTTAAAGTATAAGCAAAGACCTTAACTTGTAAATTATAAAGCATTGCTATGAGACATCAAAATATATCTAAACAAAGTAGAAATGTATCATGTTTATGGATCAAAATTCTCAGTAATGTTTAGATGTATATTCTCCCCAAATTCAATACAATCTCGATCAAAATCCCAATAGCCTTTTTTTTTTAATGACAAGATGATTCTAAAATGTATATAGAAATACAAAGGACCTAAATTAACTCACAACATGAGAACAAAGTTGTAGGCCTTACACTACCTTATTTCATAAATTGCTGTAAGGCAGTGTGGTGTCGGCACAGTTTAAATTCTTTTAACATTTATTCATTTTTGAGACACAGAAAGAGACAGAGCATGAGTGGGGGAGGAACAGAGAGAGAGAGGGAGACACAGAATCCAAAACAGGCTCCAGGCTCTGAGCTGTCAGCACCGAGCCTGATGCAGGGGCACGAACCCATGAACCGTGACGTCATGACGTGAGCCAAAATCAGATTCTTAACTGAGTGAGCCACCCAGGCACCCGTCATAGCTTAGACATACAGATTCCTGTTACAGAATAGAACGTTCAGTAATAAACCTACACATCAGCAGCTAATTAATTTTCATAAGAGTGACGATATAATTCAACAGGGACAACATAGTTTTCTTCAACAAATGGTGTTGAAGCAGATATTCATGCATTAGCCAGCCTCCAAGATGACCCCAATTATCTTGTCCCTTAGCATCATGTGTTTCCATAGTACCCTTCCATTGAATCTGAGCTGACTCTTGCGACCAATGGAATAGAGCAGAAGTGAGGGAGTGGCTGACTTCTCAGCTCACAGTATGGAAATCAGGCCGTTTTGTTTCTCTGCTCAAAACACTCGAATAGCTTCCTGTCTCACTCAGAATAAAATCCGAAGTCCTTACCCTGACTTGCTGATATCTCTGATGACTACTTCTCTCGGCTCATTTTCTACTCCTCTCTCCCTTACTTTGTGGGCACACTGTCGTCACAGTTGCTGGAGTCTGCCTTGATCTTGAAATCAGCATGGCTTCCTCCCTTACTTTACTCCAGTCTCAGATTAAATGCCACCAACAGAGTCCATCCTGACTGCTTGCCCAAAATAACCCAGTCCCCACAACCATTTCTCTGCTGATCTGTGTGTCGCAAATCACCAAGTGACATGTTGAATATTGGCATGTTTGCTTTCTCTTGCCTGCTGCCTCCTCCCTCTTCCCCACGCACATTGGCATCTATGAAAATAAGCTCTATAAGAAAAAAAGCCTTTCATCTGGAAGCACTATGAAAATGGGGACTTCATTCTGTTCAGTGCCGAATCCCCAACTCCTACAAAAACACCAGGCACGCGGTAGGTGCTCATCAAACATATTAAAAGAACAAATAAACCCTTGTACTTTATCAGACTGGGAAAAGAGTGGACTACCAGAAGTTAAAGTGAGGCAGAAATTCAAAGAGAAGAAATGAAAAACAAATGGGAGCAAATCAAAACAAACAAGCAAACAAAAAAAGGGTTTATCACAGGATCATGCCAGCTCCAACCGGTGTTCAACAGCTCACAGTCTTGGGTCAGCTAATGGTGAGAAACTAAGTAATATTCCAGGAGTTAAGCCAAGTTGGTAAGTCTGGAGCCATCCAAGCAGTTCAACTTGCAGGAATATGGCCCTGTTGAGGGGACCTCAAAATACAGAACAAACAAATAGGCCGGCTGTGTTTTTGGTATTACCTTCTGGAATAAGAAATACCCCGAAACTGACCATTTCTGGGTTATTGTGAGGAGCACGTGAGTGGGATGAAAGAGAAAGTTATTTTCTCTGAACAGGGAATCTGGGGGCAGATTATATTCAGATTCTGACAAATGCTATAAAAACAGAACCTTAAAATCTAGAATATGAAGAACCATTCCCAGCTCTGCTTTCCTCACTACCTTTCTTCCTAAAGCCCCAGCTATTCCTGTCCCGATTTTCCCATGAACGTGGAGGGTAGAGGCACCGTGGAGGTCCCGTGGTTGAGGTAGAGAGAGTTGTCTCCCAATATCCATTTCTCTTTTCCTTTTACCTCTGCACCTGGCCACCCGGACACACACTGCAGTGCCTGTCTTCCACTGATGCGTACGGGTTTTCAGGCTGGTGGGATTCAAGTGGAGCTGATGCGCGCAAATCTTCGGTCATCATCTTGGGCACATTTGCCACGGAGGACCTGTTTCTTCCCACTGGCTGGGACCTAGCAATTCACCTGACCAACCTGGGTCCCCGGATGACTTGTGTGTAAAAACCCTCTGGGCCACCCGGGTCTGTTTCATGAGAGCAAAATGAACTTCAGTTTCACGTGTCTTTGTTACAGCTGTGTAGCCAGTATCCCAAAGAACAGTGCGACAGTGCAGTAGGAAAGGCATGGAATCTAGAGTCAGAAAAGCCCAAGTTCAGGGCCCACACACCAGGCCTGTGTTCCCAAATCTTCTTTCCTCAAAGTAAAACAGATAAAAACTGCCTTGCAATGGATTGCGTGTCTACAACTTTCAAAGTAGGTATCGTCTCTAATCTTTGGTTTTTGCTCAGTGAAATGTTATGCTTATCCACTCTATTGGCCATACAGAAATGCCTACCCGAAGCCACAGCAGTTGAGCATGTCAGGAAAGAAAGGGACAGGTCCTTGTCCTTTCTTATATCCGTGAGCCCTTGTCCTTGTTCTTCAATCTCCTGGGAGTAGCATTCAATACCGGGTATTTCACACCAAACGCTGAAGACGGTCCACACAAGTCAAGTTGGGAAGTGTTCATGGCTCCGGCCTTCTTAATCTTACTTAAGTCAAAGTATTTCCCGTCCCTCCAACCCATTACTGCACAGAAGCCTTGATGACAACATACTGTGTCCTGCTCTCAAATCATGTTCTTCACCTTAGCTCAAAAAGCTAAAAACTAAAGACAAGGCAATACCTCCCTGATCCCCTAAATAGGATTTCTGTGATTTCAAAACCCTCGATGAGGAAATGCGTGAAAATAACTTGTCAACTAGAACAAGACCAGTACTGTGCAAATCCTTCAACTCTCCCCGGGGAGGGTTCCCATCCCTCCCCTCTCTGGAACTTTCTTCTCGAAAGAAATCTGCAACTTTCACATCGACTGCAGAAATCTCAGACAAACACACAGCACAAAAGAAAAAAACCGAACCAAAACAAACAACAAACAAAGCCACACCAGCTTTCCAGATGTGATGTACTGCAATGTTCACCATTTTAAAGGAGTCACTTCTTAGCCTTTTACACAGGAACTAACCCGTTTGTTTCACTCAAATCACTTCACATGATAAAGGACTTATGCACATTCAGCGGGAGTTCTGTCATCCTGAGGTGACGAGTTGGCATTGGAGGATTTATCTCTACCATCCACTAGTATGAAAAGCTGGTGCTGCGCTTTTTTAACACGGCAAAAACAGTGAGAAAGTTGCAGTTCTGGCTTGTGAATTCATCAAGAGCCGGCTTCATGAAATCTTAATGAACAGATTCAAGCTAGGGCTGGGGAGAAGTCATTCAGGCAAACAAAAATGCATTAATGCAACATTAAGCCCAAGAAAGTATAGACCTATAAAGCTTGAAAATGTAGTCACTGCAGGTAAAATAAATGGGGCCCTTTTGTATGTGTGTGTATTTATGCATTTGTATGTGTGTGTACATATATACACGGAAGAATGTACATATGTATAGAGAGAGAGACAGAGACAGAGAGACAACGCATGCATTAAATAACCATAACTCAGGATATTATGATCTAACATTATACAGTGGAACTTTCAGTAATGATGGATTAATAACCTCAGGTCAAAAGCTGCCCTTGGACTTGCCCTGAAAATTGCTGTCAGCAAGGGAGATTTTGACCTAGCATTTTAGAAAGAATCCCTGAAAGCATAATTTACTCCAATATATATGGATGTATAGATACGTAACAGGTTGGAGGTGCCCGATCTGTGTTGTTTTGGTTTTGGTTTGCTGTTGGTTTTATATTGTTTTGTTTTGTTTTTTGGCGGACAAAGATGGTTTGTCTAAGGCTAATAGAACTAACTCCACCGCCTTTCTCTGCCACTGTCTCCAAGTTGTGCTCTATAGACACCAACATCTTCAAGGTCCTCCAGGCGACCCACCCATCTGGGTGATACTCATCTGAAACGCACAGCCAGGATAGGCTGAACTCTGGGTGAGATTTCCAGCAAAAGTGGGGGACGGGGTCAGGGAAGCATTATAAGGGGGCATGAATCCCAAATGCCAATAAGAGAGTGAAATCGTGGTCGACTCTGAGGTCCAGCAAATATTCGTGGGACACTTTCTCATATGACTGACGGTCACATCTTCACCAAGGCGCCGTGGAGAGCAGTTGCACCTGTCCTTGGACATGAGATGTTTGCTGCTGCTTTGCTGGCTGGGTGGTGACCCAGGGCACAAACACATGCTTTCTACTACCAGATCGCCCGCTTCTTCACCAGTCCGTGCTGCATCGTGTGATTCTGGCGCAATTCTGTTGTCCACCCTTGCCAAGGACATGTGGCTCCTTCCTTCACTGTCATCTGCAAAGTGGCAAAAGTCTCGAGCGGAGAGTGAAATGGAAAGGCGCCGTCCCCGAGGGACTCATCTGAATTGCAAGAGAGATTGAACTAGGGCTGGTTTTGTTCCTGCATCCATATGCATCCGGCTGGCACACTTCCCTTCTTAATGCTGCTCACATACTCAATTGAAATCAGTCGAAGCAGCTAGCTAGCACAACCTTCTTTTAAATAAGAGCGCTTCCCACCCAGAACATCTCAGAGTGATAGAAAATAGACACAGAGCCATCAGAGATTCCAACTGGACTATTGAGCTAATGGTAGGTTTATCTCACATTTTATTATTAATTCTTTAAGTGGTTAGACCCTTTATAATACCTTCACCTGATGATACCATCTACTTGTCAGGTGTATTACCGGGAGAATTGTAATACAAACATAAGGGATCATGTTTTGGTCACCTGTGGTTAATTTTTCGTAGCGAAGCCACTGAGGAACCCAATATGGAAATGTCAAAATTGCCTCCGAGTGAAAAGCTCAATTTGAATATTTATGTACACGCTCCAAGTTGAGGTAACCCAGCAAACTGTTTGATAAAGACAAAAGGATTGTGCTGTTTGTGCATTTTAATTTGCAAAACAAAGAGCATCCCACAAATGTGACTTAGTTATATTATTACACACTTTATTATTCATGCATCTTATTTTCTATAAACCAAAACAACAAGACATGTGTTGCAAAATATCAGCGTTGCCACGATTCCTACCTCTTCCAGTAGAACTCTGGTTGACGGGTGCACAGTCAAGCAGGGAGCCCAGCTGCAACCAGAGAGAGAAGATATTTTTATCAGTAAAAAATGAGAATAAATGAAATAGGTCACGATGTAAAAAAAACAAAATGTTTCCCTTTCTCAGCACAGTGCCACACCAACTGTTTTCTTGTTTAATGCGTCTGTCATCTCTGCCCCTGCTCCCCATTACTTCCCACTCCCAGCACCGACAGCCCCATTCTACCTTCTGTCTCTACCACGTTCAACCAAGCCCGGCTCCGCTCATAAGTGGAATCACACAGGGTTTGTCCTTTGCACCTGGTTTATTTCACCTAACAGAACGTTCTCAAAGCTCATCCGTGCGGTTGCGTGTGTCCCGATTTTCTTCCTTTTAAAGGCTGACTAATAGTCCATTCTGGGAACATACTACATTTTGTTTATCCGTTGGTCAGTCATTGGACATTGGGTCATGTTTTGATGGCATTCTGATGGGGCTTGTTTGCTTCGTTTTGTTTAACTCATTTTGAATGTCTTAGGGCATTGTCACCTCCAGTATTTTCGCCCTGACCGCCCTCTCTCCTCCTAACTGCTTCACCCATTTACTTCATCTCTCCGTGACGTCCAAGCAAGATTAAATTGTGATGACTATATTCCATTTGGTAAAATGAAAATAGAAATAAGCCATATTATAAATCAAGAATTAAACCAGAGAAGGCGTTTCTACCCAACCCCTAGTTACTTTGGTGAAAACTTGAGAAAAACATTCACTCCTTGAGTAGTTCAGGATTTAAACGGTAGAAATTTAAGGGGCTGTCTCCTCTGATTGGGAAATCCCAAGTCATTCTATACAATCCTGAGAGGGTCAGACTAGCATGCTTGTGCAGAGGGCATACACTGGCAGAAATTAGGTAGGCTGCCAGAACTCCATTTCTTCATTCCTTTGGCACACTTGTATTGAGTGCTTATAATTTGTAAGGCTTTGTACTAGCTTTGTGGATATAAGCATTAGCAAAACCAATATAGCTTTGGCCCTTGTGATGTTCACTCTCTCTAGAGAAGCCAATATTAAGCAAATAGTTCCCAAGGTAATGTAAAATTTCAACATGAAAAAGTGCCAAGTGAGATCAAAACAGTGAAAGAAGTATAATACTATAATAGCAAAGAGCAAAGGAAGCTGACCCAGTCCCATGTATGGTGGGTGTTTGGGGGGTTCACAGGGAAAGAGTGTTCTTCTCAAACGAACACAATTAGTATGA
The DNA here is from genome assembly GCF_027475565.1 of Acinonyx jubatus. Taxonomy (NCBI): domain Eukaryota; kingdom Metazoa; phylum Chordata; class Mammalia; order Carnivora; family Felidae; genus Acinonyx; species Acinonyx jubatus. Next base: position 11,673,208 of record NC_069385.1, on the reverse strand, counting down.
TATGAATATGATGTATTGTATTGAGGGGTGATGATTCGGGGTTCTCACTTCCCTTCCTTTCCATTCATTCATTCAGACAGTTGGCCATTGGTCAAGGTCAGTTAGCCAAGATTTTATTAAGCACCTACTATGTGCATTGCACAATGTCAGGTGCTAGACAGAGACAGAATGATGAACCAGACAAGCATGGTCCTTATGCATGTAGACTTGCATCCGACTGGGGCAACATGCAAAACCCAAGAAAAGCAACACATAAAATAAAGACAAATGCTATAGGTGCAATGAAGGAAACCAAACCGGGCTTGGAGAATAACGTGGTGGGTGGTCGGGTAAGGATTCCTTGAGAAGATAAGGTTTAAGAGGAGTCCAAAAAGCTGAGAAAGAGCTGGTTGTACAATGAAACAAAGGGAAGAGCATTGTGGCTAATAGGAACAGCATAAGCAAAGCCAGTGGTGAGTTTGGCAAAAGCATTTGGAAGACCATTGTGGCTGGAGGACAGTTTGATTGGAGGTTGAGGTGTGAGATGGGCAGAAGCCTCTAGGCCTTGGCAATAAGTTTAGGGTTTCATTCCTTCCTTCCTTCCTTCCTTCCTTCCTTCCTTCCTTCCTTCCCTCCCTCCCTCCCTCCTCCCTCCCTCCCTCCCTCATTTTTCTTTCTTTCTTTCTTTCTTTCTTTCTTTCTTTCTTTCTTTCTTTCTTTCTTTCTTTCTTTCTCATAATCAGACAAGATCTAGGTCCTTGCTCTTGCTGCTGTGTGGAAGACAGATTAGGGATGGCATTTAGCAGCAGCCCAGGACAGAATGTCTGTGCCCTGTTTCCATAGTTTTGTTGTCTTTGGATGTCCCTCCCACTAGAAGGTAAGCTCCACAAGGGAAGTACTTCTGTCTGCTTTTGTTCACTGCTACGCCCTCGGGGCAATGCAAGAGTTGGTACAGATATGTGTTGCTCTTGTTCACATAAGATAATCCATCCTTTGAATAACGCTCTCGAAATATTCACTGCAATACATCATGGTAACGACCAGGATACATTTACTAAAAAAAAAAAAAAAAAAAAAAAAAATACCTGTGGTGGGGATGCTTATCATTTCTCCTTGGCCTAAGAATTCTCAGTGAATATGCCAATGTCACTCTACTTTCAAGCAAAGATTTAATATCTGGAAGCAGCAGTAAGATTGCAGATCACTAAGGCTTCATTACCTTTACAAAACACACTACAGGGCATTTACGCGTGTGCTCTGAAATATTATCATAAAACTAAACCTCACTTGTCAAAACAAACAAGCAAAGCCAATTCCACGAGGCATTACAGCCTCAATAGCAATTGCATTATTTTTACAAGCTAATTCATAAAAGCAGATAATTCAAATGGCACACCCCTTCATAAATGCGAATGTGAGACTCTACGGCACCGATACATCAATGCGGATGTAGAACCAACTATGCCGATCCCTCAATAAAAGTGTTTTATTCTCATTGCTATTGGATAAATATGCCATCTGAATAATTTACTTCTTTCCCCTCTTGAAGTCATATTTCTAAAGGTACAAATTCAGATTCGTGATTAAGAAAAACTACATTCGATTATAGTCTGCCAAACTTCAAAAGATGAATACGAATTATAACTGATAATGATAATAGGAATAATAGTGAAGCATTTGGTACGGAAGTCTCACTACACACACTTCAGCCAATTAGTCACCCAAACACTGCTGATTGTTCTTGTATTCTGGCATTGTGTAAACAAAACATCTGAATGAATGGCTGCATTTTTCCGTTCTCGTTCAAATGTGTTTACTCAAAATTATTGCAACTTTTAAGGAGAGAGTGCTTTTAAAGGTACTTATGCAAAATACGCTTTGATTTGATTTATTGTCACAGGAAAAACAATTATCAATTACTTAACTAATCTCTCTCCTACCTTATATGTGCACAGGGTAAGTAAACCCCACAGATACGGATATAAAATAACACTTAATACGCCTATGATCATTTTTGTTCCAAGTCCCTTTCATATTCCACCCTGAGTAAATATAGAAAGAGCCAAACTAGTTTGGGATCCAGCTGGAGTCTTCCAGAGAATCATGCTATATCATACTAGATATCATACTATATATATACATGTATATGGTATGTGGAATATATGTGTGTGTATGTGCGTGTCTAATATGTAGAAAGTAAACTTATTCTAAAATGTAAAAATTTATATCCTGATTGTTATTAAGGGTTCATAGGATCATATTTCCAGTTTTAGTTGAGCGAAAGTACTGATCAGAAGTCATTCACTGGTATGATAAAAACTTCTATATTTGGAGCTTCTATTTGATCCTAATAGCAGCTCTGTTACCAAGATTTAATCCTAACTACAGGTCTTCATCCAGTAGGTGTAATGGACCTTGTTTCTTGATCCTTGGGCAACATTTGCATCATTTGGAATGTAAATTGGTATTTCCAATTGAAATGTTCATCTGTTTATCAAGGGCTATTTCAGACTAGTATCTAGGAGGAACATTTGACTAGCCTAAAATACAGAATAGTATGTACTGGGGTGTGGGGTGAGGGAGGTCTTGAAAAGCTCACAGATTATTGAATTGAATTGTAAAAAGAAGAAACAGGATTTAAAACAGATGAAATGCGAAGAAATGAACGATACCAGCAAGCACTCTCAAAATAAGTAAGACTATAATATAATACGAATTTGTTCTTGAAAAGGCCTTGACTTGAAAGCTGTTGAAATTCTTTGATGGAAATTGCTATATAAGCACAAAGCATTGACATTATTAGTAATTGTTGTTGTACAACATTAGTTGAAAATAGCAACGCAGGAAAATGCAGTAAGTTTCACAGGCATAAACATCACACACCCTGCTAACATTTTGGCAAAAAATAAAATAAATGAACATATACACTGATTATTATTTTTACTCTTTCCACACCTGGAAAATAAACATTACAACTGGATGAGTAAAATGTCAAATGCATCAAGTGGCATTTGATTGCCTAGAAATAGGATTCTTAAAGCAATGAGTGGTTTCTTTTCCTAATGTGATCTCATCTAACCCATGTGCTTTATTCAGCAATCTCACTTTGAGTGCTGACTACCTCCCAGGCACTGTGCTAGGAACCCCACAAGAGACCAACCGAGCACCTGAAAAAGGCCCTGGCTTCAAGGCGCTAAGAGCTCAGTGGAATTAACTGGTTGTATAATTGTTATGATAGTATAAATAACATCGTTACTAATATTTGATTGAACCTCAACTCAATAAGAGTAAAATGCAAAATGTTTAATTTCTCTTTCTTTTATTTTTTTAAGGTTTATTTTTGAGAGAGAGAAAGAGAAACAGAGCATGAGTGGGGGAGGGGCAGAGAGAGAGGGAGGCACAGAATCCGAAGCAGGCTCCAGGCTCTGAGCTGTCGGCACAGAGCCCGACACGGGGCTCAAACCTATGAACCATGAGATCATGACCTGAGCCGAAGTCGGACACTTAACCGACTGAGCCACCCAGGTGCCCCTAAAATGCTTAATTTCTGCATTTGATATGCATCCAAAGAAACTTTCAAGGTCCTTTGGATAATCGGGGCAGGTGTTGGAGACAGTTTTCCATCTTTCCGAATACAATGCCTCTATTTACCTTTATAGGTATTGATGGAACAAGCTACTTCAAAGGGCCTCTTGCCTTTAACAATCTCTTCTAGACTAACATCTGGCCTCACTGCATCTTGTAGGTGTGTGTCATAAGCCCCAGGAAAAGTAAATACAATAAAATATATATTCACAGTCAATTCAGTTTTAAGATTTACCACTTTAGGGACAAGATAGATTAGAAATTCACAGGAGAGGTTCCTATCCAGACCCCAGAGGCTTAAGGGAGGTTGAGGTCTGAATTGACTCTGCAATGAAATGAATCCGCAATGAAAACCAGTATTTAACTTAATATTTTCCGTGTCTCTCCTGCATGTTGTTCAAATCAGGGAGTTTCTCTCTGATCTCAGTAGTTATCTTCGGCCTGTCACAAATTTTGATTCCAATTTTTGTCATGTTGAAAGTTTAAAGGAGTGAAGAATACTTCCAGAAAGGATAATTTATATTATTTCTTACAGGGGAGTCAATTGCCCTGTGAACAGAGGAAGAACTCTGGTGTCAGATCTCTCTACAAATGCAATACAGGAATCACTGGCAAAGTAAAATGCTGCTGTGTGGGGGAAAACAAAACAAAACAAAACAAACAAGTGAGGAGAAATGCCACAATGTGTAAGCCAGGGGAGAAAAGTGTGGCCACCACGAGTTAATCAGGCCAACTCCATTAATTAGATGACAGTGCCGGGGCTTTGCACTAAAACAAGGTGTGGAGAACTTGGAAAGGGTCCAGAGGAACACAATACCCGTGTCGGAAAGTCTGGAAGAACTGGGGATATTTATTCTTCCAGAAGAAAGCCAAGGGTTGGTTTTGCGTCTGCGGGTCTACATAATAAAGAAGAACCAAGGCAGGGCGACTGGACGAGTTGAAAGGGTCAGAAGGCAGCAGGGGGATTTAGGGCCTGTCCGGTCCAGCAATAATCACTTGTTCACATGCTTGGGGGAGGCCCTCAACCAGATATAGGTGATTTGATTACTGCCTGGGCAGAGGAGGTCAAGACCGCTAAAACCAGAGAGAGCTGCCTAACTCCCTCGGGAACCACCAATTCACACATCACAGTCCCATGGGACCGAAACCACATTCCCTCTGCTCTGCCTCCCCCGCCCCACCCCAGCCCTTTGCCAATCACCCACATCAATAACAATGATCCAGAGCCCAGAAGAGAAGAAACACGGACTTTCAGTAAATGATGGGTGCAAGGCAGGTGATTAGGCAGTTTCCTTTGTTTTGCTTTCTTTTGTTTTTCTTTTCCTTTCTCTTTAGGAAAACTTTAAAGGTTCTGATTCTTTGCCATTTTTAATAATAAAAGAAACACAAAAACATAATAAAATCATTTACAACATGGCAGTAGTAAATAAGATACAGAAATTCACTATCCAAAATGGTGGCTACTAGCCGCACGGGACTGTTGAGCGTATGAAAACCAGATTGCAAAGACGTTGGACGAAAACCAGATTGTGAAACATTACGTTAAGAATTTTATATTGATTATAGGTTGAGGTGATAATATTTTGGATAGATTACGCTGAAAATATGTACTAGTAAAGATAACGTCATACGTTTCTTTTTTACTTTTTTAAATGTGGCTACCGGAAAATTTAAAATTAAATGTGTGGTTCACTTACTTGCTTCTCCTTATATTTCTGTTGAAGAGTGATAAAATAGAAGATGAAATAAAAGTTTCCCTTTCGGGGCCCCTGGGTGCCTCAGTCAGTTAAGTGTCCAACTTCAACTCAGGTCATGATCTCACGGTTCCTGGGTTCGAGCCCCGCCTCGGGCTCTGTGCTGGCAGCTCAGAGCCTGGAGCCTGCTTCGGATCCTGTGTCTCCCTCTCTCTGCCCCTCCCCTGCTCATGCTCTGTCTCTCTCTCAAAAAAAAAAAAAAAATAATAAAATAAATAAACTAACTAACTAACTAAATAAATAAATAAAATAAAAATAAACATTAAAAAAAAGTGTTTCAAAAAGTCCCCCTTTCCCCCCTACATTCCTGTCCCAGAAAAAGCACTTGAAACATTTTATGTATTCTTAAAGACCTCCCTTGATACATGGAAAGTTAAAAACAAAATGAACCATTTTACGTGCATTTTCCTGAAATTGTCTTTGTTTTTCACCTAACAGCAGATCTAGATTTTTCATTGTTGGTAGACATGCAGCTTCCTCCCTATTCTTTGTTACTGCTACCTGCATGCTGTAGAGAAATCCCCAACATTTATTTAATGTCCTTGTTTATGGAAACTTAAGTTGTTTTTCCACATTTCTATTTTAGTAATAATATTGCAGCAATATATATATATATATATACTTGGACTAGCTGGGTCAAAAGAAATGAGAATTTTTCATTTTGATAAAGACTACCAAATGACGTCCCAAAAAGTATCAAATTATGTTACCATCTAGAACAAAAATATCAATTTCCCCACACCTTTGCCAAGCTTGTGAAGTTTTGTCCAACGTGATGGATGAAGCATATATCATTTTAATTTAGTTTGCCCTAGCCATAGCTGAGTTCCAGTGCTTTCCGCATGTTTAGGACGAGTTCGTGGACTAAGCAGAAAATGGCTTTCTTCGTTCTTACACCTTCCTGTTCCAAACCCAACCTGAGACTCAGACTTTTTCACCTTTTCTTCCTCTTCCTCACTCAGACAAATCCTCACACGTTTCCAAGACCTGACCTAGTAAAAGTCTTCAGAGCTCTTTCAATCATAGGAGCGATCTTGTGTCCAGAACTAAAATGTCCAGCCCAGGCTCATATGCACGCAAGCTCTTTATTCAACTTTAAGCCGCTCTATTCTCCAGCGCTTTGTCCTCAGACTGGACCACCTCCCTCCCCACCTCCTTCCTGCCCTCCTTCTTACCTCCTCCTCAGTGCCCTACCCGCCCTCCCCCAATACTCACTTCATCAATTATCATTTTCTTTTTCTTGATGTTTGTAGAAGCTCTCTATATATTCTGGATATTAATTCTTTGTCTGATATGTACTCTGCAACTATTTTCTCCCAGCCTGTAACTTTTTCTTCTTCTTTTTTTTTCAACTTTATCGTATCTCTTACCAAATATAGATTTTGAATGTTGATTTATCAATCTGTTCATTTAACTTCCGCAGTTTGTATGCTTAGCAAAGTCCTATATACTTCAAGATTATAGATTCATTTTTTGTTTTTGTAAAAGCATCATTGAGACGTAATTCACACACATGATAACTTGCCCACTAAAGTGTAACCAATTCAATGGTTTTGAATATATTCATAGAGTTATGCCATCACCAACATGATCAACTTCGGAATATTTGCATGGCCTTAAAAAAGAACGCTGTACCCTTTAGCTTATCACCCACCCTCAATCCTCCTATCCTCACCAACCCTGGGCAACCACTAATGTATTTCTGGTTTCTGTGGATTTGCTTCACTGTGGGCACTTCATATAAATCAAATCATACGATATGTGGTCTTTTGGAACTGGCTTCTTTCACTTAGCATAATGTTTTCAAGGTTTGTCCATGTTGTAGCATAAAACGCATTCCTTTTCATGGCACAATTATGCATTCATCACTTGATGGGCATTTGGCTTGTTTCCACCTTTTGGTTATTTTGAATAATACTGCTATGAACATTTGTGTACAAGTTTTTGCATGGACATATGCTTTTAATTTTCTTGGGTCTATACCTAAGACTGGAATTTTTGACTCAAATGAGAACTCTAGGTTTAACTTTTTGACTGCCAGTAAGTTTTGCAAAATGGCTGCACCATTTTACATTCCCCCCGAGCAGTGTATGAGGGTTTCAATTTCTCCACATTCTCACCGACACTTGCTATCATCTGATTTTTTTATTGAGCTGTGAGAGTTCTTTATGTATACTGGATACAAACCCCTTAGCAAACATACGCTTTACAAATATTTTCTCCCATTCACTGCTTGGTTTCTCACTTTCCTGGTACTGCCCTTTGATGCACAAAAGTTTTTATTTTTAATGAAACCCAAGTTATCTATTTTTTTTTTTGAACTTGTGATTTTGGTGTCATATCTAAGAAGCCACCGCTAGATCCAAGGTCACAAAAAGTTACTCATATGTTTTCCTCCAAGAGTTTTACAGTTTTAGTTCTGACATTTGGGTCTCTGATCTATTTTGAGTTAATTCTTGTACGTGCTTTGCGATAGAGATCCAGATTCATTCTTTTGCATGTAGATATTCAGTTGTCCCAGCATCATTTCTTGAAAAAATTATTCTTTCTCCATAAAACTGTTTATACACAATTGTTGAAATTAATTGACCATAAATGTGAGACAAGACTCCTATAATTTTACTCTCATGTTTTTATAAATTTGGGTTTTTTTAATTTTTTTCACCTGCAATTATTTTGAGGTATGATGTGAGGTAGAGATCTATTTTTAAATTGGCTAATTGTGACAATATCATATTTGAATAATAGATTTTCTTTCTTTATAAACTTGAAAATTCATTTTATCTTATGCCATGTTTTCCCATGTATATAGATCTATTTAAGAACTTTCCATTATGAAAAAGTTCATGTCTAGGTGTATGTCTTTGTAACATTATTCTCATTAGCCCTTGATAAGAACTTATTTCTTTTTTGGCGATAGCATTTTGTTTTCTCTTACTTTGTAATTTCTCTCGCCCATTGTTTCTATTCTCTTTTTTCTGGAAAAGATGGGTACGTTTGGATCCTTCCTTTATGCCTTGTTTCATGTATTCTAACTCTTTGTGATTTTCTATTATTTTCTGGATGAATTCTTCCATTTAAACTTTACATTAATTCACTCTTCGTTTGTGTGTACATATGTGTATCTCTGTTATTTCCAAATCCCTTACTTAATTTTTTTAACGGCAAGTGAATGCAATTTCTCTCAACATCTTTCTGAGGGCATTACTTTATTGCAAAAGTCACGGATTTGTTTCCGTAGTGGGCTCTGTCTGGTGTTCATGCATATCTCCTCATTCTTAACACTACTGTGCACACAAGCCAGTTGCCAGTGCCTGTATTTCTTTGCCTGAGGGCTTTCTCTTGCCTACGAAGCCCACATTGCTGCCAAAATTGCTGGCTGGAGGAATTAAGGAATTAAATCTCAGGAGCAGTCCTCAACCACCGACTATTGAAAGTTGGTGTAAAATTACCTGAACCCCCTCACTCTCAGGTTGGATCACCAACTCACGTGTTTGACCCCGGATCCTGTTTCCCCAACGGGATCGAGTTCTCATTGCCACGGTGCATGCTGATTTGATGGCATTCACTTCCTTTCTCTCCTCCTGCTCTTTCCCTCACCTTCCAAAGACTTATTTGCACTTGAACCTGGGTTTGTTGCTGGGGAAACCCAAGCTAAGAGACCCTGTCACAGCTGAGCCTATTTCTTCGGGCTTTAGTTCTTCTATATTTTGTCTTCTGTGTGTCTACTTTGGGTGGCTGGTGAGTCTTGTTTCTTTGCTTATCTTTGTATTTGAGATTCCCCGCTACTTTGTTTAGGCTGAGAAACTTGTCTTAGAGGAAGTCTTATTTTGTTTTATTTTATTTTAATGCTTATTTATTTTTGAGAGAGAGCAAGAGAGAGCTCAAGTGGGGGAGGGGAGAGAGAGAGGTAGACACAGGCGCAGGCTCCAGGCTCTGAGATGTCAACACAGAGCCCGATGCGGGGCTCGAACCCACCAACTGCGAGATCCTGAACTAAGCCGAAGTCAGATGTTTAAACCAACTTCCTTCCCCGGGGAAGTCTTGTTAGCACTTCCCTCCTAATTTCATCTCTCCTGCAGCCATACCCCACGTCACTTGTTTCAGTTTCTGATACATCCCTGGTTGGGGTGGGAGATGAGGGGATAGAGAGTAAAGATAAGAAACAAGTGTAATCTGGTGACAGTGCCCTTAAATGCGGCATATTCCCAATGTGAGTTTATAACACATAAGCACCTTTCTGGGTTTCTCTGAGGCTCCCCACTGGAAATCTCTAACAGCAACTCCTTTGCTACAGAGTGACAGCTGAGATTCCAACCCCCAGACTGGGAACATCCACACAGGCTTTCTCTTTTGGGGACCATTGCTTGTTCCCAATGCAGCTTCCTCTCCCCACTCTCACCATAGCCTTTTTATAGACATAAACCAAACACACCATCAAATTCCACAGCCAACACGTCAGGTTATCCAAGAGGCTCCTTTAATGCCTCCCACCCAAACACACACAATTTGACTTAAAGAGAGAAAGAGACATCTCTGGTGGGGGGAGATAGAACAATGAACTAATACCTCTCCCAATGTAAGTCCTCCTTTCCTGTGTCCCACCTCCTCCCTCAACCTCCTCTTTGGTATGGGTTTGGAAACTTTCTTTAAGAAATCTTTTCCTACTCCAACGTCGTAACGATATTCTCTTTTCATTTTCTCCTAAAAGCTTTTAAAGTTTTATTTTTTGACATTTAGATCCTTAACAAAGCAGTGCATTCTTCACTCTACTTAAAATCATCATGTCTGAGGTTCTCCAGTGGGTAACCCCAAAGAGAACAAAGCAGCCATGACTAGTTTTGGTTTCACATGAGACTTTTCTTTTCGGTACAAAGTGAGATCTCTGGGGACATAGGATTTGTTAAGAGAGAAATGATGTCTGGATTCCAAAATCTCTCTGTTGCATATCAACCCACTTGGATTATAAGGGCTGGCCAAGGAAAGTGTCCATCCCACCTTGGAGAACCTGAAGAGTTTTTATAACATTGGGTGTAGAAAAAGAGAGAAGAGGATGAACTGCACAAGAGGTTGGAGATCAGTATGGAGTTTCTCACTCCAGCTGCAATCCTGGCTGGCAGTTGGGATAATCAACAACCACTTCATTGAATAATTTCATAGATGGTGAAAATCCTAAGTGTCCTCACATAACTGCCATATTCAACATGACACCGACCATGTTGTAGGTCAAAAATGACTAAGGGGAAAAAAATCTCATCATAGAAAGGACTAGCGACAATATCCTGTGTATCTCCCAGCTTCCACGTAGAATAGAAAGATTTGTTTCTTTAGGCCAAAGACACGTTCCATGTTTTGTAACAGGTACATAGGACAGGCCCCAATAATCCCCAAAGTTGCCCAGGAATTGGGGTGTAAACCATTGATCTAAGCACATCTCATGACTCTGGTGTAACGTTACAAATGGGCACGTTTTAAGATATTTATGTCTTTCTAGGAAGGATCCCAAGTTTGAAATAGTTGTTGCGGACTTGATGTCTCAGTCCAAAATTCTCCTCATTATTTCTCTAACTCTACTGCCAACTTTACTGAAATTCCTGAGAGTGTCCAGTGGGAGAGAAGAAGGTTTGAGGAATTGAGATGCAGTGAACCTACCAGAGTGAAGCCTGCTGGTCAGTGACAGGAGCTCTAAGGAGGTCAGCTAACCTAGGTATTAGATAGAAGACATGGCTGAGATTCAGGAGAGCCATCCAGTGCCAAGGTCAAGGGTGTTGGTCAAGTTGAGGGTTGGTTTGTGCTCCCCCTAATGAAGATTCCAGTATGGACCCTACTCTGTGGCAAGGCTGGAAAGATACTGCACCTCTGACCAGCAAGAACCAGAGGAGGACACTATGATATGAGGACATGTAGTCGAAACTCAAGATTCCATCCAGGCGAGGAGAAGGGAGAGAAAAGCCCTAAAAGCCTAAACATTTACCTAAGAGAAACTAAATTAACCCCAAAGATATCCTTTTATAGGAAAGAAATCAATTTTCCTTTCATGGGCAGTTTCTCCTCTGTTCACTGAAGAATGGGGTCTCCGGCAGAAGATGACATAAATTACAGAAAATTAAAGAAAACTACCTTTCGTCTGCAATGAAAACTCATTTCAGTCTACCATCTGCCCCCCTGCACGTAATAAGTCTGTGACAGGTGTCTTTAGACAGTGCATGGTTTCGGCCTGATATTTTTTTTTAAAGAGAAGTTTAAATGCTAGATTTTATTACCAAGATTGACAAAGAAACATTCTGTATCTTTAGGGTCACAAATGTTGGGAAATTACGATGTGCTCCATTTTTCACTTATTTTCAGTGTCTGCGGCAGCTGCCAGACCATGGGATGGAAACACGTGGTTAAAGGTAGAAAGCCCACTGCTTCCGCAGACAATCAATTACTTTTTCTTAACTGCAATTATGGTGGGACTGCAAAACATTTAGCCTCCTCTTAGGTCCCCTATTTGCTTCTGCCTCAAGAAGTACTTTTAGATGCTGCTGTAGATAGTCTCCCTACAGTAAAAGGCTATTAGTGGAATTGCAACATGGCCAAAGTCACAGCAAAGTGCACCTTCACTGTGTGAAGGATGGTGAATTTTCTAATGGAACGGCATTAGGAAAGCAGACTGTGAGTGCCCGACAATATCACAACGAAAGACCCTCAATTATGCTCCACCCTGGCTCTCTGGGTCAGGAAGGGCTGAGGCAGCTGTTCAGCCTGTAAGTGAAGGGACTTCTCAGGCCAATTAAGGGGTAGAGGAAAGAGCTGAAATGGTCAAAAAAGATAACAATAGTTAGAAGTTGGAATCTTAAAAGCAGGTGAACGAGAAAGAAAAGAGGAGAAAGCACTATTAAAGAAAATATTCTGTTTCAAAAGAGCCAAGCAATGAAAGCAAAAGTCAATAAAACTGAAAAGTGGCTTCTGTCCTCCTCCCCCACATACAGAACTAACGCCTAGGGCCACTGCAGAAAGGACAGAAATGGAGTTTCATCCCAAGAGTTGACGTCCCTTCACTAACACCCCATCCCTAGACCCCCTGAATTCCAGTGGCTTCTAGAAAATTCACCCTGTCCTCATGCAGACATTAATGAGATGTTGAGGATCAAGGGCCATATTCCTCTTCATTGTTTCCCCGGTCACTAAAACTCACCAAGGAGCTATCTGGTAAACTCCAGACCTTTGGAAGCAGCCCGCAGTATTCTGTAGCACAGAGAAAAGTGAAGGAAGGGACTATTCAGTCAGGCTCGTAGAAATAGTGTTCTCCTAATCAAGTATTTCCCGTTAATGGCTTCCACATCTAGTCATTAAGTTCACCATGGCCTTCTCCGTTGCCATGAACGCTAAGTTAGATACTTTAAAAGATAATAAAGAGAATAAACAGCACAGATGCTCTACAATTGGAAGAAGAGCTAAAGCACGAAGAAATTCAAACCAGGAACCCCTCCTAGAGAGACATGAATGTCTTCGTGTGTGTCCATTTGTAGCGCCGCCATGACAGTCCTCCCCTGTCTCTTCTCCAATCCTCTCCTGGCACTTCCCGCTCTGCTCTAGACTGCAGGGAACTGTATTTCCTGGTGCCCCACCTCCTGGTTGTTGGAGAGGTTCGCCTAGTGGGAGGTGCTGGCTGAAGATTGGAGGGTGGGAGCAGGCAGAAACCAGTATGTTTCTTCCTGTTTCTCTCCGCTTTGGGTGGTGTCTCCAGCAAGAGCCCTGCTTCCTTTCAGGTCTGGCTGATGCCCGACAGCCTCTCCCCGTGTGGACAGGCCGGTGTTGGAGGCTTGGCTCTGAGCTCATTTCATGAAGTGGCCATGAAACTGTCCCTTGGGATTCTCAGAAATTCCCCTGGACTGGGACTAACATGGGGCCCATCCTTAACGAATTTTACGCTCCAGGAAAGTGTTTTTGTGAGAGACAAATGTATTTCTAAGTAAGGAAGTCAATCAGTGACCTTAAAAAAATGGGGACGGGTATTTTTCATGTGAGGTGGCTCCCCACACTCGCTTGGGGAGGGGGGGCACAGTGAGCGCACTCAATCTGAGTGGCTGATGGTTCCTCAGCCTGAATTATTTGCTCTTGAAAATAAAAAAGAATTTATTGACCAAGCACCAAAGAAGCACCTGCCTTCTTTGACTAATTTGTCATCAGCTCTTTCTGCGTTTCTCTCCTTGACCCAGATCACTCTTATATGCACAGAACAATATCTTTCTGTGAGAAGGTGTCAATGGAAGCACTTTTAATATATTTTTCCTGTGGTGAAAGTGATTCTTATAATGAACATTTATTGGCTTTATTAGGGATGAAAAATAGGAATTCCTCCTGATCGGTAAATCTTAAACTTATTTTTAATTATCAGAGAGCATTCAATGCAAAATCAACTGCCTTGTTAGCTCTTAGTTAAATCCTTTTATAAGGCACAACCACAATACGTCAGGAAAAATCTTTAATGTGAATTTCTTAGGACCCCATGTCTACTCAGCATTTCCCTTTATTCCGATTGTTCTGGGTCACCTGCTGCTTCGGCAGTGAGTCCCTTCATGCCTTTGATCACTACACTGATGGGGCTTTTATAACACTTGATATTTATAATCAGAGAGCTGCATGCAGGTTATTGTTACACATTCAGAATGTGCGTTTCCTTTCAATGAGAATGAGAATTATTCCCCTGGTAACAATAGGAGTGATGGAGGCATTCAATGGAAAAAGTGAGGCTCCAGTAGGACCACCTGGAATTTAAGTATACGGGACAGGATCCTGCTTTGCCCGGAATGATGGACATTGGCTGGTATCTACTGAAGAGGAAAATGAAATGAGATCACATGAAATGAAGGCAAACTTTTATCTACTACAGAGAAAGAACCTCCTGGGAAAATATGGGCCTGCTAGGAAACAGTACTGGGTAGCAAAGGTGATTTATGCTTCCTGTAGTCAGTTCTGAACTAATTCCCAGAACGGCATGAAGGGATGCCAATTGGAACAGAAGACAAACTGTGCTCTCTGTCCATTTGAAATCACATCACCTACAAGAGTAATACAAATGGTTTGGATTTTTTTTTTTATAGTCACTTACTTCTAAGGAGGTCCAAGGGCTTCCTACCCATGATCTCATTTACTAGCACACTGTGAACTTTATTCTCCCATGTGCGAGAGCAGCGTAACTTCCCTGGGTAGAAGAGAGAGGAACTTCCTCTCTTCCAACCTCTCTCCATTTAACACTCTGTGCAAGCCAAGAGGAAACTGTGGAAGCTGTGCTCTGACTGGTGCCCTGAAAAGAGCAGGGTGTCCCGAGCCAGGAGACCTAGACCTAGACCGGAGTGCTCTACCACTCCATCCGGATGGACTTGGCCAAGTCATTTACCTCTCGGGGCCTCAGTTTCTTTGTCGGTAAAACAGGTGCAGCGACTCGCTCCTCCCATGAGGGATTGTTATGAGGAACAGAAGGAATACAGGTAAAATGCCTAGCACACGGACATGTACTTGGGTGACGTTCAATCAACGGCGTCATTTGTTATTATTACGTTTAGTTGACCCCAAAGCCGATATGAAGCCTGCTTTCCTCTCCCACCCCCATGCTGCATTTGCTTACTTTCAAGCTCGCTTGGCGTTATGAATTTAGAAAAATGGCAGAGCGGAGGCAGGAACATGCTTACGAGATATCCAGGCTAGGAGTTTTCCCACCCCCTCATCGAGAGGCACGGGCAGCCGGGTCCCGCCTCTCCACCCTCTGGTCTTGTAGCGAGTGGAGAGAAAGGTTGTGTTCATCCATTGAAATCATTCAGCCAGTAATCTCATACCCATGACGGTCAGGGAGGTGTAGGAATTTCCAGGAAAAAAATTAAGAGAGAGAGAGAGAGGGAGAGAACTTAGTCCTGAAAAGCCCCTCATGCCGGGGATCTACAAAATCAGTTATCTAAAATTGGTGTGACTTACTATTTAGATCTCAGACATATTAATTTTATGGCATCGGCAAAGCGCAAGCCATTGTCCGAGACCCAAGGAGCCAGGGCTGTTCCCTTGAGACCATCACAGTATGGTGGGAGAAATGACACTTTTCCATCTATGTAAAATGGGGTGAGAAGGAGGCACAGAGCTCTACAGAGGCCACTGTGTTTTCTTTTCTCTCCTGGCCAACCTCTGCTTGCTCCAGAACTGAGCTGGGGCAAGTGTGAGTCATGGTGTTGAGGGCCCTGTTTTGTCACTCAGCATTTCAAAGTGACGTCTGAAGATGTTTCAAAGAAGAGCCACGATTAGCTTTGGAAGGCAGAAATCACACGGAAATCATCATTATTTGGGTTTTGCGTTTCCCATAACTTCCCCCTTAGAGCTACAAATTAGTTCTCACTCTACTTCCTAAAGCGGTCTGAACTTCATAAGCACCACACAACTTCATTATCCTTTTCTAAAGCGGTTTCCATAGTTTAAGGAGCCTTGAATGAAACTCTATTTCCAGAGTTACGTATTCTTACAGGAAAACAGCTTTTCTCATCATCCTAAGTTCCATTGGGATGTTTCTTGGTACCAAATATATTTATTTTCTGGAAAATAAAAATAAAAACCGAGTGGTTTTTGTGTGCCTTCACTGCAGACTGAACATCAGCGTTGCAAATCCATTTGTGAAGAACATTCTCCCGATAGACACAGCCCTATCTACCAGTTGTTTGGGAGCATCCCAAACCCTACTAGGAAATTCCATAATCAACTGAACATCAGGGGCCCCCGTGCCTTTTTCTGTTTGGATGCCACTCTGTAGGATTTACACTGACACTTTCTAAACAGACTGCAGAGAAGAGATGTCTTGTCTGGTTTTGCTGGTTATCATTCTTTTCCGGAATGATTTCAGAAAAGACCATAAGCTTGTGACAGAGCGAATTTGTGATCTTATCCAATCATCTGGGCTGTTTGCAAAACTTCAGTAGGTGGCAGCGTTTTGTTGATAAATGGTTTGTTAGCCAAGCGATCTCATTTAGTGCGACTGTTGCAATATTAATAAACTGAACTTATGATCACGTTTGCCAGGATGGAAAATATTGCCATTCTGTCCAGTGGGTGCCCTTATCTGAACTGACAACAGCATTCACTTTATTAGAGGTGGGGGGTTGGAGCTCACTTTGTGGTTGTACCTGTGCTGTGGTAAGGAGAAAATGGTGGAGGCAGGTGAAGGGGTGAGGGAGCGAGGCTACAAATGAAGAAAGAGAACTAAGGAGCTAATAAGATGTCATGCCCACTATCTGGCTGGTTCTAGTAAAACTATGTGCTGGACTAAATGTTCACTTCTTCCCAGTGTCCCATGTAACCCACCATGACACTGAAGGCGGTCCCTGAGGTCCTAAGGAAGCTGGGTGAGGGCTATTGGCTAAGCAAGCAGCTCATATTCCTTGCTACAAAGGCTCACAGGGCCTGAACTACACCGGCACCCATTTTGGGATGCCGAGTCAGAGTGTTCCAGAAGCTTCGTGGGGGACTGGGACAGACAATGTTCCATTCCTTCTCCAAATTAAAACAACTTCTGCCAGACCTATCACGATCAACCAGGAGAAGTCCCAGAGTGGCCTCTAGAAAGAGGAGGACAGCACCTCCCTTACGTCCTGTCACCCACGGCTCTTCCGTCAGACCCCAGTCAATCCATCATCTTACCTCCATTCGTCCCCCCACCCCCATGTAAACAGACCTTCCTCGGCACATTGTAAAGATGTGGCTGGTTTTTACGGAACTCTGGGGACACTTGAGAAAGTGCCGCTCCCTCTCAGGGGTCTCAAGAACCCACCACGACACTAGAAACCTTTCAGAGTCACCCACACCAGCATTTCAGGGTGCTTCCTTGTGGGAGTCATAGACAAGGAGCCCAGACCATGCCCTTTAGTTTCCTGTTTCTTTCACCTGCTTGAGGTGCCTCTTATGCTGCCCCCTTCATCTGTCGGAGAGACAGATTTTAGGAGTAGACTCAGTTCCTTCCTCAGCGATAAGGCTTCTCCGATCACCCCAGCTGGAACAGACATCTTTCTTTTATGAAAACCCACTGCAATTACTGCCTTGCCAGCTGCCGACTTATTGCCACAAGTGGACTGTAAGTTCTGCAGCGGAAGGACCACGTCCTACACGTGCCTGTAGGCACTCGGAACTTGGCGAAGTGCGTCTGCGTTGCTTTCCGTCTACACGTTCGTGTCAGTTATCTTTGCCACGTATTAAAATGATAAAAATATCATTTGTGGATGCCTGCTTTCCTCTCCAGACTGTAGGCTCTTCGCAGACACAGGTCTACCGTAGCTACCTTTGAATATCCCTAACACCCAGGACAACGGCTTCACGAACGTCTTCTAAATTAATGAGTGATTGGGGTGCCTGGGTGACACAGTTAGGTTAAGCGTCTGGCTCTTGATTTCAGCTCAGGTCCTGATCTCAGGGTCATCAGATCAAGCCCGAGGCGGGCTGTGCACCAAGCGTGGGGCCTGCATACGATTCTCTCTCTCCCTCTCTCTCTCTCTCTGTCCCTCCCTGGCTCGCTCCCTCTCAAAAAAAAGTGAAAAAAATAAAAGTTTAAAAAAATTAATTAGCGATTAATTGATGCCTTTATATTCAAATGAACACACCAGGCAGTCTTACTGCTATCTCAGAAGGACCCCTTCAATTCTCTTTTTGGCAAAGTCACTTCTCCAAGATACCATGGTTCATTTCCTCACCAAAGGAAGGTACCATTTCAGCCACTGCGGCCCATGGCCTGGACCTCTGAGCAGTTACTATAATGACTAACCAAACAGATCAAAACTAGTCACTTTATCTCTAAGACAGTAGGAAGTTTTTGTCGGCACCAATTAGTAACCTTTGTTATTTCTATTTATGATTTCTTCTCAAGGCAAAAAGATGACCACTTACGTGAACAAGATCTCTTCCTCCTTGCCAAGTCCTCCTATTAAAACCAATCAGACCAGGTGGCTCAGTCGGTTAAAAGCCCCTCTCTTGGTTTTGACCCAGGTCATGATCTCAGGCTCTGGAGATACTGCCCGCCTCAGACTCCTGCACTGGGCCTGGAGCCTGTCTGCCCTTCTGCTCACTTGCTGTCTCTTGAAAAATATAAAAAATAAAACAAAGCAAATCAGGAATTTTAGAAGATACTGGCTATAGAATATATTGGATTGTCTCGTGTTACCCAAGAGCACATGCTCTTCCCTAAGGGTACCCCAAGGTACCAGGTACTTGAAAGAGGTTAGAGCTAAAGCCCTTGCCCTGCACAACGTCTATGGTCGAACATCAAATGCTTTGTCAGTTACTTCATCATGTCAGACCGAGCCGGGTAAATTTAAGAGTGCGTGGTCTTCCATTTGTAGCAAGCATCATCACTACATCCAAAGACTTTCTGAGAACCCACGGTGAGCATGGCAATGCCGACGGAAAGGTCTTACTCAGAGATGGAAAAGAGGACATGGTTCGGAGTGTGGATTTGGATACTGAGAGTGTTCAAATGGTAAGCATGTGTAAAGCAGCCATTATTTCTGGCCATTCTTTTAGATGTGCAGTACGAGGCAAGAAGGAGTTGTGCCTGGGCGGCTCAGCTGGTTAAGCCTCCAATGTCACCTCAGGTCATGATCTTGAGGTTCATGAGTTCGAGCCCCAGGTTGGGCTCTGTGTTGACAGCCTGCTTCGGATTCTGTATCTCCAGCTCTCTCTGCCCCTCTCGCCTGCTCTCTCTCTCTTTCAAAAATAAATAAACATAAAAAAATTAAAAAGAAAAGAAGTAAAAGCAGAGGTCTGTGGTGACATGGCTGAGCCCCCCTGATATGTCTTCCGGGTACTTCAGAGATCCTTCGTGATAAAACCCTCTCAGAGATTTGAGTGGGGGAACAACCACACTTCAACTTCTGTCTCAAAATCTATAATGTTGCATTTCTTTCTATGATGTTGTAATTCCATCCCAATCACTCCCCACAAACCAACCAACATGCACATATACATGCACGTACAGACATCTTGTTATCTGTAGAGGTCTCTAACTATAAGAACTACAGGTTCTTGGGGACACTGGAAATAGACCTTTGCTTTAACAAAGATGTCCCTGATACACATGCTGTGGCAACATAATAGTGTGGGTACTCCTTCTCCAGGTTGAGATTGATTCACAACCAGACTCACTTGAGAATCACCATCATTGTTTCAAATGTCTACACTAGTGAATAAAATCACACTCATTCATTCTGCTTAAACTTCTAAGCTGTGATTCCCTGGAAACTTTGCATTGAAGTCCACCGGTGCGTGCTCACTTCAGTGATCGCTGGTGTAGTCAAGTCCATCGGATCATCGGTCATCACCTTCAGGGACCAACCCGTTGCCCCATCTTCTGTGCTCCAGCCCGTACACATCCCAACTTGTCAAAGAAAGTAATCAATTACGCTATATCCTAAAGAAAGAAGTACACCTCAGAAAATGTTAATTCCTTCACAGCAATGACAAAAGTTAACTACGTAATTAATTATGGGAAACTAAACACAAGTCTTTTTATGACTTGCCCCCATCATTGTTTCTTCATCATACTGTTCCCTCCCAGGTAACTACCACGATTACTGGTAAGCTCCACGACTGCTGGGAAATTAAAGTTGTTAGATAGTGGACTGTATGCTCTTGTACTGCTTTTCACATTTAACGATAATTGGTCTAATGGAAGGTCTAGAATTCACACTGCCAGTCTGACATGAGCGGGCACTGGACATCTCAGAAGTACAATTCTTAATTTTAGGATGAAGCCTTGTAACACGGAATGTCACGTAAAGGAGGAGAAGGGGTCCAATTGTGATTGCCAATTTGAAAGTTCTCACTGCTGTCCTGATTGTCCTGATTAGTGATGAAATCTTAAAAATCTCACATCGCAACTAGTTCTCTCAAGGTGTCATTATTTAAATCACTCGTTGTTAGAGTGCCAGTAAGCAAATGAAATTAATTTCATATCAGTGTGGTTTATGTATCTGGCATGAAATGACATTGTAAAATTCAGCACAAGAGCCACCTTTCACTTCCCGGTTGAAAGAGGTTGTGTCCCCAGAACCAACTGAGAGGTGTGCCAGAAGGAGCAGTGGGAAGGAGTTGCAAATCCGGCTACTGGTTCTACTTCTGTCCCAAATTAGATGACTTCATGCAAATCACTTTTCTTCTCTGCGTTTCTGTCGTCTTACCGGCAAGATGAGACCAGACATCTGCTTTTAACATTCAATGTTGCTCTTAGCCTTCTAAGATACTCATATAAGAAGTCTCAAAGATGGCAGCTGACCAGTTGCCAGAGTAACCAGTTGGCCAGAGTGATAACAGGGGCTTCTGGAGTCCCACTCACAAAGGAGTCATCAACTAAGTAGGTGACTGTGGTAAAGAAAAAACTAAGATTCTTAATGGTGAGTGTTTTCATGGTGCTTACACATGTGAATGTGGGTAGTTTCAATGTGAGCAAATCCTGATTTTGGTCCATCACTTCTTTCTCACTTGTTCACTCCCCTCCAATTTTCCAAGACCTTGAGTGTGGGAATGGGTTTGGGGCAGAGTGGATTCGCCATATAACGTTTGGGTTTTTTTTTTTTAATATTTTCTCTTTTTTTAAGTATTTATTTATTTATTTATTTATTACTTTTTAATGTTCATTTTGAGATAGAGAGCGCCAGCAAGGGAAGGCCAGGGAGAGAGGGGACAGAGGATCCAAAACAGGCTCCGCACTGACAGCAGCAAACCCGACGTGGGGTTCGAACTCGTGAACCTTGAGATCATGACCTGAGCCAAAGTCAGATGCCCAACCAACTGACCCATCCAGATGCCCCATAAATGTTTATTTATTTTTGAGAGAGAGAGAGAGAGAGAGAGAGAGAGTGAGGGAAAGGAAGTGCACGTGCACCTCAAGGGAGGGCCAGAGAAAGAGAGAGGGAGCCAGCAGATCTGAAGCAGGCTCTGTGCTGACAGCGGAGAGCCCCACATGGGGCTCAAACCCATGAACCACAATCTCATGACCTGAGCCAAAGTTGGATGTTTAACTGACTGAGCCACCCAGGCGCCCTGTCACGAGTTTTTTACATTAATCTTTAACTTGTTATTTTCACTTAAAATTCATGATCACTAATCTCAAATCTCCAGAGCCTGCCTAAGAGTCATTCTATATGTCCTTAGACCATGGACTTCCTGCTCCTTAGGTGGTAATTTCACACCTCCTCCTGTCGCGGACACTTCCCTTCTATAACCACTCTCATCTGATAGCTTAGCTTCTTGCGCCCATGGAAAATGGAAGCCGTTCACTGAGGACTTGAACGTGCTTCTACCACTGAACTTCCCTCGTTACCCACAGTGGTGCCCATGACTTCCGTCTCTTTCGCTTGTATCGTGGGTGATGAAGGGCTCTGAGCTAAGATAAATCCTTCCATTTCCCCCACTAGATCCTAACCCTTCATAGCTACCCAGAGACATATCTCTAGTAACTTCCGCATCTCTCATTTGCTTCTTCTAATCCCCCCCCCCACTCTTTCCTGATTCACTGTTATTAGCACACAAACCTACTATATTTACCATACTGGGAAAAAATTTTTAAAAAGAACACTTTTCTCTCTGTGTACTATTTCTTTCTCTCCTTTAATGCAGAACCTTTAAAAGACCTTCCTGTACTTACTCTCTTCCATTCTTCTTAGTCTTTCCGAAAATCACAGTAGGTAGCTTTCCACGTGGCCTCCAACTTAAAATTCCTAATTATATTTCACCCATCCTCCTTCCACCATTGCTCACCCATGATGTGTGTCTTCCATAGCCCAGGTAACCTTCTACCATACTATATTTTACACGCATGTATATTTTTTTGCGATCTACCCCCCACTAGAACATGAGCTTCCCCAGAGATTTGGAAGCTTCGTTTTGTTGACGGTGATCTCCCCAGAAACTAGAAAAGCTCCTAGCACATAGTAGCCATTTCATATCACTACATGACTGACTCTCTCCATCTCTTAGTCCCCAATAATATTTAGGTGTTATAGTTTATGATGATCTTCCCCAATATAAATTAGGGAGAGACAGATATGTGAAGAAGTATATATATATATATATATATATATATATATATATACACACACACATATATATACATATACACATATATATATATACATATATTCAGAATTTTAAATTTTTTTAATATTTATTTATTTTTGAGAGAGAGAGAGAGAGAGAGAGAGCACGAGTAGGGAGGGGCAGAGAGAGATGAGACACAAAATCCGAAGCAGGCTTCAGGCTCTGAGCTACCAGCACAGAGCTGGACACAGGGTTCAAACTCACGGAACCACGAGATCATGACTGGAGCCAAAGCTGGACGCTCAACTGACTAAGCCACTCAGGTGTGCCAGAACTAATATATTTTTAATGAAGTATTTTATACACACACACACACACACACACACACACACACACATACATACAGTGACTTGGGTTTAATTTCACTTTGTATAATGGAAAGACCTTAAATTTGAAGCCAGATTGGACTGATTCAAATTCTGGTCATGTTGCATATCAACTAAATAACCTTCAGAAAAAAATAGTTTTTAATTGTTATTACTTTTATTCATATAAAATTACACTTACATGTACACGTACACATGTTGCACCAGGAAAGCTTTTGAGCCAACTCAAAATTATAATTGGTGTCATGAGGGAGCCTCCTACGGAAGGTTTTTGAGGAAATGATATGCATTGACCTATATAAAGCACACAGCACAGAGTCAAGTATAGACTAGCTGCTCAATGAAATTGTGTTCAATGTTGGAATTTCATGAATTAATCAGGTGTGCTGAGACTCACATACGGTTTAGTATATAATCCTTCTCCCTCCTAGAGAACACTTTGACCCAAAGGAAGCCATCTTCTAGGAGAAATTTCTAGTATCAGCAATAATGGAGGAGATTTTTATCGGCAATGGAAGAAAACACAAAAGGAGAGGCGAGGTTGGGGGAAGAACACCGCCCCGGCCTCCTCACATTCCGGGGGAAATCACTCTCCTCAGAATGCTCGGTGCCTATGCATCTCTGTGCCTTCATCAAGCGAGAGACGGATTCCAGAGCACGGCCATGACTTCCGGAACACAGAGACGGACTGTCTTTGAAGATTGAAATCCTACTAGAATATCCCCCACAGAGATCACATGCCGAAAGGGAGACAAAACAAGCATATGGGGAAAGGATGGGGTAAAGAGAGAGATAAATCAGACGCTAGGAATCGCTTCTGGTCTAATAATTGCTGCATTAATACCTGAATGGCTAACACGTGTGCCCTGTGGCATGTTAAATGAGAAACTTCAGAGATTGTAAATATAAGAAAAATGAGAACACTTGACCCTGACAGTTGGTATTCAGAGGCAGGCAGCAGTTGGCCCATAGAGACTCCTATTCCCCAGCCCCCACATGTGGAGGGACACACTTGCTCCCAACAACCCCCTTCCTTTAATAAGCCAATAAATATTGATTCTGACCTGGTTGCCACTTGTTCTGCTAACATCTTCTTTCATTCCAAGGCTTCTCGAAACTATAAAAAGCTAATTTCCAGATTCCTTGTCTGGCCAGAGGACCCAGTTGTGCAATCAGATCTCCCAGAAGTCTGATAGTGATCATTATGAATGAGAAAGGCATTTTGTATTCTTCTCAGCTTGATAGCAAATAGGGGAAACAGGGCTAGTTACCTATTGAGGCAAAGATGAAATTAAAGCACTCCCGCCCTAGACGCAGCCCAGAAGATCACAGAAAATGTAGGGCAACAGCCTGGCATCTAAAAAACAGGGTCAGCAGGCACTGAAAAGTACAGCTTTCGGACTAACATCACAATCAGGAAGTTAAAAATGATCTCGTTCCTCACTGCCAGGTTTTTATCTCAGCCAATACAGCTCTGAAGTACATGAATCGAACAACATACATGATGATTCAATTTGAATTAAAAAAAAAAAAAACATGACTGGAAGCAGACTCTTGACCTACATTTTGAAGCAATGCTTTTTATTTATTCGAGTCTCTCGGTAATCAATAATATCGAGAATCTACTCTATGCTTAGCACTGCTGGGGTAGGTCACCTGGGCAACAAAAGAGGATTGTAAGACAGTTCCCCAACCCAAAGAGATTTCACTCATTGGAGAGACAATCATAGAAGCTTGGAGTTTGGATTCTTAATATTTTGGGGGCCATGGACCTATTTGATTGAGAATCTGATGATAGTTCCACAGGCCTGCTGTGGAAAAATTTGCATGTGTATACCATTCTGTATGACATTTTAAAAATTTCATACACTGCTGGACCTCTCCTTGGCCCAGGGTGAGGTTAGACTTCCCATCATACTTCCTCATAGAACCCTTACTTCTCTTTGGAAGCACACATCATAGGATTAAAGTGTATATTCCCACTTTGTCATTAGCTCCTAGTAGAGTTCCGTCCCATAATAAATATTGTGGAATACATAAATGCATCCATGAGTTTAGAATGGGTGCATTAGAGAGTGTGAGAAGCAGTGCTAATGTTCAGCAGTGTGAACCACAGCTGGGGGACCCTAGGTGAAAGTAACAGAAAGTCTGCCAGGACCAGAGTTGTTAGGAAAGGCATCAGGAGAGGGTCTGAGCTGAAACTTGACAAATGGGTAGGATGTATACGGGTACAGCCGAGAAATGAGCAACTGCCGTCACCAAATCAGAACACAAGAATGAGGACCTCTCAATGGGGGGAGAATGAAGTGAGGCGCTGAACTTGAGGATCAAGGTAACCGCTGTCCTCTGGCTCTGTTGGCAAAGGTGCCATTATTTTAAGGATATCTGGGGTGCCTAGAGTCGAAGCAAGCCACGCTGACCAGGGTGGGAAAGCAGGCAGAAACCAAGGAAATCCAGCATCTGGACAGCTTGGACCGCAAACCAGGCTGACCACTGCTGCACGAATGCCTCCTCCCGACTTGTTTTGCATCGTGTGCCCAGGCTTGGTAGGATGAACGTGAGTTGCATGCCTGCCACGGGTGTCCCAGAAAGACACAAGCAAAGGACTTGCCTGCCCCCCCCCCTCGCCTGGTTTCTATGGTCAGAGGTGGCAAGAGAGAGGGAGGCATAAGAGACAGGCGCGGAGAATTGCTCTCCTCCACCAACTACAGGAAGCAGTCCTCCCTGAAGGAAGTCGGGTGCTAACCGAAGTGGAGGAATAGTGTCAGAATAGATGCCAGAAAGCCCAAACCAACAAACTTCTGAGCAATCTTGAGCAAGGGACCTGAGGTACCTTCCCAAGCCTGCCACATCATATGTAAAAACAGGGATGATGATAATAGGAATAACTCCCTCTCTGTGGGGAAGAGTAAACGAAATAATTCATGGACATGCGTGTTGTTATTTCCTATCTGGCTGGATATGGAGGACAAGATTTGGATACCCGTGTGTATTTGAGTTCAAACTCCAAATGTATCCTATATTAGGGCTATGTCCTAAAGACCCAGAGTGGAATGAGGAAAGTGAATGTTGGTGAATCAGTGAACACTCTAGAAGTGGGAACATGTACTCTCACTTCCCAAGAAAAAGATCATCTTTGTCATCTCCCTTGTTAGAACTCGCTCCTTCCCCTAATCAGTCTTGCTTTCTTCCCTGCTCTCTCAGCTCTACTGGATGCCCTAACATGTTTCTGTTGCCCCGAGTACCATCGGCTTCTCCAAGATAACCGTCTCCCCAAGCCCCGGAACTGCTTTTTTCTTACTGCTTTCCCACCTCTTCTAAATCCAGGCTAGTCACCTGCCCTCAAGAAGGCTGTGCCTGTCCGACAGGAGGGGGGTTGCTTTCCCCCTGTTTCCCACACTCTCTTGCCCTCAAATCTACGATACGAGTGTGTCTTCAACCTGAACTTGTAGTGGGTGCAAGCCAACCAATGAGCTCTGCATGGATTTGATTAAAATGTTTAAATGTTATTCACCTCACACTTCTAAATTTTTCAGGGTCCTGTCCTGGGAGCACATTGACATCCTTCCTTCTCTATCTCCTGGGGACAGGTTCTTCACTTTCAAGCAATGACACAATCTTATCCCAGGGAGGGGATGGTGGGAGGAAGGCTTTCTCATAGACGTGTTTGCTGGTCTCCACCACTGCTCTGTGGCTGCAGCTCATTCCTGAGAAAATTTCCCAACATCGTCTTTCCCATATTCCTCCCCTACCTCCAGCACGGGGAGGTAAGGTGGAGAGACGGATGGAGAAGATCTCTAAGATTTGGGGTTGAGTCGAAGTCCAGAGGAGATAAAGGAAACCTTACATTGCTTCCTTTTCCCCGCTTTCCATGCTTCATCCCCTTAATACAACTAATGGGAAGCAATACAACTGACCCAAGCAAAGACTCCGAAAAATTCTCATCCTCACCAAACACCAACACGTGGAATATCAAATTGCACCCATCTCCATAACTGCAGATTACTTACTGCCAAGAAGTAATTACAAAGTTTTCGTATATTCTTCAAAGCATCTTTACACAAACCTCATGCACTGGCTCAAAGGCCCTTTGCGGAAGGCAGGTGCCATCCAATAAACAGAGCGGGAACACCCCTCGTATTATTTATGGCAAAAGACCAACAGAGACATGGGCGCACAATGGATGATATTAATGTTTTTCTGTCACCTTGATGGGCTCTATATGGCTTGTTCTAAATTAGCCAAGACGGACACTATCGAAAACATATGGAATGCCAACCAAGACTTAATCAGCAAACCAAGGGATATTCGGAACGTACAAGGCGGATGATCACTGACAAAGATGTTGACGTCCTTATGTCTATTCATTTATCTGCTTAAATCAAAGGGTTAGTGGAGAAGGAGGGGGAAAGGAGGGAGGGAAGCCTCGGCATGATTAACAATAGATGCAAGACAGGATGAGCTAGATTAAACTACTCCATATGCAAATTATACAAGTCTGATTGCATCAAGCCATGCACAGTTTAATGAGTATAGTAAGATGCCTTTATCTCTGCTTGGATATGTTCCTAAAAGGAAGACTGTTCCCAGATAAAGCACAGTTTAATAAAGGAGATTTTTCATTACAGACCCGGCCACATTTGCATATCTCTGCCTCAGATTCAGGCTTCTCTAGTTTTCCCGCTCAGGGTCTCTCGGTCTCTGGCTCCAGCTTTTCCCCCTCCTCTGTCACATTCCCACCCTCGCCCACCAGCCTGTTCCCTGAAACACGCGGCTATTCTGATTCCTCTTTTTTTTTCCCTTTTAAATTGAAGTCAGTAAACATTCACATGTTGTTGGCGTATATTTTAGGAGTGTGTGTACTCAGCGCAAATTAAAGAGGGTCCTAACACAGATGAGATTACAATCTTTAGAATGCGATTTGAGCGGTTATTTATCTCGGAGGATTTTCAATTTGTTTAACAGTGCCATGTTTTAAAGGTTCTGTAATTGGTTATCTTAAAAATGTTCTGGTGATTTACTATTTATATTTTTTAGTTTTGTTTTTTGTTTTCATCTCACTGAATTGCCGCGTAGGTGCAGAGCATATGCGAAGACCGCAGGCCTTGGGTTGGAAGGCCTTCTGTGCCTCCTCCTAACATCTAACCTTGGACAAGTCACTTGGCCTCTCTGCTCTCATTCTCTCGAAAGGGTGACGATAACGTAGACGCACAGAATTACCAAGGACAGAGGATTCTGGATGATGCACGTAAAGCAATCAGCACAGAGCCTGGCATACCGCATGCGCTCTTCCTCATTGAAGAGCTTCTCCCAAAGTCTTAAATGTATCATCACATTTCTGACTCACGTCTTTGTGAACCTACACACAAAACGGTCTCTCGGGGACCAGGAAGGGAATTCTGGGACATGTCGTTGCGTTCAACCATACTGACTCAATCTAAATCATACACTCACACACATACATGTATGTATATGCACACACACACACACACACACACACACACACACACACAAATACATGTTCATACATGTCCGGGTGTGTGTGAGAGAGAGAGAGAGGGAGAGAGAGGAAGATTTGGATTGCGTCGGTACAGCTAAACCGAACTACATGTTCTAGAATTCCCTTCCTGGCCCACAAGAGACACTTGGCTCAAGATTTGGAAGGCGGAAGTAGAGCTAGAGCCATCTTGGTTTTAACTCTTGAAAGGGCAGAGCAGAGCTCGAGATAGTATCGCAACTCATACATGTCGTGTCTTATTTTTGTCTTCATGGGTAGCCCAGGGCTGACCTCCAGCTTGCTCAACTTTTGCGCCAGGTGAGTGTCTCATGCTCTACTGAGGGACACCAGCGTCTTCGAAATTATAGCCTTGGGGACGAGGAGACACCATCTCGGGTTCCAGTCTCCTCCCCCCCACTTCCTGGTTATGTGCACCCTCTGTTCCTCAAGACTCCAACTGAGAACCTCCAGCTCCTGTAGCAGACCCAGACACAAGTCTCACCTAGACTGTGTAAGCTGCACCCCAAATTACAAGTAGGGTCAAGTTCCTATTTATGTTTAGATAGTATCCCTCTGAAACATAATAAATACTTCAGATTACAAATAATCACTCTCAGAGGAGACGATGCTGTGAAAATCAATATCGTATAGATCACTAAACCCCAGGTAAAAGTTGCTTCTTTGTGATTTTCCAAGACTGGAGCTCACTGAAAGCTGAACCTGCTTGGAAATTTCAGTTTCCTGCTACCGACACTGAGCGTATTACTCTCTAAGTTTTTCGTAAATGGTGGGGGGGGGGTCACAACAGATATATTAGGAAGGCTGAAGGGGTAGAATTTTTTTTCTGAGAGTTTAAGTACAAATGACAAACAATAAACCGTAAACAGAGAAATGAAATTGTATATGTTTTAATGTACATGTTCAACCACGAAGCCAGCACTGTAATCAAGATAGTACATATATCCATCACCCCAAAGCCTCTTATGCCCCTTGGTAATCCCTTCCTTCTCGCCCCTTTCCTCCTGTCCTCACAGAACTGTTCACCAGCTGTCACTACAGGTGAGTTTGCTATTTCTAGAATTTTATATAAATGTATACTTTTTATATATTTTATATATGTGTATGCATGTATGTACATATGTATGTGTATATATAAGATTTCTATAAATGTTATATAAATATAAATTTTATATGAATGATACAGTATGGACTCTTGCCTGGAGCTTTCCACTCAGCCTGTTTATTTTGACATTCATCTATGTTGTTGAGTATATCAGTAATTCACCATTCCTTATTGCTGAGTAATACTCCATAATATGAATATACCACGACTCATGTATCCATTGCCTGGCTTATGACCTTTGGGGTTGTTTACAAATAAAGCTGCTGTGAATATTCCAGTATAAATATTTGTATGAGTATACGCTTATTTCTTTCTTGGAGTAGAATCCTTGGGTCATCTTATGAGCCTATGTTTAAAAGTTTTAAGAAATTACCAAAGCGATTGTACCATTTTATATTTTCACCAGAGGTTTATGACTGTTCCAGTTTCATCATATCCTCACGAGCTTGATGGTGTCAGTCTTTTTTCTTTTTCTTTTTCTTTTTTTTTTTTTTTTTTTTGAGAAAGAGAGAGAGCGTGCATGTTCACACAAGTGGAAGAGGAGCAGAGAGGAGGAGAGACAGAATCCCAAGCAGGCTCCACACCATCAGCACCGAGCCATTGATGCAGGGCTTGAACTCTGATACGAGGCTTGAACTCATGATCTATGAGATCATGGCCTGAGCCACGATCAAGAGTAGGGTGCTTAACTGACAGCCCAAGTGCCCCACTAGTGTCCATCTTTCTAAATGCAGCCGTCCTAACACATGTGTAATGGTTCTCCTTTCTTTCCTCTCTTAAATTGGAAGCTGAGGTTATTGATTTGAGACATTTCATCTTTTCTCATATACATGTTCAGTGCTTTGGGTTTTGCCAAAGAGCTACCTGGTATTTCACAAATATGGACATGCTGTGTTTTCAGGTTTTTTTCAGGTCAACATGCTTTCTGATTTCACTTCTGATTTCTTCTTTGACTTGTGGGTTATTTAGAAGTGCATTATTTGGTTTCCAAATATTTGAGAGTTTTCCAGAGACCGCTGGTTTCTAATTTACTTTCATTGTGATCAGAGAACCTACTTTGTATTACTTACATTACGTATATCCTTTTCAATTTATTGAGACTCGTTTTATGGCCCAGAATAGGGTCTCTCTCGGTAAGTGCTCCGTGCGCACTCAAAAATAATGAATATAGCGTCATTATTGGGTGGAGTTCTACAAATATCAATTAGACTGGGTTGGTTGATGATAGTGTTATTCAAGCCTCCTGTGTCCTTATTGATTTTCTATTTGTTCTATCAATTATTGAGAAGTGCGTGTTGAAATCTCTGACTGTAGTTATGGATCTGTCCATTTTTCCTTGTAGTTCTATCGTTTTTTCTTCATGTATTCTGAAGTGCTGTCAATGAGTATATACATTTTGGACATTATGTCCTCTTGATAAATTGGTTCCTTTCTTATTATGAAATGATCTTCTTTGTTCTTGGTAATACTCTGTTCTGAAATCTACTTTGGTAATAACATAGTTATCCCAGGTTTCCTTTGACTGGTACTAGTATAATATATTGTTTTGCATCCTTTTATTTTTAATCTATTTCCATCCTCATAATCACAGTATATTTCTTGCAGGCAGCATATCTGGGACTTGTTTTTGTATTCAACCCGGCCCTCTATGTGGTGTTTAGACCACTGTTATTTAACGTGAGTATCGGTATCCTTGGGTTTAAGTCTGTCATCTTGCTCTCGGTTTTATATTTGTTCCAATTGTTCTTGGCTCTCCCCTTTTAAAAACTGATTGGTTTTATGATTTTATTTTATTCTTTATTGACTTACTGGTCATAAATATATTGTTATTACAGTGGTGGTAATGGAGTTTACAGAATACACTTTTAACTTATCGCAGCTTACTTTAAAGGGATATTATACTAAGTCATATTTTGGTATAAAACTTTAAAATAATAGACTCCCTTTTATTCCATTATGGTCCTTATGCCAGCGGTGTCAAACTTTTTACCGTTATGTACATAGTTATTATTCTGTTTAAACATTCAAGTACATTTTCAGGGTGCCTGGATGGATCAATCGGTTGGGCATCCAACTTCAGCTCAGGTTATGATCTCAAGGCTCGTGGGTTCGAGCCCCACATCAGCTGTGCTGACAGCTCAGAGCCTAGAGCCTGCTTCAAATTCTGTGTCTCCCTCTCTCTCTGCCTCTCCCTCATTCACATTCTGTCTCTCTCTCACCTTCAAACATAAATAAACGTTTAAAAAAATTTCTTTTAAACATTCAATTATATTTTAAAGAGATTTAAATAATGAGAAAATATCTGATGTATTTACCCATGTATTTACTATTTCTGATGCTTCTCATTTCTCTGTATTGACCCATATCTCCATATTTATTCTTCTTCCTAAAAAATTACATTTAACATTTTTTTATATTGTTCTGCTAGTGATGGATTCTGTCAGCTTTTGCCTGTGTGAAGATGTCTTTCTTTTGCTTTTGAAAGACATTTCCAACGGGTATCGGATTTGAGGTCAATGTATTCTTTTCAGTATTGAGAGATGGGCTCTACCATCGTCTCATAAGGCTTCAGGGCCTCACCAAGCAGGGTCTGAATTCAGTCTCAGGAAAGAACGCAATGGGTATGCAAGGGAACTAAACACAAGTCCATCCTAACAAACAGTGACGATTCAGGGAAACCCCCACACATGAGCCACCAAGTCTGTTGGTACCAAGAATGATTAGAGATCCAGTCACATGAGGGGAATGGGGTCTCTACCTCTGCCCTGAGTGACTCAGTCTTGGGTCTACATATGGAGATTATTGGTCCAGGAGTGGTCTCTGAGGAGCAAGAGGAAATGCACTTAAGGGAGACCCTCAGACTAGAATAAAATTTTGCTCATCATGTGATTTAAATGCAAATGGAACATGAAAGACTCATTGAGAGCATTTCTACCCTTCAGTGGTATACATGAAGCTTTCATTATAGGAACTGAAGAAGATAAATTTGGCTCACAAAATTTGTAATTGAGATCTCAGCACACTCAGAGAGTAAATAACAGAATATACTGCACTCCTTGGCGCTGTTTATCTGAGCTACACATAAGCTTAGTTCTACTGTTACAGACAACCGTACCTACGATGATATCAGCCAGGATATAGGCGAGCAAACCAGGTATGGCAGTCTGATTATAGAATACCTTGATCAAAATTATTTCACATCCGAGATACGAGCAATGAACAGAGAGGTGTTGCGAAGGGGGTCTGTATTTGCAAGTATCTGATTATTCAGAACCATTCTTTGCTCTTATTGGTGAGGATCCGGGTGATAATTTGATTGCTGCCCGAGATTTGAAAGAACTGAGCAAATCAACTTCATTCTCTTGGATGTTGTCCTTGAGTTATTAAATTATTTTAAAAATTTAATTGCATTCTGAAGAGTTATTTCTGTGCTACGATCCTTTCAGATTTCCCAAGCATGTGGAGGGTGTCAGTCACAGTGAGGAACATGATAGAGAATAAACCCAT
Organism: Acinonyx jubatus; assembly: GCF_027475565.1. Lineage (NCBI taxonomy): Eukaryota > Metazoa > Chordata > Mammalia > Carnivora > Felidae > Acinonyx > Acinonyx jubatus. The sequence goes on along the minus strand of NC_069385.1, from coordinate 11,640,334 downwards.
CTCTTAGCAAAAGCCACTGTATTTTCTGGGTGAATCCTAAACCATGGCTTCAGGCCCAAGACGGAATGAAAAGAGGCTACTGCGTTCGTTCATTAATTCCACAGATTTTTTATTGTTTTTCTGTGTTTCAAATAAAGTTTCTAATGGAGGTTTTGACAGCTGCTCTGAACAATTTACGATACCTTGTATTTCTGCAGATATTTATATTTATGACGAGGATGCTATTTTCCCTCATTCTCGACAACTCTATTTTCTGACTTTTCATGTTATCTGAACTAAGTGACAGTTAGCCTTCACTGGATAGGAATCGTGTGTCATAATTCTTCTGAGTTTCTGCACATAGGTATTTCCTAATTTATAAAGAAGTGGCAATTACCTTTTAAAATTAATTATTTTCTTAATGCTGTTCTTAAGTCCATTAGAGAACACAGTCCTCAGATGAGGAATCCAACTCAGGTCACTACCTGTGAACCAAAACAAAGGCTCAAACCTTCTGAGAAGAAGCAAAAGCAGTGAACAATCGTTGCCATCAAAGCCCAAAGCTAAAATTCTAATTAACCTATTTTTCGGCAACTATAGCCCCTGTGAGTGTTGTGCACTCTTGTCAAAGTCCATGAAATATTTAGTAATTCCAAGATACCTAGGAAAGAGTAAGTAAAAATAAAATATGTTGCTTTGTGCATGTGATGTTATTTCGTTTTATGAAATCTTAGACAGCTATATAACTAATAAATCCCGGGGCCTCGCGTGGCCGAGTCTCTGTGTGGAATCTTTACGAAGACACATAGCCCAGAAGCCAAAAAGTAAACTTTCAAAGAGAACTCTACTATTTACTTATGTTTCTCGAAAACGTCAGAAGGGAACCAGTCAATAATACACAACATTACTCAAATCCCTTTCCTTCTTCCATCAATTTGCCTCTACACAGCTTCTCCAATCCTAAACTGACGCCACCGTCTCAGCCTTTATGACATCCCCGACTTTCTCCGACCCTCCAATCTTGCATAAGCAAATCAACCCAGCCTCTCTGACTGACTTTGTCCTTCCTCCACTCTCTGGGCCACCATGGCCCTATCTTTCTCCTAACTCTCAGAGAAGATCTGAGAACAGCTCCCAAAGATTCGCTTCTAGTGGGAACAAGGGTAGGGAGAGAAATAAGGTACAGAAGACTTAGCCATCCAAAACAAGTAAATAGATAAACAATCTCATGCTTGGCACATAGAGCTAGAAACGAAGCGAACCAGGCAGGTTTTTTTGCAGATTTGGGCTACACGTGGCAGAAAATCAAGGTGCTGAAAACACAGCAAATCACCAATCTGATACTTCAGTGATATTGATATTAATACCTTCATTCTCCAACTCCAATCAATAATGTGACGTATCCCTAAATATCCCTAAATAGCCATAAGCATTAATGCCACACAGGTCTTTTTCCCAGGGGTCAGCCAATCACGCTATATAGCTCACGTTTCGTACAAGCCCACGAGCAAAGAACACATTTTACACCTTCAAATGGTTGAAAAGATCAGAAGAAGACTATTTTGTGATACATGAAAATTCCGTGTAATTCACATTTCAGTGTCCATAAATGAAAGCTGTACTAGAATACAGCCACACCCACCCACCCGCGTGTTGTCTCCACTGGCTTTCACGCTTCAACTGCACCGCCAAGTATTACAGAGATGATGTGACCCATGAAGCCTAAAATATTTACTCTCTGGCTTTCTATAGGAAAAGCTTGTCGACCCCTTCTTATCCCATAACATTCCGGTCTTATTTGACTTAGGATGTCACACTAATATCAGCTTAATATTTAGAAAACAAGGGGCACCTGGGTGGCTCAGTCAGCTAAGCGTCAGACTTCAGCTCCGGTCATGATCTCGGGGTTTGTGAGTTCCAGCCCCGAGGCGGGCTCTATGCTGACAGCTGGGAGCCCAGAGCCTGCTTTGGATTCTGTGTCTCCCTCTTTCTCTGTCTCTGTCTCTCTGTCTCTAAAAAATAATTAAAAAAAAAAAACATTAAAAGAAAGAAACACAAAACAAAAAAAATATATTTAGACAACGAAAGGTCATTATGAGCATCTTATATGAACTTTTTCATCCCATGAGAAACAGGAGAACCACAGAATTATTTGCCCTGAAAAACTTCAAGCCTCGAGTTGGCTAGATCTATGAAGAAAGTATGTATTTCTAGGAGAAATACAGCCATTGGTAGTCTGGATACTATTTTTGTTGTTATTAAAAACAGGCCCAAAGACTTTTTTTTTTCTTACTATTGTTATTATAACAAATATAGTTAATGGCTAGGCCGGAATTCAGGTGCATGATTGACTGCTTTTACTATTTCAGTTGGGTCCCAGGTATCTTTCTTCCCGCTCATTGTTGAAGAAGGTATCCAATTAGTTTTCATCAACTAGTGGTTCTGTCGTACCCTAGAGATGGCTACACTGCGTGCAGGGTGCTACGTGTGGGAAATGGAGGGACATATGTGAAGTCATCCGCACTCCTTCTAGAAGAAAGGCACCGTGTAGCTTCTGAATGCATTAGAAAAATAAGAAGTTCTGTTCTTATGACAATACTGAGATGCTACATTATGTGCATCTTAAATTTAAAATTATTCCACTCGGTTTTTTTCTGCCTTTCTCACTTCTGCTTCCTTCTTTCAATTGGAGTTCTGAAACCTCCAGTCCTGTTCTTGTTTCATGTAAACGCTGAGCTCCCTCCCTGTGCTCCACTTCCCCCTCCCCCACTCATCTCCTTAAGTCACTCGAAAACATGCACTTACCCAGCCTTGGAGGTAAAAGTACTCCGAGAACTTCAAGGTTACCAAGTGCAGACGCCGTCTTTTATTTATTTCACAGTCAGTATACTGAGAGCACAGAATGGAACTTTCAATTGTACAGATCTGCCTGTGCTTAGAAGCAGTGTTAAAAACAACAACAACAATGGGACTCCTTAAGACATTTTTTAAAAACAATACTATTCAGTTAATAGCCCTGTTTATACTAGCATAGCAGGCAGAAACACATAGTTAAAAACTGATAAAAAAAAGATATACACAAAATATATCATTATTAATGTGTTTGAAAAGCTAACCCACTCACTGGTGAGCATTAAGTGGTTGGTGTAGAAGGGGAAACATTCGAAGTTATCAAAGGAAAAGTCTTGATGCCAAAGAGAAAGAAGCACTAGTTTAAAGAATAGTTGAAGCTGCTGCTTTTAAATGGTGTGAATCTTGAAGTCATGGCAAGAGATTTAGAAGAAACCGAAATGTTAAAGAGCTGACAGCTGAAGGAGAAGGAATAATTGGTGAGATCTAAGCCATGAATCAGAAAGTTCTGGGGAGCACAGCTTCGAGAGGGCAATTACCCTAAACTGAAGTTTCTCTTCTGTGTAAGCAGTTCAGTCAGAAACACACACGCAGACACACGCGCGTGCGCGCGCACGCACACACACACACACACACACACACTCCCGTTGCATCCTGACAGCAATAACGTTTCAGGTCTTAATCTGGTAGGTAACGGGCAGCACCTTCTAGGTTCTGATAATAGGTCAAAAAAGCAAAGATTAACCCTGACTCTCCTACCTGCCATCTGAATGATGAATGCATTAGGCAGGTACTGTAGGCTGAATTGTGACCCCCCTCAAATTTATATGTAGAAGCCCTACTTCCTGTACCCTAAATGTGACTATATTTGGAGCTAGGCCTTTAAAGAGGTAATTAAGCGTGGGTCATGAGTGGGTCAGAGGAAAGGCCATGTGGAGACACAGCAAGAAGACAGCCATCTACAAGCCCAGAAGAGGGGCCTCAGGAGAGACCAACTCTGCCGCCATCTTAGTGTGAGGATTCCAGCCTCCAGAACTGTGAGGGAATGCTTGTCGTTTAAACCTCGCTGTCTGTACTTTGTTATGGTCGCCCAAGCTGACTAATACATCAGGTAACCGGAGTATAAGCTCCATAGGGCAGACATTGCTGTCCCTTTTGTCAGTCGCTACATTCTCAGCACCTTGAATGGTCCCTGACACATAGTGGGCTCTCGCTAAGCATTTACTGAATGGGTGAAGGAGCGAATGAACCCCAGTTTCCTAAACCTCTATTTCCTCATCTGTGAAGACAGAGCCACACTCCTTCCACACAACGCCCTGGTCAGTACTGAAAAGAACACATATGTGTCTTTTGTCCACAAAGGACCACCCCCAAAGGTGTTCTTCCTTATCATCCCCATCACCATTATCACAATAGTATATGGCTCACAATTCTTCTAAACCTCAGTGTCATTGTAAAATAAATAGAAAAGAACTGTTTATCTCAAGGGGGTGGTAGAAAAAAAGGAATTATCTGTTATTATGTGGAAAGAATGTAAGACTTGTTAGATGACAGACATTTTAGAATCATTATTATTATGACTTTGTGTATTCTGGGGCTGAAAAGACACATGAGTTCAGGATCCGTAGTTGTCAACACACCTCAAAGCAGCGGCAAGAGCTTCATGCAATTAGCATCTGAATACACAATTATGGAACACAGGCAATTGGAAATCTCCGTGAGAGAGGGGTCATTTTCACCAATATTACAGTACTTATTGTACCCCAGTGTATTTTTGTGTAACTCTTGTAATATTGCAAAATTGCCCTCTGTTTTATAGATAATGCTCCTCCGTAATGCTAAGGGGATAGAAAGATCAGATTTGCAAGCTAGGCATTTTTTCCCGCATTCAAAATATAACCAAGAAATTGATGACAATTTAATTGCTCCAAAATCATATTCTTAGATATACAGTTCATAATTTTAGAGCAATTCATCCATGTTCAGTCCCTGAATTACTAGCCCACAATGTCTTGGATTCTGTCATATTTTTGCCACTTGAAATTATTAAGGTTAATTTGATTTTAGGAAGGTGAGGTTTGGAGACAGACATTTTGCGTTTCGTTTCCCTTTCCACCACTTTCCATTTCCAGTGGTATGCAAATTGCTTTAACCCCCCAGGACTTCAGTTTCCTTATCTGTAAAAGTCAAGGCAATGATGTCAACCACACACACTTATAAACATAGACGCTATAGAGTTAGACTACCACGATGTAAACTCTGGCTTTCCCGTCCCTAGCTGAACATTTCTGAGCCTCAAGGTCCTCATTTGACGGTTTGTCATGCACACTGCATCATCTGGCACTACACAAAGCACCCAGTCAAAGGAGCAATGGAGAGCAGAATCCTGTTTGTTGAGCCAGGTGCCCTGGCACAGCTGTCTGCCCATAAAAAGGAGTATACTTTTCTACCCACTAAGATGCGATCTCCTCCCCACATCCTGTGCCCACTATTAGAAGGCACTAATTCATACGCGCCGTGTAGACTAACTGTAGCCATGTACCTGTCTCCTTTTGTACCTACCCTACTTTGAGAATTAAATTATATATGTAAAGTACCTGCCAATGTTAGTTAGTGTGCTCCATGTTAGCTGTCGGCTACGATACTAAATTCCTCTTGACTGATCCCATCCTTTCCCATACTCACTGCCAGTGCCCAGAATGGTCCAGCTTCTCTTCATTTCTTGCCAAAGCCATTTCTGTAACCTTCCAACAGATGTCTTGCCTCCACTGTAGTCCTAACTCATTCTAACTCATTGTACAAATGTACCGGTGGTGTATCATGCCTGCTGGTAATCCTGCAATGGCTTCATCCAGAACTGAGCATGACTCATCAGGTCCTTTATCATTGCTATCTGCCCAGCACCACCAGCCCTAGCCTTCTGCTCTAGTCAAGTGGTCAACCCACCTCCTGCCTCCAGGCTAGTGAACTAGTGAGGGTCTGAATACCTTCCCACCCATTTCTTCTGACCAGCAGCCACTCACTCTTTAAGATTCATCTTCCAGCATGTATTTCCAGATGCTTGTCCCAGGCTGACCCCTGGCCACTCTTCCCTCAAAGTAATTTGCCCAGAGCATCCAGTTGATAAGTGGTCAAGTTCAGAATTGAACCTCAAGCTCTCTTTCATTGCTCTTTCCATGGTGCTGTTCTGCTTTTTCTTATGTACTCAATTCAGACCATTTCAACTGTGCCTCTGATTTCTACTCACTAAGCAATCTGAGGCTTACTTGGGCCCAATCAACTTTTACTAGACCTATTTTTTTTTAACCTCCAACATCTAACCTATCACACTGTATGGAAATTTCCATCGATTCTACTTAATATTGCGGAAGTTAGATTCCTTAAGATCAGAGACAATATCTTAGATATTTTTGCATCTCCACAGCTCCTAATACACAATGGGAGTTCCCAAAGTATTGACAACTAGTTTAGAATCTTGTGTTAAGTTGCACAGAATTTATACCAGAATCTTAATATTGTGCTATTTTCCACAACTCCCAAAATGAAGATGCAAAATTAAGGACTAACTAAAACTAAGCAAACAACCCAACCAAAAACAGTGTTACTTTTGATTATGTTGTATCTTAGAGGCTATGAGCATAGAGGGAGAGGGTGAGTGTGTGTGTGCATGAATGTGTGAGAGGGTGTGAGTGTACGTGAGAGTATGTGAGAGGGTGAGTGTGTGTGCATGCGTGAGTGTGTGTATGTAAACATGACTGCCTTCTAAGGAAAGAATTGAGAATATCAAAACTTGATGGCAAATATGTTACCCAAAAAGCTTTTGCCTCTAAGGGAAAATTTTTTTGAAGAAAACCTTTGAGTACCCTTTGAAAGATTTAAACGTTTTGGAAGATTTGGGGAAAACCCCTTAAGATAGTGAAATCTTATGACCTAGATGGGCAAGAGAATGATCCGTACTACTAGCTTTGAGTAAGGGACATTTGGAGACTAGAGATATGCATGGGGCTTGAGCAGCAGACTCAAGTGAAGGAAAGTCACAAGTACAATGCCAAGGACTCCACTCATGAAGCAAGATGCGCAGAGGGCACCCTGCCAAACCTGCGCTATTCAGGTCTTTTCTGCTGGGACTCCCCAGAAGATCCCGGCAATCACAGGTGGAAGGCAGCACTGGCTTCTATGGGATGAAGGAGCCTCCAATTTCAGTTGCTGTGGCCTTTCTGTGGCTATAAGAGCCCAAGTGAAAGCTGGTGGAGTGGGGCACCCCCAAGGTGTGCACACAGAGAGGAGAGCCTCTTGAGAGAGGCAAACCTAGGCTTCTTGAAGAGGCACTGTGAGCGCAGATGTTTTTTTCCCATATATTCATTTCATTTCCTTCAGGTATATACCCTGCAGTGAGATTGCTGGATATTACGGTAGTTCTACCTTTCATTTCCGGAAGAACTTCCATACTGTTTTCCACAGTGGCTGTGCCAATTTACATTCCCACCAACGGTGCCCAAGGTTTCCCTTTTTTCCACATCATCACCAGCACTTTCTATCTTATCTCTTTGATGAGAGCATTTGAACAAGTGTGAGGCTATGTCTCATGGCTTTGGTTTGCATTTTCCTAGTGCTGAGTGATGTTGAGCAGCTTTCCGTGTACCTGTTGGCTGTTTGTACGTCTTCTTTGGAAGATAGGTTCTTCATCCATTTTTTTAATCAGATTGTTTGGTTTTTTGCTGACTTGTAGGAGTTCCTTATATACTTCCAATATCGATCCCTTATCAGATATGTGATTTGCAAATATTTGCTACATTTCATAGGTTGTTGATTGTTTCTTTTGCTCTACAGAGATTCCTAGTTTGATATAGTCTCATTTATTTATTTTTGCTTCTGGTGTCCTGTCTAAAAGTCATTGCCAAGACCCATTTCAAGGAGCTTTTCTCTATGTTTTCTTCTAAGAGTTTTATGGTTTCAGGTCTTATGTTGAAGTCTTTAATCCATTTTGAGTTGATTTTTATTTGTGACATAGGGTCCAATGTTATTCTTTCCCATGGGGATATCCAGTTTTCCCAACCACCATTTATTGAAGATACTGTCTTTTTCCTATTGTATTCACAACCACTAAGAGCCAGAAACAACACAAGTGTCCATCGAAGGTGAATGGGTAAAGAAACTATGATATGTATATATGTGTGTGTGTGTGTGTGTGTGTGTGTATATATATAATACATAATGTGTATATATATATATATAATATATAATGAGTTACATAATGAAATATTATTCAGTTATAAAAAGAAAGGAAATCTTGCCATTAGGGACAACAATGGTAGGCCTGGAGGACATTATGCTATGTGAAATAGGCCAGACAGAGAAAGACGAATACTGTATGACCTCACTTATAATCGGAACCTTAAAAACTTGAAACCTTAGAACCAAAGAGAAGAATGGTGATTACTAGGGGTGGAGGACGGAGGTAGGGGGATGGGGAGAGGTTAGTCAAAGGGTTCAAACTTCCACCTGTAAAATGAATTAAGTAATGGGGATAGCATGTCCAGCATGGTGACCATAGTTAATAATACTGTGTTGTGTACTTGGAATTTGCTCAGAAAGAAGATCTTAAGTGCGCCCACCACTTTCTTCCAAAATGGTAACGATTTGACCTAATGGATGTCTTAATTGACTTGATTCTGGTAATCATTTCACAATATATATGTATATCGAAGCATCGCATTGTGCGCCTTAAATATAAACATTTTTTTGTCAGTTACGCCTCAATAAAGCTGGAAGAAAAAAGACAGGAAAAGAAAAGGCACTGGGAGCCCCAAGCCACCAGACAGACCATAAATTCGGGGGCCATGGCATCCAATTGAGTGGACTGTGCAGTGCTGATACCTGGAGGTACCATTCACATTGACGGTGCCCTCTGAGCTGTGCCGTGAACAAGGTGCATAACTGGACATCACATCTTGAAGCCATGTTTTCCTGGAAGAACTGGCCCAGTCAGAGCTGCCATGCTGTGTTGCCTCTCTTCCAGTCTAGTCCACGTACATGGAAAATTAAGTCGTTCAGGGTGAGGGTTTTCAGAACCCGCTTCGGCAGAGGAACATTCTTAGTTCTAACTTCTCAGAAAGGAGCTAAGACACTTCTACTGAGAGGAAACTTTCCCACAAGAACCTGGCCTAACCTCACACGTGATGTGGACTCTTGTCATGACCCAGGACTGGCACCCAGTGCACCTCAGAGGATTGGGTGAGAATGCCAGCGTTCGAAAAACCAACACAGTCTGGAAGCCTTCCTCTGACATTACGGGGAAAAGAGCGGAGGAGGAAGACAACTTGGCAGCGGCCATCCTATAGGTTAAGTCTTTTTCTCACCATTACACAAATAAAGAAGCAGAGGCTCAGAGAGGTTGAGTAATTTGACGAAAATCACACAGCTAAAAAAAGAGTGAACTCCAGCTTTGAATCCAGCAACCTGATCCATTTAACAGTGGTTCTGATTTTTATTATTCATGAGAGCTCAGGTTAAATTGGACCCGAAGTGTGTCTCCAGCGATTCATGGCCAATTCGCCATCCGTTGGTAATAACAGTCAGTGTTTAAAGATGAACAAAGATATGCACTGTCTACAATTCCTACCACTCCTGTGTTGGAAAAACTTTCATTTGGTCTTTAACCAGCGGTCCAGTTGGAGTTTCTCCTCAAGCCTAGTAAAATGCATCTGTTTCATCCTTCGGCTTCAGAAACATTCAAGATAACTCTTGAGCCGGAATGTTAGCAAGTTTGACTGCTTTTCTCCTTCCTTTTGGTCGCAGTAACTATCCCAACAGAATTATGACAGAATTTTCTGACATGAACCCTTTTTATCCCTAAGTGTTGAAAATCACTTTCGCTTAAGCGGTTGAGGAAAACTCTGAAGAGCTGCCGTGGTTTGAACGAAATTTGCTGGGAAAAAAAAATAGCAGAAGAAACCATCTTAATTTAACACACAAAGAGCTATATTTCAGTTCTATCCAATTAGCAGTGTTCAATATTATTAAAGTCTGTTGACAAAAAAGTAACAGATGCTCCATTTTCCTTGATGTTAATTAATGAGGTTTTTTACCTCTAAAAAATTTGGAGAAACCGGATCTTTCATAATCAAATAGCTTTCGCCTACACAAAACCTACGTCTGGAAAAAACATGTAAGTATGTCAATATTCAAGGAAGGATAATTACCTTTTGAATGCTCCAGATCTTTACTTCTCTTTCTTAGCGTTTCAACTCCAAACATGCACCAATTTCCATTGAGATAAATAGTAATAATAATTGCATGGTGGAAATTATTAGATATCTCTGGCTGACTCTTTTATGATGGGAATGGCTCATTGGTAATGCTGTAAAATTAGAAGACTGTTATAATTCTAACAAGAAACTCCATTAATTTTCAACCTATAGAGAATACTTTCTGTGAATGTTCATTTTCTAACTTTATCGTAGAAAATCTCCAAAATATACAAAAGTAGAATAATACTGTGAAGGCCTAATTACCCATTACCCAGCTTCAACAATTATCAACCCTTGGACTTTTTTTTCTTTCTCTCTCTTTCTTTCTTTCTTTCTTTCTTTCTTTCTTTGTCTCTTCTTTTTTTTTTTTTTTTTTTGAGGGACAGAGAGAGAAAGAGAACAGAGAGCACATGTGTGAGTGGGGAAGAGGAGCAGAGAGAGAAAGAGAGAGAGAATTTTAAGGAGGCTCCATTCTCAGCACGGAGCCCAATGTGGGGCTCAATCTCACGACTCTGAGATCATGACCTGAGGCCAAATCAAGAGCCAGACACTTAATGGACTGAGCCACCCAGGTGTCCCCGGACATTCTTCATTTATAACTCCACCCACTTTCCTGTCCCCATATTATCTCACTTCATATAGAAGTATTTCAGTATGGATCACTAAAGGTAAGGATTCTTTATTTAAACACAAGCAAAACAGTCCCATTACATTTTTTTTTAACGACCCAAATTCCGTAAGGTCAGTATAGAAAGTTTTCTGACGATCTCATTTTGTTTGTGTGTTTGTTTTTTGAATCAGGAGCTCAATAAGATTTAGATTATTGCGTTTAGTTATAATAAGCGATACTAAAGTCTTCCTGGTTACAAGCACGAGTATTTGCTTCTTGGTCAGCTTACGTGAGGACCAAACTGGGCTTGGCTAGACTCAACAGCATATGTCTTCCTAGTCCTGGAACCCTGGCTGCAGGAGCAGCTGCTATCTGGGCCCTGTTCTCAGGGCAGAGGGAAGTTGAGGAGACAGACCCAAACCCTGTAAGAAGGCCTTCAAAGGCTTCTGCTTGGACCGAGTATATGTTACCTGTATTCACATTTCAGCACCCAGAGAAAGGCAATGACCAAGTCCTAATTCTCTCTGGGCCCCAAGCCAATGCCAAAGTTTTTTGTTCTGCAGAAGGTGGGGCAAACGAGGTTGCTATCAAGAATTGGGGCATCTGGGTGGCTCAGTTAGGCATCTGGCTTTCGATTTCGGCTCAGGTCATGGTCTCATGGATCATGAGTTTGAGCCCTGTGTTGGGATCAGCACTGACAGTGCAGAGCCTGCTTGGGATTCTCTCTCTTTCCCTCTCTCTCTGCCTCTCTCTCTCTCTCACTCACTCTCTCAAAATAAATAAACTTAAAAAAAATTTAAAAAGAGTGTTTCTGTGGCCTGGTGAAGGTTATATGTGTGACCTAGTAAATGAAGACATCATAGAAAAAAAGGGTCAAAGCATCCTGATTCATTCACCCTGTTAAAGTCCCCTCTCCACCGGTTCCTTATACCCCCATCATTTTAAAACTGAAGTATCCGGGGTGCCTGGGGGTTCAGTCGGTTAAGCATTTGACTTGATTTCGGCGCCAGTCATCATGATCTCCGGGTCGTGAGATTGAGGACCACATTGGGCCCCCTGCTGGGCGGTGAGCCTGCTTAAGATTCTTTATCTCCCTCTGCCCTTCCCCCCCTAAAAAAAAAATATATCAAAACCAGGATTGCAAGGGTCCCTCCACTCCCTGGTATGTGATAGAGAAGACTGAGCCATACCCTGCCTCTGCACAGGGCTCCAGTACCTGGCTTCCTTGCCTTGAGTCATTGTTCCTGGAGCTCCATCAGCTGTTAGTAAATGCCATGACAATAAAAAGTGGCTTCTGGGGAAAAGTACTGGATTAAACCAAGTTCACACTTTTCTTGGTCACAGGTCTTCTGGGAGACATCGATAGGAACTACGCCCATACACCTCACAGATGGGCGTAGGCAGTCGGGAACATCTCTCAAATATACCGATTCACAGAATTCTGTTTTCACAGCCTCTTGATAAGTCTTGGGGAAGGTCCAGTTTTCCCAGCGCACGACGATTTCTGAAGGACCCCGGGTTCAAACTTCCTTGATTGGGCCGTTACTTCCACCACCGACCTGGTTGCATCATCTGGTTACTTTTCAAAGAATCCTGAGGTCTGAGTCTTGCTCAGATTTGAGAGTCTGATTTAACTGGCAGCTGTGGGCTCCAGGGCGCAGGCCTTGTAGAAAAGCTCCTCCAGGTTATTCTAATTGAGCCTGTCACGGAGAATCCCGACCGAAAGGAAATGTACATTTCTTCTTCATTTTCTTCATGCTACTGATATGACTGGTGAGTTGTTTATTTTATCCTCTCTGGGGGGGTCCCACGTCCACACGTCAGAAGATCGCTGTTATGTGCGTTCAGTAATTGCTTAAACCAAACCACTTAAAGCCACCTCAAGGCCTAGAAAATGGCTGCATTCAAATGTGGCTGGTCATCAAAATTAACTCAGGGAAGTCTGACACATGCACTTTCCTTGGCCTCGCCTCCAAACACGCGGATTCAGTGGTGGTGGGATACCGGGACATCTGTGCTTTCTCAAAGTTCTTCAGATAAGTCTCACGGTCGGCCAACTTTGGGAACCATTGGCCTTTTCAACATGACTCCATCCCCCCCTCCCCTCCCTGAGATCACTAGAAGGCAAAATAACTGTAATCCCGTCAAGTCCCCACATGAAAGCATTACGGTTTGAACCTACAGACTCTATTTGTATAAAGATGACATTTTAATAATTCCAAGTAATATTCTCTTCCCAAGCCATATGGTGTCAGTAGTAAACATTCATGACTGGGGCTTCATGATAACCATATAAAATTGAAGACCCCTCCCTTATTTGACACATTTTGGCAAACTGAAGGGAAACAAACAATGGCCAAAAAGAATGCCATAATTTCCACCATCCTTTTCCTGCTAATAATTATATAGATGTTAAACTAGTGCTGGGTCAGAAGACAGTTGACTCAGGGAACAGATTTATTGGGGAGATTTATAGTCCCCTCCCCCATTAAGGAAGTGATAGACATACCACCGACAATTATGGTAGCCTCTATGAGAGTTATGCAAATGATATCAATCAAGTTCATAAGAATATTTAATTCAGGCTGGAGGATGAGGTCAGGAAAGGCTTTCCCAAGCAACTGATATTTGAGATGAATTTTTAGCCTGTCGGAGTTAGCTTGCTGAGAAGGAAAGGGCTCCATTACGCGTACCCCGCATGCCGAGGTTTGGAGGAAAGAAAAGTTTAAGGAGCTGGTAGAACTTAACCACGCTATGCTTTGCTATTTTCATCCATGAAAGGCAATAAAAATGGTGCCTACCAAATGGGAGCCCCGTGAAGATTAATTAGCGTGAAAGGCTGCACTAAGTGCTCAACTAATGGCAGCTAACGCTACCTGTTATTTGTCCCATGTGACGTTAGAGTGGGAGAGATGCATGTATGTCATCCGAACGAGTCCAGAGCCCAAAACGTCCGAAGGTGATACCTTTAAAAAGCAAGCAACCCACGCAGCCCTGAGCAGTAAACAGCACCGAACAGGGGCAAGGAGGTGGGGTCTGTACAGGTTTCAAAACTGGAACTTTTTTTTTTTAACAGAATGGCGCACGCGCGCGCGCGTGTGTGTGTGTGTGTGTGCGCGTGTGCGTGAGAGAGAGAGAGAGTTCAGATCTGATTCACGGCATGAAAATGACATCTGAGGTGCCTCTGATCTCCTCTGCCTAAAGAAAGCGAGCGAGCGGAGAGCAAACGGCTGGGTCTTTTCCTTCCCGATCCCGGGAGGGGAAGGAGGGGAAGAGGCCAGGGCTATCCGTGCGCGCGGGCGGCAATTATGCTCTGAAACCCGGGGCCTGACAGTCGCTGCTCCCGGGGCAAACAACACTGCTTCCTGCCGCCGGCTGCTTAATGCCGCGGAGGTGACGGAACCTGAAGGGAGCGGGCGAACAGGTGGTAATTATGACTGACACAATGACGGCCTGTGCAGACATGTAACCACGGAACAAAACAGCGCAGTTAGCTAACAAGAGAGCGGTGGAAGGTTGTTTTTTTTTTTTTTTTTTTGCTGGCACTGTGTCTCCCGTCTGACACTTCTGAAATTGGAGGGAGGGAGGGGAGGCATTGTGAGCCTGGGTATTCAGAGGTATAATAGGCCAGCTGAGCTGAAGGGAGAATGCTTAACATTTGTTCCTTTAGCTGGGATTCTATCAGCCCCTGTTTTCATGTTGATTGTCCACGGCGCTCTGGGCGGGCAATTCTCCCCTTCGAAAGGGTGTCCTTTGGCTGCTTCCTTTGATACATACGGTACAGCTTTCCCGCGCAGCGTCCTGAGCAATTTTCAGACGGTTCGTGGATTTCTTGCTATTGCGGTTCATGATAGGTACAAAGGAGGTTTCTGTAATATGGGCCGTGTGTTCTCCCCCTGCCTTGAAGGTTCCGGGGAGACACGTTGTCCCTTTCGGGAGACGAGGAAAAGAAACAGTGGGGCCTGTTCCTAACCAGCTTTTCTGTTGGTTCCTGTAAGGTTAGCGGGACATCGCCTAGAGGCAAAGTAACGGCCCAGTCTGAAAGAAGAATGGTAATGAAGTCTACCAAACCCGAAGAGTGCATTTGAGGACGATTTTACCAGATTTGCTCCCCTCTACGTGACAACATGGTATCATACAGATGTTTGGAGAGAGAACGAATGTATCTTTGGGTGGGGGAATAATTTATTAACCCCTCTACCTCCTTCTTGGCCTGCTCCGAGAATAATCCATTAAAAATCTACCTGCAAGAATTAGCATGATTTTTTTTATTGTTCCAATAATTGCGAAAGTTACCATGTATCTTATTATAAAATTGGTATGATGTATATGACGTTATAAAATATAACGCTCTCTTCCAATTCAATTTGGAACTCTCTGTTCCGTGGGTGTATAACATTACAGCAATTTTTTTTTTTAAAAGACATATGTTGACAGTTCTTTGTGGGACAGTGGTGGTAAAGGAGGTCATGCTGATCCATGAGGATTGGCAAGGCGTTTGGAAACCTGTCCAAATCCAATCTCAATTTCTTACCTGGAACTATACGTACCAAAATGTTTGGTTTCTGCAAAACATCTCTTGAATTATTTTCTTTCTTTAGGTTCCTATGGGGCAGTGCGTCCCTGAATCTCCTCTGCTCTTGGATGGATAAATGCCTTTATTTGAACCAGTAGTCCCCAAATTTCAGGAATTTGTGACATGGGTTTACTGAGTGAAGTTTTTTAGATCCAGGCATTCAAAACTAGAAGTTTGTGGGAACGCACAGTTGACCCTCAGCAACACAAGGTTTAGGAGGGCTGACCTCCCACGGTCTAAAATCCATGTATAACTTTTGACTCCACAAAAACTCAACTACAGATAGCCTACTGTTGCCCAGATGCCTTACTGATAACATAAGCAGTCAATGAAAACATCTTTTGTATGTCATATGCATTATATGCTATATGCTTATAATAAAGCAAACTAGAGAAATAAAATGTCATTAAGAAAATCATAAGGAAGAGGCAATGCTTGCAGAGGACTATACTGTTATTTCTTAAAAACAACCCGCATATAAGTGGACTCCTGCAGTTCAAATCTGTCGTTCAAGGGTCAACTGTATTTCAGAATTAAGGTTCTCAGCAGTGCAACTCTAAGGTCACACGTACGACCTCTACGGCAAGAATGACAAATAAATGGTTTAATTAGGTGGATCTACTTACACTATTAATGTTAAAGGAGAAATTGAGGACAACCAAGATCAGTGAGAGAGCCAAATTCCTATTCTGTTCTATTTAGTGATTTTTGAAGTACATGAAAAGTAGGCCAAGAGAAACACTATAAGTAAAACATTGGAAAGTAACCGTAATTCTTAGCTTCAAATAGATATCTCCTTCACCTAAAACTAGTGACCATAGAGTGAATTGAAATAAAAGGGCTTAAGTCACTTCAGGTCTGAGATTCAAATCACAGATTAAATGTCCTAAATTCCATATGATAAATAAATCACAAAATACCTTTCATCAAACATTTGACTTCAGGAGAGCTCATAGGAAATCTCTGTGAGAATGTGGAGAACAGTTCCCATTGAGCCAACGGCCCCCACCCTGGCCCCAAGTACCAGAGCGGCACCTGTGTGCCCGCCCCCCCCCCCCCCGCCTCAGGCCATCGGAACCCATGGGTGTACCACCATGTCAATGATCCTGCATCCCCACAAACAAGGTCTGAGCAAGTTCCAAGAAATTGCACTTTGAAATGCATAAGTCAGGGCTAGAAAACTGTCTCAGACATCGAGGGGAACAGCTCTTTCAACTTGGAGAATCAAATATAAAGGATGATATAGAGGAAGTTCCCTTGAAGACAGAAACGTGAGAGGAAAAGGCCTGTTTTTAGTCATCGTGTTTTGAGAACTCCTCCGCACGCCTCCCCCCTCCACACACACAGACACACACACACACACACGCGCACACACACACAAAACATTTGAAAAAATTATCTAGAAAATTATCTAGAAAACATTGCCTCTGTAGAAAGGAGCCGTGGACTGTATTTTCTTACTACTAATGAAATTTGTTTTTAGTTTCCTTTCAAAGTGAGGAAATTGCATTTCGTTGGACAAGGAGATAAGGAAGAGCGGACCCATGGTTCCAACTGAAGACACACTTGCACTACCATTCAACAAGACAAGTCAGGCAAGATGGTACCATGGAAAGAGCAGGTCTCCCGACTGGTCACTTCATCTGGAACTTCGTCTCTGCTCTGATTCAGTACAGCTGCGATGGGTGAACCCACTTGACGTTTCCATGTTTCTACTACGCCTTCAACAAAACAGCAGCAGGATCTGCACACGGGACTACGTGAAGTAAAACAATCCTTCTGCAAGTGCCTCCGAGTCATAGATGTCTTAGTGGTGTTAGTATTATTTTCTTTTTCCTTTTGCCAAGTGACTTAGTCCATTCAGCACCATCCACTGGGTGCCTTATAACAACAAACACCTATTTCTCACAGTTCTGGAGGCTGGGTGTCTATGATCATGGCACCAACGTGGTCAAGTTCTGGTGAAGGCTTTCCCTGTGGCTGCAGAGGGCCAACTTCTCACTGTGTCCTCACGTGGCAGAAGCAGGAGGGAACTCTCTACCGTCTCTTTCTAAGGACACTAATCCCATTCATGAGGCTCCGCCCCTCATGATCTAAGTACCTCCCAAAGGCCCCTCCTCCTAATGCCATCATCTTTGGGGGTTAGAATGTCAACACATGTATTTAAAGGGGGCACACTCAGACCATAGCACCAAAGAAACATATGTAGATGGATCCTACGGATGTAGGTCGATCCTACCTTCGGTTGCCCTTCCATCTGCCCCCATAATTCTTGATCTGGCTGCACATTAGAATCAATTGGGGGAGATTTTTAAAAATACTGGTGCCTACATTTGACACCGATCAACTAAATGAGATTTTTCTGGGAATGGGCCTGAGACATCAGGATATTGTTAAAGCTCCTCCAAGTGATTCTGATGTGCAACCAGTACTGAGAAGCTCTCCTGACCTCTTCAAGCTGTTTCTTAGCAATGCAATTTATTAGAATAGTCACTCTTCACTTTCCAATAGAGTAGCCAGGAGCTGCATGCGGCTACCGACCACTTGCCATGTGGTTAGTCTGAGTTCATTAAACCTAAGAGCAGCATCTTTTTTTACAGATAGAAGGAAATTTTCTTTATTTATTTATCAAATTAGAAAATGAAAGCGGTCCAATTGTACTTTAAATAAAATATTAAACTCTTGACCTTCTTGAATCTCTTCTTATTTTTTCTAATACCTACCTAACATGTGTTGAGAACCTGTTAAATATCAAAAATTTTTATATAGAAGACCACTTAAAACACATACCATGCAATCTGTATGGTGCTAGACATAACCGTCAAAAAGGTGTGGACTGTTCCTGTTCTGGAGATGAAGCCACCAGTTTCTGACACATTTACTTGCTCCTTGATCTGCATATTTATGCTCGTAAACTCTCTCTGGTTTGTCCAGAGCATGTTCAATCTCATCTCATCTCTCAGCCCCTTTGTCAACTGTCCTTTGAAAAGAAAAAATAATTCAAGGTCAAGCAGCTCCCTCATCACCAGTCGTTTAACTTCATTTGTCTGAAAGGAGATTTGAATTCTCAAAAATAAGCCTCAATTGGAAGCTAACAAATTAAACATTGACATCCAGTGAAAGCTAAGAGCCGTGTCCTTCTAAACTGAAAGAACAGGTGTTCCAAACATCTCTGGAAGCTCTCGGGGGTCATAGGCAGTCATCGGGCAGTAAGTACCAGGCACTCTGCCCAGCCCACTGGGGGTGAGGCTCCTGCCCCCCAGGCAAGCCGGTGGGAATGCAAGCAGCTGGACCCGACTGCTCATGGAGGTGGAGGGCACGACAGACCCAAAGAGAAATTTCCCAGGTGAAGGGAGACAAGAGATAAAACTCAGTCGTCCACAGTTGTGTCTAGATCATATTGCCTGGAATGTTTCACCATGCAAATTAATAATACGAGAACAATAAATACATAGGTTTGGTTTTATAAGACAAGCAAGGCATAAAAGTGGCAAGAATAGGCCTAATGGCACTAGCACCATGGTAATGGCGAGGAGATCACGATGCAATGCCCACCTGTCAAAATCTACGGGAGCTGTGATCACAAAAACATAGCGGGTTGTGAAAATTCAACGACGGGAAACCAAAACTTCACGTTTCACCTTAGTGAAATGAAAATGCAAACACCATAAACATTACTTTGGTTCTTTCAGATTCTTTTAGAATATTAGTCAAGAAGTATGGAGTAAAATTAAAAATCAGGCTCTGGAACTGGCTGTGAGATCCCATTCTGCCATTTGCAAGCTTTAGGATCTTTAAGAAGCTAACTTCTCTAATAGTTCCCTCTCTTGTAAGATGCCATGCATCTCAAGGAGCTGCTGATAGAATTAAACAAGTGTGTATTATAAATGTTTAATCTAGTACCTAGCATGAAAGAAGCACTCAACAAATGGTAGATATTACTTTAAAAACTATTGCCAACATGAGTACAATCCCCATTGTCATTTCCAAAATGCATAAGCTCACACATATCAAAGAGAAAATCAATATTTTTTTAATGTCTACTGCAAGCAAGGAACTATGTTGATGTTATTTTACCCTTACAACATACCTAAAAGTAGGTATCACTCTCCACCTTTTACTGGTGGGAAAAGAAGGCTCAAGAATGTTAAATAATTAGCCCAAGATCACACAGTAAAAAGAAAGAGAGCCAGAATTAATGCCCAAATCTAGTTGGCTCTAAAAATCCCATCTTTTCACTGTACCATGCAATCAACTTGGAATTTTATCATTGAGAATTTTTATCATATATATGTGTATATATATATATATATATATATATATATATATATATATATATATCTTACTATAGCTTTTTGCAGGGAGGGGATTTTTTTTTTATTTTTATAGAGAGAAAATTAAATTTCAACCGGAACGAACAGAAGTGCATCACATGCAACGACTAGTAAATTTTTTCAATTTTTATTTGGGCAATCTGACACATAGGCCCTTGAACTCTGGGCTAATATTGGGTTCCATCCAATGGCAACAGGAAACCCGGTTCTCAAGAGATCTGGTATATCAGAACAGATGCCCAGTTGCATATACGTTTAATTTTAACAAATAGTTTTTCATAACTATAGGATTTTCTATATTTATTAAAAAAATCTGGCACATGAGAAAATATCAAATTGTGCTATTCCACCTCCATATGTGCCAGTTATCTATAAATATAGAAATGCAATAATTATCGCTAAAACTGTTACTTGTTAAATTTTTGCAAACAGATAAATTATGAATATGAATTTGAAAAATTGTTTAAGGAGTTAAGAAATGGATAAGGATCTAGAATCACTGACTTTCTAAGTCAGAAAGGACCCTGAAAGCAACTTAGTCTAATACCCAGGGGAGGCGTCCGAATGCACTCCACCAGGTGGGTTTCAAGCCCCTGCTTAAACACCTGCAGTTAGCAGGAAGCTCACTACCTGTGAAGGTTCTCACCTGCCGTTGGATCCCTCGATTTGTTGAAAATCCCTTCATTATGTTCATGCAAAATCTATCAATACTAATGCTACCGTGAATGAAGCCACCCCATGCACATGTCAGGCACGCTATTAACAGCGTTAGATTCATTACGTCACAGAATCTTTAACACAATGTTATGAGACACTCACGTGTCCCCATGAGACACATTAATCAAGTCACCGAATATGACACAGCTAACAAGTGGTCGGGGCTATGCTCTTTCCACTTTATGGTAGGGTTTGCTGGCCCCAGGTCCCAGGTGGTGTTGGTGTCCCAGAGTGTATCCCCAGGGTAGCATGGGGCAAGTCCAGTCCTGTTTCCATAGGATGCCTCCTCCGGTATATGACTGTCATTTATCATGTCTCCATAAATGCCCTCTTCTCCAGGTTAAATATCCTTGATCTTTCATCAAAACAAATACCCAAGGAGAATCAGAAATGAGGCAACTTGAGGAAGTCCTAACAGCACTCAAGTTCTAAGCCCTTGTGGTTTGCTTACCAAAAACCTCCCTCTCTGGTGTCCATGACAGTTATATTTCTGTCTCTTAGATTTCCAGGAGTCCTGATGAATTCACTGCTACCGTATCTGTGCTTGAGCAGTTAGCTGGCTTTTTTTGGATCCAAATGCTGGCCCCGACATCTATTTAATATTCTTAGATTCAGATCATGCTTCCAGCTTTTAAAAATGTTTTGCATTCCTAATTTTGTTATCCTTTCTAGTTACGCGTCATCTACAAACTTGACCATTTAGCTAGCAGACCTCTCATCCAAGTATTTAACAAAAACCGTAGGGCAGGGCAAAGCTGTAGGATGGGCCTAGAGGTCAGCCATGAGACTCATAGGTCAAAACTGAATTAGTCTATCAGTCAGCAATATCCCTGTGGCTTAGCTGTTCAGTCAGTAAAGAACTGAGTTGAAGTGTTGACATTTCTGTGGTCAGTCCATTGTGCAAACTCCCAGCATCCAAGCACATCTTTCTTCTCTATGATTCAGCAATCCCATCACTGAAGTACCTTCCAGGATTGCAAAGCATGACGGAAACAAATGGCAACGTAATTTACAAAAATCAAGTGTTGGGTTGAATAGCAAGAGACAAGGGAAATCCAAGACTTGGAGAGACCTAGTTCTCATTTCATAGATGAAGAAGCCAGGATCAAGGGATTTGGATGCTGTCATTCAGCTAAGTGTTAAGGTTTCTTTTTTTTTTTCCTTAAATAATGAATGTGAAGAATTAAAATGCTTTGCAGCATCTATTGAAATAATCATGGTTTGCCTTACTTAGTTACATGCTTTAAAATAAAAGAAAACGATTCCTTTTAAAGCTAGAACCTGGTTGACCCAGATGACAGATTATCTGGGGTTGGGGGAAGGGTGTTGAAAGTGGAAAGATGACGAAAGTATGAGGAGTAACCAAGGATAAGCGTTACACATTTCAAACTTGTGGTGTCTGCTTTCTCTGGGCTTCATCCCCATGCACAGCAAAATCGTGGAAAATTGATCATCTTTGTAATACAATAAGCTTGGGTTCAAATCACTCGACTTCCTTTGGCTGACTATTGTTGTGATAGTGCCCACTCCACAGGGCTGGTGTGAGGCACAAATGGCCACAATGTGTGAAGGTTACTGCCCAGTGTTGGATCCATAACAGTTTCCAAATAAATTTTAGTTTCCTTCCCTCCCACTTTATTTCTTTTTCTGACAACATGTAAACAAAACTTAAAAATATTCACATTCACTCTGGAGAAGTAGGAATGATAAATTTAACTTTATGAACAGATAAACAAAATGTGGTGTATACAGACAATAGAATATTATTCAACCTCATAAAGGAAATTCTGGCACATTCTACAACATGGATGAGTCTTGAGGACATTATACTAATAGTGAAATGAGCCAGTCACATAAAGACAAATACTGTGTGACTCTACTTTTACGAGGTACCTGAGTAGTCAGATTCATAAGGACAGAGAATAGAAGGGTGCTCGCCAAGGGCTGGGAGGAGGGGAAGAAGGGGGTGTCTACTGGGGACAAAGCGTCAGTCTGGGAAGATGAAAAAGCTCTGGAGTCATTTTGTTTGGACAATGCTGTGATGTACTTCACAAATGTATACTTAAAAATGCTTACAATGGTGAATTCTGTTATGCATTTTTTACCCCAATAAAACAACTGACCACTCTTAAAAAAAATTAAGTTTGTGTGTTTTGAATGTTGGTAATTGCGAATTAAAAATGTAAGCCGAGGATTTGCAAGCATTAGATCCCCACATTTATAAAAACTCCCGAAAGTGCAAGATTAGCTTTGTTGGGGACTTGTGGCTGGAAGAGCAGAGTGTGAACACAGAGGCAGAGTCCACTCTGAAGAAGGGGTGAGCACCCCCATCCAAGAGCCTGCAGTCGACAGCAACCTACAGAGCCACTGCCGTTCTGAGTTCAGTGGTGCTGACCCTTGCAGCTCTAGAAACTTCTACTGGCTCCTCCCTTCAAGGTTCCCCATTTATATTTTCTCATTCAACTCATTCTAGTTTCAGGTTTGTAATAATACTTGTCATCATAATAAAAAACGCATATCAGCTAATGTCTTAGTATTTAGGGAAAAAATCTTACTAGTAAAATCCTGATCAATGTGGTTCATGGTAATCGCTAGGTCCTCTGAACTCTTAGCGCTTAACCGTGTGCAACTATTCAATTGACATTTGTCATTTGGGCTTTGTGACATATCTTTTCTGTTGTCTTGTATTGTCATCTATCACTGAGTCAGATTCCGTAAATTCTCTAACAAAATTTGACATCATCATTACTTTGGGGTTGATTGTGCCTCCCTTGGCTATAGAATAAAGCACATGCAGACCTTTTCTGTTATTGTTCAGAATACTTTCTCTGGCTTTGCTGTCTAAACAAGTGTGATCTAAAACTGTCACTTAATATTTGAGACCTTCATCCTCTCTCTCCATACTGCTGCCAGAGTTATCTACTTAAATGCAAACCCCGTCATGTCACTCTTATGCTTAAAATCATCCCACCCATCTATTTGCTTAATACATTTTTTTTTGAGTAATGACAAAGTGGAACATAGCCAGGCCCCGACTTGGTTGTTGGGGATACACAGATGAGAGGACGAAACCTGTCTTACAGGAGCTCACAGTCCAGTGAAGAGACTACAATGTAACGTGTGTGCTAACAGACATGAGTACGAGGCACCCCAAGACATAAAAGAACATGAGGCATAGGGTTTAGGGATAGTTGTGCACAAAATCCACCTCCCCCCTGGATAACACTTGATAAGGGAATCTCCATTTCCCCCTCGGTTCTCCTTGCTTCCTTTGGACTTCAGTACTAGAAGGTTGGAATTAGGTATGACCATCAGTGTCAGCAAGAGAGAATCCTGGAGAGGCAGCACTTCTAAGATAAAGGATGGTCTATGATAAGCTATTTGCAATATACACTAGACAAAGAACTCTTGGAATATCCACAGCATTACCGTAACCCGAAGGAAGAGCCAAGCGACCCAGTTTTTCAAAATGAACAAAACAGTTGGACAGATACTTTAGAAATGAGCTATCCAAGTGACGATTAAGCACAAGAAATGATGGTCAATGCAAGATAGTATATTCATCAGGAGAATCCAAAATAAAACCACAATGAGAAATCACTATGCACTTGCCAGGGATGGCTAAAATTTTAGAAGACAAAAATACTAAGTATTGGTAAATACGTAAAATATCTGGATTTCTCCCCCGTTGCTGGGAGACATATAAAATATTATATCCACCTGGGAAAACTTTCTGGAAGCATACAAGACTGGTGTAAGAATATTCATAGCAGTTTTTGTCATAAGAGCTAAGGCTTGGACACATTTCAAATGACCATCAACAGTAGAATGGGTAAATATACTTTAGTATACTCATATAATGGACTAGTAAATAGCAATAAAAAGGAATACATTTATGCTTCAAGCAGCATTATGGTGAATCTCACCAATAGAATTTTGAGCATAAAAAGCAAAATACAAAAGAATGCAAAAATAGCCAAAAGTAATTTATGGGGATAAGAGTCAAAATAATGGTAAGCCTTTGAGGGTATTTACTAGCAGAAGGCAGGATTAAGCTTTCTGGAAGGCTGGCAGTATTCTACAACTTGGTTTGGATACGTGTCTGTGGGGGATTTCATCAAGTTACACACTTTGTATTCATGCACTGCATTATACATATATCATACCTTAACAAGATTTGCTTGTTTAAATTATTGCTACCTGTGAGCTTTGGGTATCTTAGTTGTCCTTCCCTCCAGCTGTCGGAGTTTCCACATCTGGTCCAATGCCGTATCTACAATTGGAGGCTCCTCTGTCCTCAATAGGCTGGGAGCATTTCTACCAAAAAACCAAATCCGGGAATGCAAATCTTTTTCTGTATATGCATTGGACACTTACGCTGCTCTAAGGAATGGCTTTGACGATCATCTCTCCTAGGTTGTAGAAGAAGCTACAAACTGTTAAGGACCATCATCAATGGACAACTTTTTGCCTGATACAAGCAAAATTGTCAGAAGGAGAACTTGGATCAGAAGGACTTCTTCCCAGTAAACCGAAAAGGTGCTCTACTGTGTTCCACACAGTTCCCTTGAATATGTAAAACACTGGGCATCAAATCAGGAGACACGGCCCAAATTGTCTCTTATAGGGGCATTCTGCAGCCAAATGTAGTTAGGCAGAAGCGTGTTACAGGAATTCCAGCTCTCTGACCAGCAGGGGTTGAATGGTCTCCATCTTCTTAATTGAATGAGAAAATATCTGTAAATCTGAAATGCGGCAGCAGTGTCTCCAAGAATGGTTCCTCACTTAAAAGTAGTCATTATTGATTGGGCTGTGTCAATTGCAATGCCTTACAGAACAATAAAAGCTGAGGACACGGTTTTTTTGGTGACATTACTGCCTCACAAGACTTTCTCATCTGCATCGACTGAGTCAGTCAGTGTAAGAGAAAAGCATCGAGTTCAAAAGATCTGAAAGCATCCAGACTGAAATGCCACAGGAGAATTAAATAAGGCTCCATGTGTCCCATCAGGAAGTGTCTTCTAGTTGTGACTAGCGCCATGCCTCCCTCCTACTGGCGCCTTTTCCTTCTCTATCTTCCCTTCTCTCCACCTCTCGGCTCAGCCCCTACAGAGCAGTAAGCGTCCCCCATGCCAGACATCTGCTTTCCATAGATCTCCTTAAACACACCTTCAAATTGGGGTCCAGATAAAAATATTAAAGACGCAAAGGAATTATGTCACCAATCATTGTATGTTTTGTCCTTGTTTGCATTGCCTTCCTGCCTGGGAGACAGGAAGACCTCTGCCCTCCTAGAGCGACTCCAATGTTCGTCTCCATCCCATAGGTGGATACTGGCTTCCAATTCAAAACCTGAGATCCTTATGTAAACTTGGTCCCGATATGTTTTCATCATTATTAGACCACACCAGCAAAAAGGGGTTCAGAAATCTTGGTGTAGTTTTGCTGACCCTAAAAAACAGTGCACTGGGGTTGGTTAGTCTCTGTGTCACCAAATGCCTCCTAGTCTGAAATTTTCTCCCTACTGGCCCAAGCCTCCTTCTTTTTTCCAGGTACTCCCCAAGCAATGTATGGAGTGCTTCAAGGGGCCCAACTAACGATTGCTAATGCTAACTTTTGTTGTAAATAGCTACTAGCTTAAGATGTGGCCTTTAAGAGAGATCAGGTGGAGCCCCATGGTTTTTACACCCAAATATTTTCCTACTACTCTGTTCTCTGGGTTTCATGAAACCAGGCACTCAGAAGAACAACCATCCGTGTGATGAGATCAGTGGTATGGCCTGCTGACATCTTCCTCTCCGTTTCCCAATATTTTGGATGAAGTCTGAATTACTAGTCTCGACCGGAAGGCAAAACGAATTTCGATTCAAATAACCTGAATAATGCATGCTGTACCAAAAGAATGGGAGAGCTGAGCCTCGACACACAACAAGGCCCATCTAAATACATCCACGGCAGAATTCCAGAGCTAGAATTTCCAGGAGATGCTCATTGTCTCTTTTCAGAGAAGTAACAAAAATAGATCAAGGCACACAGAGATAACACTGAAGCTTCTGTACTGGCCCAAAAGTCCGGCTCTTCAAGGCCTTCTGGTCCCACTGCAAAGCTGGCCAACACACACCTGTTTGTACAAGAGTTTGAAGTCATTATTTTGTGTGCTGTTTTCTGTAACTACAGAATTGGCGGAAGATCGGAAGATAAGTCGGGATGGGAATTAGCAGTTTGCCT
Organism: Acinonyx jubatus; assembly: GCF_027475565.1. Taxonomy (NCBI): domain Eukaryota; kingdom Metazoa; phylum Chordata; class Mammalia; order Carnivora; family Felidae; genus Acinonyx; species Acinonyx jubatus. Next base: position 11,613,790 of record NC_069385.1, on the reverse strand, counting down.
CTGCCTGGTTTTGAATTCTCCAAGGGACAGGAAAGAATGCAGATGTGAGCCGCTTGGAAACTGTCTTCCGACCTGCCAGAAACTCCTCTGCTTCAGCAAGACTGTCGCACGCCAAGCACCAGGCTAGATTCTGGAGATAACGAATTCGGTTTTTGACAGCTTGAGTTTAAAATATCAGAAAACAACTGGCAATACTTGAGAAGAGTTCACGCATGAGGTCAAGACTGGAGGTATGAGTTTAAAGTCATCCATGGGAAAGACATGGTTGAAAACACAGGAGTAAATAAAACTACCCGGAGAGAGCTTGAAGAATGAAGAGAGAAGGTGGAACCAAAGGGAGAGTCAACAGTCAAGGAGAGGATAAAGGAAAGAAGCCAGCTAGGATCAAATGAATGTGTTCCAAAGACATGGGAGCAAAATCAGGAGAAAAGAGTTTCAAGGAGGAAAAATAAGTACCGGTGTCAGGCTGCAGGGAGGCCAGGTAAAAGGAAGCAGAGGATCCGATTTGATTTGCCAATTAGAAGCTGATCACCTTGGACAATTTCTATGGAAAAGGCTGGGGTGCGGGTGGGGCAGGGGCAGAATCAAATCATGTTGATGAGTCAAGCGTAGGTCAAGAAAAAGAGGCATTTATTTTAAAGGGAGTTGGAAAAGAGTAATAGTTGAGGGAGACACAGAAGTTTTTGTAGGAGGTGCTTTTTCTCCTAAGATGAAGGAGATCTAAGTATGTTTATAGCCAGAGGGGGAAGGAGCCAGTGTAGAGAAAGAGTAATCGAAGATTTAAGAAAAAGAGGGAATAATTCATGTAGCAGAGACTTTGGGGAAACAAAAGGAGATAGGATCAAGAGTCCACGAGTGCACGGGTTAACCTGCAAAAAGAGTGAAGGTAAGGAAGGGAAATATAAAAAATAAAAAACCAAGTAGGTAAATCAGAGAGCAAGAGGTAGATGGAATTCATCCTGGGTGTTTTCAGGTTGTTGGGGGAAGGAGAGCAAGGAGACAGCTGACAGGCTCCATGGCTCAGACCTTTTCTGTTCTCCCAAGTGAAGAGGGAGGAGACAGGGGAGGGGAGGCACAAAATGAGCCTGTAATCAGATGATTTCAGGGGGAAACGTTTGACATATTTCTGGATGTCGTCCTGGCAAACACCAGAATGTTCACTAATCCTCTGGGAAATCCAGATCCACGGCAGACAATGAGGAAGAAAAATCAAATGTTTTAAATCAAGATTTGGAATCCAGTAGGAAATTGATTGGACATTAATATAGTGAGGAGCACAAGGTACGGCCCAGAGCTATTTCTCCAACCTGATCGACACCAGTGTTAACTTGGTGAGCTGTCCAGAGCTGCGCTTGGAGACTCGAACACAATATAATCACAACACAGGTCGGACCTCACGTAAAGCCACTATGCATCATTCACCCTAACTGTGAGGTGCCTTCTGTTAGTCTCCCTCTTTTGCAGGTGTGTATTTAAAGCACCAAGGGCATTTTCTGTCCTTTCCTCTGTGTTTCGTTTTATCCCATTTTAGTGTTTTTTCTCATTTAAGGATGTTTTTATACAACTTCTCATTTACCATCTCTCTGCCAAGCCATAAACTCTAGGTTGGTCGCTGAGAATTAACAAGCTTGGGGAGGAAAAAGAAAAGAGAGACAGAGGACAGAAAAAAGTCCTGTAATCTCAGTTCCCCCAACCTTGTTCCATCACAACCCTGGATACACCTTCTTTCCCCCAACTGGCTTCCCCTCACTCACTCAAGAATGAGGGAAGCGGTCAGTCAATCACCAATCATGGCTTTATTGGAAAATATTTTCACCCTCCTCCATTCTCACCAGCTTTGTCCTCTATGTTTGAATTGACCCGCCACTTATTGAAGATGGTATCCTGTCCATGAACTCTCTTTCGGGAAATGAAAAGTAATGCAGAAGCTTTGGGACGACTACCTTGAGCTTCAATTGCCCAAATCACCCCCATACTAATTTGGGATGCCACAGGGCTCACTGAGACTGAGTGGAAACTGGGTCTCCTTCCTCCCCACAAGCCCCTCAGACTGTGGCTGAATCATTTAATCACCCCCAAGGTGTCCCCAGCGCAGGGAGTGGCCCCTGGAAGGCCAGCTCTGACAAGGCCTCCAGAAGCCTGCCAGCCTGGTGCTCCCAGGCGGGAGCTGACATGGCATCTCCCGGTTTCCCTCTGCGGGTCTGTCAATCTCGCGCCTTTTGTGACAACTAAATTTACTGGGAAAAAAATTCAAAATTATTTCAGTGGCAGCCAGCTTCTGAAATTTTCCAAATGTACGTTTTTAGCTCTCTATTTCCCTTAAGCCATATGATGTCATGTGCCTCTCAATCCCTGAGTGCCAAAATCTCTGCTTTCATATCTCTGAGATTTGCCAAACTATAAAAACCTCAGATCTCAGCTTGGGTTCTATCCCCTTACCAAAAATGCAAAAAAAAAAAATGCAAAAAAAAAAAAAAATACTTTCTATGCTTTTCACAGGAAAGCTATCAATGATAAAAAAAAAAAAATCATAGATCACAAATCCATGAGATTTTTTACCATGTTGCCCCGTTTGGACTAACGGGCTGTCCTAATTTTATTCAGGATTTTCATTTCAATAGCTTGTCAGCTGCTATTCCAGGATATAAGTCCTGAAGCTCTGGACTTGACAGGTAACCAAGAGGCTGATTTTCAGATACAGCACTTTGCTTTAGGATGTATTCATTAGTGATTTTTGAAGTCAGAACATGTTGCGACTGATTTGGAAGTTTCGTGGCTTCTTGTTACATATTTACTGAAGCTTTCTAGTTGACCTAAAAGAGGAAAAGGAAAAAAAAAAAAAAAAAAGCCTTCATTCTGCTTCCCTTCCTAATTACAGTCCTATTTCCTTAGCAAGTCCTTGAAAAAAGAATTCCCCAAGTCTCTAATCATCTCTCTAGTTGTAATCTCCATAATTG